>NC_142472.1:27190480-27801480 GCF_049115385.1 Moschus berezovskii
GCATTCCTCCCTTCCCAGAACAGGACTGAACAACTGAGCCTTAAAAAGTGTCCACCCACCCCCGAGTAAAGGCCATCCCAAACACAGCAATATAAGCAAGATGAAGAGGCAGAGAAATACCCAGCAAATAAAGGAACAGGATAAATGCCTACCAACCCAAACAAAAGAGGAAGAGATAGGGAACCTACCTGATAAATAGTTTCGAATAATGATAGTGAAATTGATCCAAAATCTTGAAAACAAGTTGGAGTTACAGATAAATAACCTGGAGAAAAGGATTGAGATGATGCAAGAAAGCTTTAACAAGGATCTAGAAGAAATAAAAAAGAGTCAGTATACAATGAATAATGCAATAGATGAGATCAAAAACACTCTGGAGGGAACCCAACAGTAGAATAACAGAGGCAGAAGATAGAATACATGAGTTAGAAGATAGAATGGTAGAAATAAATGAAGCAGAGAGGAAAAAAGAAAAACGAATTAAAAGAAATGAGGACAATCTCAGAGACCTCTGGGACAATGTCAAACGCCCCAACATCCGAATCATAGGAGTCACAGAAGAAGAAGACAAGAAGAAAGACCATGAGAAAATACTTGAGGAGATAATAGTTGAAAATTTCCCTAAAATGGGGAAGGAAGTAATCACCCAAGTCCAAGAATCCCAGAGAGTCCCAAACAGGATAACCCCAAAGTGAAATACCCCAAGACAATAGTAATCAAATTAACAAAGATCAAACACAAAGAACAAATATTAAAAGCAGCAAGAGAAAAGCAAAAATAATACACAAGGGGATCCCCATAAGGATAACAGCTGATCTTTCAACAGAAACTCTTCAGGCCAGGAGGGAATGGCAGGGCATACTAAAAGTGATGAAAGAAAATAACCTACAGCCGAGATTACTGTATCCAGCAAGGATCTCATTCAAATATGAAGGAGAAATCAAAAGCATTACAGACAAGCAAAAGCTGAGAGAATTCAGCATCACCAAACCAGCTCTCCAACAAATGCTAAAGGACCTTCTCTAGACAGGAAACACAGAATGAGTGTATAAACTCGAACCCAAAACAATAAAGTAAATGGCAACAGGATCATACTTATCAGTAATTACGTTAAATGTAAATGGGTTGAATGCCCCAACCAAAAGACAAAGACTGGCTGAATGGATACAAAAACAAGACCCCCATATATGTTGTCTACAAGAGACCCACCTCAAAACCAGGGACACATACAGACTGAAAGTGAAGGGCTGGAAAAAGATATTCCACGCAAATAGAGATGAAAAGAAAGCAAGAGTAGCAATACTCATATCAGATAAAATAGACTTTAAGACAAAGGCTGTGAAAAGAGACAAGAACACTACATAATGATCAAAGGGTCAATCCAAAAAGAAGATATAACAATTATAAATATATATGCACCCAACATAGGATCACCGCAATATTTAAGACAAATGCTAACAAGTATGAAAGGGGAAATTAACAATAACACAATAATAGTGGGAGACTTTAATACCCCACTCACACCTATGGATAGATCAACTAAACAGAAAATTAACAAGGAAACGCAAACGTTAAATGATACAATAGACCAGTTAGACCTAATAGATATCTATAGGACATTTCACCCCAAAACAATGAATTTCACCTTCTTCTCAAGGGCACACGGAACCTTCTCCAGGATAGATCACATCCTGGGCCATAAATCTAGCCTTGGTAAATTCAAAAAAATTGAAATTATTCCAAGCATCTTTTCTGACCACAATGCAGTAAAAAATTACAGGAGAAAAACTATTAAAAATGCCAACATATGGAGGCTGAACAACACGCTTCTGAATAATGAACAAATCATAGAAGAAATCAAAAAAGAAATAAAAATATGCATAGAAATGAATGAAAATGAAAACACAACAACCCAAAACCTGTGGGACACTGTAAAAGCAGTGCTAAGGGGAAGGTTCATAGCAATACAGGCATATCTCAAGAAACAAGAAAAAAGCCAACTAAATAACCTAACTCTACACCTAGAAACTGGAAAAGGAAGAAATGAAGAACCCCAGGGTTAGTAGAAGGAAAGAAATCTTAAAAATTAGGGCAGAAATAAATGCAAAAGAAACAAAAGAGACCATTGCAAAAATCAACAAAGCCAAAAGCTGGTTCTTTGAGAGGGCAAATAAAATTGACAAACCACTAGCCAGACTCATCAAGTAACAAAGGGAGAAAAACCAAATCAATAAAATTAGAAATGAAAAGGAAGAGATCTCAACAGACAACACAGAAATACAAAGGATCATAAGAGATTACTATCAGCAATTGTATGCCAATAAAATGGACAACTTGGAAGAAATGGACAAATTCTTAGAAAAGTACAACTTTCCAAAACTGAACCAGGAAGAAATAGAAAATCTGAACAGACCCATCACAAGCACAGAAATTGAAACTGTAATCAGAAATCTTCCAGCAAACAAAAGCCCAGGTCCAGACGACTTCACAGCTGAATTCTACCAAAAACTTAGAGAAGAGCTAACACGTATCCTACTCAAACTCTTCCAGAAAATTGCAGAGGAAGGGAAACTTCCAAACTCATTCTATGAGGCCACCATCATCCTAATACCAAAACCTGACAAAGATGCCAAAATATATATATATGGAACTACAGGCCAATATCACTGATGAACACAGATGCAAAAATCCTTAACAAAATTCTAGCAATCAGAATCCAAAAACACATTAAAAAGATCATACGTTATGACCAAGTGGGCTTTATCCCAGGGATGCAAGTATTCTTCAATATCCGCAAATCAATTAATGTAATACACCATATTAACAAATTGAAAAATAAAAATCATGATTATCTCAATAGATGCAGAGAAAGCCTTTGACAAAATTCAACATCCATTTATGATCAAAACCCTTCAGAAAGCGGGAATAGAAGGAACATTCCTCAACATAATAAAAGCTATATATGACAAACCCACAGCAAACATTATCCTCAATGGTGAAAAATTGAAAGCGTTTCCCCTAAAGTCAGGAACAAGACAAGGGTGCCCACTCTCACCAATACTATTAAAGTTTTGGCCACAGCAATCAGAGCAGAAAAAGATATAAAAGGAATCCAAATCGGAAAAGAAGAAGCAAACTCTCACTGTTTAGAGATGACATGATCCTCTACACAGAAAACCCCAAAGACACTACCAGAAAATTACTAGAGCTAATAAACGAATATAGTAAAGTTGCAGGATATAAAATCAACACACAGAAATCCCTTGCATTCCTATACACTAATAATGAGAAAATAGAGAAATTAACGAAACAATTCCATTCACCGTTGCAACAAAAAGAATAAAATACTTAGGAATATAGTAGCCATCATGGTCAATAAAGAGTCTGAAATGCAGTACTTGAATGCAATCTTAAAAGCGACAGAATGATTTCTGTTTGTTTCCAAGACAAACCATTAAATATTACAGTAATCCAGGCCAATGCCCCAACTAGTAACGCTGAAGAAGCCAAAGTTGAACGGTTCTATGAAGACCTACGGGAGAAGGCAATGGCAAGCCACTCCAGTACTCTTGCCTAGAAAAACCCATGGACAGAGGAGCCTGGTAGGCTGCAGTCCGTGGGGTCGCTACAAGTCAGACATGACTGAGCAACTTCACTTTCACACATTGGAGAAGGAAATGGCAACCCACTCCAGTGTTCTTGCCTGGAGAATCCCAGGGACGGGGGAGCCTGGCGGGCTGGCGTCTATGGGGTCGCACAGAGTCGGACACGACTGAAGTGACTTAGCAGCAGCAGCAGCAATAGCATGAATACCTACAAGAGCTTTTAGAACTAACACCCCAAAAAGATGTCCTTTTCATTATAGGGGACTGGAATGCAAAAGTAGGAAGTCAAGAAACACCTAGAGTAACAGGCAAATTTGGCCTTGGAGCACAGAATGAAGCAGGGCAAAGGCTGATAGAGTTTTGTTAAGACAACGCACTGGTCATAGCAAAACCCTCTTCCAACAACACAAGAGAAGACTCTACACATGGACATCACCAGATGGTCAACACTGAAATCAGATTGATTATATTCTTTGCAGCCAAAGATGGAGAAGCTCTATACAGTTAGCAAAAACAAGACCAGGAGCTGACTGTGGCTCAGATCATGAACTCCTTATTGCCAAATTCAGACTGAAATTGAAGAAATTAGGGAAAACCACTAGGTCATTTAGGTCATTCAGATATGACCTAAATCAAATCCCTTATGATTATACAGTGGAAGTGAGAAATAGATTTAAGGGACTAGATCTGATAGATAGAGTGCCTGATGAACTCTGGACGGATATTCGTGACATTGTAGAGGAGACAGGGACCAAGACCATCCCCATGGAAAAGAAATGCAAAAAAGCAAAATGGCTGTAGAAGAGGCCTTACAAATGGCTGTGAAAAGAAGAGAGGCGAAAGGCGAAGGAGAAGAGGAAAGATATAAGCATCTGAATGCAGAGTTCCAAAGAATAGCAAGGAGAGATAAGAAAACCTTCCTAAGTGATCAGTGCAAAGAAATAGAGGGAAACAACAGAATAGGAAAAACAAGAGATCTTTTCAAGAAAATTAGAGATTCCAAGGGAACATTTCGTGCAAAGATGGGCTCGATAAAGGACAGAAATGGTATGGACCTAACAGAAGCAGAAGATATTAAGAAGAGGTGGCAAGAATACACAGAAGACCTGTGCAAAAAAGATCTTCACGACCAAGATAGTCATGATAACGTGATCACTGACCTAGAGCCAGACATCTTGGAATGTAAAGTCAAGTGGGCCTTAGAAAGAATCACTACGAACAAAGCTAGTGGAGGTGATGGAATTCCAGTTGAGCTATTTCAAATCTTGAAAGTTGATGCTGTGAAAGTGCTGCACTCAATATGCCAGCAGATTTGGAAAACTCAGCAGTGGCCACAGGACTGGAAAAGATCAGTCTTCATTCCAATCCCAAAGAAAGGCAATGCCAAAGAATGCTCAAACTACCGCACATTTGCACTCATCTCACACGCTAGCAAAGTCATGCTCAAAATTCTCCAAGCCAGGCTTCAGCAATATGTGAACCATGAACTCCCAGATGTTCAAGCAGGTTTTAAAAAAGGCAGAGGCACCAGAGATCAAATTGCCAACATCCGCTGGATCATGGAGAAAGGAAGAGATTTCCAGAAGAGCATCTATTTCTGCTTCATTGACTAAGCCAAAGCCTTTGACTGTGTGGATCACAGTAAACTGTGGAACATTCTGAAAGAGATGGGAATACCAGACCACCTGACCTGCCTCTTGAGAAACCTGTATGCAGGTCAGGAAGCAACAGTTAGAACCGGACATGGAACAACAGACTGGTTCCAAATAGGAAAAGGAGTACTTCAAGGCTGTATATTGTCACCTTGCTTATTTAACTTCTATGCAGAGTACATCATGAGGAACGCTGGGCTGGAAGAAGCACAAGCTGTAATCAAGATTGCCGGGAGAAATATCAATAATCTCAGATATGCTGATGACACCACCCTTATGGCAGAAAGTGAAGAGGAACTCAAAAGCCTCTTGTTGAAAGTGAAAGAGGAGAGTGAAAAGGTTGGCTTGAAGCTCAACATTCAGAAAACAAAGATCATGGCATCTGGTCCCAACACTTCATGGGAAATAGATGGAAAAACAGTGGAAACAGTGTCAGACTTTATTTTTTGGGGCTCCAAAATCACTGCAGATGCTGATTGCAGCCATGAAATTAAAAGACGCTTACTCCTTGGAAGGAAACTTATGACCAACCTTGATAGTATATTAAAAAGCGGAGACATTACTTTGCCAACCAAGGTCCGTCTAGTCAAGGCTATGGTTTTTCCCGTGGTCATGTATGGATGTGAGAGCTGAACTGTGAAGAAAGCTGATTGCCGAAGAATTGATGCTTTTGAACTGTGGTGTTGGAGAAGCCTCTTGAGAGTCTTGTACCGCAAGGAGATCCAACCAATCCATTCTAAGGGAGATCAATCCTGGGTGTTCATTGGAAGGACTGATGCTAAAGCTGAGAGTGCAGTACCTTGGCCACCTCATGCGACGAGCTGACTCACTGGAAAAGACTCTGATGCTGGGAAGGCTTGGGGGCGGGAGGAGAAGGGGAAGACCGAGGATGAGAAGGCTGGATGGCATCACCGACTCTGTGGACATGAGTCTGAGTGAACTCCGGGAGTTGGTGATGGACAGGGAGGCCTGGCGTGCTGTGATTCATGTGGTCGCGGAGAGTCGGACACTACTGAGCGACTGAATTGAACTGAACTGAACTGAACTGAACTGAAAGAAACAAAAGACCTATATATAGAAAACTATAAAACACTGGTGAAAGAAATCAGAGAGGACACTAATAGATGGAGAAATATACTGTGTTCATGGATTGGAAGATTAAATATTGTGAAAATGAATATATTACCCAAAGTAATTTATAAGTTCAATGCAATCCCTATCAAGATACCAATGGTGTTTTTCACAGAGATAGAACAAATAATTTCACAATTTGTTTGGAAATACAGAAAACCTCGCATAGCCAAAGCAATCTTGAGAAAGAAGAATGGAAGTGGGGGAATCAACCTGCTGGACTTCAGGCTCTCCTACAAAGCCACAGTCATCAAGACAGTATGGTACTGGCATAAAGACAGAAATATAGATCAATGGAACAAAATAGAAAGCCCAGAAATAAATCCACGCACATATGGACACCTTATCTTTGACAAGGGAGGCAAGAATATTCAATGGAGAAAAGACAATCTCTTTAACAGGTGGTGCTGGGAAAACTGATCAACCACTTGTAAAGGAATGAAATTAGAACACTCCCTAACACCATACACAAAAATAAACTCAAAATGGATTAAAGATCTAAATGTAAGACCAGAACCTATAAAACTCCTAGAGGAGAATATAGGCAAAACACTCTCTGACATAAATCACAGCAGGATCCTCCATGATCCACCTCCCAGAATACTGGAAATAAAGGCAAAAATAAACAAATAGGACCTAATGAAAAGTAAAAGCTTCTGCACAGCAAAGGAAACTATAAGCAAGGTAAAAAGACAGCCTTCAGAATGGGAGAAAATAATAGCAATGAAGCAACTGACAAAGGATTAATCTCAAAAATATACAAGCAACTCCTGCAGCTCAATTCCAGAAAAATAAACGACCCAATCAAAAAATGGGCCAAAGAACTAAACAGACATTTCTCCAAAGAAGAAATAAAGATAGCTAACAAACACGTGAAAAAATGCTCAACATCACTCATAATCAGAGAAATGCAAATCAAAACCACAATGAGGTACCATTTCACGCCAGTAAGAATGGCTGCTATCCAAACGTCTACAAGCAATCACACCAGGCCTCCCTGTCCATCACCAACTCACGGAGTTCACTCAAACTCATGTCCACAGATTCGGTGATGCCATCCAGCCATTTCATTCTCTGTCGTCCCCTTCTCCTCCTGCCCCCAACCTTTCCCAGCATCAGAGTCTTTTCCAGTGAGTTCTGGTCCCATCACTTCATGGGAAATAGATGGAAAAACAGTGGAAACAGTGTCAGACTTTATTTTTGGGGGCTCCAAAATCACTGCAGATACTGATTACAGCCAGGAAATTAAAAGACGCTTACTCTTTGGAAGGAAAGTTATGACCAACCTTGATAGTATATTTTAAAGCAGAGACATTACATTGCCAACAAAGGTCCGTCTAGTCAAGGCTATAGTTTTTCCTGTGGTCATGTACGGATGTAAGAGTTGGACTGTGAAGAAAGCTGATCACCGAAGAATTGATGCTTTTGAACTGTGGTGTTGGAGAAGACTCTTGAGAGTCCCTTGGACTGCAAGGAGTTCCAACCAGTCCATTCTAAAGGAGATCAATCCTGGGTGTTCATTGGAAGGACTTATGCTAAAGCTGAAACTGCAATACTTTGTCCACCTCATGCAATGAGTTGAACTGCCATACGACCCAGCAATTGCACTCCTGGGCGTACACACCGAGGAAACCAGAATTGAAAGAGACACGAGTACTCCAATGTTCATCTCAGAATTGTTTATAATAGCCAGGACATGGAAGCAACCTCGATGTCCATCTGCAGACGAATGGATAAGAAAGCTGTGGTACATTTACACAATGGAGTATTACTCAGCCATTAAAAAGAATACATTTTAATCAGTTCTATTGAGGTGGATGAAACTGGAGCCTATTATACAGAGTGAAGTAAGCCAGAAAGAAAACACCAATACAGTATATTGATGCTTATACATTGAATTTAGAAAGATGATAACGATAACTCTATATAGGAGACATCAAAAGAGACACAGATGTATAGAACAGTCTTTTGGACTCTGTGGGAGAGGACGAGGGTGGGATGACTTGGGAGAATGGCATTGAAACATGTATATTATCCTATGTGAAACGAATCGGCAGTCCAAGTTTGATGCATGATACAAGATACTCGGGGCTGGTGTACTGGGATGAACCAGAGGTGTGGTATGGGGAGGGAGGTGGGAGGAGGGGTTCAAGATGGGGAACATATGTACACCTGGGGCTGATTCATGTCAATGTATGGCAAAACCAATACAATAATGTAATTAGCCTCCAATTAAAATGAATATGTATATTATCATTTTTTGGAAAATTGCATAAATATTTATATGCACATACGTCTAGATGATGTGTCCTTCTCACCTGTATGGCACTGTCTTTTTTAATAGCCTATGAGCCTATAAAAAGACATGGATGCTGAAGAAGCCTGTGTTTTGATTTGTGGCAAGTGTTGCGGCTTGCAGAGTTTGGTGCTGTGACTGCCTATTAAGCCCCAGGTAAGCTCAGAGCCTACGTTGAACAAAGCTACCTCCTCTATTTGCTGAACAGCAGGCTGATCTGTGTAATGTTTTTGCTTGTTACAGCTTTGTTGGGTGCTGAAGTTCTGTTTGGAATACTTTGAAAACTTTCCTTTGCTTGATGATTTATATCCTTGCTTGGTTCAAAGAGGTGATTGGTGTCTACTGTGTAAGCAGTCCATTCTTATCCACAGAATCAGAAAGGCCAATACCCTTGAATAAATTATTTTGATTGACCCTGTAGGTGCTTCAGGATATACTTGTATCAGACATCTTGACCCATATATGTACATGTCTGTTAAATGTGTCTTTTATTTTTCTACATAGTTCACTTTTTCTGTAAAAGTGAGGTCTGAAATTAGCATTCATATTTCACCTATCAGAATTGAAATTAATCCCAGCAAATGGAGTCTTCAGTGCTACTAGTAATGGTTTAATCCAAATGTTTCCTTAGGTAATAGGCAAATCACATTACTTCTTTTTACCTGGATTTAGAATTTGTCAAATGGGTAAAGTAAAAATATTAATACTAAAGAAAACTTTTTAATGTGGCAGGCACAAAATTTTGAATCAATCCAATCATATCTAAGATTTAGTTCATTTTTACAATGATTTCACAGCATGATTATAGTTACGAAGTTATATATTTAAATGCATTCACTTCAAAAGTGAAAATTTGGATTTACAAAATGACACTCAAAATATTAATGGCAGGTGATTACCTGCTTACTACATGAGTAGCTATATTATTACTTACTTATTATGTTTGGTTAGTGCATTTAGGATATTAGATTGCAAAACCAAGTTTGTATAAAATATGAACATTTATTTGATTAAAATAGGCACTTACATCATTAATATTTAGAAATAATGTGTTATATTAATTTAATTTGCATAATTTTGGCATAGTTTATTGAAAGACTAGGCAACATAGAAATTTTATTATTATAATAAGCTTTAATTTAGGATATATAGTGTATAATTACCTAGGATCTTTATATGCATATATAAATGAAATGCGGACAGTGTCATATGCATAATGACAATTCTTTAATTCTATAAATAATTGTAAAATTGTACTGTAGTTTATTGAATCAGCTTAAGTAACACCACTGTTTAAATGAGGAATGTAAGATTTAATGAAGTGTATGAGTTTCAGTTTAGTTCAGTTCAGTCACTCATTCGTGTCCCACTCTCCGCGACTCCATGAATCACAGCACGCCAGGCCTCCCTGTCCATCACCAACTCCCGGAGTTCACTCAAACTCATGTCCATTGAGTCGGTAATGCCATCCAGCCATCTCATTCTCTGTCGTCCCCGTCTCCTCCCACCTCCAATACTTCCTAGCATCAGATTCGTTTTCCAGTGAGTCAACTCGTTGCATGAGGTAGCCAAAGTATTGCAGTTTCAGCTTTAGCATCAGTGCTTCCAGTGAACATCCAGGATTGATCTCCTTTAGAATGGACTGGTTGGATCTCCTCAAGAGTCTTCTCCAGCACCACAGTTCAAAAGCATCAAACCTTCAGCGATCAGCTTTCTTCACAGTCCAACTCTCACATCCATACGTGACCACGGGAAAAACCATACCCTTGACTAGATGGACCTTGGTTGGCAAAGTAATGTCTCTGCTTTTTAATATGCTATCTAGGTTGGTCATAACTTTCCTTCCAAGGAGTAAGCGACTTTTAATTTCATGGCTGCAATCAGCATCTGCAGTGATTTTGGAGCCCAAAAAAGTAAAGTCTGACACTGTTTCCACTGTTTCCCCGTCTGTTGCCCATGAAGTGATGGGACCAGATCCCATGATCTTTGCTTTCTGAATGTTGAACTTCAAGCCAAACTTTTCACTCTCCTCTTTCACTTTCATCAAGAGGCTCTTGAGTTCCTCTTCAATTTCTGACATAAGGGTAGTGTCATCTGCATATCTGAGGTTATTGATATTTCTCCCAGCAATCTTGATTCCAGCTTGTGCTTCTTCCAGCCCAGCGTTCCTCATGATGTACTCTGCATAGAAGTTAAATAAGCAGGGTGACAATATACAACCTTGGCGTACTCCTTTTCCTATTTGGAACCAGTCTGTTGTTCCATGTCCGGTTCTAACTGTTGCTTCCTGAACTGCATACAGGCTTCTCAAGAGGCAGGTCAGGTGGTCTGGGATTCCCATCTCTTTCAGAATGTTCCACAGTTTATTGTGGTCCACACAGTCAAAGGCTTTGTCATAGTCAATGAAACAGAAATAGACGTTTTCCTGGAACTCTCTTGCTTTCTCCATGATCCAGCAGATGTTGGCAATTTGATCTCTGGTGCCTCTGCCTTTTCTAAAACCTGCTTGAACATCTGGAATTTCACAGTTCACATATTGCTGAAGTCTGGCTTGGAGAATTTTGAGCATCACTTTGCTAGCGTGTGAGATGAGTGCAATTGTGCGGTAGTTTGAGCATTCTTTGGCATTGCCTTTCTTTGGGATTGGAATGAAGACTGACCTTTTCCAGTCCTGTGGCCACTGCTGAGTTTTCCAAATTTGCTGGCATATTGAGTTCAGCACTTTCACAGCATCATCTTTAAGGATTTGAAATAGCTCAATTGGAATTCCATCACCTCCACTAGCTTTGTTCATAGTGATACTCTCTAAGGGCCACTTGACTTCACATTCCAAGATGTCAGGCTCCAGGTGAGTGATCACGTGATCGTGGTTATCTGGGTCGTGAAGATGTGAGAGTTGGACTGTGAAGAAAGCTGATCACGAAAGAATTGATGCTTTTGAACTGTGGTGTTGGAGAAGACTCTTGAGAGTCCCTTGTACCGCAAGGAGATCCAACCAGTCCATTCTAAGGGAGATCAATCCTGGGTGTTCATTGGAAGGACTGATGCTAAAGCTGAAACTGCAATACTTTGGCCACCTCATGCGACGAGTTGACTCACTGGAAAAGACTCTGATGCTGGGAAAGGTTGGGGGCGGGAGGAGAAGGGGACAACCGAGAATGAGATGGCTGGATGGCATCACCGACTTTGTGGACATGCGTTTGTGTGAACTCCGGGAGTTGGTGATGGACAGGGAGGCCTGGCGTGCTGTGATTCATGGGGTCTCGGAGAATCAGACAGGACTGAGCGACTGAACTGAACTGAACTGAACTAAAGATCTTTTTTGTACAGTTCTTCTGTGTATTCTTGCCACCTCTTCTTAATATCTTCTGCTTCTGTTAGGTCCATACCATTTCTGCCCTTTATTGAGCCCATCTTTGCATGAAATGTTCCCTTGATCTCTCTAATTTTCTTGAAGAGATCTCTTGTTTTTCCTATTCTTTTGTTTTCCTCTATTTCTTTGCATTGATCACTGAGGAAGGCTTTCTTATCTCTCCTTGCTATTCTTTGGAACTCTGCATTCAGATGCTTATATCTTTCCTCTTCTCTTTTTCTTTTCACTTCTCTTCTTTTCGATGGTCTTGGTCCCTGTCTCCTGTACAATGTCACGAACCTCCGTCCAGAGTTCATCAGGCACTCTATCTATCAGATCTAGACCCTTAAATCTATTTCTTACTTCCACTGTATAATCATAAGAGATTTGATTTAGGTCATATCTGAATGGTCTAGTGGTTTTCCCTACTTTCTTCAATTTAAGTCTGAATTTGGCAATAAGGAGTTCATGATCTGAGCCACAGTCAGCTCCTGGTCTTGTTTTTGCTAACTGTATAGAGCTCCTCCATCTTTGGCTGCAAAGAATATAATCAATCTGATTTCAGTGTTGACCATCTGGTGATGTCCATATGTAGAGTCTTCTCTTGTGTTGTTGGAAGAGGGTGTTTGCTATGACCAGTGCATTCTCTTGGCAAAACTCTATCAGCCTTTGCCCTGCTTCATTCCGTGCTCCAAGGCCAAATTTACCTATTACTCCAGGTGTTTCTTGACTTCCTACTTTTGCATTCCAGTCCCCTATAATGAAAAGGACATCTTTTTTGGGTGTTAGTTCTAAAAGGTCTTGTAGGTCTTCAGGGAACCATTCATCTTCAGCTTCTTCAGCATTACTGGTTGGGGCATAGACTTGGATTACTGTAATATTGAATGGTTTGCCTTGGAAACGAACAGAAATCATTCTGTCGTTTTTAAGATTGCATCCAAGTACTGCATTTCAGACTCTTTTACCAATATACTAAAATCTTACTTCTTGGTATAGAAATAAACATTCCAGTCTCATAAAGACTATTGTAATTTCAGCTTTGTTATAATTGGAATGAAGTGAAGAACAACAAGGATAATTCAAAATGGTCAAACCTGATAAAAACTTATACTAAATGTCATATTATCCACTACCATATCCTAAACACTGTGCAGAGCAAGTATAGTCAATGCAAACTACAGTTTCTAGTTCATCCTTCATAGTTAGATAACCATAGCATACAGGAAAATGTGAGAATGCAGACATATAGTCAATATTATCAATAAATGCATGCTCTTCTCTTTTGAATTCCCAGATATAACATTTGTAGGTTACTTGTTTACTGAGCTATTTTAATTAAATAGACTGATAGATAGTACTGAAGTTTGTGCACATTTCAGTCATATATGTTTGTGTATTTATTTCTATTTTTAAGAGAGATTATTTTCAAGATCGACTCTTGTCACTGTGGTAGAAAGCATGTCCATGAAACAAACTTTCAGTGACTAACCACCCTAAGGTAGAAATAGACATCTGCCTGATTATGTGCATGTGTGTGTTAGTCACTCAATTGTGTCTGATTCTTTGCAACCCAGTGAACTGTAGTCCACCAGGCTTCTTTGTCCATGGCAATGTCCAGGCAAGAATACTGGAGTGGGTAGCTATTCCTTTCTTCAGGGGATCTTCTCAACCCAGGGATCAAACCTGGATCCCCTGCATTTCAGACAGATTCTTTATTATCTGAGCCACCAGGGAAGCCTCCATCTGCCTGGTTAGCAAGAATCAAATAATATATAGTATGATCCAGAATGTCTATATGTTCTAGGAAGCAAGATTACATGTCAAAATCTAACAGTCTTCTCACAACTGATAGAAAAGAATAGCAATAGTAAGTGTATTATTCTTTGTCAACATTTTCTGACTAGTTAAATTATTTTAAAATTATTATCTGGTCTTGCTTCTCTACCATAGAGAAGCAGAACATTATCACCAGAAAAGAAGATGAATAGAACAGCTTGAACAGGTCTTAGAGAAAACCTGCAGAAATGTGTAAATGGGAATTTGAAATAGAAAATATCAAAGTAACTTTTCCAAAGTCATGCTGCTGGTTACACAGAAAGGGAGTAAAACCAAATTGCATTTCACTTGAACTCACTATCAGCAAATGATCCTGTAGGCTAGTTGTCTCTCTGCCCATTTTTCACTTTTGGCTAAAAATCAGAACACACATCCTGAAAAAAGTACAAAGTTGATTTTCAAAAAAGGAGAGATAAGGAAGCCTTCCTCAGTGATCAATGAAAAGAAATAGAGGAAAACAACAGAATAGGAAAAACAAGAGATCTCTTCAAGAAAATTAGAGATACCAAGGGAACATTTCATGCAAAGATGGGCTCGATAAAGGACAGAAATGGTATGGACCTAACAGAAGCAGAAGATATTAAGAAGAGGTGGCAAGTATACACAGAAGAACTGAACAAAAAAGATCTTCACGACCCAGGTAATCATGATGGTGTAATCACTGACCTAGAGCCAGATATCTTGGAATGTGAAGTCAAGTGGGCCTTAGAAAGCATCACTATGAACAAAGCTAGTGGAGGTGATGGAATTCCAGTTGAGCTATTTCAAATCCTGAGAGATGATGCTGTGAAAGTGCTGAACTCAATATGCCAGCAAATTTGGAAAACTCAGCAGTGGTCACAGGACTGGAAAAGGTCCGTCTTCATTCCAATCCCAAAGAAAGGGAATGCCAAAAAATGCTCAAACTACCGCACAATTGCACTCATCTCAAATGCTAGTAAAGTCATGCTCAAAATTCTCCAAGCCAAGCTTCAGCAATATGTGAACCGTGAACTTCCAGATGTTCAAGCAGGTTTTAGAAAAGGCAGAGGCACCAGAGATCAAATTGCCAACATCTGCTGGATCATGGAGAAAGCAAGAGAGTTCCAGAAAAACATCTATTTCTGCTTCATTGACTATACCAAAGCCTTTGACTGCGTGGATCACAATAAACTGTGGAACATTCTGAAAGAGATGGGAATACCAGACCACCTGACCTGCCTCTTGAGAAACTGTATGCAGGTCAGGAAGCAACAGTTAGAACCAGACATGGAGCAACAGACTGGTTCCAAATAGGAAAAGGAGTACGCCAAGGTTGTATATTGTCACCCTACTTGTTTAACATTATGCAGAGTACATCATGAGGAACTCTGGGCTGGGAGAAGCACAATCCGGAATCAAGATTGCTGGGAGAAATATCAATCACCCCAGATATGCAGATGACACCACCCTTATGGCAGAAAGTGAAGGGGAACTCAAAAGCCTCTTGATGAAAGTGAAAGAGGAGAGTGAAAAGTTTGGCTTGAAGTTCAACATTCAGAAAGCAAAGATCATGGGATCTGGTCCCATCACTTCATGGGCAACAGATGGGGAAACGGTGGAAACAGTGTCAGACTTTACTTTTTTGGGCTCCAAAATCACTGCAGATGCTGATTGCAGCCATGAAATTAAAAGTCGCTTACTCCTTGGAAGGAAAGTTATGACCAACCTAGATAGCATATTAAAAAGCAGAGACATTACTTTGCCAACCAAGGTCCATCTAGTCAAGGCTATGGTTTTTCAGTTGTCATGTATGGATGTGAGAGTTGGACTGTGAAGAAAGCTGATCGCTGAAGAATTTATGCTTTTGAACTGTGGTGCTGGAGAAGACTCTTAAGAGTCCCTTGGACTGCATGGAGATCCAACCAGTCCTTTTAAAGGAGATCGATCCAGGGTTTTCATTTGAAGCACTGATGCTAAAGCTGAAACTCCAATACTTTGGCCACCTCATGCAACGAGTTGACTCACTGGAAAAGACTTTGATGCTGGGAGGGATTGGGGGTGGGAGGAGAAGGGGACGACAGGGAATGAGATGACTGGATGGCATCACCGACTCTGTGGACATGAGTATGAATAAACTCTGGGAGTTGGTGATGGACATGGAGGCCTGGCGTGCTGTGATTCATCGGGTCACAAAGAGTCGGACACAACTGAGCGACTGAACTGAACTGAACTGAACTGAATGGGGATCAGTCAATCATTTTACAGTCTATCCTTTCCAAAGTTTCTGTTATTTTTCATGGAATGTATGGTTCCGTTTCAGAGGTTGTTAAGGGCTATACATTGTGTTGGGGTTTTTCAAGTGTCTCAATTGGTAAAGAATCCACCTGAATACATGAGACCTGGGTTCGGTCCCTGGGTCTGGAAAATCCCCTGGAGAAGGAAACTGCAACCCACTCCAGTATTTGCCTGGAAAATCCCAAGGACAGAGAAGCCTGATAGGCTACAGTCTGTGAGGTTGCAATGAGTTGGACATGACTTAGCAACTAAACCATCACCACCATATATTTATATGCAGTATTTTATGTATTTGCAGAATTTCCTATGGCATATGGATAAATTTGATAAAATTATCAAAAGGAAAAAATGATCTGTAAGTTTAGGATTCATAGTCTTTTCAGGAAAATAAAGCATACAGAAATAACTGATATATATATATATATAAATATAAGACATATATATATGTAGACTGATTAATATTTTAAAAATCACTTATTTTAGAAAATGCATACATGGTAAGATTATACACTTGCATTGTAGTTGAAGATATTGTTCATTACCTATTCAATTTTTTTGATTATTATTTTCTTATTTTTAAGAATGTCTTCATTAATCGGAGTGCAAATTGCTTAGCTTACCATGCCATCACCCACCCTGCTTAATATGCCCTTATCAATTTTTATTACTTGGGGATGCTTTAATGGATTAGCACAAAGTTTATGGCTTAAAATAACAGAAATGTATTTCCTTACAGTTCCCAATTCAGTTCACTTCAGTAGTGTAGTTGTGGCTGACTTGTTGCAGAACCATTCATTGCAGCACTCCAGGCTTTGTTGTCCATCAATGACTCCAAGAGCTTGCTCAAACTCAAGTTCATTGAGTCAGTGATGCCATCCAACCATTTCATTCTCTACTATCCCCTTCTCCTTCTGCATTTAGTCCTTCCCAGCATCAGGGTCTTTTCCAATGAGTCAGTTCACATCAGGTGGACAGTGCATTGGAGATTCAACTTCATTATCAGTCCTTCCAATGAATAGTCAGGACTGATCTCCTTTAGGATGGACTGGTTGGATCTCCTTGCAGTCCAAGAAACTCTCAAGAGTCTTCTCCATCACCACAGTTCAAAAGCAGCTATTCTTCAGTGCTAAGTTTTCTTTATGGTCCAACTCTTACATCCATACATGACTACTGGAAAAACCATAGCTTTGACTAGATGGACCTTTGTTGGCAAAATAATGTCTTTGCATTTTAATAGGCTGTCTAGCTTTGTCATAGATTTTCTTCCAAGAAGCGAGTGTTTTTTAATTTTATAGCTGCACTCACCATCTGCAGTGATTTTGGAGCAAAAGAAAATAAAGTCTGTCACTGTTTCCATTGTTTCCCCATATATTTGCTATGAAGTGATGGGACCAGATGCCGTGATCTTTGTTTTTTGAATGTTGAGTTTTAAGCCAGCTTTTCAACTCCAGCTCTTTCACTTTTCTCAAGAGGTCCTTCAGTTCATCTTCACTTTCTGTCATAAGGGTGGTGTTATCTGCATATCAGAAGTTATTGATATTTCTCCCAGCAATCTTGATTCCAGCTTGTGCTTCATCCAGCCTGGCATTTTGCATGATGTATTCTGCATAAAATTTAAATAAGCAGGGTGACACTATACAGCCTTTATGTACTCCTTTCCCAATTTCGAACTAGTCCATTATTCCATGTTCAGTTCTAACTGTTGCTTCCTGACCTGCAAACAGATTTCTCAGGATGCAGATAAGGTGGTCTGGTAATCCTGTGTCTTTAAAAATTTTCCACAGTTGTTGAGATCCTTAAAATCAAAGGCTTTGGCATAGTCAATAAAGCAGAAGTAGATGTTTTTTCTGCAACTCTCTTGCTTTTTCTATGATCCAAAAGATGTTGGCAATTTGACCTCTGGTTTCTTTGCCTTTTATAAATCCAGCTTGAACATGTGAAAGTTCTCAGTTCATGTACAGTTGAAGATTTGTTTGGAGAATTTTGAGCATTACTTTGCTAGCTTGTGAGATGGCTGCAACTGTGCAATAGCTTGAACATTCTTTAGCATTGCCTTTCTTTGGCATTGGAATGAAAACTGACTTTTTTCAGTCTTGTGTTCCAAATTTGCTGGCATATTGAGTGCAGCACTTTAACAGCATAACCTTTTAGGACTTGAAATAGCTCAGCTGGTATTCCATCTCCTCCACTAGCTTTGTTCATAGTGATGCTTCCTAAGCCCCACTTACAGTCCTTGAAGCCAGAAATTCAAATCAGCAGCACTTGTTGCTGAAATCAGGGTGGCGGCAGGACTGAGTTCCCTCCCAAAGCCCTACAGAATCTATTCCGTGCCTCTTCCAGATCCTGGTGGCTACTGCCATTCTTTGGTTTCATCCTTTCAGTCTTTCATCAGTGCATCACTTCAGTCACTGCCTTGATGACTGCAGGGTCTTCTCCTCTTCTCTTTGTGTGTCAAATTTCCCTGTACCTTTCTCTTGGAGAAGGAAATGGCAACCCACTCAAGTATTCATGCCTGGAGAATTTCATGAACAGAGGAGCCTGGTGGGTTATGGTCCATGGAGTTGCAAAAGAGTCAGACACAACTGAGCGACTCACACAATTCTCTTATAATATAAGGATATATATGATTGCACATAATCTAGTAAAGTCTTCCCATCTAAAAATTATTAACTTAATCTTTTGTGCAAAGACATTAACAGTTTACAAGGACTAGGGCATGCATATTTTGAGGGGTTTGTGTGCATACTAAGTCACTTCAATTGTTTCAGATTCCTTCTGACCCAATGGACTGTAACCTACCAGGCTCCTCTGTTCATGGTATTGTTCAGGCAAGAATATTGGAATGGGTTGCCATGCCTACTCCAGAGGATATTTCTGACCTAGGGATCGAACCTGCCTCTCTTATGTCTCCAGCATTGGCAGGTGGGTTCCTTACCACAAGTACCACTCAGGAAGCCCTGTATTTTGGGGTAGTCATTATTGAACCTACTGTACTAACTCTCCTTTTTTAGTGTTTGCTTTCTCAGCAAGAGTGTTTTACAGATCGGCTATGAAGAGGGAACCACTTACAGTTTTTCCTTTGTAATTTTTCCCTTTCAGTTCCTTTGTACTTTTTCTACCTTGTGTCTTCAATGCACTTCCTCCAGACTCTTTTTTTTTTAAGTTGAAGAATTTTTATGGAAATATATTTGATGTACATTATCATGTAAGTTTCAGGTGCATAGCACAGCAATTCAGTTATACATCTATATCTAGATCTATTCAGCTTTATTCTGGTGGCTCAGTTGGTAAAGAATCTGTTTCCAATGCAGAAGATCCAGGTTCAATCCCTGGGTCTGGAAAATCCTCTGGAGAAGGAAACGGCAGCCCACTCCAATATTCTTGCCTGGAGAATTACACGGACGGAGGAACTTGGTGGACTGCAATCCATGAGGTAAAAAGAGTTGGACAAGACTAAGCAACTAACATACACACATATTCGTTTTCAGATTCTTTTCCCATATATGTTATTAAATTTTATTGAGTATAGTTCCCTGTGGTATACATTAGGTCCTTGTTGGTTATCTATTTTATACACTGTAGTGTGTATATGTTAATCCCAACCCCCTCCCACCCACCCTTCCCTTTGGTAACAATATTTTTTTCTGTCTGCGACTTTCTTTCTGTTTAGGAAATAAGTTCATTTGTGCCTTTTTTAACCTTTTCTTTTAGTTTCTACATATAAGTGATATCACATGATATTTGTCTTTGTCTAGTGTACTTTATTTAGTATGATTTACTTGATTCCTTCATAATCTACTTTAGGTTAAAATGAACAAAAACCAAGCAAAACAACAATAAAATCCTCCTTACTCAAACCATGCCAGGACTCAGCTATGGTTCTTGATCCCTGGACATGTTCTTGCACATGATAACCCTGTATTTCAGTATTTATTTATTTTTTCTTTCTGAGGCATAAAAATATAGCTTTAATTTTTGTATCTGGTAGTCATCTTATTGCTTGACACGTAGTAGGAGATAAACATATATTTATTGATTGCATTATTATGTGAATAGAGTTGTCATGATTAGTGGGAATAGTAATTTACTTTATCTTTTTTTTCCATAGTGGACATATAATTTAATCTCTGCATGTCAATTTACAATAATTGCTTTCACATATTATCTTTCATTTGTTCTTTTTTTTATTACATTTTTAAAAATTTATTTATTTTAATTGGAGGCTAATTACTTTACATTATTGTGTTGGTTTTGCCATACATTGAGATGAATCTGCCCCAGGTGTACATGTGTTCCCCATCTTGAACCCCCTTCCCACCTTCCTCCCCATCCCATCCCTCTGGTTGTAATTTACTTTAAAATATTGTACTGTCACTTGGGAAATAAGCTAAATTGGAATGAGAAAGCTGAAATCACTAAGTCATCAGTAAAATCGAAATGGATTTACTATTACTACAGTGGGTATTAATAGCAAACCATTCCAAAATTAAAATTCATACTATAAAGAGTTTAAATACATATTTCTTTCTCATTGCATTTTCTAACATAAAAAGGCATTAATTTCTTCTTAGAAACGTATTTAATATAAAATGTGTTAACGTCCTAAAAACAGGATATACCTTCCATATGTTTTTAAAAGAGGAGTTTCTAAACATTTTTTAACATATGAAAAGCATAAATTCAGGTTATTATCCAGCACTTCATTTTAAAATATGACAATATAGGTTATGTAATTGTGTTAATCACTTAGTCTTGTGTGACTCTTCGTGACTCCATGAACTGTAGCCTATCAGGCTCCTCTGTCCATGGAATTCTCCGTGGGTAGCCATTTCCTTCGGAGAAGGCAATGGCAAGCCACTCCAGTACTCTTGCCTAGAAAATGCCATGGATGGAGGAGCCTGGTAGGCTGCAGTCTGTGGGGTCGCTAAGGGTCGGACACGACTGAGCGACTTCACTTTCACTTTTCACTTTCACACATTGGAGAAGGAAATGGCAACCCACTCCAGTGTTCTTGCCTGGAGAATCCCAGGGACGGGGGAGCCTGGTGGGCTTGCGTCTATGGGGTCACACAGAGTTGGACACGACTGAAGTGACTTAGCAGCAGCAGCAGCCATTTCCTTCTCCAGGGGATCTTCCAAACCCAGGGATTGAACCAGGATCTTTTGCATTGCAGGCAGATTCTAACACATACAGGTTATGTGTTTACTCAATTCAACTCAGAATCAATGAAAGGTACTCTGAACTAAGTAGAATGCTGGAAAGAAAAGACATAGAGCAGAGTAAAAAGTAGTTCTTTTTCTCAAGGAAATTATAACATAAGCAGAGAGGTAAGTTAACAGAGTAAATAAGATAGCAAAATGATAGAGAAGTAAAACATACTCTAGGAACAGAGTAGAAAATAAAAGTGTGTGTGTGAGTATGTGTGTGTGCCATGCACATATGTACACCTATATGCACAGGGACAGACATAGCTGGTGAACAATTAACAGGGAGTTGGAGAAATACTGTTGCTTTTGTTATGTAGCCAAAAGGAGAACCAGGAATTCACCAGGCAGAAATCAGAAAAGTATAACAAGGAGAGTAAAAAGCACCAACTAAGGAGTCAGATCAGACCAGGGATTTGCAAGCAATTTAGATTACTCAAAGTAAAGACTCTCAAATTTGACTAATGTAAAAAACTAGAATAAACAGAAAAATAAATTCTGTGCATTTTCCATATTGTTTTATTCCAAATTGGATTACTAATATTACCTAATATTTATAGTCATAAGACATCACTTTAAAATACCTTATATGTAAACATATAATGAAATTGTAAAATGAACACGTTTATAATTGTATTTATTAAAAAATATAAAAATTAATAGGAGTAAAATTACATTTAATATAGTGCCATGCTCTGTGTTAAAGTGTTTTAACTTTGATTTTACTAACAGAAAATGTTTGTTCTCTAAAACTAGAAATGTATGGAATAACTTCAAGATTTATTTTTGGCTAAATCAGGATAAGCAGTCCTTCATCTTAATCAAATTTATGTCCATGTGAACCTTACTTGAATGCCAAATTTAAATAAGCATATTTAAGAAATATATTTGGGAGAGGGAAATGGCAAATCACTCCAGTATTCTCAAGAGAATCCCGTGGACAGAATCCCATGGACAGAGGAGCCTGGTGGGTTGCTGTCCATAGGGTCTCACAGAGTCGGAAACGACTGAAGCAACTTTGCATGCATGCATTGGAGAAGGAAATGGCAAACCCACTCCAGTATTCTTTCTTGGAGAATCCCAGGGACAGAGGAGCCTGGTGGGCTGCCATCTATGGTGTCACACAGAATTGGATATGACTGAAGCAACTTAGCAGCAGTAGCAAGGAACATATTTAAGTAGTGGCAGTATTTTTACCCAAATGGTAAGTTAATGCAATTATTGGTGAAAATGGAGAAAAAATAAAGTTATACCTTAAATTCTAGTTTAGTAGCCACTAAAAAATCTGATTTACAGTTTTTAAAAATTACCAATTAATCACATTTTTTATCTCAAATTTTAAGCAAAAAAATAAATAGAATAGTCAGCAAGAGCTACAAATACCCTCTTTATTACCAGTAAACAAAAGTTTGAGACCATGGTTTGAACCTGAGGCCAAATATGCAAATTTACTAATATTACATCCCCATAAGTGTAGACATTGGGGTTTCCCTGGTGGCTCAGTGGTAAAGAATCTGCCTACCAACATAGAAGATGCAGGTTCAATCCCTGTGTTAGAAAGATCCTCTGCAGAAGGAAATGGCAACCCTATCCAGTATTCTTGCCTGAGAAATCCCTTGGACTGAGGAGCCTGAAAGGGCTACAGTCCACGGAGTCACAAAGAGTCAGAAATGACTTACTGAATAAAGAACAGCAAAATGTAGACTCTGTGAGCTGCATATGAAGACTATAGAGGTGACAATTAGAATCGGTCACCTTTAAACTTGATCTTGGTCTATAGCACAATCCAATCAGCACAGAGTGTCAGAAAGAAAAGCCACTTAGCGATCATAATTTATGAATGGATAGAACACATCATTGGAGAAGGAAATGGCAACCCACTCCAGTATTCTTGCCTGGAGAATCCCAGGGACAGAGGAGCCTAGTTGGCTGCTGTCTATGGGGTCGCACAGAGTCGGACACGACTGAAGCGACTTAGCAGCAGCAGCAGCAGAACACATCATATTAACAGAATAGAGAGCAAAATTCATAGTCATCTCAATAAACATAGAATATGTACTTAGCAAAGTCTAGTAAATTTTGTGGTAAAGAAAACTCAACAAACAAGGAATAGAATGACATTTGCTCAAACTGAAAAAGAGCATCTATCAGTACAAAAACCTGTAGCTAACATCATATTTAATGGTGAAAGACTAAAAGATTTTTCCTCAAATCAGAAAGACAAGAATATCCATCCTTACTCCTTTTATTAATAATTTTTCTGAAAGTTCTATTCTGAATAATTAGGCAAAATGAATAAATTAGAGGCATCCAGGTTGTAAATAAAGAAGTGAAACTCTATATTTGTAGATGACATAATCTGATATATAGAAAATCCTACGAAATCCACAAAATAATTCTTAGAACTTATGGGTTCATTGCAAGGTAAAAGATTCATTCAAAGAGTGGAAGTATATTTCTGTATAGTAATAGTAAACAACCTGAAACTGAACTTAAGACAACAATTCAAATTTGAAACATCAAAAACTAAAAAGTACTTAAACAATTTGACAAAAAATATACAAGATACTGTTGGAGAGGAAAAAATTATCCTTTACCCTTCTAGCTTCTTCTGGTTTGTCTAAGAATTAAATTGACATGACACAGAATAGAGTCAAACAAAAGCTTAATAACATGTATCCTTGGGAGAGACCTAGAAAAACTGAGTACCTCACCAAATGGCTGATGACCTTACCTTAAATGCCATCTTCGGCTAAAAACAAAAGTGGATGATGGGGTAGCTGTTTGGGACTTCAAAGAAAAGGAAGACAAGGAGATGGACAAGCACATATTTGGTGGGAAAAAAAAAGTTTTCTGGGCCATATAGAGACAATGGGACACAGAATGGACTCTGATCTCTAGGTCTTCTTACCCCTATCACATCTAGCTTGTATTCTTTGCAGATATCTCTTGTGAGAGCTCTATTTGAAGAACAGGCTCTCTGTATAAATTATTTTAGGTAGTTAGTGAAAGTGAAAGTCGCTCAGTTGTGTCTGACTCTTTGTGACACCATACAGTTTGTGGAATTCCCCAGGCCAGAACACTGGAGTGGGAAGCCTTTCGCTTCTCCAGTGGATCTTGCCAACCCAGGGAACAAACCCAGGTCTCCTGAATTGTAGGCAGATTCTTTACCAGCTGAGCCAGAAGGGAAGACCAAGAACATTGGAGTGGGTGAAAGTGAAAGTTGTTCAGTTGTGTCTGACTCTTTGTGACCCCATACAGTTCTTGGAATTCTCCAAGCCAGAATACTGGAGTGGGTAGCCTTTCCCTTCTCCAGGGGATCTTCCCAACTCAGGGATCGAACCCAGGTCTCCTGCATTGCAGGTGGATTCTTTACCAGCTGAGCTGCAAAGAAAGCCCAAGAATACTGGAGTAGGTAGCCTCTCCCTTCTCCATTGGATCTACCCAGGAGTCGAACAGGAGTCTACTGCATTGAAGGCAGATTCTTTACCAAATGAGCTATCAGGGAAGCTCCTTCAGTTCATTTCAGTTCAGTTCAGTCGCTCAGTCGTGGCTGACTCTCCGCGACCCCATGAATCACAGCACGCCAGGCCTCCCTGTCCATCACCAACTCCCGGAGTTCACTCAAACTCATGTCCATCGAGTCAGTGATGCCATCCAGCCATCTCATTCTCTGTCGTCCCCTTCTCCTCCTGCCCCCAATCCTTCCCAGCATCAGAGTCTTTTCCAGTGAGTCAACTCGTCGCATGAGGTGGCCAAAGTATTGGAGTTTCAGCTTTAGCATCAGTCCTTCCAATGAACACCCAGGATCGATCTCCTTCAGAATGGACTGGTTGGATCTCCTTGCAGTCCAAGGGACTCTCAAGAGTCTTCTCCAGCACCACAGTTCAAAAGCATCAATTCTTCGGCGATCAGCTTTCTTCACAGTCCAACTCTCACATCCATACATGACCACTGGAAAAACCATAGCCTTGACTAGATGGACCTTTGTTGGCAAAGTGATGTCTCTGCTCTTCAATATACTATCTAGATTGGTCATAACTTTCCTTCCAAGGAGCAAGCATCTTTAATTTCATGGCTGCAATCAGCATCTGCAGTGATTTTGGAGCCCAAAAAAATAAAGTCTGACACTGTTTTCACTGTTTCCCCATCCATTTCCCATGAAGTGATGGGACCAGATGCCATGATCTTTCCTTAGGTAGTTAGAAAGAAGGTCAAATTTCTTTCTGGGCTTTTAGCCCTTGATTCTTTTTATCTTGAAATAATCAACATGTAAAAGAGACATTTTGGGGTGACAATTTCGCTTCCCTTCCATTTATACAGCAAAAATTTCAAAACATATTTGAACAAAAATAGAAAAGAACTAAATCAGCGTTAAGACAAAGTCATAGATTGAAAGATTTAATATTGTTACAGTGACACACTACTCAAGTTAATCTATGGAGTCAATGCAGTCCCACAGAAATTCCTAAATGGAAGTTGAAGTTCAGGTGGAAAACCAAAGGATCCAGACAACCCAAAACAATATGCAAAAGAAGAATAAAATTGGGAGACTTACATTTCCTGAGTTCAAAGCTTACTACAAAGCAATAGTAATCAAGATAGTGTGGTGCTAACATACAAGTTGGCAATAGATCAACAGAATAGAATTGATAGTTCAGAAACAATCTCTTCTTGATCAATTAATTTTGTTTCTAAGACAACTGAAAGAAGAAAAATAGTTATTTCAATAAAATATATGGAAAAAAATTGGATATCCACACAAGAAATGAGATTGATCCCCTACCTCCTACCTTAAACTAAAACAAACAAATAATTAGATAAATAATTCAGAAGGGATCACAGGCCTAAATATAAGAAGTCAAACTATAAAACTCTTAGAAGAAAACATAGAAGTATATTGCATTCAGTAATGGCTTCTTATATAAGACAATGAAATCACAGGTACAATAAAAATAGGCCATAAAGCACTTAATCAAAGAAGATATTAAAAATAATCCCACCAGCAGTGAAAATGGGATATACATCACTTTGGAAGATTGTTTATTACAAAACTATATGTGGTATAACTATATGATCCAGCACTGTGCTCCTTGGTATAGTTGAAAACTTATGCCCATACACACAAAAAATAAATCATGGATATTAATAGCAACTTTACTGCCAAAACTTAGAAGAAACTAAGGTCTTCTTTAGTAGGTGAATGAGTAAATAAGCTGTGGTGTATCCATCAGTTCAGTTCAGTTCCTCAGTCGTGTCTGACTCTTTGTATCCAATGGGGTATTACTCAGTGATAAAAACAAATGAGCTATCAAGCCATGAAATAATACGGAGGAAACTTAAGTTCATAATACTGAATGAAAGAAGTCGATCTGAAAAGGCAACATACTGTATGATTCCCATTGTATGATATTCTGAAGAAGGTACAACTATAGAGACAGTAAAAAGATCAGTAGTTTCCAGGGGTTAATTAAATTGAAGGATGACTAAGTGGAGTAAGGGGAATATTTTTAGGGAAACAAAATTACCCTATATGATACTACACTGGTGGGTTCATGTCATTATATGTTTGCCCAAACCAATAGACTGTACAGCACCAAGAGTGAACCCCAATGTGAACTATGAACTCTGGATGATTATGATATGTCAATGCAGGGTCATCAAGTATAACATGTGTATCATTCCAGTGGGAGGTGTTAACAATGAGAGAGGAGGCTATGTATGTTCAGGAACAGGGTGTATGTGGAAATCTCTGTACCTTCCTCTCAGTTTTTCAGGAACCTAAAATTGCTCTATAAGGAAACCTTTAACTCTGTGTTTCATTTAGTACTTTAGATAAAATCTAAGTGAATTAAATTCTCTAGCATAAAAGAAAAATCTTAAAAAAGAATAAGTATTTTAGTCATATCCATTTTTAGAAAGAGGTTGGCTCAAATAGGCTCTCTGTATCAGAGGAAGCTGAGGTTTTAGGAATTAGTAGGAAACTGAGAAAACGTGGGAATGACTTGGGAAAATATGTCTACAAACATTAGAAAAGTCCCATATACGAAAATCTATTATTTTCATATGTCCAGTAAAAATAGGAAGATTCTAAAGCATATTGCTATTCTAAAGACTTTCTGTATCATTTATAGGCTATAATAATAAAATATACAATAGTTACATTCATATTTTTGAAGAGTATCATGTTCTTAGAGAAGAAATAGTCACAGGCACATACAATATGACCAATGTGAATGAAGTCAAGGTTGAGGGGGAGATCAGTTTTAAATAATAGAATACATGAAGCAGTTTTATTAAAAAAAATAAATTCAGTTTAATTTCGTACTGAACTATTTGGTAAATAAGATGTAATCAAGTAGAGATCCTGCTGGAATTAATAGACAAAGGAATATTTGTAGTTAAAATGTATTTGTTCATATCTAATAAAGACCTCAAAAATATTGCTTTCTTTCAAATTAGATCTCGTATAATTGTCATTTATACCATTAATGTGCTAGGGAAGCATTTATATACTGAAACATAAGCGTCATTACATTACCATGAATTATACATTTGTGGCTCTAATTGTATATTAGTTTTACCATATAAAGTAGAAGATTGAAGCAGACACATTAAGGATATTTTAAATCAGGCCTGCTAGGGAAATGTTAATACTACATGTTCAGGAATATTTTGAGGATGATACATTTTACTACAAAAATGTGAAAAAGAAATGTTAATAAATGTAATAGAGCTAATTATTATTCTTGTTAGCATACAGTATGTCTTAATTTAAATTTTACTGATTTCATTAGCTGGTCCATTAAATGCAAATTTTCACTTATAGCAACCAAAATGAATTAGTGACTTATTCATTTTGTTATACTGAAAACTCACAGAAAATCTCTGCCAAAAAAGCCTTGCCTACTCAGTGCCTTAGGCACTGACATGTCTCCACAAGCTTTGAATATGCTTTTAGTTTCCATTGGGAAAATGTCTCTATTTCAACATTCTCTATCAAATGTACTGAGTCCTTATTTTAACAACATATTCAAACCTGATGAGAGTTTGACTAATATATTAATATTTCAGTGTGAAACATGTAAATTTTCCTATATGACTCTATTGTATCTGAAGCTCATATGTTTCTTCCAAAATCCTGAAAGAGTACAAAACTATTTTCCCTTTAGAGTTTAAATACAACAGAGTTAAATTAGAGACAGTAAAAGCCAAGTGAAAAAAACTCACATTTGGCTATCCTTTGACAGCATGAGTTTTTTTGTTTTGTTTTGTTTTTTTGTTCTTTGTCAGGCTGTGTGCTTTTCTCTTTAAAATCCTCTGAGCCATGGATCATCTATCTCCTCTTTGGGGAGACTATTCTACCATCTAATACAGTTCACTAGCTATGTCAAAGTCCAACTTTCCTGACTGAGAATCAGAGTAGAGTGGAATTTCCTTATAACAGAGGGGCCATTTGACTCGTTTTATTATTTTTATTACTGAACACCATAGTGAAGTAGCCAGTTGACTGTGTGTTCAAAGACATAGACCTGCCCTAAGGACTCACATCTCAGCAAATGATCCCTTTCCTCTGCCTGACTTGTCCAGCAAAGGACAGAGAATGCAATCATCTTGATCAATGAACCTGAGTAAAAGCAGAGCAGGCAAGACACTAATCAAATAAGTGAATCTGCTGAGGCTAATCCTTCAACCCAAAACTTTGTTTCTGGAGCACCCACAGGAGATAAACAGAAAAAAGAAAGCTAGGCAATATGCTGTACTTGGCATGACTCAAATAGCCGTCCTGTAGTCACATTTCCCTTTAGTCACCTTGAGAATGCAATGTAGCGTCAGAGACCTGGACATGTATATTCTGCTTCAGACACACTGCCACATGTAATTTTGTTATTGTCTGCAATTTTGTGTTGTAAAATATCACACATATAATTACAAACACCCTCACAGAATAATAGAAAAACAACTTGAAAATACTTAGTCTTTATAAGGTTCATCTCATAATATTCTTCATAGATTGTTACAATTAAAATTAGTCTGGGCAAAAAATCAGGATCACGATATTTTATTAATATGTATTCTAAAGCAATCATAATAACTACTTCATTAGATTGTTATGAAATGTATTGGGAACACTGTCCTTAAAAGTGCCAGTCATAGAGTACAATTAACATATGGTATATCAAAATTTTCTTTTTATTTTTAAAACAATTGCTAAGATACCAGTCTTAATTGAAAAGAGTTATGGACTTTTGTACAGTGTTTTTGGAACCAAAAGAATGGAAAATACAATTTATTTTGTAAAAATGAAATGAGAAACTTGCATTGATGAGGTAATTTTCATAAATACCATGAATAGGCAAATTATTTAATGGAAAGAATGGAATATTATGCTAGATGGTAAAAATGGTTATTTTAGATATTAAATTTAAAATATTAAATATAAAAACATTTCTTTGCAATTGCTTTTCATCACCAATTTAAACCTCCTTTCACATTCTTCTTTTCATTGGTACCACTTCTTAGCTTTAAATTAGAAAGTTTTATTTTAATAAATGTTTAGTAAAGCCATCAGCATATTAAAAACTTAAAATAGCATGTGTATATTTAAATGTCAAACATGTTTTTTCCTCAAGGGTCCAGGGAAGGGAACTGATGAAGGAACACCAATGAAAACATACAATGGGGACAATGGGGACTGTTTTAAGGGGTAAGATCATAACAGTGGAAGGGAGTGTTTGAGAAACTGAGGAACAGCGAGATCTTCCATAGCATGTGATTGAGGTACCGTGTAATTTTAAGAAACACATACACAGACACACAGTCTAAATGACTTTCAACATATTAAGAATATGTGTGTTTCAGAAAGAGTCAGTATTGACCAGAGACCCTAACAGTAAAGATCAAGAGGGTACTCAAAAAGTCAGTGAAGGGATATTTGTCTCCAGTGTTTCTTCCCTTCCTGTCTTAATGCACTGATGGAGTCATGCCTCTGTGGACAAAACTGTTCCCTTAAATAAATACAATAAATAAAAGCCTCTTCGTGAAAGTGAAAGAGGAGAGTGAAAAGTTGTCTTAAAACTCAGCATTCCAAAAACTAAGATCATGGCATCTGGTCCCATCCCTTCATGGCATGTAGAGGAGGAAAATGATGGAAACCATGACAGGCTATATTTTCTTGGGCTCCAAAATTACTGCAGATGATGACTGCAGCCATGAAATTAAAAGATGCTTGCTCCCTGAAAGAGAAGCTATGACCAATCTAAATAGCATATTAAAAAGCAGAGACATTACTTTTCCAACAAATGTCCGTCTAGTCAAAACTATGGTTTTTCTAGGAGTTGTGTATGGATGTGGGCTTCCCTCAAAGCTCAATTAAGAATCTGCCTGCAATGCAGGAGACCCGGGTTCAATTACTGGGTTGGAAAGATCACTTGGAGAAGGAAATGGCGACCCACTCCAATAGTCTTGCCTGGAAAATCCCATGGACAGAGGAACATGGCAGGCTACAGTCCATGGGGTCGTAAAAATTGGACACAACTTAGCAACTAAACCACCGTTGCCACCGTGTATGGATGTGAAAGTTGGACCATAAAGAAAGCTGAGCACTGAAGAATTGGTGCTTTTGAACCGTGGTGTTGGAGAAGACTCTTGAGAGTCCCTTGGACTGCAGGGAGATCAAACCAGTCAATCCTAGAGGAAATCAATCAGTCCTGAATATTCGTTGGAAGGACTGATACTGAAGCTGAAACTCCAATACCTCGGCCACCTGATGAGAAGAACTGACTCATTGGAAAAGACTCTGATGCTAGGAAAGAGTGAAAGCAGAAGGAGTAGGGGACAACAGAGCATGAAATGGTTGGATGACATCACCTACTCGATGGACATAAGTTTGAGCAAGCTCCCGGGGTTGGTGATGGACAGGGAAGCCTGGCATGCTGCAGTCCATGGGTTTGCAAAGATTTGGACATAACTGAGTTACTGAATTGAACATTTGAGTAAGCATAGAATATCTCATGCTATTTCAATAAACAACAAATCTTGTCTGCCATCAAGCCATCAGCTATTGCCACACCCCAGAATGTGTGCCCAGAGGACAATTATGGATAAAGGAAAACAGAATACTGGCCCTAGAAGCTAAGATGCATATCTAAGGAATAATCCAGACTCAATAATCCCAGACTGTTGAATCTTCCCATACAAAGAAAAGTAGTAATATTATTAACTGGATATATCTGTTTTATGTGATTAGCAGTAATCACTTGATGTTCAACTACTACATTTTTTTTGGCAAAATATTCCTTTATATCCTTTATATTTCTTTATCTCCTCCCATACCTCTTTGGGACAGTTCCGCAGAGCTTTCAGAGAGACTAGCTCCCAAGTTATAGTTTTCAGTAAAATCCACAAATAAAACAAAACTCCTAATTTAGGTTGTGTGTTTCTCTACAGTTGACATCTTGAAGGAGAAAGGAAAGATGCATCTGAGTCAAACACTCCAGCCATCAGCTTCAAGTATTTGTCATATATAAGGTCACTGGGTATGTAGGTACACAATCATCTCAGGTGAAAATTTAAGATGGTTGTCAAAAAAATTATTAACAAACATAAATTACATTTTGATGTATTTAAGAAATCTGTGTGTGTGTGCTCAGTCACTTCAGCTGTATTGTGTCTGACTCTTTGCTACCCTATGGACTGTAGCCTGCCAGGCTCCTCTGTCCATGGGATTCTCCAAGCAAAAATACTGGAGTGGGTTGCCATGCTCTCCTCCAGGGGATCTTCCCACCCAGGGATCAAACACATTTTTATGTCTCCTGCATTGGCAGGCAGGTTCTTTACCATTAGTGCCATGTGGGAAGGCTACCTTAATGTAAAATATACATATGGATAAAACATTTTTAAATAAATTCAGTCCTAACTTCAGTCTTGCGATGTTGGGATGGGAGTTTGAGGTACATCTAGGCTATCCAAATGTACTCAAATGCTAATAATTATTCTTGATGTACTTTAATATACTAACATATACACATTAAAAGCACTCTGTCAGATGAAAATATTTCACAATAGACAGGGTTTATTTTAAATTCATTCAATTCAGTGACACTTCTGGTGTTTGGTTAAGGGAAGAGGTAAGCAGTAGAGACCCTCTTGACCTACTTTAAGCAGCTTCATTTCTGTAGTTGATACACAGAATTTCCTTCCATTTCACAAACAATATTTACATCCCATTCTTTTCATATTGTCATTTGTCATTTTTACTGTCAATATGATGGTATTTCAGAGGCTAATGGAGAAATTTCTAAAATGAATTTCTTTTTTGCTCATCTAATACTTCTGCATGATTAAACTCCATTTAATAACAGTGTTGGAAGGCAACTATTTCAACTCCATTCTCTTACAGCCTTTATCCCAGCAGATATCTCTTAAGATTTGTTGGCTTAATTAATTACAACTTGGACATCATTAAACTCTCTGGAGGCACAAGAAAACTTGATTTTCTTTGGAACCCTAACCATGGGAAACTATTATTAGAAGTTGAGTGAGTATGTGCGTGTGTGTGCCTGTGTGCACACACACACATATCAGTCCAGTTCAGTTCAGTCACTCAGTCATGTCCGACTCTGCGACCCCATGAATTGAAGCACGCCAGGCCTTTCTGTCCATCACCAACTCCCGGAATTCACCCAAACTCAAGTGCATCAAGTCAGTGATGCCATCCGCCATCTCATCCTCTGTCGTCCCCTTCTCCTCCTGACCCCAATCCCTCCCAGCATCAGGGTCTTTTCCAATCAGTCAACTCTTCGCAAGAAGTGGCCAAAGTATTGGAGTTTCAGCCTTAGCATCAGTCCTTCCAATGAACAACAAGGACTGGTCTCCTTTAGGATGGACTGGTTGGATCTCCTTGCAGTCCAAGGGACTTGCAAGAGAGTCTTCTCCAGCACCATGGTTCAAAAGCATCAATTTTCCGGCACTCAGCTTTCTTCACTGTCCAACTCTCACATCCATACATGACCACTGGAAAACCATATATGCTATGTAACTATATATATATATATATATATATATATATGATTTATAAAACTATAAAATACATTTTATGCTGAAGGCTGAGTTTCTCTTTTTTTAATCTACTCTGTCTTTTGCAGAACATTTGAAATGTACTAGGAGTTTGTACAAAAGACAGGAGAAGCTAAGCTATTTCATGAATTCCCAGCACATGACTCTGTGAAGTCTTTTGTCAGTAAGCCAACCTTCAATTAATCACAATGTCTGAGAGTACTCTAATACCTAACATATTATTTCCAGGCTTGACAACTGTAAAGACAACCCTGGAAGGCAATTCCCTTCCTCTATTTCAATGCTTCTGAAGCACTGACATAAAAGTAGGTGATGGATGCAAAGCCCTTTCAAGTTAATGTGCTTTCTCCTCGAGTTTCTGTCATGACAAACTATTTTTATATGTCTATCAATCTACTTAGATAGTAGATGCTTAATTATTTAGGAATTAAAAGAATAAAAATATCTTCCTTTCCTTAAAGGAGATTTTTTTTTTCCTCAGTGTGTCAGTTGTTTATGTTGCATTTCTATTATTTCTGCTATAAAAAAAAAAGAAACACTATAAATCTCTGGATATGCTCCCAATTAAATAAAGTCACAATTTTGAATTAAGAATGAAAACATCTTCCTTTCCTCAGGGAAATATTTTCCCCCTCAGAGCGCCAGTTGTGTTTCTTGCATTTCTCTTATTTCTATATATCTTATAGATATATAGATCATATATATATGATCTATAAATCTCTGGACATACTCCCAGTTAAATAAAGTCACAATTTTGAATCATGCCTTTATGTAAAAGGAAATTTCCAATGAACTTTCCTTTTCAAGTTCTAGAAAAGTGATAGGCTATTGAAGCGTCACTTCTGTGGAGCCAATGTATTCAAGATTGATCTGATCTAAAACTATAAAAAAAAGTACAAGAATAGGAAAATAATAGTAAGTAATCTTCCTTTTATTTATTTTCTAATTTTTTGAGGAAGAAAGTTAACAGTTGTATTCGTCTTTAATGGTGAACTACTACAACTATATTTCATTGAAGACAAAACATTTAGTGTTAGTAATTACATTTACAAATCTCAGCAATAAACACTATATATCTAACTCTATTTTACATAAATTTCATTTAAGGAGTACTTTTCTTGACCTTCACTCTTCATAAGCCTTCAAAAAAGCAAATGTAAATAATTGGAATAAATCATACAGTAGTGTTAATTACAATTTAACCATTGTAGAAATTGAATTTGACATCATCTCAAAAGTTTTCCAGAGGTAACTAATAAAGCCAGAGGATTGTTTGATTTATTAAATATAGAAAATGTATTTGATAACATTTACTAAAGAGCCTCTTGATGAAAGTGAAAGAGGAGAGTGAAAAACTTGGCTTAAACCTCAACATTCAGAGAACTAAGATCATGGCATCTGGCCACATCACTTCATGGCAACTAGATGGGGAAACAGTGGCTGACTTTATTTTTCTGGGCTCCAAAATCACTGGAGATGGTGATTACAGCCATGATATTAAAAGACGCTTGCTCCTTGGAAGGAAAGTTATGACCAACCTAGACAGCATATTAAAAAGCAGAGACATTACTTTGCCAACAAAGGTCCGTCTAGTCAAGGCTATGATTTTTCCTGTGGTCATGTATGGATGTGAGAGTTGGACTGTGAGGAAAGCTGATTGCCGAAGAATTGATGCTTTTGAACTGTGGTGTTGGAGAAGACTCTTGAGAGTCCCTTGGAGTGCAAGGAGATCCTACCAGCAGGATCTGATTAGGAGATCAGTCCTGCGTGTTCATTGGAAGGACTGATGTTGAAACTGAAACTCCAATACTTTGGTCACTTGATGAGAAGAGCTGACAGCTGACTCATTTGAAAAGACCCTGATGCTGGGAAATATTGAGGGCAGGAGGAGAAGGGGACGACAGAGGATGAGATGGTTGGATGGCATCACTGACTCGATAGACATGGGTTTTGGTGGACTCCAGGAGTTGGTGATGGACAGGGAGGCCTGGAGTGCTGCAGTTTACGGGGTCACAAAGAGTAGGACACGACTGAGCGACTGAACTGAACTGAACTGAATAAGTACTATTGGTCTTCCCTGGTGGCTCAATGGTAAAGAATATGCCTGCCACTGCAGGAGGCGCAGGTTCAATCACTGGGTCAGGAAGATCCCGTGCAGGAAGGCACAGCAACCCATTCTAGTATTCTTGCTGGAGAATCCCATAGACAGAGGAGCTGGTAGTAAAGACACTACTGAAGTGACTGAGCACACACACATGCATTTTTTAAATTATGCTAAGTGAAAAGAAGCCTATCCTTAAGACTTAAATATCATTCATGTGTTAGAGAATATAGATGTCTCTTTCTCTATTTGTTACACTGTTAACTAAAATCCCTGGATATTATATGTAAAACATAAGATTCTGGAAAGTAGAGGGAGAAAAGTAGAGCATTTGGTGACCTCAAAAGCCAGGGAATTATATGATCCTCTCCCTCTCCCTTCCTGAGAGGAAAAGTATTTTCCTTGGTGCAACAAATTATGTGTGCTGTCTTTCTCTGACTTATTTTACTTCATTCTATACATGGAGCTGAAGAAATAAATGACCCAGAAATGCCAATGTGCAGACACAATAAAAACCCCAACAAAGCCTGCTATCTCCAGACAAAAGACCAGGATAGAGAACAATCTAACAAACAGAAAACTTTTAGGAAGTAACTGTTCTTTACAGCCAAAAGCCATGTTTAAAAATAAGAACAAAAATCAAGTCAATATTGTGTCTTATTGTCCAGCTATACCAGCAACGTTTGAATGGAGACAGACTTCCTAGGCCATGACAAGGTCTCCCAACATCCTACCAGGGTGATGGCCAGGGAGGCAAGTGGAAAATCTCAGGTTTTCATCCTTGACACTGTGGTGTCAGAGGAGACCACATAGAAAGACTGGATCACCTTTCACTGGCAGCAACAGACATGCCTTTCCTCCACATTGAGGTGGTGTCAGAGATGGTAAATCAGGACCATTACCATACCCAGTGACAGATAAGCCACCGCATCTGCAGTGTCACTGGAAAATGCATGGAAAGCTAGAATGCCCACCCTGCTCAGCATTAAACAGGAGCAACCCCTACCTGGGGTATAAATGGGGGTTCCCATCTTGGCTTCCCCAAGTGGGGCACCTGTACTTTTACCTCCACCTGTTAGTAATGAGACAGAGTGCCATGCCTTCCTTTGCCAGAGAAAGTAAGTTAAAGCAAAAAGTTTAAATTAGATCCAGAGACTCACATAACACCAAAAAATATTCCTATGTCAATCAATAACCCCTTGTCATACCAAAACACAAAAATATTATAACGCAAACATATTCAGGTTGCAATCAATAATTCTTTGTCATACCAGGAATAAGGAAATTCTCAAACTAAATGAAAAAATGTATATATATATATAAAATCAATAGATGTCATTACTGAGATTTACTGAGCTAGCAGAAATGTTGGAATTATGTGATACATATTTCAAAGCATCCATGACAAAAGTGCTTCAATAAGCAATTATGAATGCACTTGAAGCAAATGTAAAAATAAAAAGACCAGACTAAGAAATAGAAGATGCAGAGATGAAACAAATGGAAAATAATACAATAGCCAAAATTAAAACAAAACAACAAAAACCTCTGTGAATGGGATCAGTAGCAGAACAAAAGAGACAAAATTATCAGGGGATTTTAAATGGAACAATAGGAATACCACAATCTGAATGAAAGAAAAAAAATAGAAAAAAAAAATAATGAATAGAAACTCAGGGACCTGAGGCACTATACAAAATGATCTAACATTTGTATCATGAAGCTCCTTGTCTTTACATTTAATTTAATTTTGGATATATTAGGTTGGTACAGAAGTAATTGTGGTTTTGGACTGTGATGTTTAAGTCATTATAACTAGGCTCAAACATATCTTTTTTAATCAAAATAGAAACCATTACTATCAACACATGTTTGCCAATGAGAAATGTTTGTTTATTCCTGTAGCATAAAAATCATTGCTTTGAGATTTGACAAACTCTTGGAAAAAATTTTCTGCCTCCTGGTTGTGGAAGTACTTCCCCTGTAAAAAGTTGCTGAGATGCTTGAAGAAGTGGCAGTCAGTTGGCAAGAGGTCAGGTGCATATGACAGATGAGGCAAAACTTCATAGCCCGGTTCGTTCAACTTTTGAAGTGTTGTTTGTGTAACATATGGTTGGGAGTTGTCTTGCAGAAGAATTAGGCCCATTTTGTTAACCAATACCAGCTGCAGGTGTTGCAGTTTTCCGGGCATCTCATCTATTTGCTGAGCATTACTTCTCAAATATAATGGTTTTACCAGGATTCAGAAAGCTGTTATAGAGCAGACCAGCAGCAGACCGCCAAACAGTGACCATGACCTTGTTTTGGGGTGCAGATTTGGCTTTGGGAAGTGCTTTGAAGCTTCTTCTCTATCCAACTGCTGAGCTGGTCATCACCAGTTGTGTAAAATCCACTTTTCGTCACATGTCACAATCAGATCAAGAAATGGTTCGTTGTTTTTGCATAGAATAAGAGAATATGACACTTCAAAATGATGATTTTTTTTTTTTGGTTTGTGATCAGCTAATGAGGCACCAACTTACCGAGCTTTTTCACCTCTCCAGATTACTTCAGATGCCGAATGATTATAGAATGGTCGACGCTGAGTTCTTCTGCAACTTCTCATGTAGTTTTAACAGGATCAGCTTTAATGATCCTCTCAACTGGTCATTGTCAACTTGCAATCACCATCTCAATGGACATGAGTTTGAGCAAACTCCAAGAGATAGTGAAAGACAGCCTGGTGTGCTGTTGTCCATGGTGTTGCAAAGAGTCGGACATGACTTAGTGACTGAACAACAACTTTCGATAACCAGCCATTGCATTCCTCGTCTTCAAAACTCATCTTTGCAAAACTTCTTGAACCACCTCTGCTTTGTATGTTCGTTAGCAAGTTATAAGCCAAATGAGTTGATGTTGCAAGTTGTCTCTGCTGTTTTCTCACCCATTTTTAACTCAAATAAGAAAATCACTTGAATTTTCCTTTCATCTAACAAATATCATTTCCCTAGTCAAAAATAAATACAGAATAAACAGCAAGTAATGTCATTAGCAAAAAAAAAAGCATAAAGCAAGAAATGCACATTAAAATGATGTACAATATAACCACATTGCAATTAACAATGCAAAATGACAATTACTTTCTCACCAATCTAATATTTGTACTCTCGCACCAAGAGCAATTCAATTTTATTAGCAAAAGTATCAAAACTCCTGTAAACTGTTTTGAAAAACCTATCCCCAAACCTCAAAACTTGACATAGGAGCAATGTTATTTTGGATTTACACTTTGCCCAAATATGTATCTTGCTTCCTAATCCAAGAATTAACCTGAGACCAGCAAATCTATTCTGGTAGGAGTCACTTATTCAGTTCAGTGCAACAGTCTTTATTAAGTACTTGCAAGGGCTCAAGCCCTCTGTATTTTCACAGGCTATTCTCACTTCCTGGGATGGATTATTTCTTCTTGCCCACTAGGCAAATTCCCACTGTACATCAAGTTCAGTCCAAATTCAATGTTTACTGACTCTCTCAAAAAGGTATGAGAGTCCTTTCATTTTTACTTATAATTTAATTGTCAACATTATCTGTATGTTACTCAAGACATCATGCATTGATTTATCCCTCTAACTAAACTGTTTTCTCTCAGAAGCTAGGACTCTTTCCTCTCATCTTTGCTACTCCAATTGCACTGAAATTCATTCTGTCATAACGTGTTTTCAGTAATTACCTTTTATACAAACAAATGAATTAATGTATTCAGCCACACATCAGATTTTTTAAAAAATATCTACCGCATACCAGGCATAGTAATAGAGCCAGGTACTCATGGTGAGTGGTTACTCACTGTTTTGAGTGTTACTCATTGTTCTGATGAATTCAAATAACAGTAAGGAAGACATACCTTTAGAGTAAAGTAATTATGATGAAAGGCAATGAACTGTATACAGTCTCCTTGCTTTGTAAGATTTTAAGGATAAACATGGTTTTGTGTCTTTATATGCTAAGAAGCCAAATATGTCCCACAGTATCTTACTGTGTATGATATTTTACATGTTTAGAAAAAGAAAGATCAAAGCACTTTTACAATACTAGTCTTATAACTGCCCTTATCACCTTTCAAACAATAACATATCAAATTTTAACTACTTGACTAAATTACCTTGCTAACACACACCATAGGGCCTAGCATACAATGAGTTCTCAATAGATAATAAATTGAAAAAAAATAGTTGAAAAAATGGCCTAAACTTTTACATTCTGATGATTCTTTTTGACTATATATATAATTTATGTTTCCTACTATACTAATATATCCAGTGGCTTTAAAATATGCAAAATATAAAAAGGAGTGAAAAATAGGTGAAGGTCATTACAATATAAATTGTGCATTAGTTAATAGAAATAACAGCTTTTATATAATATTTTGTAAATATTTAATATCAATTTAAAACTCTAGTTCTTATTTTAAAATACATCAGTGCTAAAAATATCTTTTAGAAATATGTTAGGTTTTTAAGCAATAAATTTTTAAAATGAGTTAAACAATAGGAACTGATTTAAGAATCACAAAAATACGAAATCTGTAGCTATTGAATCTGTTCAAAGTGTTTTGAAAGATTACCATCCCTCTGTCTTCCAGTTCAGTCTTTTCCATTATGTGACTTTCATCTTCATGTTCACACAGTGGCTGTGGTATGCTTCCCATTATATTTGTTATCTAGGTAAGAGGTGAAATTAGACTACAGGGCATAAGAGCCAAAAGAATGAAGAGGCATGTTCTAAGCTTCTTTTCTAACACAACCACTGCTTGTATTTCAATGCCTAGAAATGGGTCACAAGTCAACCCTAAGCTACAAGTTAGTCTTGGAAAATATTTTGCTTCAGTCTGCAGTAGTAGATGGAAGGAGCTGAGAACGGGGTATTAAATGACTTGTCTAAACACTGCACTGTTTCTGGTTTGACCATCATAGCTTAAAGTTGTTGTCACTAATGAGGAAAGGAAAAAAGATCGATAAATTTATATCAGAAAAATAAGACAAGTTGCATGAACTCTGGAAGGAAAATTGTCATCCTGCTTGATAGCTATTCTTTTGTTTTATTTTATATTTATTAAACTGTAGTTGATTTACAATGTTTTGGTAGTTTCTGGTGACAGTAAAGTGATTCCATTAGTTTAATATATGTATATTTACATATACATATATTTAATATATGTATATTTACATATACATATATTTAATATATGTATATTTACATATACATATATTTAATATATGTATATATATATATAAATTTCCCTGGTGGCTCATGGTAAAGAATCCTTCTGCCAATGCATCAGATGCAGTTTTGATCTCCGGATCGGAGAATCCCCTGGAGAAGGAAATAGTAATTCCTAGTATTCTTGCCCAGGAAATCCCATGGACAGAAGGAGTTGGCAGGCTATGGTCCATGAGATCAAAAAAGAGTTGCACATGACTTAGAGACTAAACAACATATAAATGAGCATATATACATTTATATTATTTTTCATATCCTGTTTGACCATTGTTTACTATAAGATATTGATATAGTTCCCTGTGGATAGCTGTTACTTTTAAAACTAACTGGAAGATGCCATTTAAAAGTTATGTTATGGTATAAACCAGTGGAAACTTTCATTTCAAAAATTTGAAACAAGAAAAATGTTTCTAAATTTTTCATGCAGGTAATGTGAGAGCTTATACAGGCAATCTGTAACAAAATCATACAAATATGTCAACTTCTCCAAACCTTTGATTCAGCAATGTACATAGTACAATCCACTGAGAATGAACAGATGTTAGTGGCACTGTCTTCAATCCTTGTATATTGCAAAACTTCCCCTAATCCCTCAGGATACTGCACTTATTGGAGTTGGCACTTAGCAAGGGAGAATAAATATGTATGTTATTTTTTATAAATTTGCATATAAATAGAAGTTAAATAGTTTTTTTTTTTTTAACCTTCCAGTATCAGTATTCTTATACACTTCTTGGCTATAAGCAGTTCATTTTGGCAACCACTTGAGTAAAATTCTGTAAATTTCTTGAATTGAAAATTTCCAGAGACATCCTTTTTAGGAAGGAACAGAGTAGAGTGTATTCTATTCCATAATCATTAACACACTTATGTGATAGAATACCATGGGAGATAACTGTCTTTGAACTTCACCTTCGCTGAAAAGTGAAATTTTAACTACTGGTTCTCAGACTCAGAATCTAGCACCAGGGCATAATTCTTTTATAATATCACATCCTTTTCTCTCTGTTCTGTTTTACAGTTTTCTATATGCCAACATATGTTAATTCAAGAAATACTTAAGTTCCTCACTTACAGAGAGACTATTTTGAACGGTTCAATATCAGAGTAGCTTTATATTACAACTTGTTTCAATTGGTTGTACTTAGAGTGCAAATTTAATACCAAATACATTCGGCTGTGTGTTTACTTTTTGAAAGAACTGAGATAAGTTTTATATCCCTAGAATTTTAGATTTACATTCAGATGATTTTTTTTTCTTAAGTAATTACTTTCTGTGAAGAATTTTTATAGAAAGTTAAATTACATTTCTAGATACTTATTAGAGAAATATGCATCCACATTTTTTATTTTTTATTTTTTTATTGGAGGCTAATTACTTTACAATATTATATTGGTTGGTTTTGCCATACATTGACATGAATCCACCAAGGGTGTACATATGTTCCCCTTCTTGAACCCCCCTCCCACCTCCCTCCTCCCCATATTCTCCCTCTGGGTCATCCCTGTACACCAGCCCCGAGCATCCTGTATCATGCATCGAATCTGGACTGGTGATTCGTTTCACATATGATAATATACATGCTTCAATGCCATTCTCCCAAATCATCCTGCCCTCACCCTCTCCCACAGAGTCCCAAAGACTGTTCTACACAACTGTGTCTCTTTTGCTGTCTCGTATACAGGGTTAAGGTTACCATCTTTCTAAATTCCATACATATGCGTTAGTATACTGTATTGGTGTTTTTCTTCCTGGCTTACTTCACTCTGTATCAGTTCAGTTCAGTTCAGTTCAGTCACTCAGTCGTGTCCGACTCTCCGCGACCCCATGAATCACAGCACGCCAGGCCTCCCTGTCCATCACCAACTCCCGGAGTTCACTCAAACTCATGTCCACAGAGTCGGTGATGCCATCCAGCCATCTCATCCTCTGTCATCCCCTTCTCCTCCCACCCCCAACCTTTCCCAGCATCAGAGTCTTTTCCAGTGAGTCAACTCGTCGCATGAGGTGGCCAAAGTATTGGAGTTTCAGCTTTGGCATCATTCCTTCCAATGAACACCCAGGATTGATCTCCCTTAGAATGGACTGGTTGGATCTCCTTGCGGTACAAGGGACTCTCAAGAGTCTTCTCCAACACCACAGTTCAAAAACATCAATTCTTCGGCAATCAGCTTTCTTCACAGTCCAACTCTCACATCCATACATGACCATGGGAAAAACCAGAGCCTTGACTAGACGGACCTTTGTTGGCAAAGTAATGTCTCTGCTTTTTAATATATTATCAAGGTTGGTCATAACTTTCCTTCCAAGGAGTAAGCGTCTTTTAATTTACTGGCTGCAATCAGCATCTGCAGTGATTTTGGAGTCCCAAAAATAAAGTCTGACATGGTTTCCACTGTTTTTCCATCTATTTCCCGTGAAGTGATGGGACCAGATGCCATGATCTTCGTTTTCTGAATGTTGAGCTTCAAGCCAACCTTTTCACTCTCCTCTTTCACTTTCATCAAGAGGCTTTTGAGTTCTTCTTCACTTTCTGCCATAAGGGCGGTGTCATCTGCATATCTGAGGTTATTGATATTTCTCCCAGAAATCTTGATTCCAGCTTGTGCTTCTTCCAGCCCAGCGTTCCTCATGATGTACTCTGCATATAGGTTAAATAAGCAAGGTGACAATATACAGCCTTGACGCACTCCTTTTCCTATTTGGAACCACTCTGTATAATAGGCTCCAATTTCATCCACCTCATTAGAACTGATTCAAATGCATTCTTTTTGATGGCTGAATAATACTCCATTGTGTATATGTACCAAAGCTTTCTAAATTAAAATCTAGGATAAATAATTACACATAATTTTGCATAACTTCTATTTATCTCTATCGCCAAATATTATTTACCATTTGAAGATGAATCTAACTTTATAACATCATTCACTTTCTTATAATAAACAATTAAAACAAATTTTTAGTGTATTCATTTTAATTATTACTTTAGTTAATGAAATTGTATTTCCTGCTTTTCAGTTTAAGAAGAACAAAATTATAACCAAATAGACATATATATATATATTTCAGTCACTCAGTCGTTTCTGACTCTTTGTGACCCCATGGACTGCAGCACACCAGGCTTCACTGTCCTTCACCAACTTCCAGAGCTTGCTCAAACTCATGTCCATCAAGTCAGTGATGCTATCAAACCATTTCATTCAGTCATCCTGTTTTCCTCCTACCTTCATTCTTTCCCAGCATCAAGGTCTTTTCTAATGAGTCAGCTCTTGGCATCAGATGGCCAAAGTATTGGAGCATCAGCATCAGTCCTTCCAATGAATATTCAGGACTTATTTCTTTGAGGATGGACTGGTTGGATCCCCTTGCAGTTCAAGGGATTCTCAAGAGTCTCCTCCAACACCACAGTTCAAAAGCATAAATTTTTCAGTGCTCGTCTCTCTTTATAATCCAACTCTCACATCCATACATGGCCACTGGAAAAACCACAGCTTTGACTAGATGGACCTTGTCTCTGCTTTTTAATATGCTGTCTAGGTTGGTCATAACTTTCCTTCCAAGGAGCAAGCATCTTTTCATGGCTGCAGTCAACATCTTCAGTGATTTTGGAGCCCCCCAAAATGAAATCTGCCACTGTTTCCACTGTTTCCACATATATTTGCCATGAAGTGATGGGACCAGATGCCATGATCTTAGTTTTCTGAATGTTGAATTTTAAGCCAACTTTTTCACTTTCCTCTTTCACTTTCACCAAGAGGCTCTTTAGTTCTTCTTCACCTTCTGCCATAAGGGTGGTGTCATCTGCATATTTGGGGTTATTGATATTTCTCCCAGCCATCTTGATTCCAGCTTGTGCTTCCTCCTGCCCAGCGTTTCTCATGATCTACTCTGCATATAAGTTAAATAAGCAGGGTGACATTGTACAGTCTTGATGTACTCCTTTCCCTATTTGGAACCAGTCTGTTGTTCCATGTCCAGTTCTGTTGCTTCTTGACCTGCATACAGATTTCTCAAGAGGCAAGTCAGGTGGTCTGGTATTCCCATCTCCTGAAGAATTTTCCAGAGTTTGTTGTTGTCCACACAGTCAAACCTTTGGGCATAGTCAATTAAGCAGAAGTAGATGTTTTTCTGGAACTCTCTTGCTTTTTCCATGATCCAGCGGATGTTGGCAATTTAATCTCTGGTTCCTCTGCCTTTTCTAAAACCATCTGGAAGTTCATGGTTCATGTATTGTTGAAGCCTGACTTGGAGAAATTTGAGCATTACTTTGCTAGTCTGTGAGATGAGTGCAATTGTGCAGTAATTTGAGCATTCTTTGACATTGCCTTCCTTTGGGATTGGGATGAAGACTGACCTTTTCCAGTCCTGTGGCCAATGCTGAGTTTTCCAAATTTGCTGGGATATTGAGTTCAGCACTTTCACAGCATCATCTTTTAGGATTTGAAATAGCTCAACTGGAATTTCATCACCTCCACAAGCTTTGTTCAAAATGATGCTTCGTAAGGCCCACTTGACTTTACATTGCTGGATGTCTGGCTTTATGCCCCTGGAGAAGGGATAGACTAACCTCTCCAATATTCTTGGGCTTCCGTGGTGGCTCAGAGAGTTAAGAATCTACCTGCAATGTGGGTGACCTGGGTTTAGTCCCTGGGTTGGAAATATCCCCTGAAGGAGGACATGTCAACCCACTCCAGTATTCTTGACTGTAGGTCTACAATCCATGGGTTCACAGAGTTAGGCACGACTGAGCCATTAAGCACAGCACAGCATATATATATATATATATATATATATATATATGAAGAAGAACATAGCATGTGTTTTGAGTACATGAGAGCTCTATTCCTTGATGGCACCATGTATTTCTTCGGTTTCCCACAACAATGCTTACCACAGTAAGCATTACCACTAATATTGCACTAAATTTACATTTAATCTTCTAAAAATAATTGTGTATTTTATTCAGCAATTTTACTTCATATATGCTATGTGTGGTAATCACAAATAAATATATTGCCTTTTCATGTAATATTATCAATGCAGTTTTAAAACATTAACACAGTTATGAAAATGACCTAATAATGATCTTAATATATCTTTCCCTTAAAATGTTATATATCTATTTCTAAAAGCTCAGTTTTTGAAAACAATTTTTCATATCCTCAAACAAATTTGATATAATCATTTTGATTTTAGAAATGTAATTTTTCAAAGATGTTGTAAATGACCCTTTGGGGGCTTATTCATTATTCATAAATCTTGGGTTGAACCCAGTTTGTGTAGTCAGTAAGATTGACCCTTTTGCAATTAAAGCAAATAGTTCATTTAGAGTTTAGTTTGCAATAAATCATACTTGCAAGTTATTTATATATGTGCAAGGTTAGTGCTACAAATCACCCTTGTTTTTACTCTATGTCAAAAACACTTTCTCAGAGAAGGAAGGAGAGACAATTATGAATTTGATTCTGTGATAGTACCTAGTATATTAATTATTTATGGTTTTTTTATATATAATTCAGGTTCCTGCCTCACATCCTTAAGCATATGTGTGCAGCCATAGAAGCATGAATCCCAAGAAAAGCTGCCTATTGTTTTCATTTATCACCACATTTAATTTTTATCATCTTACACTTCCGTTCTTTTCACCTTGAACATCTCTCAGTTTGAAAGGTGACTAGTTTGGTTCAGATGCAAGTGAGACTTTATCACAATGAATGACTCTGCTCTGCAAAGGAATTGACTGTTAGGTCAACTCAGTTTGTTTCCATCCATGTAAGATGAACCATTTAAACAAAAATAGCCTACTATGTGCTTTGTTTAATAAAAAGGTATTAAGGATGAAAAGGAGAACATAAAAACTCAGCTCTCAAATACTTTATATATGGTCTCTCACCAACATTTCTGCATCCTTGACTTATGTACTGTCATATATTAAACTTGTTATCTCATTTCACAAATAGACCTCTTTAAATGAACAATTGTTTTGAAATAACTATCCTATCCACATTCTCATTAATAGCTAACATTATTGTATATCAGACACTAACAGATTCTAAATACATGCTTTACATATATTGTTATTTAACCCAGAGAAAAGCTATGAAATAAATCCTCTTGATATCCACTTTTTATAAATGATGACATTGTGGCTTTGATGGATGAGGAAACTTTTGCAAAGTCCCACCAATGGCATCATCCTCTGCAATTATATTGACAATATATTCTGACCCATGTGCCAAATTCTTAGTCACTGTGGCAAGGTATTTAATCACAATTTCTTAATTCTATTAAGTAAGTTTGTTTAAACTGAATCTTTTCCAAAGTTGTTAACACTAAGCATGGGATTTTTTCCATCATCTACAGCATTTATACATAGCCTAATTTCCAACTACATAATCTGATTAAGTTCTTGAGAGCAATCTTGTATAGCAGATATCACGATCCACCATTTTCAGACGAAGATAAACTGCCTCAGAAACTCTAGGGGTTTTGCCCAATATTAAACAGATGATCAGTGTCCCAGCTAAAATGTCAGCTTCCATTTTTTTCTTCACTTAATAACTTCAGATTCTTCTATGGCTTTAGTGAATTTTTTGATAAATTTTGGTTAAACAACCTAAATGTGCCGTTCCATCGGTCATGTCACTTGGCCTATTCTAACAATGTATATAAATAAACTTGCAACAAGAAGTAGAAATAAAATGGAAATAGTTGTGGTACATATATTTATCCATCCGCAGAGAGAAAGAGTAGAATAAGAGAGTGACGGGGCAGCACTTCTCAGGATACCTGATGCCACAGCCTAGAGCAAACTAGATATCTAAGTTGACCTACCTCCATAGAGGGGGCTTCCCTGGTGGCTCAGACAGTAAAGCATCTGCTTGCAATGTGGGAGAACTGGGTTCAGTCCCTGGGTTTGGAAGATCCCCTGGAGAAGGAAATTGCAACCCACTCCAGTACTCTTGCCTGGAAAATTCCATAGATGGAGGAGCCTGGTAAGCTACAGTACGTGGAATCTCAAAGAGTCGGACATGACTGAACAACTTCACTGGTTCACCTCCATAGAGAAAGGAACCCGGCAAGCGTCTCTCCAAGAGTTGTAAGCTAGAATCCAAAGACACTTTGCTAAAAATAAAATCCCTGCTGAATAAAATGTTCTTTTTAAACTACACAGGTTGTATGATATCAGAGCAGAAAGAGGAGTTTTCCTAGATCACAATTTAGGAAAATACGATTTCTGCTTGAAATGGAAAAGAGAAATATCAAACTCTGTTCTACAAGTATGACAATCATTTATCATGGTAAGTAAGACAAAAATATGATCTTCTTCCCTCTCAACCAGTTTTTCTAAGCTTTGCCTGCTCCTGAAACTTGCTCAGGTACTCCGACTTGTTCTGTGCCATCAATATTGCCTTTGCACAACAATATAATTTTGTGAATGTTTTTCCTCCAACTGACTGCATTCCATGCTCCATGTATTCTTTTCAATACTAGCATATTGTATTACTTCAGGAACATCTAACTTTAGATGCTCATGTCTATGATCAGGAACATCTAACTTTAGATGTTCATGTCTATGAATACTATCTTGATTGTACCAGACAATACGATCTTTTATCTTTTGTTTCTACATTATTTGCTTATACCTGTATATCCAGTATGCACTATTCTCTATTGAAGCGTAGGCAGAAAAAATTTTCCATTTTTCACTACGGGTTCATTGACTGGTCTAATAGGCAAATTGACATAAACAGATTACAGGGGAAAAATAATTTCATGCAGAACGGATTCCTATAAAAATATGAGACTCAAGAAAGTGACCAAAGCAGTAAGTCTTTATACCTTTTAGACAAAGAAGCAATACATTTGTGCAAAATTAACAAGACAAAGGGGTTTGGGCTTAGGGGAGTAAGTTAGTGAAGAAGTAGCAAGATTTGTTTATATTGCCTTTTCAGCCCTAAATTCCTTGTCTCTGTTAATAAGGATGCATGTGACAGGGTGACATGTTCTGAAATCTTGGAGAAATCTTTGCTGGTTCCTTGTCTGTTGTTGTTGTTGTTTAGTCACCGAGTCATGTTGTTGAATTCCAAAAAAAAATTTTTTAATCTTTTTTCTTAATATAAATTTATTTATTTTAATTGGAGGTTAATTACTTTACAATATTGTATTGGTTTTGCCATACATTGACATGAATCTGCCCCAGGTGTACATGTGATCCCTATCTTGAACCCCCCTCCCACCTCCCTCCCCATACCATCCGTCTGGGTCATCCCCGTGCACCAGCCCTGAGCACCCTGTATCATGCATCAAGCCTGGACTGGTGATTCATTTCACATATGATAATATACATGTTTCAATGCCATTCTCCCAAATCATCCTGCCCTCACCCTCTCCCACAGAGTCCAAAAGACTGTTCTATACATCTGTGTCTCTTTTGCTGTCTTGCATACAGGGTTATTGTTACCATCTTTCTAAATTCCATATATATGCATTAGTATACTGTATTAGTTAGGACAGGGAGGCCTGGCATGCTGTGATTCATGGGGTCGCAAAGAGTCGGACACGACTGAGCGACTGAACTGAACTGAACTGAAATGATACTGTATTGGTGTTTTTCTTTCTGGCTTACTTCACTCTGTATAATAGGCTACAGTTTCATCCACCTCATTAGAACTGATTCAAATGCATTCTTTTTAATGGCTGAGTGGGAAGGGTAGTATCTCCTTTAGTTTCTTGGCATAAAATACAATCCCTGGTATTGAAAGTAGTATTAGTTGCTCAGTCGTGGCCAACTCCTTGCGACCCCATGGATTATGGCCTACCATGATCCTCTGTCCTTGGAATTTTCCTGTCAAGAACACTGGAGTGGGTAGCCATTCCCTTCTTCAGGGGATCTTCCTGACCTAGGAATTGAACCCGGGTCCCCTGCATTGCAGGCAGATTCATTACCAACTGAGGCAAACTGATGAATTTAAAACATTTCCAAAATAACAAGTTATGAAGTTTCCTGCTAGATAGATGAATTCATTCTGTTTTTGAGAGACCTTTGGATGAAGGGTAAATCCTAATAGCATCTTTCTTCTTTCTACTAGTATTCCTATATGGAAAAGAATTTCAGCCAGACACATGTAGAGGATAAGCTATTGAGTCACATCACAAGGGTAGATTCTGGGTTCAGGGAAACAATCCATCTGAAGCAAGGAAGTGTTGAGCTATTTATCTAGAAAGATATGCTATTTAGCTAGTCTGAGAGCAGAAGAGCACACTGCTTCTACTACAAGCACTGGTTACAACTGAAGATAACTGATTATGGCCCTCCTATACTACCTGGTGAAGTGTGTATCATAAGGGAACAGAAAGTCAAATGACAAAATATAAACAAATAATTACAGAATAAAGTTCCTAAGCATCTCTCTTGTTACCTTAAATCAACTGAGTAGGACTTGAGTTTCAGTCAACTAACAAACCTTGATAGTATATTAAAAAGCAGAGACATTACTTTGCCAACAAAGGTCTGTCTAGTCAAGGCTATGGTTTTTCCCGTGGTCATGTATGGATGTGAGAGTTGGACTGTGAAGAAAGCTGATCGCCAAAGAACTGATGCTTTTGAACTGTGGTGCTGGAGAAGACTCTTGAGAGTCCCTTGGACTGCAAGGAGATCCAACCAGTCCATTCTAAAGGAGATCGATCCTGGGTGTTCATTGGAAGGACTAAAGCTGAAAGGACTAAAGGACTGAAGATGCTAAAGCTGAAACTGCAATACTTTGGCCCCCTCATGCGACGAGTTGACTCACTGGAAAAGACTCTGATGCTAGGAAAGGTTGGGGGCGGGAGGAGAAGGGGACGACAGAGAATGAGATGGCTGGATGGCATCACTGACTCTGTGGACATGAGTTAGAGTCGGACACGACTGAGCGACTGAACTGAACTGAACTGAACCGGGTTAGTAATGAAGTTACAGTGAAACAGTCTAAGGGAGAGCTATCACCTGCTCGTGAGGTGGGCGTCAATTTGAGTAATAGATTTTAAAAATGTTTGTTCCTATAATTTTGATCCAAATAAATATTTTAACACCTCGAGGATATAGTATATAAAATATATATAAAGAGTACAATATAATATACAAAGTAGAAAATACATAAGGTAAAATATCTGATAAGTAACATTATTATCATTCTGAGAGTTTATAAATGCTTTGAATATTAAAAAATGTTAGGTATTTTTAGATATTTTATTTTTAATATCTTAACCCTAATCCAAGCTCATTGGAGATGATAGCTGCAACAATCTGATTTAAGTATGCTAAATGTTTTGATTTGAAATTTTAATGAAGTAAGTAATTATTATAAAATATGTTGATTTCTCATTGTCCATGAAAATTACAATGCAACACACAACAAGCTTTTAACTGAGTGAAAATAGTTTTTATAGTGTCAGTTTATGGCATACCATAAGTAATTGTCTAGGCAACCAATTATATTTTTATTGAGGACGCATATGGTAAAACAACTGAAATAGTCACGTAAAATTTTTATATTGCTTGTTTATTCTCATGGTTTGTGGTATATTTAAATACTAGTACTGCCAAGTTCAAATTTATTGCTATATCAAGTTCCAAATAGGAACATTTTAACATGCAGGTATGAATATAAAGAAACTGTATTGACTGCACAATCCAAAATATGAAAGTCAGTAAAATTTTTAACAAACATGCTTTATTATACTCCTAAATGTGTGTTGCAGAACACAATGGAATTGAAAGCCTAGAAATCACATGAAATATGAAAATGTTCATGAGAGAAAACCACAAATTATGAAGCATATCTGATAAACAGCATAAAGCTTGAAAGAGAATTGAAGTGAAGTGAAATTTGTTCAGTCGTGTCAGACTTTTTGCAACCCCATGGACTGTAGCCTGTCAGGCTCCTATGTCCATGGAATTCTTCAGGGAAGGATACTGGAGTGGGTAGCCTACCCCTTCTCCAGTGGATCTTCCCAACCCAGGAATTGTACTGGGGTCTCCTGCATGGGCAGATTCTTTACCAGCTGAGCGACCAGGGAAGCCCTGAAAGAGTATTCAGTTCAGTTCAGTTCAGTTCAGTCACTCAGTCGTGTCCGACTCTTTGAGACCCCATGAATCACAGCACGCCAGGCCACCCTGTCCATCACCAACTCCCAGAGTTCACTCAAACTCGTGTCCATCAATTTGGTGATGCCATCCAGCCATCTCATTCTCTGTCGTCCACTTCTCCTCCCGCCCCAATCCTTCCCGGCATCAGAGTCTTTTCCAGTGAGTCAACTCGTCACGTGAGGTGGCCAAAGTATTGGAGTTTCAGCTTTAGCATCAAACACCCAGGATTGATCTCCTTTAGAATGGACTGGTTGGATCTCCTTGCAGTCCAAGGGACTCTCAAGAGTCTTCTCCAGCACCACAGTTCAAAAGCATCAATTCTTCGGCGATCAACTTTCTTCACAGTCCAACTCTCACATCCATACATGACCACAGGAAAAACCATAGCCTTGACTAGACGGACATTTGTTGGCAAAGTAATGTCTCTGCTTTTTAGCGAGGCATCTAATTGCCAGTTTATGGTACTTTAGACTGCAAGCAGCAAACAAAATGCTTTAAAAGTCAAAGACTTGAGAGGTGACAGGATTCTCAGTCACAGTGAAATCTTGGGATGCTGACTGGTCTCAAGCAAAGTGGTTGGTCTGAGCTGTCCCCTAGCTTGGTCACTCTCAATGTGTTATGTCTTTCATTTTCAGAAGTTCTTCAGCTCACTTCATCTGACATGGCTTTTAGCTAGTGCTGCTGCTGCTGCTGCTGCTAAGTCACTTCAGTCGTGTCCGACTCTGTGTGACCCCATAGACGGAAGCCCACCAGGCTCCCCCGTCCCTGGGATTCTCCAGGCAAGAACACTGGAGTGGGTTGCCATTTCCTTCTCCATTAGCTAGTGCTACAGATCCCTTTAAACATTTGTGAAATCCTCTACCCCTTCTCTAGTTGCTGTGCAGTGCAATGGTCATGTTAACCTTTGTGATAAAATGTATTTACTGGTGATGTCTGAAATTTACCTCAGTATAGAGGGGGGTTTTGTGTGTGTGTGTGTGTGTGTGTGTTTGTGTCTGTGTGTGTGTCTGTGTGTGAATTAATAGTAACATACACTCTTGGGATAATATTTGTAGGACCTTAATTAGGAATACATAATAGAGAAGAAGTTAATTAATAATTTAAGACTCTTAATCAGGAATTCATAATGCATGCACATTCATGTGGCTGACTGTTGGTTGTCTACTTAATGCCTAGTCTTTACTACATCCTTATTACCAAAGTCCCCAATTTGTTTAAGGTTTCAAAGTGCCCAGTTGAGAAAACTCATTTCCCAACGCCCTTTGCACTTTAGTCCTATCTTGAGACACAGTTACTGCCAATGAATTTTCTGCTGGGGTTTCTGGGAAAATTTGCTTTCTTGATACAAGCATCACTCATTTTTGTTGTTGTTTGCTTATTACTATATTTATTCTGACAGGGATTTCACAAGTGAAGCCATAGGTAAAGCACTACCTTGCAACCATAGATGAATGTGAAAACAGATGCCATTTGCTAAAGATGGTGAAGTAGAAATGAAGGGTCTGGAACATTCCTGGTACATTAGAGGTTTTGTTCCAACCCTGGGCTGCCTGCCTTTGCACATTTCCTAATGGAAGGAGTCACTGGTAGTCACACTGCATAACTGAAGTTAAACACAATCCCAAACTGTTCTAAATTGTGGTAATGAACTGGTTTTTATAAGACCAACAGTCAATTATTATTCAGTAGAAGGAATAAAATTTTACATGTATTCATTTGGGTCTTTTATAAGGAAAAAGTCAGCATTCATTAGCATGCAGATTGCTTTCAAAAGGAAGCCATTCAAGTTTTGATGTCAACAACTTTCAGCAAATTCATATTTCCTGGCTGGAGAAGAGATCAATCATAGCTGATTAGTCTTGGTCGGTATTTTGAACATCTGTGTTTATTTTGTACAGATAATTCCAATTTGAGTAATACTGATGATGATAATAAGTAAAATCACACCTAATATTTGTGAACATTCATATAGGATACAGTGTTTTGACATGTCACATAACTTTTATAAAACTTAATTTGATAAAATATTTATTACTACAGTTTTATAGTTAGAGAAATCAAGGGTAAGAGAATTTAATGACTCACTGCATGTATGCATGCTAAGTCGCTTCAGTTGTTTCCGACTTTCGCAACCCTGTGGACTGTAGCCTACCAGGCTTCTCTGTCCTTGGGATTCTCCAGACAAGAATACTGATTAGCAACTGGAACTTTTAGGTCCCAAATACGGGAAAGAAATAAGAGGTTGACGATATTTTCAAAAACATCATGAGGCCTTGAAATGAGAGTGATGGCAAGAGGAAATTGATCTAGCATTTCCTCCATAGTTAATACGTTGAGTCAGATTTCATATGCTCATTATTCTAAATTGATTCCAGTTTTAAAGTGAGACTATTATTTACATTTCTCCTAGTTCTGGGAGGATTTTGCAAGAGAAGATCATGTGAACTGATATTTACTGAGAGTTGCTGTTGTTTAGTCATTCAGGCATGTCTGACTCTTTGCAACCCCATGGACTTCAGCATGCCCCACTTCCCTCTCCTTCACTATCTCCCAGAGTTTGCTCAAACTCATGTCCATTGAGTCGATGATGCCAGCCAACCATCTCATCCTCTTTCATTAAAATGAGAAGACTGCAGATATGATTAATTCACCATGCTGTGACAGTAGCTTTCACCTTCATTTTCATTGCAATGACCTATTCCCTTGAATGTTTTTGATGGATCTGGTCAGACTGATCCACTTCTGAAAATGTAAACTCAAATATCCCACCTTCTGGACTTCTGAATAAAACCCATTTTATTTATGATGTCAAGTTGATTCTTATCCTCACTGAGATCTTTAACTTTGTTATTTTTATGCTAGGTTATCAATTTCCTCTTGCTATCACTCCCATTTCAAGGCCTCATGACGTTCTTGAAAATATTGTCAACCTCTTAATTCTTTCCAGTATTTCGGACCTAAAAATTGCAGTTGCTAATCAGTATAATTTATATTCTTTTTCCACCTCTACACTTACCCTACCCAGCCTGAAAAAATGAACTGAACAATCAGTAAACCAATTCCTTGAACCAGCTCGATTTTGTGGTTTTGAGGAATCTCTGAAATTTTAAATACTAACTGAATATATCTTTTTTTCTGATGATTGCTGACTTAGATTAACTAAAGTTAAGCTATTTCCAAACATTTCTTCCACCTTAAAGTTCTGAAACCTTCCCTGGGTCACTAATCTCCCTCTATGATTTTCTGTTGATTATATTTTCTTCATATTTAAAAAGAAAAAAATAGAGAAACAGATATAATCACATTCCTTGCCCCACACTCACCTATATATGTACATTCCTTCTCATCTTTATTCTGCAGCATCACATTTTATAGCCCCTGGGGTATCACTCTATTAATGACCAAGGAAGAATATGGGAATATTTTATTTAAATACTTATTGGCTCCAATTTCTCTCTGGAATGCACTCTATCTTTCTTGCTCTGCTGCTACTGCTGCTAAGTCACTTCAGTCGTGTCCAACACTGTGTGACCCCATAGACGGCAGCCCACCAGGTTCCCCCGTCCCTGGCATTCTCCAGGCAAGAACACTGGAGTGGGTTGCCATTTTCTTGCTCTAAGTAGCTGCATTTTTGTTGTTTGCTTATGTGTTTAATGCTATCTCTTATTCATACTTCAGAATAACACAATATGATTTTGGTTATAATCATCACACAGGAATCCCCTAACAAAGGTTACACAGTAGAACTTTGCACCGGAGAAGGCAATGGCAAGCCACTCCAGTACTCTTTCCTAGAAAATCCCATGGATGGAGGAGCCTGGTAGGCTGCAGTCCGTGGGGTCGCTAAGGGTGGGACACGACTGAGCAACTTCACTTTCACTTTTCACTTGCACACATTGGAGAAGGAAATGGCAACCCACTCCAGTGTTCTTGCCTGGAGAATCCCAGGGATGGGGGAGCCTGGTGGGCTTCCGTCTATGGGGTCACACAGAGTTGGACACGACTGAAGTGACTTAGCAGCAGCAGCAGCAGCAGCAGAACTTTGCACAGCTAATAACTCCTTCTTGACTCTCTCTACTGTCCATGGTTGGCATGATGCCACTCTTTTCTAGTTCCTTTCTTGGTTCTTTGCTTGTTCTGGAGATTGTAGAAAACAAACAAACAAAAAAACTGCTTTTCTACCATTTCTTGATAAGCTAGTGTTTTGCTCTGTAATCCCCGCTGCTAATCATCTTATTTCTAAAACCATTTTACCAGCATGCTTTTCCACATAATCACTGCATATGAATCTTATAATAACATTCTAAATTATTAACTTAATACTTTTACCCTTGATATGCACTTTCCACATTCCATACACAACGTTTTACACTAGTGAAATGATATTGTATATTTATAGGTAAGATAACAAAAACTGTGGTAGAAAGCATAACCTGAAATAGTTCTTTTGTGATCTAGCCTTGAGAGATATTTTCGAACACCATTTACAGAAGCTTTCCTTTGGAAACTTTGGTTCCAGCTATGCACAATGATTTGCAATTTTCAAAAGTTGTTATGCTCTTGCACATTTATTTTGTAGCATACACTGTCCTCTTCCTGAACTGCCCTTCTTCTTCTCTACCAATCAGGTTAATTCTTACTCTGACCTCAATAGTCAGTGTAAGAATTATTTTTCCCAGGCAACCTTGTACTAAATGACAGTTAAGCCCTCCTTCAGAGTCTACAGGGATTGCGATCTATCAGTGTTATATCTGTTTATCACCACATGATTTTAATTTTTTTGATAAAATTATTAAAAACTAACATTTGAATGCTATTCCAGGAAAACATTCATTTATTAATTTTTCTTAATAATAACTTTGAGAGAGAGGTTTGTTAACGTCCTAGTATTACAAATAAGGAAACTGAGGCACAGAAAAAGTTAAACAAATTGCACAAGGTTTCATGTCTGCTACATGGCAGAAGCAGAGCACTGCATGAATGAATTTTATTCCATTTTCATATTCGGCAATAAAAAATCTCAGCAGCCAGCTCAGGGAATTACTCATAGCTGATACCTAATATGCATTTGTTGAATGTTGAATGAGATGGAGGAAATACACCCAAGATATGTCATTTAAGTACTTACTGAAGTTGCTTCATCATGTCTGCTTAATTACTGTTCACAGGAGAGGCATCGAGATTTAAAGTTTAAAAGCTTATGAACAAATTCACATATGGTGAACTCAACAGTTTTTTTCTCCTCATATGGGAATGAATTTAGTTAACAGACAGGTGTTTAATTTAGGTATGTAAACAAACATATCAGAAATGATAAGAAAGTATTGAGCAGAAATTTAGAGAAGGTCAGTGCCAACATAAAATAAAATTCTGTTGTTTCCCTCTTACAATTCTCCCATCATTCCTTTAACTTCTCCCTGGTATTATTTTGTGATCTTGGAACCCTTAATCATTTTAATGCTTTGGGTAGACACTTTAAGTAGATGATCATAAATCACAGTGAGGAGGGTGAAGCCAGAACATTTTGTTTGTGAGTTTGCTGTTGCCAGTGTCATTTTTAATGAGAAGATTCTTCGGTGTGTTTGATATGAAAACAAAGATTCTGAGGGAAATATGAGAAACTTTAGTTTTAGCTAAGTTATTTTATACAAAAAATATCATATGCATTAGATAAAGAATATTTCAATTTACCTTTTAGAAGTATTTAGAAATGGATTTTCATATGTATAATTTAACATATCTACCATTATAAATCATAGTTGTTTTTATACAAACATCATTTTCCTTCAGATTTCTTGTCAAGCTTGGGTCATACAGATTATGTTCTTTGATGGCTTTCCTCATCTTTTCCATTTTCTGGAAATGCCACCTTCTTTCCATCTCATACCCTACTTTTCCAGGCTGCCCTGAAGTAACAATCCTAACTGATCCCATCATTTGAGTTTCTATAATGCTTGTATTATATAACACTTTATACTCTGCCTTGTTTGGTGAATTGTTTAGTCACAGCATCTATTGTACAACTAATATAAACCAAACGTTGAGATATAAATACAGGTAAGAATATAAATAAATCTTAATCAAGAGGAATCACATTCAAATCAGATATAAGGACCATCACTAGATCCTGAACTTTGACTCTTTGCCGTGAATGAATGGGCCTTTTGAGTGGTCTGCCTAGAGGAGGGATGAGTATTTCTCTGTGTGCTTATAGAAGGAAAACTATTTGACCAAGAGGACAGGTTCTTTTAGGTGTTATCAACAAAGATTTGCCTTTGTATCACCCTTATTTTTGTGGGAACAAAAGCATTTCCAGGAACATTTTCCTGGAACTCAGACTGGTTCTGCTATTTGCTTAGGCCAGTGAAATGTGAGTGTGGATGACATGTGCTACTTCTGGGCAAGAGCTTTTTTTTTTTTTTTTTATTGGAGGCTAATTACTTTACAATATTATATTGGTTGATTTTGCCATACATTGACATGAATCTGCCCTGGGTGTACATGTGTTCCCCTTCTTGAACCCCCCTACCTCCCTCCTCCCCATATCCTCCCTCTGGGTCATCCCCATGCACCAGTCCCGAGCACCCTGTATGAAGCATCGAACCTGGACTGGTGATCCGTTTCACATATGATAATATATATGTTTCAAGCGATTCTCCCAAATCATCCCACCCTCACCCTCTCCCACAGAGTCCCAAAGACTGTTCTATACACCTGTGTCTCATATACAGGGTTAAGGTTACCATCTTTCTAAATTCCATATATATGCGTTAGTATACTGTATTGGTGTTTTTCTTTCTGGCTTACTTCACTCTCTATAATAGGCTCCAATTTCATCCACCTCATTAGAACTGATTTGCATTCTTTTTAATTGCTGAGTAATACTCCATTGTGTATATGTTCCAAAGCTTTCTTATCCGTTCGTCTGCAGATGGGACATCTAGGTTGCTTCCATGTCCTTGCTATTATAAACAGTGCTGCAATGAACATTGGAGTACATGTGTTTCTTTCAATTCTGCTTTCCTTGGTGTGTACGCCCAGGAGTGCGATTGCTGGATCATATGGCAGTTCTATTTCCAATTTTTTGAGGAATCTCCACACTGTTCTCCATAGTGGCTGTACTAGTTTTCATTCCCACCAACAGTGTAAGAGGGTTCCCTTTTCTCCACACCCTCTCCAGCATTTATTGTATGTAGACTTTTGGATAGCAGCCATTCTGCTGCTGCTGCTGCTGCTAAGTTGCTTCAGTCCAACTCTGTGCAACCCCATAGATGGCAGCCCACCAGGCCCCCTGTCGCTGGGATTCTCCAGGCAAGAACACTGGAGTGGGTTGCCATTTCCTTCTCCAATGCATGAAAGTGAAAAGTGAAAGTGAAGTTACTCAGTCGTGTCCGACTCTTCGCGACCCCATGGACTGCAGCCCACCAAGCTCCTCCGTCCACGGGATTTTCCAGGCAAGAGTACTGGAGTGGGTTGCCATTGCCTTCTCCGAGCAGCCATTCTGACTGGTGTGAAATGGTATCTCATTGTGGTTTTGATTTGCATTTCTCTGATTATGAGGGATGTTGAGCATTTTTTCATGTGTTTGTTAGCCATCTGTATGTCTTCTTTGGAGAAATATCTGTTTAGTTCTTTGGCCCATTTTTTGATTGGGTCGTTTATTTTTCTGGAATTGAGCTGCAGGAGCTGCTTGTATATTTTGGAGATTAATTCTTTGTCAGTTGTTTCATTTGCTATTATTTTCTCCCATTCTGAAGGCTGTCTTTTTACCTTGCTTATAGTTTCCTTTGCTGTGCAGAAGCTTTTATTTTAATTAGATCCCATTTGTTTATTTTTGCTTTTATTTCCAATATTCTGGGAGGTGGGTCATGGAGGATTCTGCTGTGATTTATGTCGGAGAATGTTTTGCCTATGTTCTCCTCTAGGAGTTTTATAGTTTCTTGTCTTACATTTAGATCTTTAATCCATTTTGAGTTTATTTTTGTGTATGGTGTTAGGGAGTGTTCTAGTTTCATTCTTTTACAAGTGGCTGACCAGTTTTCCCAGCACCACTTGTTAAAGAGACTATCTTTTCTCCATTTTATATTCTTGGACAAGAGCTTTAAGAGCCATCACAAGATTCTGCTATCTCCATTTTCCTGTTTGTTGGGAGTCTGAATATTTATAGGGTGAGGCTGTTTCTTTAGCTTGGATTTAGAAATGATGAAGACTTGGAATGCAGCCACACTTGGCCAATAAAAGACATTAACATAAATGAGAAATACATTTTTGGTTCTTGTAAGCTAATGATATTTGGATTTTTTATTTCAAAATGAGTTAGTCTGAACTAGATGACAAAGAAATAAGACAAAATATGTATCATCCTTGCCATCATGAAACTTATTGGCACAGAAAAATTTTAATTTAATAATGACAACAACAGGGAATTCCCTGCAAGTCCAGAGTCTGGGACTACACACTTTCACTGCTACATGCCCAGGTTCCATCCTTAGTTGGAGAATGAGGATTGACTAGGATCCCACAAGCTCTGCAATGGTATGGTAAAAAAAAAACAACAAACAAACCAGCAATAAATGCAAGCTTGTGACTGAAAAGAGTGCTACCAAAAGCTTGTAAGAGATTTTATTAAGGGAATTTGTACAAGTAAATGGATATCAGAGGAGGTCCCCATAAGTAGTAATTCCCTCAGTTCAGTTCAGTCGCTCAGTCGTGTCCGACTCTATGCGACCCCATGAATCACAGCACGCCAGGCCTCCCTGTCCATCATCAACTCCCAGAGTTCACTCAAACTCATGTCCACAGAGTCGGTGATGCCATCCAGCCATCTCATTCTCTGTGGTCCTCTTCTCCTCTCACCCCCAACCTTTCCTAGCATCAGAGTCTTTTCCAGTGAGTCAACTCGTCGCATGAGGTGGCCAAAGTATTGCAGTTTCAGCTTTAGCATCAGTCCTTCCAATGAACACCCAGGATTGATCTCCTTTAGAATGGACTGCCTGGCAAATGGGTTCCTGCCCAGGTTTTATCCCTCAGTGGGCCCAAATTTTGGAACATTTTCCTCAAAAATTCCCAAGTCCCATTCTGAACCTGGGGCAGATTGAGGCTGACAATACCACCTGGATTGCCTCAATGTGAACCAGGATGATGTGAGTCTCAGGCCCCACTGCTCCCCTTCAAATTTTCTATAAATTGGCTCCATTTATAGTGGCCATACTTATTCTTTTTAATTGACTTCTCTGTTTTTTCCAGTGTCTCTCAGTTCAGTCGCTCAGTTGTGCCTGACTCTTTGTGACCTCATGAACTTCAGCATGCCAGCCTTCCCTGTTCATCACCAACTGCCAGAGTCGACCCAAACCCATGTCCATTGAGTTGATGATGCCATACAACCATCTCATCCTCTGTCGTCCCCTTCTCCTCCTGCCCTCAATCTTTCCCAGTATCAGGGTCTTTTCCAATAAGTCAGCTCTTCACATCAGGTGGCCAAAGTATTGGAGTTTCAGCGTCAACATCAATCCTTCCAATGAACACCTAGGACTGATCTCCTTTAGAATGGACTGGTTGGATATCCTTGCAGTCCAAGGGACTCTCAAGAGTCTTCTCCAACACCACAGTTTAAAAGCATCAATTCTTCTGTGCTCAGCTTTCTTTATAGTCCAACTCTCACATCCATACATGACTACTGGAAAAACCATAGCCTTGACTAGACGGGCCTTGGTTGACAAAGTAATATCTCTGCTTTTTAATATGCTATCTAGGTTGGTCATAACTTTCCTTCCAAGGATTAAGCATCTTTTAATTTCATGGCTGCAATAACCATCTGCAGTGATTTTGGAGCCCAAAAAATAAAGTCAGCCACTGTTTCCACTGTTTCCCCATTCACTTGCCATGAAGTGATGGGACTGATGCCATGATCCTAGTTTTCTGAATGTTGAGCTTTAAGCCAACTTTTTCACTCTTCTCTTTCACTTTCATCAAGAGGCTCTTTAGTTCTTTTTCACTTTCTGCCATAAGGATGGTGTCATCTGCATATCTGAGGTTATTGATATTTCTCCCTGCAATCTTGATTCCAGCTTGGGCTTCATTCAGCCCAGCATTCCTCATGACGTACTCTGCATATAAGTTAAATAAGCAGGGTGACAATATATAGCCTTGACGTACTCCTTTTCCTACTTGGAAACAGTCTGTTGTTCCATGTCCAGTTCTAACTGTTGCATCCTGAACTGCATACAGGTTTCTCAAGTTATGATTACCCAGTTATGCAGATTATTTTACTCATGTCTGTAGATTTTAGGAAGCATCTATTTTGTATACCTTGGCTACATCTGGGTAGGACAATCCCATTAACTTTCTGAAAATTCTCTACTTCAGTTTTTAGAGCCAAGATCCTTTCTCATCCCAGTAACAATTAACGAAAACTAATTCCCTGGAACTACCCTAGATAGATAGATACTTGATACTATTTTTCCTTCATGTAATACTAGATTTTCCTCTAAACTCATTTTATTTGCATATCTTCCCTCCTTTCTTTATTTATGTATTTATTTTTACCATTTTCCATTGTTTGTTTTGGCCTGCTCGATGAAAACCTCTTTTTTAAAAAATGGACATTGCTATCAGACTCCAGAAGGGAAAAAAGAAAGTGAAAAACACTGACTGTTTAACTTCAATTATCTTTATCTTTTCACTGATACCATCAGTTGTCCACTGTTTGATATCAGTAGGGTTTCCAGTTATCTTACAACCATTGTTTAAAGTATGCACAGTTAAAAATACAGAAATATGTCAAGTGGTAGCACTAGGGTCAAGGATATGACCAAAATCCCAAAGACAAGACATGATAATTAAAATAGTTAGCTGTGGCCATCCTGAGTCAGTTCATTTTTGAAACTTGAAAGAGTTTAAAACGAGTTTAGGAAGAAAATATGAAGCAGCCATTCAAGGGTTACCAACTTGTACCTGACATCATTTTAAAAGACATTAAACCCATAAACCTAGTGCTTGCCCCTCATAGAACATTCAAAATGATATTTCAATCTGAAGTACAGATAAATAAATACATTCTTCATACAGATGGCCATAAATCCGTCACGTGCCTGATTTGAATTAAGTCTTAGTTGAAAATTGTTTTAATGTATCTTTTTCTGAAAATCAAATATCAACCTCAACCAAAGAGCTGCTGCATACAAACCACGCACTTTGTTCTTCTGGGTACAATATCAATGTCAACTCTTAAAGATAGCTTCTTTGCATACAATATGAAACATATGTCAATATTTAACATCTATAACACAGAAATTTAACCTTGAATATTAAAGAGAAACACTGTAATCCGAAATAATGCAATTGTCTGGTTTAGTGAGAAAACCAATCATGATGAGTACTTCAGTATTAAGAGTTTGGTAAACTGAGCCACCAGGGAAGTCCTAAAAGAATTTAACCTTATACAAAAGTAGAGTGCTAGGAAGTGGAAGTGGTTATATGTAGGTAGAAAGGGCAATCAGAAAGGCTGAGTCAGAGCCACTAAAGATTTTGCCTGAAGGACTGACAAGTGGTTACATGGACATTTGATGAGATAATGGAGAAAATAATACATGTCCATCTTCCTGAGAAGTGGTAAGCTCAAGAAGAGGGACTCTGTGCAGCTAACACCCCTGCAGCTCCACAGCCAATCGTTTAGGGTGACTTAGGTCTTATTGGTCAACAGGACCAGAAGTTGGCAAGACAGTCTGAATACAGAACAGAGGATGGCTGAGGTCCACCTTTGTGCCAGTCACCATATCTGAGTACAGTGATATTGGTATAAAAAAATGGATACACTTCAGTTTTGCCTTCCAAATCTCGTGAAAAGACTTTTTATGATCATTTGTAACTTGGAATCATAGAGGTGGAGAAAATCTGAGAAACAGTTTCCATAACAAAATTGACGCTAGCAGTCCAGGAAATAGAGCACACATTAAGCTTAAAAAAAGACTTTAGGCCACTCTGATGATCACTTATACTATTATTGAAATTGTAAACATTTTCTAACCTCCTCTTCTTTACAATGCTGAGAAGAACAATTTTGTAATAGCACCAGGATAATTATACTAACAAGATTATATTCCTCTCCAGGCTCCTCATCAAATAGAGCTGTAACTTATATTTCCAAATTTAAATCAAAGAAATTAAAGTCTACAATTCAAGGTTCCAAAGCACAATTTTAAGTGTAGAATTCATGCTTAATAGCTTCAGAGTATAATGTTTAACCATGAGGTATGGTGACTATGAAACAGAAACTTCATCTGTCATCAGAAATGGTATTTTTTTTCAATTGAGTATAAAATATTTGGTATGAGAATTTGCTCAGTTAATTTGTAAATTAGCTCATCAGACTTGTGTAGGTGCTCATCTGAACAGAGGCTATTTTGCCTCTTTCCTACGACTGTATTTAAAAAAAAAAAAAAACTAGTCTCTAACATAGAAATTTCAAACCCACTGCAAAGTTTGATTTTATTCCTTATTGGTTTAGCTTAAAATTCATGACTGTAGACCTCAAATAGGAACTTGATGCTGCAGAGAAATCTTATATTTCTCTAGTATAATCATTTCCCACTCCAGAGATTGCTTTATACCTTTAGCTCTTTCCTCAATATCCAGTGGCTATACCTCCTCCCTCTTACCTAAAGGCTTCATCTCAGATTGCTTGAGAAAATAAAGGTATTTGGGGAGAAACTGTCTCAAATTTTTTAATCTAAATCTCAGAGACAACCTCTCTGTCTGTAATTATGTCCTTCCTGTTAAATGGGAGAATTATTTCAGCTCTCCTTAAAGTCCAAACAGTCTTCTTGCCCTCCAGACTTTAAAACTCTTCTAAATGCTTATTTTATCTCTATTTGTCATTTAAAATAGAAACTGACCTAAGTGGAACAAATTATTTCCTCCACCTATGCTTATTAATCTGCCAGTGTTCCTTGTTCTGAAATTAGTACCACCATTTCTTCAGTCGTTCAAGCCAAAAACTTAAGAGTCATCTTTTGCCTGGTTCCCTATTTCCTACTCCAGTGGTTGAATGTGGCTTTGAATATTATACAGCGGTTCTGATCCTGTTATGTTCATTTATTTTGGCTAAATCTATCACTGAACATTAGGCTTAGTCCCACAAACTTGCAAAAACTCATGGATATTAATATTCATAGGCTATGAATCTGTATAATAATAACTCACTCCTGAATAATGATTGGATTAAAACCTCAGAGCTAAAGCATTTCCTGATGTTTTAACCAGACTTATCTATGTTCTCATGGACACCTACAGGAATGCCTTAAGTGTTCCAGCTCTAGCAAGTGCCCTTCTTCTTTTTGCCTGGTTGATTTCAGCCATTTCTATTAATATATTGGAGTATTACCTAAAACCCTGCTCCAGTTCACAGAACCTGAGATAGCCAAGTTGTGCAAATTAGTGTTTTCCTGGAAATGTTGGAAAATAGAACTAAAAAATAAGTCCAGTATCTCTCATGGTAACTAAAACCCTACATACAAAAATAAGAAACTGTCAGTATATATATATATATATATATATATATATATATACAAATTGACCAGATTAGACCAGGTAAAACAGAAAAGAAAACTTTAGATTTTGAAAAGAGAATGGAATTGAGCATTCTCACAAATGCAAGCAGAAACCAGGGAGGAGATGAGAAATCTGTTGACATATAAATCCCTAACTCCAACTCTTTCTGAGATTTAGCATGATTCCTGTTGTTGAGCTCTGTGAGATGCCCCTGTATGTTAAAACAAATTCTTTTTTAGACTGAGAGTAGCCCAACTAACTTTGTTACTTACATTCAGAAAAATGTTAACTATCACATGCTCTTTAGATATTCCCTGAGTTGCATTTATAGACTCCAATTCTACAGGTTTATTTTTTTTCTTTTCTTCCTGGGTGCAATTTGGATCTCATGTCAGACTGAAATAAATTTTCCTTCCTTGCTTGCTATGTGTTTTAGTGAAAATAATCTCATCATTTCTTATAATGGAGTCTATTGCACTATTTATCATGACCTATTGTATTGTGGTCACTTTTGTGTGTTTATCTCCTCCAAGACTAAGTCCCTTTCCTGGAGGACAAGGCTATATTTTATCCTTCTTTGTATCAAAGCTAATACCTACAGTAGGGCTTGGCCCATACTGGTAGATTCAAAATAAAATATTTATTATGCGGTATGTTTTGAATATATAATTTTAATTACAGATACATTAAGAAGTGAAATGTTGGTATTATTTCATTTAATCCAATGAAGTTAAAATGTGTTCAATGAACAATGTAATGTTATTTCCCAGAAAATGACCTATTTATTCTGATCAGGTCACTGCTAAATGGTTTAAGAAGCCATTTATTACTGTGGTTTCAATTTATGATTTTAAAAATAAGTCTGAGTGTATCTTCAACTATAGGCTACATTCCAAGTCTCATTGTAAGAAAATGATTCATGTATGTCATGCTCTGTAATAATTTTCTTCAATTATTGAATGACTCTGCATTACAGTTTATCATGTGACCAGGCAGTTAATAAACTCCGTAGTTACTGGAAAATTACTAAAACTATATATTAATTCAAAATATCTCCATAATATGGGAAATTTTAATTTGAAGCAGTAATTATTTTCATCTCACAGATGATTATGTTTCTCCTTTTGTTGTGCTATTTGTCCATCCTTGGATTAAGAGATTTAGCATTGTTTTGACAATAGGATATGTCATCAGAATAAACAAGAGACCTGTTTGACAGAAATCCAAGAAATTCAACAATTTGGACCATGGAAGAAATGAGAAGTTGGGGTTAAGGCAGAAGTAGTATAATAGCAAATAATTATATTAAACTGGTCAAAGAATAATTCTGACATTTCAGCAACCAGTAGAAAAACAACTTAAAGACACAAGAAAAGAATGTTAGATAACACTAGATGTATGATTAAAGCACAAGGAAATAACCAGAAACCAGGGTCTCTCATCAAGATGGGCTTCCCTGATGGATCAGCAGGTAAAGAATCTCCCTGCAATGCAGGAGACACAGGAGAGCCCTGGGTTGGAAAGATCTCCTGGAGGAGGAAATGGCAACCCACTCCAGTCTTCTTGCTTGAAAAAAAACCCACGGACAAAGGAGCCTGGTGGGCTAGAGTCCAAAGTGTCGCACAGAGTCAGACACGACTGAGCGACTAAGCAAGCAAGCAAACTCATCAAGATAATAGATCTACTTAATGTGTCTCCTTTTGCTCTTCAAATCTTACCTGTGGGAGAATCAGAGGGACAAACAACAAAACAGTGGAGTAAGTCTGTTATAGAAAGGAGAATACAAGCCACAAGTCATCAGCAGACAAAATATCTTAGTACCTCATGAAGCGTGGAAATCTGCCTCTGTATCAGTTGGTCTTGCGTATCTATCTGCCTTGATACCTTCCATAGTCTACTCCATTGAGAGGAAAAATTAAGAACACTACCATATTGCTAGGGGGCACCAGAGGGCAGACAAACTGAAATCATAATCACAGGAAACTAGCTGATCTAATCACATGGACCACAGCCGAATGTGGTCCCCTGGAGAAGGGAATGGCAAACCACTTCAGTATACTTGCCTTGAGAACCCCGTGAACAGTAACAAAGGGCAAAATGATAGGATACTGAATGAGGAATTCCCCAGGTCGGTAGGTGCCCAGTATGCTACTGGAGCTCAGTGGAGAAATAACTATAGAAGGAATAAAGGGATGGAGCAAAAGCAAAACCAATACCCAGTTGTGGATGTGACCAATGATAGAAACAAGGTCCGGTGCTGTAAAGAGCAATATTGCATAGGAACCTGGAATGTTAGGTCCATGAATCAAGGCAAATTGGAAGTGGTCAAACAGGAGATGGCAAGAGTGAATGTCGACATTCTAGGAATCAGTGAACTAAAATGGACTGGAATGGGTGAATTTAACTCGGATGACCATTATATCTACTACTGTGGGCAGGAATCCCTTAGAAGAAATGGAGTAGCCATCATGGTAAACAAAAGAGTCCGAAATGCAGTACTTGGATGCAATCTTAAAAATGACAGGATGATTTCTGTTCGTTTCCAAGGCAAACCATTCAATATTACAGTAATCCAGGCCTATGCCCCAACCAGTAATGCTGAAGAAGCCGAAGTTAATCGGTTCTATGAAGACCTACAAGACCTTTTAGAACTAACACCCAAAAAAGATGTCCTTTTCATTATAGGGGACTGGAATGCAAAAGTAGGAAGTCAAGAAACACCTGGAGTAACTGGCAAATTTGGCCTTGGAGCACGGAATGAAGCAGGGCAAAGGCTAATAGAGTTTTGTCAAGAGAATGCACTGGTCATAGCAAACACCCTCTTCCAACAACACAAGAGAAGACTCTACACATGGACATCACCAGATGGTCAACACCGAAATCAGATTGATTATATTCTTTGCAACCAAAGATGGAGAAGCTGTATACAGTTAGCGAAAACAAGACCAGGAGCTAGACTGTGGCTCAGATCATGAACTCCTTATTGCGAAGTTCAGACTTAAATTGAAGAAAGTAGGGAAAACCACTAGACCATTCAGATATGACCTCAATCAAATCCCTTATGATTATGCAGTGGAAGTGAGAAATAGATTTAAGGGACTAGATCTGATTGATAGAGTGCCTGATGAACTCTGGACGGAGGTTCGTGACATTGTACAGGAGACAGGGACCAAGACCATCCCCATGGAAAAGAAATGCAAAAGAGCGAAATGGCTGTCTGAGGAGGCCTTACAAATAGCTGTAAAAAGAAGAGAGGCGAAAAGCAAAGGAGAAAAGGAAAGATATAAGCATCTGAATGCAGAGTTCCAAAGAATAGCAAGGAGAGATAAGAAAGCCTTCCTCAGTGATCAATGCAAAGAAATAGAGGAAAACAACAGAATAGGAAAAACAAGAGACCTCTTCAAGAAAATTAGAGATTCCAAGGGAACTTTTCATGCAAAGATGGGCTCGATAAAGGACAGAAATGGTATGGACCTAACAGAAGCAGAAGATATTAAGAAGAGGTGGCAGGAATACACAGAAGAACTGTACAAAAAAGATCTTCACGACCAAGATAGTCACGATAATGTGATCACTGACCTAGAGCCAGACATCTTGGAATGTGAAGTCAAGTGGGCCTTAGAAAGCATCACTACGAACAAAGCTAGTGGTGGTAATGGAATTCCAGTTGAGCTATTTCAAGTCTTGAAAGATGATGCTGTGAAAGTGCTGCACTCAATATGCCAGCAGATTTGGAAAACTCAGCAGTGGCCACAGGACTGGAAGAGGTCAGTCTTCATTCCAATCCCAAAGAAAGGCAATGCCAAAGAATGCTCAAACTACCGCACAATTGCACTCATCTCACACGCTAGTAAAGTCATGCTCAAAATTCTCCAAGCCAGGCTTCAGCAGTATGTAAACCGTGAACTCCCAGATGTTCAAGCAGGTTTTAGAAAAGGCAGAGGCACCAGAGATCAAATTGCCAACATCCGCTGGATCATGGAGAAAGCAAAAGAGTTTCAGAAAAACATCTATTTCTGCTTCATTGACTATGCCAAAGCCTTTGACTGTGTGGATCACAATAAACTGTGGAACATTCTGAAAGAGATGGGAATCCCAGACCACCTGACCTGCCTCTTGAGAAACCTGTATGCAGGTCAGGAAGCAACAGTTAGAACCGGTCATGGAACAACAGACTGGTTCCAAATAGGAAAAGGAGTGCGTCAAGGTTGTATATTGTCACCTTGCTTATTTAACTTCTATGCAGAGTACATCATGAGGAACGCTGGGCTGGAAGAAGCACAAGCTGGAATCAAGATTGCTGGGAGAAATATCAATAACCTCAGATATGCAGATGACACCACCCTTATGGCAGAAAATGAAGAGGAACTCAAAAGCCTCTTGATGAAAGTGAAAGAGGAGAGTGAAAAGGTTGGCTTGAAGCTCAACATTCAGAAAACAAAGATCATGGCATCTGGTCCCATCACTTCATGGGAAATAGATGGAAAAACAGTGGAAACAGTGTCAGACTTTGTTTTTTTGGGCTCCAAAATCACTGCAGATGCTGATTGCAGCCATGAAATTAAAAGACGCTTGCTCCTTGGAAGGAAAGTTATGACCAACCTTGATAGTATATTAAAAAGCAGAGACATTACTTTGCCGACCAAGGTCCGTCTAGTCAAGGCAATGGTTTTTCCCGTGGTCATGTATGGATGTGAGAGTTGGACTGTGAAGAAAGCTGATCGCCGAAGAATCGATGCTTTTGAACTGTGGTGTTGGAGAAGACTCTTGAGAGTCCCTTATACTGCAAGGAGATCCAACCAGTCCATTCTAAAGGAGATCAATCCTGGATGTTCATTGGAGGGACTGATGCTAAAGCTGAAACTCCAATACTTTGGCCACCTCATGAGACGAGTTGACTCACTGGAAAAGACTCTGATGCTGGGAAAGGTTGGGGGCGGGAGGAGAAGGGGACGACGGAGAATGAGATGGCTGGATGGCATCACCGACTCTGTGGACATGAGTTTGAGTGTACTCCGGGAGTTGGTGATGGACAGGGAGGCCTGGCGTGCTGTGATTCATGGGGTCGCGGAGAGTCGGACACGACTGAGCGACTGAACTGAACTGAACTGAACCATATTAAACTCAGTTCAGTGGGAAACTAGGCTAATCTCTTGTTTGCCACCCAGCTGTATTGCTCAGCTATCTTTTTCCTCCTTCCTCTTCCTGACTCCACTGTTATCCTTTTTATTCATGGCAATTCTACATCAACAAACTCAACAAGGGGGATTAGACAATACTCCATTTATCTTTTTTTTAATTTATGGACACATACTTTAAAAAATTATTCGTTTATAATTCCAAAAGAGAGTTTGAATTCTGATCATTTGTCTTGCCATTCATCTTAATTTTTCCTCTAATATTTTGACTACCTTGTTCCTTGGGTCTGGTACATTTTGACACCAATTGTTGAACTATTGACATTGATCTCTTTCCTTGTTTCTCGACCACTGTTCCTCAAAACTCCACATATCAGGCTAATCCCTTCTAGTCTCAGCACGCTGCAAGATGGAGAGAGAGAGGGAGTGAGAAATGAGATAGGAGAGTTCTGTTCTTTTGCAGTTTGATGACTTTTGAGGGATTCTGACACTAGAGGATAAGGGTGTCACTGAAAATGGCCATATGAAATATATGAGAGTTGTCTGCAGGGTGTTTCATACACTTTATATTCAATTTTTTAATTATCAGCAAGGAGAGAAATGCATTACCCACGGAAAGAGTAGCTGTAATCACTATAAATAACAGACACAGCAGCAGTTATTTCTGGGAAATGGAATGAGAGGTGGTGAGCCATAGATTTTCATTTTTATTTTATATTCATCAGATCAGTTTAACTTGTGTGTTGCACACATAGGACAAAAGCATGTAGAATATTCATAATTAAAACTAAAAAAAGCTTAACTAGACAGTAATAGCAGGGGCAGGTGGACAAAGCAGGATCGACACCAAAGGCTCCAGTAACAATGAAGAATTCATAATAGATGGAATTCCATCTATTCTTGCCTAGGAGGACATCAGTATCAGATGTCGTTTTCTCTGGCTCAAAGGCTATAATGGCCATCACTGAACTAGGAACAACACTAGAATAAGTGATGATAATTGGCAGGTAGAAACAAAATGTGAATGCTTAGTTTGATGGGGCAAAAAGAAGTAAATTTTTCTGGGAGGCTGAGATGGAAAATCATCATGATATTTTGTAGTTCCACAATAACTGTAAGGATGTTTTCTCAGTATCATACGTTGTGTTCTTATATCTGAAGTCAGAAAATTGTGTTCCACCTCTCTTCAGATCTGGTCTCCATCACTTATTGTCTGTGTGAACTTGGGCACATTATTTCATCTGTAATGTCAGTTTCCTCACAAGAAAATCCAGAAAAAGAAAAAAAAAAAACACTTAGCTTACATTGAGTAAATTAAATGAGACATTTTATGTTAATCACCAAGGATGTATACATATTCCAGAAGAAACTGTCTTACTCCAAGGACAGCAGTTAGAACTTCATTTAAATATTAACTCAATCATATATATTACAGAGTAAAATGAGTATGTAGAAAAATGTCAAACTGCTGGTGAAATATTTGTAATACAAATTCCAGTATCTGTTTGCTGTGATCTACAAAGAATCAACTTAGGAAAATGTGGCATAAGTAGTGAACTCAATGCATTTTCTAGTATATGGTTTGACATATACCATCTGATTTGCAACACACAAAAATGTGTGCTATTTTCACAAGAAGTAAAATGAAAATTAAAGCAGTAATATCACACAGTTAATAATTAGAGAATCATGATTTAAAGCCAAATTTAGGTTTTAATCCTAAACTCATGATTCTAAAATACCTATTATAATAACTGTAATATCCCACTACCTCTCATCAGGTGTATAGGAAAAGAGAAGTAAACTCCTTGACCTTCACCTGCAGAATCAGCTCCCTATCCACCTCTAAATCAAAGTCCTTCAATTTAATATTAAAGATGGCATCCAGATGAACAGGGCTTATATGTTTTACCCTCTTTTCCTTTGGGATTGGTTGGCATTTTGAAAGTTGGTGTGCCTCCCTATATCCTAGGTGATCTGCTATCTGACCACTATTTGCAATGAAGATAAAAGGGACAATAACATCACCACACAACAGTATACCACTTTCTTAGAATACATGCTCACACAATCAGTGACTTCCTAGAACAGGTTTGTGATTTATTTGGAAAAAATTTTAAAATATACAGAAGATATTTCAATGTAGATATAAAAAGAGGTTAACTATAGATCATTTGAAATACGTACTTGTTTCAAATGGGAATTATTCAAAGAGACTATCTTCACAAAGAATAAAGTCTGTTGTAGTAAAAGGTCAGTTAGTTAGATGTTATCCACTTATTTTTTACATGAAAAAAATAAGAGAATATGTTTGATAATAATTAATCAAAAATCTAGTTAAAAATAATATTTTATTTTCAAGTGTGTTATCAAACTATTTCATAAACATTATTCCCTTTTTGAATCTCATATATATGTAGAAGCATTTTATATTTTCAAGTATAGCTATTTATTGCTTTGTGATGGAATTATAGACTTTTTTTGACAAATAAGTATTATTTCAGGTTTTAAGCATTACTTATTTTTCATCACACATACAATAGATATATCACAATTTTTAATAAAATTTATAAATATTTTGATTAAGAATTTATTTCTTTAAAAACAGAGATAAATGTATTCTGTCAAAATAGTGCCAAAGATATATTAGAAAACAGATACATAATATAATTTAAGATTTTAATATGATTTTTATTTAATTTTTGAATAATAAGGAGAAAGTACTTTGTATTGCTTGGCCAAATAGTTTGTTCAGATTTTTCCATTAGACGTTATGGAAAACAAGAATGAATTTTTTGACAAACCCAGTATATCTATTTTTAAATTTAATGCCAAAGTTACTATAAGAAATATTCTAAAACATAATTATAAATTTCATGAATAGGCTAAAATATTAGTGTGTAAATACAATTTTGTGTATGAATACAGCATCTTTTTACATTATTTTTGCATGTCTGCCTTCTTTTTTCTGTCTAATTTGGATAATATTTGTGCTTCTGCCTTGATGTAGAGAACTAACATCATTTTTCTCAAAAATAATATCTTACTTAGAAAATGTAGTTATTCAAAAAGAAAAAATAAAATCTAAATTTATCTTAGAACAAGACATAAAAAGAAAATAAGCAAAACTAAAGAATATTAAATCAATAACACAAAATCTCCATTATAAGATTTTTTCAATAATTTTGTTTATTTTTGCAATTTGCTAATGATTATTTTATAAGTCCTATTTGTATGGAGAAAGAACTGATAAGCTATGTTAAACTTTTTTATTGATATTCACACATTTTTAAAACAAAATGGCTGGCAGTCAAATAAAACATTTGTTAACAGAAATGTTAACCATGTTAAAGAATTTTTATAATGTAGATTTTTCAGATAATAGAGGAGCAACCAAATTTTCTTATGAAACTTAAAGTACCATACAGAATTAGTTTATTTTAAAGATCTCTCTCTATATATACAGTTTTTCTAGATCACATAAAAGAAGGGGGAATTTTCTGTGGCTGTGGTCTGTCAACACTCGCTTGAGTGTGTTTTTTTCAGGTCCCTAGGAGGGAATACTATCACTTCTGTAGACAATGATTAGAAAAAGGAAGAAAAGATCATGATTATTGTGCGCCAAAATTGACTCTGCTGTTAAGATTTTATAAGCCCTGTAGTACTTCACTGTGCATAGGTAAGATGAAATTGACAAGTTAGCAGATGGTAGGTTGATGAAGAATGCTTTTATTAATCTAGTAAAATATCCCAAAGAGTCCCTGCTGGGTACCATAATAGTAAAATAAAATAAAATTAAATCCTATAAATTATGGCATAAGTCCTAAGGGGAAGGAAGATATGTGTATACAGAATAGACAGCAACATAATTATATTGGATAGTATTACATGGTGAAAGAAAATAAAAATCAAGAACACTACTTTATATTTAATTTTCCTTGGGCAAACAATGGTCCTTCAAATAGCCCATTAATAAAACGTTATCTGACAGCATAAAATGGAAAATAACATATTAAAAGCAAATATTTAATTGACTTTGTATTATACTGCAAGGAGATCCAACCAGTCCATTCTAAAGGAGATCAATCCTGGATGTTCATTGGAGGGACTGATGCTAAAGCTGAAACTGCAATACTTTGGCCACCTCATGCGATGAGTTGACTCACTGGAAAAGACTCTGATGCTGGGAAAGGTTGGGGGCGGGAGGAGAAGGGGACGACGGAGAATGAGATGGCTGGATGGCATCACCGACTCTGTGGACATGAGTTTGAGTGAACTCCGGGAGTTGGTGATGGACAGGGAGACCTGGCGTGCTGTGATTCATGGGGTCGCGGAGAGTCGGACACGACTGAGCGACTGAACTGAATTGAACTGAACTAACTATATGATTCCTTATTTCTCTGAGCCAAAATATTTTCTTTTGTCTAAATATATGTAATGTAAATATACACTTAGGAATGATTCAGACTTAGTGTGTTAGCGAGTTTTAAACTAACTCATACTCCAAAATTTCCAAACTGTTTAGGATTACTTGGGTGTGTTTGTGTGTGTGTGCATGCAGGAATTAATTATATAATAATGATAAAATATAAAACAATACAGACATTTTATAGCATTTGTGTAAGTTGTTTAAAAGCTATAGCTCTTTATATGTATTTCTCCTTATTGATATGTAAATGAACAGACAAAAAGGATATATAATAATATAGTAAGAATTATCAGATTCACTTTTAATTTCAATTTGAAATTGGTAATTTTATTCTTCTGTAGACTGTTATTATACTATTAAAAGTATTATTTGAAAGAAAAAATTCACTTTAAATATTGCATTTTTTCCTCACAAAATAAGATTCTTTTTAAAGATAATTGTTTGTTACTGGTGTAACATGATTTTAACCTTTATAGCTCATTTGGAATAAATGCAAACTTTTATGAAAGAAAAAACAAAATCACTGAGCTATTCACTAATATAAGTAACTCTGATAACCCAGAGTCCCAGAGTCTCTTTGATATAATGGCCTAAATAAGATCTGTAATATTCAAACATTGCTCAGAAGTTTCTTCAGATTTCTAAAATGGAAAGCTTCCTTTGCATATTAAGACTCTAATTGATGTGTCATAAATATCTCTAAGTAACCTTTCATCTTCTCTTGTTAGATTTTATATGTAATGTGTGTATGAGATAAAATAGAATGTGTTTTAGTATGAGCATTTTCCCAGAGGGAAGGAAAAAATGCTCATACTTTGGTAATTTTCCAAAGAATGTATTAATTAAAAAACATTCACTTGAAAAAATATGCACAGGTTTATATTATAACTTATCCTCTAATGTCCTAGCTTTGCTAGTTAAGTTTAAATAGATATGATTTTTAAAAATGAAAATTAAAGTTGATAGATAGCTATTATCTTATAGAAAATTACAAAAGAACCCAATTAAGCTAGTAAGAATATCAGAAGTTATATATTATTAAAATCATTTCAGGCATCCTTATTTCTCATACCATGTAGTACTCCAAATATTTCAATTTGCTTTTTGTAATTTTTCAATTATTTTAAAATAATAACTAAAAAAAAAATATAGACACCACATCCTGACCACTTCAGTTCTAAACAGTAATCAGTATTCATCCAGAGTGCTCCATTTAACCTCTGCTCATCACTCAGATAATTTCTTTCAATGAAAATGAATTCTAGAATCAGAGTCAAGAATGAGGTTAAATATATATATATATATATATGGAATAACTTTGTACTTGACCATGAAACTAAAATTTAATTTAATGACCACTTCTATTAGGAGCAGAACATAAAGTTATTTTTCATTGTATGTTTGTATGTACAGTTGACAGAATTTACATGATATCTTTTTAGATATACAAATATATGACTAATTCTCAGGTATTTCCCAAACTTGCTTACTTGTTTAAGGATATTATTTTAATGAAGAATCATTATTGTTTTTGTTCAGTAGCTTAGACCTGTCTAACTCCTTGCAAACCAATGGACTGCAGCACACCAGGCTTCCCTATCTTTCACCATCTCCTGGAAATTGCTCAAATTCATATCCATTGAGTCGGTGATGCCATCCAACCATCTTGTCCTCTGTTGTCCCCTTCTTCTCCTGCCTTCAGTCTTTCTCAGCTAAATGAGTAGCTCTTCGCATCAAATTCAAATTCAAGTTCAAATGAGTAGCTCTTCGCATCAGTTGGCCAAAGTATTTGAGCTTCAGCATCAGTCCTTCCAATGAATATTCAGGACTGATTTCCTTTAGGATTGACAGATTCAATCTCCTTGCTGCCCAAGGGGCTCTCAAGAGTCTTCTGCAACACCACTGTTCAAAAGCACAAATTTTTCGGTGCTTAGTTTTCTTTATCGTCCAATTCTCACATCCATACATGACTACTGGAAAAATCATAGCTTTGACCAAACAGATGTTTGTTGGCAAAGTAATGTCTCTGCTTTTTAATATGCTGTCTAGGTTGGTCATAGCTTTTCTTCCAGGGAGCAAAGGTCTTGTAATTTCATGGTTTCAGTCACTATCTGCAGTGATTTTGAAGCCCAAGAAAATAAAGTCTGTCACTATTTCCATTGTTTCCCCATCTATTTTCTATGAAGTGATGGGACCAGATGCCATGATTTTCGTTTTTTGAATGTTGAGTTTTAAGCTAGCTTTTTCAGCCTCTTGATTCACTTTCATCAAGAGGCTCTTCAGTTCCTCTTTTCTTTCTGTCATAAGGGTGATGTCATCTGCATATCTGAGGTTATTTATATCTCCCGACAATCTTGATTGCAGCTTGTACTTCATCCAGCCCAGCATTTCACATGATGTACTCTGAATAGAAGTTAAATAAGCAGGGTGACAATATACAGTCCTGACATACTTCTTTCCCAATTTGGAAATAGTCCATTGTTCCATGTCCAGTACTAACTGTTGCTTCTTGATCTGCATACAGATTTCTCAGGAGGCAGGTCAGATATTCTAGAAGGTATTCCCATCTCTTTAAGAATTTTTCACAGTTTGTTGTGATCCACACAGTCAAAGGCTTTGGCGTAGTCAGTGAAGCAGAAGTAAATATTATTGTGCAATTCTCTTGTTTTTTTTCTGGGCTTACTTTGTGGCTCAGCTGGTAAAGAATCTGCCTCAATGCTGGAGACCTGGGTTTAACCCCTGGTTTGGGAAGATCCACTGGAGAAGGGAAAGGCTACCAACTCCAGAATTATGGCCTGGAGAATTCCATGGACTGTATAATCCATGGGGTGGCAAAGAGTTGGACACGACTGAGCGACTCTCACTTTCACACTTGCGTTTTCTATGATCCAATGGATGCTGGCAATTTGATCTCTGCTTCCTCTGTCTTTTCTTAACCCAGCTTGAATATCTGGAAGTTCTTGGTTCACATACTGTTGAAGCCTCACTTAGAGAATTTTGAGCATTACTTTGCTAGTGTGTGACATGAGTGCAATCATGCAGTACTTTGAACATTCTTTGGCATTGCCTTTCTTTGGGATTGGAATGAAAGCTCACCTTTCCAGTCCTGTGGGCACTGCTGAGTGTTCCAAATTTACTGACATATTGAGTGCAGCACTTTCACAGCATCATCTTTGAGGATTTGAAAAGGCTCAGCTGGAATTCCATCACCTCCACAGGCTTTGTTTGAAGTGATGTTTCCTCTGGTCCACTTGACTTCGCACTCCAGGTTGTCTGGCTCTAAGTGAATAATCACACCATCATGGCTTTCTGGGTTATTAAGATCTGTTTTGTATAGTTCTTCTGTGTATTCTTGCCACTACTTCTTAATATCTTCTGCTTCTGTTAGGTTCATAGCATTTCTGTCCCTTATTGTGCTCATCTTTGCATGAACTGTTACCTTGGTATCTCTAATTTTCTTGAAAAGATCTCTAGTCTTTCTTATTCTATTGTTTTCCTCTATTTTTTTTGCACTGATCACTTAAGGCTTTTTTACCTCTCCTTGCTATTCTTTGGAACTCTGCATTCAGATGGGTATATCTTCTCTCCTTTGCCTTTCACTTCTCTTCTTTCCTTAGCTATTTGTAAGGCCTCCTCAGACAACCATTTTGCCTTTTTGCATGAAGAATCATCTTACCCAACTATAACAATGAAATAAGAATAACCCATAACTTAAATGTACTTGTCACAAGTATTCAGTAAGAGATAAATTATCAGAAATAGTAGCATAAATTAGAACATTGTTAATATGTTATGTTCTAACATATGGTGGATGTGAAAGAGAAAATTGTCAATAGGTGGAAGAAAGTCATCTTATCTTGGGAAGCCATTACCCCAGAACCCCTTCATTTCTATGTTATAGCTATATCTACTCCAGAAACTCTGTGTTTAAGTGGTCATAACACAAATCAGCCTATGAAAGAATTGCACATATTGTGTTGAATTCATAATGTTAGAGACTAGAGGGGTAAGCAACGCCACATCTCAGGGCAAAGTATTCTCAGGGAAAGAAATTTCCACATTTTGACATAAGCATCTTCATATTTTATATAATCTTCTACTGCAGGGCTTCTCACACTCTATGTGAATATTAATCACTTAGGGGATCTTATTAAAACAAAGATTCTGATTCAGAAAGCTGGGGTGTGGTCTGAAATTCCACATTTCTGACATCCTGTTATAATAACAATGCTGTATATTATGAATTGCATTATTCCTAAATAGCTTCCTGGTTTGACTCTCTCTTAACATTATAAAAATAAATATTCTCTTGCAAGTTGGAAGATAGAAATACTTGAAGATTTGTATTTTCAGAGTTTTACTCAAAATATTTTTTCTCTGTCTCCTTTATACATAACTTATTTAGTCTGTTTATAATCATAGAGGTGTGAGGTCATTCTCTGAATTCTAGAAAACAGTATAAAAAAAATCTTACATTGGAAAATTAAGGAGGGCAAACCATTAGAGAGATTAATTCTGGGAAGGCAAAAAGGAAAGAGTAGAGGAAACAAATTGCAAAACTTCTCAGTCAGTTCAACACTGTTCTCTTTAAATATATGTTTCATGAACATTTAACTTGATTCTGTTTGAAAATGAGGTTGGAATAACTTGGCATTTCACACACTTAATTTCACAATAACCGTACAAGAGAGTTTAGAAGGAAAAAAAATTCTGCTCAGAGAGGTTAAGTTACTTGAGCAAGCTAAAAATTGAAAAAGCTATCATCTGAAGCCAAGTCTTTTGGCTTTAAAATGTATATACTGCCTCCACGGCTCTACTTTGGATGACAGAATAATCAGTGCCTCCAAGATAAACTTTGCCTGTTTGAACTTTGCACTTTTTTTGGAACGTCAAAGACGATACTTTCATAGCAGTCCTAGGCTTAATTCACCTCTTTTAGATACAAGGGACCAGACAAACAGAGCACAAAACCAATGGGAATCCATTTGAATGCAATGAAAGGGATTCTCCATCTGGAGGTCACTTAAGCTTTAAAATGGGAATACAAAGGGAGAAAGCTAAACCATGATAGATTCCCCCTTTTTTTGCTTAAATTTCTGACTAAAATCTGCTGTTGGAAAGGAATAATTACCCCTCAATAAAGGAAAGGAATCAGACTGAGTAGAATTACACTGATATCAATACAGTTATAATCTGTGAAATGGACATGTGTGTGTGGATTCTAAGTTGCTTCCGTCGTGTCTGACTCTGTGTGACCTTATTGGGCTCCTCTATCCATGAAATTCTCCAGGCAAAAATACTGGAGTGGGTTTCCAGGCCCTCCTCCAAGGGATCTTCTGGACCCAAGGATAGAAACCATGTCTCCTGCATCTCTTGCACTGCAGGCAGATTCTTTACCACTGAGCCACCAGGGAAGTCTACAAAATGGATAGTCATGAGTTAGTGACAAAATGCTTAATTAACTGCTGGAGGTATTATTAGGATTTGTTAATTGTATCTGTCAACTTGACTGGATCACAGTGTGCCCTGATACTTGGTCAAAGGTAATTCTGAGTGTGGCTATATGACTGTTTCTGGATGAGTTTAACATTTGATTCAGAAGATTGAGTAAAGCAGGTTGCCTTCCCTAATGTAATGACCTCTCCCTATCTACTGGAGGCCTGTAGAGAACAACAAAAAAAACAGATGAGTAAGGGAAAATTTGCTTTCTTTCTGTCTTCAAGCTTGGCCATCAGTCTTCTCCTGCCTTTGGACTCAGAATTATCCTGGAATTTGCTGAAAAAGCTTTCAAGTCTCTGAACTTGAACTGAAACTATACCTACCAACTACAGGTTGTGAGATTTCTTAGCTTCCTTAATAGATAGATGGATTGACACATAGAGATCTCCTATTGGTTCTGTTTCTCTGGAGAATGCAAACTAATACAGCTTGTTTCTATGTTGACAATTTCACTGCAATGTTTATGTAAAGGAGCACACATGGGAATTTAGGCTTGCTTCATTTTACTTCAGTCTTTGCATTATTAAATTCCTTAGGTTTTAAGGATACTGCAATATTTGTATGGCTCTCAATGACTTAATTGAAAATGATGGTTTGAAGATATGATTTGAAGAATGCAGAGTATTTATATATATTAGCATATTTGGTTTCACAGCATGTATGGTTCCACTAATAGTTACTTGGGTTACCATCTTCCTAACTCATTTAGTGGCTGTCACATCCTATGGTGACTTAAGGTAATCAAGATTAGGAAACAGAATGGTTCACACATTTGTAGAAGTTGTGACTGATACCATGAGACCTGCAGGAATTAAGAGAACAGGCTGTACACCATCTGTAACCTAACTAAAAATGAAGAGTATGGATAAAATATGATAAGGCAAAAACTTTTTCTCCTACTCCCATATTTTTAAAACTATCCCTAGTTTAAATATACTGCTGTCATCTACTCTACATTTGTAAAATTTTAGGTAAAAATGTCAGAAAACAAGGTTCAGTTCAGTTCAGTCATGTCCAACTCTTTGCAACCCAATGAATCTCAGCACGCCAGGCCTCCCTGTCCATCACCAACTCCAAGAGTTTACCCAAATTCATGTCCATTGAGTCGGTGATGCCATCCAGCAATCTCATCCTCTGTCGTCCACTTCTCCTCCTGCCTTCAATCCCTCCCATCATCAGGGTCTTTTCCAGTGAGTCAACTCTTTGTATGAGGTGGCCAAGTATTGGAGTTTCAGCTTCAGCATCAGTCCTTCCAATGAACACCCAGGACTGATCTCCTTTAGGTTGGACTGGTTGGATCTCCTTGCTATCCAAGGGACTCTCAAGAGTCTTCTCCAATACCACAGTTCAAAAGCATCAATTCTTTGGCTCTCAGCTTTCTTCACAGTCCAACTCTCACATCCATACACGACCACTGGAAAAACCATAGCCTTGACTAGACGGACATTTGTTGGCAAAGTAATGTCTCTGCTTTTTAATATGCTATCTAGGTTGGTCATAACTTTCCTTCCAAGGAGTAAGCGTCTTTTAATTTCATGACTGCAGTCAGCATCTGCAGTGATTTTGGAGCCCCCCAAAATAAGGTCTGATACTGTTTCCCCAACTATTTCCCATGAAGTGATGGGACTGATGCCATGATCTTAGTTTTCAGAATTTGAGCTTTAAGCCAACTTTTTCACTTTCATCAAGAGACTCTTTAGTTCTGCCACAAGGGTGATGTCATCTGCATATGTGAGGTAATTGATATTTCTCCCAGCAGTCTTGATTCTAGCTTGTGCTTCTTCCAGCCCAGTGTTTCTCATGATGTACTCTGCATACAAGTTAAATAAGCAGGTAGGCAGGCCAAAAAATGATTTTTATCTTTAATTTTAGCTTATTTATTTATTTATTTTGCCTGCACCACTTGGCATGCAGGATCTTAGTTCCTTGACCTGGCATCAAACCCGTGCCGCATGCAGTGGAAGTACAGAGTCCTAACCACTTGACTGCCAAGGAATTCCTTGAGCTTGTTGAGTTACACTTAGAAAATTTTAACATTCTAAGAGATGCAGTTCATCTCATGAGCACTGAATGGTTATCAAAAACACCCAGACTTTAATAAAATTTTCATATTGCCACAGCTTCCCCTGTGTCTCAGATGGTATAGAATCTGCCTGCTAATGCAGGAGACTTGGGTTTTATCCCTTTGGTCAGGAAGATTCCCCTGGAGAAGGGCATGGCAACCCACTCCAGTATTTTTGCCTGGAGAATTCCATGGACAGAGGAGCCTGGTGTGCCACAGTTCATGGGATCTCAAAGAGTCAGACACAAAGAGTGACTAACACACACATGCATAGAAGAAAATAAAAGCTAATCATTGTAAAATAAGAAAACAATAGGTCTGTTAGATGAGGAAATGCATAATCAATTGATAAATAGTTAAAATTTGAGGAGATATTTTAAAATATTAATTAATTCTGTGTATCCTGGAAAAAAATATTTATTGTATTTAATATTGCTTCCTCTGTTTGCCAAAATTAGTTGTCAGCACTTGGAACTGCCATTGACAAATGTCCAGCTTCCAATACTCCCCTTATTGTCTTATAGCTCCTTTGCTTCTTTACTCATCCTATGCATTCGTTGTAGGAAACCCAATCTCTAGAATTGTATTTCTGGGGAACCAGAAAGAAATAGGACAACAGGCACACCACTGCAGCTGAAATACAGATTTAGGGCTTTGGCCATCATCATTAAGCAATCACATGGTACCACTCACACAAAGCTAGAGAGCAAGAAGTCCAGCCACTACTAGCATTCTGTTCTGCCTGAATCTGCTAGTATATCTAAGAGCCTTCATAATCTCATGCAAGTACCTGAAAGATACAACAGAGTTCACTTCCAGAACCCTAGTAACAAGGAAGTATGGGAAGTATGAATTGTCAGCTTGCCTTCATCTTCAAGGTGGAATGGAAGTTGAGAGACGAGCCATCATTCTGCACACCCTTGGTCAGGAAGTCCAGGGAAGTGTATGAAGAACAAGGATTTTTTTTAAAGTGCCTGAACAAAATACATTTAACATTGAAATGTTCACAAAGTAATCAAAATATGTCTGTTTTGAGACAATTAATTTGAGGTAGGGCTATTTGTAAGATACTTTAACAGTTTTATAAACCAATATCATTAGGTAACATAAAACACAACTTGCAGTCAATCATTTTTATCTTCAAGTAACATGAGAGACAAATATTCTCATTCTAATGCTGTGTATTATACCATATGAAATCTCACTCCACTTTAGTCTTCACAGCATATAATTAATGTGACTAAATTGAAAAAAATCACATTAATGTGTCACACTTCAAAACAATGGTGTTAGATGGCATTGTTAAAGTATTGTTTTTAAATATCCAGCTTCAGTGTTGAAAAAAATATAATTATATTGGGAAAAAATAACAGAGAGATAATAAAAGTGAAGCAGTAAGTAAAAATAAAACACAAACGCTAATATATTTTGATCCTGAGGTGTTGTTATTGTTCAGTTGCTAAGTCATGTCTGACTCATTGCAACCCCATGGATTGCAGCATACCAAGCTTCCCTGTCCTCCACTATCTCCAGGAGTTTGCTCAAACTCCTGTCCATTGAGTGGCTGATGCTATCCAGTCATTTCATCCTTTGTCACTCCCTGCTCCTGCCCACAGTCTTTCCCAGTATCAGAGTCTTTTCCATTGAAACAGCCCTTTGAATCAGCCAGCTAAAGTATTGGAGCTTGAGCTTAAGCTACAGCATCAGTCTTTCCAATGAATATTCAGGGTTGATTTCCTTCAGGATTGACAAGTTTGGTCTCCTTGCTGTCCAAGGGATCCTCAAGTCTTTTCCAGCACCATAATTCGAAAGCATCAATTCTTCAGTGCCCGGCCTTCTTAATGATCTAACTCTCACATCTGTACATGACTACTGGAAAAACCATAGCTTTGACTATATGGACCTTTGTTGTCAAAGTGATGTCTCTGCTTTTTAATACATTCTCCAGTTTTCTGATAGCTTCCTTCCAAGGAGCAAAGTGTCTTGTAATTTCATGGCAGCAGTCACAGCGTTCAGTGATTTTGGAGCCCAAGAAAATAAGATCTATTACTGCTTCCACTTTTTCCCCTTCTATTTGCCATGAAGTGATGCAACTGGATGCCATGATCTTTGTTTTTTTTAATGTTAAGCTTTTAGACAGCTTTTTCACTCTTCTCTGTCTCTCTCATTAAGAGGTTCTTCAGTTTCTGCCATTAGAGTGGTATTATCTGCATGTCTGAGGTTGTTGAAAATTCTCTTCACAGTCTTGATTCCCGCTTGTAATTCATCCAGCCAGGCATTCTACATGATGTAATCTGCATATAAGTTAAATAAGCAGGGTGAAAATATACAGCCTTGTCATACTCCTTTCCCAGTTTTGGATCAATCTGTTGGTCCATATCTGGTTTAAATTGTTATTTTGATTTGTGTACAGGTTTCTCAGGAGCCAGGAGGGGTGGTCTTTGTTCCCATCTCTTTAAGAATTTTCCACCGTTTGTTGTGATCCACACAGTCAAAGACTTTAGCATAGTCAATGAAGCAGAATGGGATATTATGATTCTTTACCATCTGAGCCACTAAGGAATCATTAGTCTATGGCAACCATTAATTTATTTTCTGTCTCTAGAAATATGACTATTATGGATATTTCATATCAATGTAATCAGGCAATATATACTGGCATATAATTGATTGCTTGTACTTAGCATATAGTTGTAACTGACTGCTTACCCTTAGTGTTATGTTTTCATGTTTTTTCATGTTTGTATGGCTATATCAAATATTAATCCATTCTTTGATGAATATATGAGTTTTTTCCACTTTGGGCTATTATGAGTAATGGTGTGGTGAATCTTCATGGATAATGTTTGGCCTGAACATGATTTTTAATTCTTCAACTATATATAGAAATGAAATTACTGGTTTATGTGGTGACTATAGTCAAAAATTGAAGTTCTTACCAGAGTGACTGCAGCATGTTATATTCCAGCAATGTACAAGCGTTCCAGTTTCTCTGTGTGCCCAAAAGGTCTTTTTACTGTCTGGCTTTTTGACTATAGCCATTCTGGTGGGTGCAAAATGTGGTTTATTGTAGTTTTAATTTTAAATTCTCTGATAGCTAATTATATTGTCTGTCTTATCATGTGTTTCTTTGCCATTTTAATTCTACTTTGAAGAAATGTCTATTCAGATTCTCTATTTTTAAATTTGGATGTTTGTCTTTTTATTAATCAGCTGTAGGTTTTTTATATATCAACAATAAATATTTCTTATCAGATATATTGTTTGCAAGTATTTCCTCCCTTGCTTTGTGTTAAAAAGTCTTTGATTCAATATTACTCTCAAGGTTTGTGAGGAGATAGCTATAAACTATACCAGGGTTTTTAAATTAAAAAAATTTTTTGAAGCATAGTTGACAATGACATTGTGTTTCTTTCAGGTATACAGCAAAGCGATTCAAATATATGTATATATTTACATACACACACACACACACACACGCATATATATATGTAAAATCAGCTGATTTTTCCATATAGGCTGTTCCAAAGATTGAGTGTAGTTCCCTGTGCTATAGAGTAAGTCCTTGTTGTTAATCTATTTTATATATAGTAGTGTGTATCTTTTATCCCAAATTTCTAATTTATCCCTTCTCCCTACCCTCTCCACTATGATAGCCATAAGTTTGTTTTCTATGTCTGTGAGCCTATTTCTGTTTTGTAAATAACTTCATTTGTATCATTTTTTATATTCCACATGCAAATTATATCATATGGTAATTCTCTTTCTCTGTTTGACTTACTTCACTTAGTAAGATAATGTCTAAGTCCATCCAACTTGCTGCAAATGGAATTGTTTCATTCTTTTTAGGGCTGAGTAATATTCCATTCATATTTTATGAATATATAACCCATCTTATTTATCCATTCATCAGTCAATGAACATTTAGTTTGTCTCCATATCTTAGCTATTATAAATTATGCTACAATGAGCATTGAGGTGCATGTCTCTTTTAGAATTATGGTTTCTTCCAGATGTATGCCAAGAAGAAAGACTGTGAGATCTTATGGTTTCTTCCAGATGTATGCCAAGAAGAAAGACTGTGAGATCATTGCTTTCTAACTTGCTAAGTCACTTCAGTCGTGTTCGACTCTGTGTGACCCCATAGATGGCAGCCCACCAGGCTCCCCTGTCCCTGGGATCCTCCAGGCAAGAACACTGGAATTGGTTGTCATTTCCTTCTCCAATGCATGAAAGCGAAAAGTGAAAGTGAAGTCGCTCAGTAGTGTCCAACTTAGTGACCCCATGGACTGCATCCTACCAGGCTCCTCCATCCATGGGATTTTCCAGGCAAGAGTACTGGAGTGGGTTGCCATTGCCTTCTCCGTGTGAGATCATATGGTAGCCTTATTTTTAGTATTTTAAGGAACCTCTCTGTTGTTCTCCAGAGTGGCTGTATCAATTTATATTCCCACCAACTGTGTGGGAGGCTTCCTTTTCCACACCCTCTCTAGGATTTTTTATTTGTAGACTTTATGATTACACTGATATGAGGTGATATCTTCTTGTAATTTTGATTTTTATTTCTCTAGTATTTAGCGATGTTGAGCATTTTTCACTTTTCTTTTGGCTATCTGTATATCTTTTTTGGAGAAATATCTATTTAGGCCTTCTGTCCATTTTTTCCTTTTTTTATATTGAGCTGTGTGCGCTGTTTGTATATTTTAGAGATTAAGTCCTTGTCAGTTGCATCATTGCAAATTATTTTCTCCCATTATATAGGTTGTCTTTTTTTTAATGGTTTCCCATATATTTTTATCTCACCCTTTTTTCTTTTATCTTCAAAGAAACTTCTTTAATTTATACTTAAAATTCTTTTGAGGAATTGCTTGCTTAATTTTATATTATTTTTTGCAGCAACCACAATATTTTTGATACTCAAAGTTTTAGTTTCAAAAAAAATTTTTCTTTGTTTTTATTTTCTTACATTATTTTATTTAGGCAGTTTCATTGCAAAAATCACTGATTGCAATATCATTATATTCATATTCCACCATCTCAGATAGTCTTTGAACAATACCAAGAATTATTGAAATAGAAGCTTTGGTTTATTGTTTTCTTTCCAATCTTGAGAATTATACATATATAAAATAAAGTTTTAAAAAAATTTGAAATGGCTTAAGGCTGTCTAGGCATAGAAAAAATCTGTTCGGTAAGCATTTTCAGCAAAAATTGAAAAATTGACTTGCTGATATTCGTGTCAGAATATATGATTTCTATTTCAGAACTTTTACAGTACTGAAATAAATGTATAATAAAAGTTTACTGAAGGACTACCCTTTCTGTATTTCACTGCTTCCTTTGCCTATAATCCTGTTCAACCAACTGGTAGATGATACATTTGTTCCATCTGGGAAATGGGGATGAATGAGAAACATGAAATAATGGGAGAGGCTTGGGAAGTTTCGCAGACTAAGGGTGATCTTTGGGGAAATGAGAGGCAAGAAAAGGAAAGAGCAAAGAAGGGTGATTCTCGGGGAAAATATTAATTGAGATATTAAAATTAAACAAGTGGATACCACCATGATAAAGTTCATGAGCCACAGTTCAGAAAATAATCTATCATAAATTTTCAAATAAAATTTCTCTGAAGATTCAATAAAATGATAAAACAGCATAATGTTTCCAAACATTTATTAACATTACATGAAGGCATGCATGCTCAGTTGCTTCAGTCATGTCCAATTCTTTGTGACCCTATGGACTGTAGCCCACCAGGCTCTTCTATCAATGGGGTTATCCAGGTAGGAATCCCAGAGTGGCTTGCCATATTCTCCTCCAGATTTTCCTAACACAGGGATTGCACCCATGTCTTCCGCATTGCAGGTGGATTCTTTACTGCTTAGCCACCAGAGAAGCCCCTTTTAAACTTACACATATACATCAAATCAAGCTGGAATCAAGACTACAGGTAGAAATATCAACAGCCTCAATATGCAGATGATACCACTCTAATGCAAAGAGTGAAGAGAAGCTAAAGAGTCTCTTGAGGAGGTTAAAAGAGGAGTGAAAAAGCTGGCTTGAAATTCAACATTAAAAAACTAAAATTATGGCATCCAGTCCCATTACTTCATGGTAAATAAAAGGGGAAATAAAGCAGAAGCAGTGACAGATTTTATTTTCTTGGGCTCCAAAATCAAGTGTGGATGATGACTGCAGCCATGAAGTTAAAAGATCCATGCTCCTGGGAAGGAAAGCTATGACAAACCTAGACTGCATATTAAAAAGCAGAGACATCACTTTGCTGACAAAGATATACATAGTCAAAGCTGTGGTTTTTCCAATAGCCATGTACAGACGTGAGAGTTGGTCCAAAAAGAAGGCTGAGCACTGAAGAATTGATGCTTTCAAATTGTGGTGCTGGAGAAGACTCTTGCAATTCCCTTGGAGAGCAAGGAGATCAAACCCATCAATCCTGAAGGAACCACCCTGAATATTCATTAGAGAACTGCTGCTGAAGATGAATCTTCAATACTTTGGCTACCTGATGCAAAGAGCCTACTCATTGGAAACGACTCCAAAGTTGGAAAAGATTGACGGCAAAAGAAGAGGGAGTCAGAGGATGAGATGGTTAGATACCGTCACCAACTCAATGGACATGAGTTTGATCAAACTTTGCAAGATAGAGGACAGAGGAGTCTGGCCTGCTGGAATCCATTGGGGTCACAAAAAGTTGGACATGACTTAAAGACTGAACAAAAACAATAATACATCAAATGGTGCTACAGAAAATTAAGTATATTTTAGATAAGAATCATTTATTAGAAACAGTCAGAGCAACTTATAATCACAAATTAACTTTACTCCAAAGGGAAGCTTAGCTTCAGCAAAATGTATCAGTCTTCATTTATGTTACCCACTGATTGAATATACGAACAACTTTGAAGATTTCATAAAAATGTTATAAAAAATTAGAAGATTATTTTTCCTATTTTTATTTTATAAAATATTTACACCTGTTTTTTTTTTAAAATTGGTATCTGTTACTGTTTTAATAGTATATCTAAACATTGTTATCATTAGTTACAATATACTTTTATTTACCCTCTGTGTAGAGGATTTTATAAATATAACTAAAAAGCTTATTTGATTGATTTGATTTGCAGCATATTGCTTCAAAGTAAATGCATATTATTTGGAGAAGTTAAATAATTTATCATTACTTTACTAAGGTACTAAACTGATCCAGAGATTTCCATATATATCAGCTTCCAGGTACTTTAATAGCCCTTGCATGGATGTCTACTTCAACTAAACACACAATTTTCCATCCATTCATCCTACCTTGTCTTCTCATGTTCTTTCTACTAGGGATTGGCACCTTGGTTATCTATTTCTTCCGTCTAAAAACTGGGTATCATTCTTGACTCTCCCTGTATGAGAGGGACAAATTTCTGACCCATTTCTGACAAATTTCTTTTTTGATAACTCTAGGATCTTCCATTTTCATCCTTACCCACTAACATTATTTTCATCAGAATTATCCTCATCATTCTTTTAAACGACTGCAACTGAATAAGAGACATTGGAAAACATACCTCCTACCTCCAACCATGCCCATTCCATACTAGAAATTAATTTTCAAAATGTAAATCTTGTCATTATAACAGTACTTCAGTGGTTTACTATTTTTCTTATAATATAGTCTTAAGTACTTAACCATTGGATATTATTGGGCTCACTCTGCATGAACTCTTCTTCCTCTTCACTTAGTTTAATCTCTCAGCTTCAAATGTCATTTTTTTCAAGAGAACGTTTAATCTGAACCTATGACTGCACCTACCACTGAGACTAAAACACTTATTAGAGTTGTATTTTTCCATTTACCTGTGCTGTTTTCTTTATGAACATTCCTCAAATAAAATATAGAATATGCTCCTTTGTTCACTATACTTCTTATCACTTAGCACAAGAGTTAGCAAATTTTATAGATTAAAATTTTCTTATGAATGTGTAAACAGATGAATGTGTGCATTTGAACTTGGGTGTGTGTTTAAATAGACCTATAGCAGTGTGTGTGTGTGTGTGTGTGTGTGTGTGTTTCTTTAGCACACAAACATTCAGTAAGCCCCAACTCTGTGGACTTATCAACTTCTTATCTTTACAATTTGAAATAGCAGAACCAACATAAAATTCATCAGTTTTGTTTTTATATTATTGCCTGAATAAAAATTATAAATTGTATTTTTCTTAGCTAATGTGTAATCATGCTATATTTATGGAACATTTTAATAAATTTCTATAATAAAGCAAGACAACTTTAGTTGTAAAAATGAGTATGCAGTCTTTTACAGCTGTGTCATTTAAAAGATGCTCCAGAACATTCAGAATTACAGATTTCTTCATCAAAAATCTAGGTAGAGGGAAAAATCATTGAAATATGAAAGAACTAATAAGAACTTAATTTTACTTTATCATGCAAATGAGAGATTAAAATTTTAAATCATATCCTATTCTCTGAGAGACAATAAGTACTTAATTGAAATGTGTAAACTCCTGTGAAATATCATTATTACTTAGTTTCTGTTCCTCACTGGTATCAAATAAAATACACAGAGGGAACACAACTGGCAAATCAATTATCAATGTTAGATAATAAGTTCCGTTATGCCCAAATTTAAGTATTAAAATTTAATACATCCATTACAAAAGTACAGAGTTGTAAGAATACTAAGAAAGTTGATGCCCATAACTATGGTACTTACATGAGAGTTATAATTAAAATTTTGAGAAATAATATAAGACATGAAAAGACGTCCAGATGCCTTTCATATAAAAATTTTGCTAATTATTCATGCATATTAGGCATTTCAAAAGAAATTTGTATGCTAAAATATTTTGAAAATTGTCTTCATATCTCATTTCATAAAAACAAACTTTTTAATTTTTTCAATGTGTTATTAGACCAAAGGAGTAATCACTTTGAATTAAATAAAGCATTAAGAAATTTAAAACAATGAACATTTTCCAAAAGATACCAGAAGCATTTCTTTAAAAATCTAAAAGGATTTTATCCTATTACTGTGTACTTTTATCTTTCAAGAAAAATGTTTTAAAATTTATTTTCAATATGTTGTTTTATTCAGTTCTTTTTTACTAGTATCTTGATCTTTTTTTAAAATTGAAATGTAATTGATATAGGATATTATGTTAATTTCAGATATATTACACATAGTGTTTTGCCATTTACATTATTACTAAATGATCACCACAATAAGTTTAATAACCAGTTGTCTTCATACTAAATTATTGCAATATTATTAACCATATTCCTTATGTTGAATATTATATCTTCAAGGTTTATTTGTTTTTTAACTAAGTAAGCTACAAAAGGTGGACTCTGCTGAATTCAAAACTTTCCCCTTCATTTTGTTAACTAAGTTAAATTAGTTTAACCATCTGTAAAATGGAATAAATAATAGTATCTACCAGTTAAGCTGCTGATACATAAATAAATTAATACAGATAAAAGTGCGTAAAACATAATAGATACTCAATTCTTATCATTCGTTGCTGCTTTTGTTTCATTACATTGCTGAATTAAAAAAAAATTAATAGGACAGATACACAAGGTTAGGTTTTTGCTCAGTATTGGATACCCATTCTATGTTAGGTATAAAAATAATAACTGCATAGCCAACGAAGTTGAATAGTAGCATTAATATCTTATAAAATATGAATAAGTATGGTTTTAATCTAGAAATATTTTGAATATTCTATTTTTAACACCATTCTTATGAAAGCCTACTGTTTAGTTGGTAGTGAACAGGAAGGAGATATAGAATTGACAATAAACAGAAGATAGCATGGAAAAGTGGTTCAGAGTGCTACTTCAGGAATTGAGTACTTCAGGTAAGTATCTCACTTCTGTCACTTGCTAACTATATGTTCTTGACCTCTGTTTAACCACCTGTAAACTCTGAATAACCAGAGTTTGTTGTTAAGAAAATATATTTTTATACTAGATCAAAATAAATGCTCACTGTTACTACTTTGATTGATACATTAATGATAAAAACCACAAGCTGGGCATCATCACAATAGACCAACAATATATAATGGTTTTGATTTCTTAGTTGAAGTGTCTTTCAAAGTCTAGAGTTAATCTGTTTAATATAAATAGCTAAAGCAATCATGGGGGCTACACAGGTGGTGCTAGTGGTAAAGAACCTGCCTGTCAGTACAGGAAATTTGGAAAGCTCAGCAGTGGCTACAGGATTGGAAAAGGTCAGTTTTCATTCCAATCCCAAAGAAAGGCAATGCCAAAGAATTTTCAAACTGCTGCAAAATTTCAGTCATGTAACATAAATTTTCCAAGCCAGGCTTCAACAGTGTATGAACTAAGAACTTCCAAAAGTTCAAGCTGGATTTAGAAAAGGCAGAGGAACTAGCGATCAAATTGCCAACATCCATTGGATCATAGAAAAAGCAAGAGGATTACAGAAAAACATCTACTTCATTGATTACTCTAAAGCCTTTGATTGTGTGGATCACAGAAAACTGTGGAAAATTCTTAAAGAGTTGAGAATACCAGACCATCTGACCTGTCTTCCAAGAAATCCGTATGCAAGTTAAGAAGCAACAGTTAGAACCAGACATGGAAAAATGGTTCAAAATTGGGAATGGAGTACATCAAGACTGTATATTGTTACCCTACTTATTTAACTTATACACAGGGTACATCATGCAAAATGCCAGACTGGATGAAGCACAAGCTGGAATCAAGTTTGCTAGGAGAAATATCAAAATCTTAGATACGCGGATGACACCACCCTTATGGCAGAAAGTGAAGAACTAAAGAGCCTCTTGATGAAAGTGAAAGAGGGGAGTGAAAAAGCTGGCTTAAAACACAACATTCAAAAAGCAAAGATTATGGCATCTGGTCCCATCACTTCATGGGAAATAGATGGGAAAAACAATGGAAACAGTGGCAGACTATTTTCTTGGGCTCTGAAATCACTGCAGATGGTGACTGCAGCCATGAAATTAAAAGATTCTTGCTCCTTGGAAGAAAATTTATGAGAAACTTAGCATATTAAAAAGCAGAGACATTACTTTATCGACAAAGGTCTGTATAGACAAAGCTATGGTTTTTCCAGTGGTCATGTATGGATGTGAGAGTTGGACCATAAAGAATGTATCACTTGGAGGAGGGCAGGGAAACACACTCCAGTATTTTTTCCTGGAGAATCCCATGGAAAGAGGAGCCTGGCATTTTATGGTTCATAGGGCCAGAGTCGGATTTGACTGAAGTAACTGAATATGCAAAGTAATGATGATAAAATAATTCTGTTGTTATGAGTTCTCACCACAAAAAGAAAACAAGAGAAAAAAAACACACACACACAGAGTAGGAGGTAACATTTGGAATAATGGATATGTTTGTTTGGGTCAGTTAAGTTCAGTCGCTCAGTCATGTCCGACTCTTTGCAACCCCATGAACCACAGCACACCAGGCCTCCCTGTCCATCAACAACTCCTGGAGTCCATCCAAACCCATGTCCATCGAGTCGATGATGCCATCCAACCATCTCATCCTCTGTCGTCCCCTTCTCCTCCTGCCCTCAATCTTTCCCAGTATCAGGGTATTTTCCAGTGAGTCAGCTCTTCTCATCAGGTGACCAAAGTATTGGAGTTTCAGCTTCAATATCAGTCCTTCCAATGAACATCCAACAATGATCTCCTTTTGGATGGACTTGTTGGATCTTCTTGCAGTCCAAGGGACTCTCAAGAGTCTTCTCCAACACTACAGTTCAAAAGCATTAATTCTTCAGCACTCAGCTTTCTTCACAGTCCAACTCTCACATCCATACATGACCACTGGAAAAACAATAGCCTTGACTAGATGGACCTTTGTTGGCAAAGTAATGTCTCTGCTTTTTAATATGCTATCTAGGTTGGTCATAACTTTCCTTCCAAGGAGTAAGCGTCTTTTAATTTCATGGCTGCGATCACCATCTGCAGTAATTTTGGAGCCCAGAAAAATAGTCAGCCACTGTTTCCACTGTTTCCCCATCTATTTGCCATGAAGTGATGGGACTGGATACCGTGATCTTAGTTTTCTGAATGTTGAGCTTTAAGCCAACTTTTTCACTCTCCTTTTTCACTTTCATCAAGAGGCCTTGTAGTTCTTCACTATCTGCCATAAGGGTGGTGTCATCTGCATATCTGAGGTTACTGATATTTCTCCTGACAGTCTTGATTCCAGCTTTTGCTTCTTCCAGTCCAGCGTTTCTAATGATGTATTCTGCATATAAGTTCAATAATAAGCAGGGTGACAATATACAGCCTTGACGTACTCCATTTCCTATTTGGAACCAGTCTGTTGTTCCATGTCCAATTCTAACTGTTGCTTGTATATTGATTGTTTAAAAAAGTAATACATTTTTCTGATTTGATATTACTTGTAATATTGGATAATATTATCAAATTTACTAATTTGACAATATCAAACATATGATTTGATAATAATACCATTGGTATTAACTACTAACATAATAATTATAAAATTCCACTTTGCTTCAGTATATATCTTTACAAAATGATTATATAAAAGAATGATTTTTTATTAGAACATGCTGTTGCCTAATTTGTTAAATGTGACTAAGGCGAAATTTGGGGAGCGGAAAATGTAGAGCAAGCTTAATACTACTATAGAATACATTCTGTGAATTTGAATCATCCATTATACATCTGAAAATAAGCAAACTAGGAAAATCACCTGGTGAATAGCTTAGTAACTTAATCAAAGTGACATTAAAGACACTAATAATGAATTGCCTATAAACTCTACAAATAGGTACAGATAGCTGGTTGGGTTTTGTGAATTTAGGAAAGATTTATATTACCACGTTGGTGATTTAGAGTTTGTAGGAAACATTGTGGTGGGTTAGACTTCATCTAGTTGTTGAGGGATAGTGACGATAGCTTTTTCTGGATATAATTTATTATTATTAAAAAAGTAGCATTAATGTTGAGCTTCCTTAGTGGCTTTGTGTTAAAGAATCTGCCTGCCAATACAGGAGACATGGATTCAATCCCTGAGTTGGGAAGATGCCTTTAGACAGAGGGGCCTGTCAGTCTACAGTCCATGGGATCACAAAAGAGTCAGACATGACTTAGAGACTCAACAACAGCAATCGCAAGTTATCACTGTTATCACTGTGATGATCATTGCTTTGAGACAAGTCCCTTCCAGACTGAGTATGGCATCACATGGAAGAAACAGTCATATCTGCACTGCCACTTATGAACCACTATGATTGTTGCTACAAATATGACCATTTCGGCCTGTTACTCAACATAAGGACCTAGAAAACAACATTACAATAGCCCCACACAAAGTGTACTAATACCTGTTACTTCTGGGTTTTGTTACCTATTTCCTTTAAGGAAATTTATCATCCGACTAAGAAGCAACAGTTAAGTCCAGACCAATAGGAAGGAATAATTTCCCAAATTATGAAACTGTCATAAATTCCTCTGATGTCAACATTATTACCAAGGAGATGGAAAAATTGAAGTACAAAGAGATTAATCGTCTAATGACACATGAAGCTACAAGCTGGAGAGGAAAGATCACCCAACTCACTGGTTCTCACAATCAATAAATTAAAAGAAAACTACCGAGTGCTTTTCCTATATGACATATCTATTGCAACTAACTAGCACTAATTAGCACTATTCTACTTTGCAAAGTTTAAAGCATTTTTGAATCTTTGTCAGTTACAAAAGTAGTGTTTAGTATTATTAGAAGATATAACTTCCAGGAAACTCATGACAAAATATTCCTCTGCAAATTATTCTTCCTTTTCTTAGGGTTACCAATGAGCTGTACATATGGTTTACTAGTATGGAAAATAGTAGAAAGGAATCCAAATACCACTTCTCTAGTCACTTTCAAGAACCTATATATTCGAGTACACAGCTGTATTAAAAACCTGACTGGTTTGTATGGTTTACGCTTTAAGCTCAAGGGAAAACTTTTATCTACATATGTGTGTGCGTGCATTCATGCTCAGTTGCTTCAGTCATGTCTGTCTCTTTGCACCCCCATGGACGATAGCCTGCCAGGTTCCTCTGTCCATGGGATTCTCCAAGCAAGAATACTGGAGTGGGCCCTCCTACAGGGGACTTCCTCACCCAGGAATTGAACTTGAGTCTCCTGCAGCTCCAGAATTTCAGGTGGATTCTTTACCTACACAATACAAAATATAATTAAAAGGGATAAGCTTGTCAATAAAAGGAAATTTATCTTTGTGACAAAGCAGATCCAGGTCAACTCTCCTACCCAGCTACATCAAGGAGAAGGGGAAAATATGAGACTAGTCAGATTTTTCTAGATTCACTTACTGTATGGGTTAAAAAATATTGGAAAATAAAAAAGAAAGAGAGGAATCACATGAAGATAATTATGCATTTAAAATGGAATAGGGAGTCTACGTTACTTTAATAGTGCTATATAAAAATAGTTTGTTAATATGCAAATCATGCTGGTACCAAGATCAGCCATAAATTTGATAAGATTCAAAAAAGCTGTTGTAATCATGTTTATGGTTTATTGCAATGAAAGAACACAGAGTAAAACCAGCAAAAAGAAAAGGTACTTGGTGTGAAGTCCAGTAGAAACCAGGGGCAAACTTTCAGTGTCCTCTCCCAGTGGATTCACAAAGATTGCTCAATTTTCCTAGCATCTATGTATGAAGTAGTCTTCCTTGGTGGCTCAGCAGTAAAGAAATCCACCTAACAATGCAGGAGATGTGGATTTGATCCCTGGATCATGAAGATCCCCTGGAGAAGGAAATGGCAACCCAATCTAGTGTTCTTGCCTGGGAAACCCCATGGACATAGGACTCTACTGAGCCACAATTCATGGGTCTCAAGTCAGACATGACTTAGCAACTAAACAACAACATGTGAAGTAATGCCAACCAGGTGTATGCACCCGAGTGTGGATGTCCAGGGTATTCTGAGAGGTTCAGTCAAAAAACTGACTGAAATTAATTGAACTTAAGTCCAAGCCTCCTTTGGAAGCTTCATGCCATCTATAGACTCCAAGTTCTGATATAGTTGCATCAGATATATTGTCATCTAGGTGGAGAGAAGTATTCTTGCTGCTTCCTATTCTACTTCTTTGTAGAATCCTCTATTTATTATTTACACGTAAGTCTTTTCACGTCTTACAGATTTGACTCTTCCTGTTATACTGTAGTTATTTTCTGGCATGGTATCAGCATTTTGAAATGATGAATATACATCAAGGGGATTCTGTTCTTCAGAGTTAATTTTCCCGGTTCATTTTTCTTTAGATTTTAAAAGCATTCTCTTATTCATGATACCAGAAAGCCCGCTACAGTGTTTGAAGTTATTGAAGAAAAACATATTAAAGCAGAGTGACAAGCAGTGACACAACAAAGTGAAGTTGTCAGATAGGAAGTCAAAAGCCAAGATTAAGTAGAGACTGAGAAACAAAGTTATAACCAGCTTTAGATATAACCAAAAAAAAAAAAAAGAAGAGACCAAAATCAAAGAGTTCAGAACAATGATTTTGCTCTTGCTGTTGGAAATGCTATCATCTTCACACAAACATTCAATTAACAGCATGATGACAGCAGTCGAGGGGTATCTAAGTCTGGAAATAGAAACTGGAGTTCTGTGTGTTCAGTTTAATAAGCCTTCAGTGTTTTAAAATAATATTTCAATGATAATCCAGTTAACAGAAATATCAAATTATGCAAACAGGTCTCACTCTCTCAAACTGATTATTTTTCAAGCTATTTTTCTACCTGGGGGCTTTCAATGTACCTTAATAGTTATTTTTCATACTTGAAGCATTGATTATTTTAAAGGGATAAATTCTATTAGTTATTTTATTATAATTATCAATATATTTGATAGTTATTTGCCTTGAAGCATATAAAACAACAATTGATGAGTAAAGTGGTAGAATTTGTCTCAAAATTGAATGATACAGCAAAATCATGAAATTGTGAGCAAGGAATATACAAATGTATTACCATTTAATCAAAAATTTTAGTGGATCATCTGAACTATGAAAGTGAAAGTGTTAGTTGCTCAGTCGTGTCTGACTCTTTGTGACTCAACGGACTGGAACCCACCAGGCTTCTCTGTCAATGAAATTCTCCAGGTGAGAATTACTGGAGTGGGTTGCAATTTCCTTCTCCAGAGGATCTTCTAAACCCAGGGGTTGAAACTCAGCTTCCTGTATTGCAGGCAGATCCTTTACCACCCAAACCACCAGGGAAGCCCTATCTGAATTATGAGACATCATTTTAGGAATGAATAGAACTATGTTAAAATCTTGCTTCTAAAACTTACTATGTGTGTGATTTCATGACAATTGAAGTTATAATTTTCTGTCTCTTCTTGATGAATAGGAGAAAATAATGTTAGCCTTTTCAAAGTTGCTGCTGCTGCTAAGTTGCTTCAGTCATGTCCAACTTTATGCAACCCTATGGACAGCAGCCCACCAGGCCCCTCTGTCCACAGAATTCTCTAGGCAAGAATACTGGAGTGGGTTGCCATTTCCTTCTCCATTCAAACTTACTGAAAGGATGAAAATAGAAAATCTATGCAAAGTGACTATTAAAGTTACCCAGCTTATAGGTAAGTCTCAAAAAAACAGTACCTGTGATAGCAGAACACATTACTGCCTACATACTATTTAAGTGTTCTAAGTAATTCATAGGAATTGAGACAATTATAACAATAATCTAGAACTTCTGACACTTCACTGCTTCCTTAAAGTACCTGAAGTAAAAATTGAAAGATAATTGTTTCACACAAAATCAAGGGTGTTTATATCAATAATCATTTAATTAGCTCTTAGCAACAGAGAGTTACAGGTTCATGAACTAGTATGACTCAATTCAAATTCTGGCAGATACTTATTCAATGAAGGAACTGAAGCAATTTATTTAGCTTTTTCTTGTCTTATAAATTATGTGTAACAGAGTGATGAGTTAATATAATGACAATTCTCTATTATTTCCTGATGCATTGTAGGTACTCCATAAGTGGTAGTGGATGATGTAATTATTATCTGTAGATGCTGGGACCTGAGTGCATTTATCAACATATTAATAAGGGTATTGAATCTTGTAGGGAAAGATAAGTACATTAGCAAATAATGGTGTAATAAGGTGTTAAGGAGAGCATGTTTGGAATACAGGAGAGATACATATAAAAGGGTGCTTCCCAGATGGCTCAGTGGATAAAGAATCTGCCAGAAATTCAGGAGATGCAGTAAACACCAGTTGGATCCATGGGTAGGGAAGATCCTCTGGAGGAGGGCATGGAAACCCCCTCCAGTATTCTTGTCTGGAGAGTCCCATGGACAGAGGAGGCTGGTGGCCTATAGTCCTTACGGTCAACCCACTCCTGTATTCTTGTCTAGAAAATCCCATGGACAGAGGAGCCTGGTGGCCTACCATAGTGTCACACAGAGTTGGACACCACTAAAGCAATTGAGCATACACTCAGTGCAGATAAGAGGATGGGAAGTTCTACTGACAGGACCTCAGTTAGAAGTTAGGATATCAGCAAAATTCTAGAGGCAAGAATAACTGCAGGATTTGACAGGATATGAAGTGATTGGGGAACTTTTTGTAGTTGGGAAAAGCAAAATTGGATGGACATTTGGCAAAATATGCAGCAATAGACACAGGCAGGACGTAGATCAGAGAATCCCCACAGGACATACTGAAGACTATCCTTATGGGCATTTATGGGCCATTGATGTGTTTTTAAGTAGGAGATAACATAATAAATATTTATCTTTTCAAAAATGTATGCCTTCCATGTAGAAGCTGCATTTCCAGAGAGGTGAATGAAGAAAGATTGATAATAGAGGCAAGAAAAAAGCTTAGCTGAATAAAGGGCAAGAAACTGGAATTTCCCAATGATTTCAGTAATAAAAAGAGTGAAAAATATGTGTTAAATTGTGCAGAAATAGAGCCAAAGTTACTTGATTAACAAATGATGAAATGTTATAGAGAGGAGGACTATTCTAAGATGGACCCCCAAGTTTCTGGTGTTGATGGGTAAAAGCTGGTTTTACCACTCACCACTTGAGTGACTTAGCAGATGCATGCTAGAGAATAAATAAGTGCCTAGACATATATATATAGCTGGGGAGGTAACTAGTTACAATTGGCTGCGTGCCTGCAGCTCCTGGGAGCAGTCTGGCCAGGAAACACAGCTTTGTGAGTCATCTGAAAATATTGAATAGAAAAGCCACTAAAGAGGATGCAGTCTCCTTGAGTATAGATGATAAAAGAGAGAAGAAAATTTACAATAATTGTGCAGTGCTGGAATAGTGCTAAGGTGCCAATGAATGTTAATCCAAACCTAAATCTCCTGATGGAAATCTTCCCACTCATACACTCTTGGGCTGTACCTTTCTTAGATCTATGTGGCCTGTGAGAATACAGTTCTCTGGAAAAAATAAATGGATACTTTTATTAATTTCCTACTGGCATTTAACATTTTGGCTTGAAATATGAACTTTATACAGAAAGTGTTTTTGTATTGTCTGTACAATGTTTTCTTGAAATGAGACACATCTTTCTAATGTAATTTCCAACTACATTTTTAATACTTCAGTGTATCTGAAAAGCAAGTGTAACACAACTGCCTCAATAACTGATTTGGACCTCAAATTGAAACAATTATTGGAATTAATATTAACCAAAAAAAAAAAAAACAGAGTGGAAAATTTGGTATGATTTGGATGATCTAAATCCAAAAAAAGTGAATATCAGTCTGCTTTTTTTCCTTTTAAAACATGTTTAAATAAAAAATGTGATCAGATCTGTTTTCCCTGTGCAGAATGGTGAGCTATTTTAAGGACACTTCTAATGACTTAGTCATATTTTTATTGGATTCATGTTCACAAGTGGCTGAGTGTTGATCTCCTTTGGATATGTACCAGTGAAGTTAACACTTCTAGATCCTGAAGATGTACATTTTAAGTTACAGAAATGCTACATATTACAGAAATCATGTCTTAATCTAAATAAGTATATTAAAATGTCCTGAATATCTCTTTAGGGTCATGGCCATAGTTTTCCTTATCACCTATCCCCCGTGAAGTACCTACTATCTGTGAGACATATTAACCATATGTATACAATTCTCACAGCAGTTTTATCACATCTGTTTTCCATATAACATGATGTAAAACACAAGAGGTGAAACTAAGTTGCTTAGGGCCCCCATGTAGTAAGAGACCAAAATACAAGCCCTGTATCCAAAGTTCAAATTATTTCTATTATATGCCTTTAGCTTGCCTGCGTGCTAAGTCACTTCAGTCGTGTCTGACTCTTTGCGATCCCATGCACTGTAGCCCTCCAGGCTCCTCTGTCAATGGAATTCTCCAGGCAAGAATACTGAATTGGGTTGCCATGCCCTTCTCCAGGAGATCTTCCCCAGCCAGAGATGGAACCCACGTCTCCTGCAGCTCCAGCATTGCAAACACATTCCTTAACACTGTCACCAGGGAAGCCTATTATGCCTTGTATGTACTTTAAATGTAGTTTATCTCAAGTAAATCTGATCCTTCTCAGTAGATTAAATAATATACACTGCTATACACGTACAATAAACCAGAACCCTGAGGTATCTCAGATACCTACATTTCTCTGTATTCTCAAGTCCACTTTATGAACAAATCATGGTATATATTTAACCTTCTTAGTCACTATAGAATACATCTTTTCATACTTGCTGTTTTAGGGTATAAGAGGGTCCTTATGTCTTATTTATTTTATTATCTTCTAATTGCTGTCTCCTTAATAAGACACTATTTCACCCTATTCTTCATACTTTTATTAAAATAATCTTTATAAAAATAACACTTCATTTCTTAAAATTATGTATTTGTCCCTATTGCCTTGACGATAAAGTCAAACACTTTCACATGGCGTTCAAATTTCACCATTTCTAAACTGAACATATCATTCTTGCCCATGTTTTGACCCCAAACCTACATGATCCTGTCTCATTGACTACTTAGCTCATGTATAGTTTCATGACCTGAAGTTTTATTCTTGCTGTTCTATCTACCCAGACTGTGATTTCCCTATTCTTCCTCCCTGTATACATCTACTTCAGTTTCAACTTCCAGCTCAAGTTCTATCATCTGTGAAAACTTTTTGCCTCATCCTTAGCTTTAAGGGGAAGTAGTCACTCTTATTTGTTTCATAAATTTTCTAAAATTATTTATAAAATATTTATATCTGTCCTAGCAGTCCTTGGGGTCGCTAAGGGTCGGACACAACTGAGTGACTTCACTTTCATTTTTCACTTTCACACATTGGAGAAGGAAATGGCAACCCACTCCAGTGTTCTTGCCTGGAGAATCCCAGGGATGGGGGAGCCTGGTGGGCTTCTATCTATGGGGTCACACAGAGTTGGATACGACTGAAGTGACTTAGCAGCAGACCAATCAATTATACATTTCTTGAAATGAAAATTTTGTTATTCTGACTACCTAGTAGAATCTTTGGCCATGGTAGCAATGCATTACATGTTCTTGAATGAATTAATTTAAATGTCTTTATTACAGGTCAACCTCAATTTCACTATTCTTTCTGTAAGAAAATTAATCAGCATGTTCTCTAATTCTTTGGAAAATTGGTACATGTAATATTTATTACAAATAATTTTTGTATGCTCAGGACAATCATCAAGATGAGTGTGTCTTGAATCCTTTATTTAGGAATGGTACAAGCCCTCACTATATTCCATGGGGTCACAAAGAGTTGAATATGACTTATTGACTGAACAACAATAACAATATAGTTAATACTCAGATATGTCCATTACAAAAGAAAATATAAAGTAGTATAACATAATGTAACATAACAAGGCTGGTACAGATAGTGCATGAATAAAATTATTATCAGTAGCAAAAATAATAAAGGCAGGTTACATGATAGGAGACAAATCTAAGTGAAGGTCTCCTTGTTGGAGACATTACCATGTAATTATGTATATTTTCTTGAAAAACACAGATTAGCCAGATGGAGACATAAAGAGAACAATATTAATATATAAATAAAATCAGAACTGGGAAGGAAAAAAATGGTGTCAATAGGAATGGAAAAAGTTCTAGTAAGACCACATAGATGTCTAATACACTGGAGTGAAAGTTCAAAAAGTTTGTAAGAATAATTTTGGAAAATCTTGCATTATAGGGTGAGGAGTTTGACTTCATTTTGAACATGTGTAAAAGCCATCAATAATGTTGAATCAAAAGGCTGATGCAGTTGTGTTTTTGCTTTGAAATTAATCTCTGCTGAGTAGATTTCTGTTCATTTCCAAGGCAAACCATTCAATATTACAGTAATCCAGGCCTATGCCCCAACCAATAACGCTGAAGAAGCCGAAGTTGAACGGTTCTATGAAGACCTCCAAGACCTTTTAGAACTAACACCCAAAAAAGATGTCCTTTTCATTATAGGGGACTGGAATGCAAAAGTAGGAAGTCAAGAAACACCTGGAGTAACAGGCAAATTTGGCCTTGGAGCACGGAATAAAGCAGGGCAAAGGCTAATAGAGTTTTGTCAACGCACTGGTCATAGCAAACACCCTCTTCCAACAACACAAGAGAAGACTCTACACATGGACATCACCAGATGGTCAACACCGAAATCAGATTGATTATATTCTTGGCAGCCAAAGATGGAGAAGCTGTATACAGTTAGCAAAAACAAGACCAGGAGCTGACTGTGGCTCAGATCATGAACTCCTTATTGCCAAATTCAGACTTAAATTGAAGAAAGTAGGGAAAACCACTAGACCATTCAGAGATGACCTAAATCAAATCCCTTATGATTATACAGTGGAAGTGAGAAATAGATTTAAGGGACTAGATCTGATAGATAGAATGCCTGATGAACTCTGGACGGAGGTTCGTGACATTGTACAGGAGACAGGGACCAAGACCATCCCCATGGAAAAGAAATGCAAAAACCAAAATGGCTGTCTGAGGAGGCCTTACAAATAGCTGTGAAGAGAAGTGGAAAGCAAAGGAGAAAAGGAAAGATATAAACATCTGAATGCAGAGTTCCAAGAATAGCAAGGAGAGATAAGAAAGCCTTCCTCAGTGATCAATGCAAAGAAATAGAGGAAAACAACAGAAAAGGATAAACAAGAGATCTCTTCAAGAAAATTAGAGATTCCAAGGGAACATTTCATGCAAAGATGGGCTCGATAAAGGACAGAAATGGTATGGACCTAACAGAAGCAGAAGATATTAAGAAGAGGTGGCAAGAATACACAGAAGAACTGTACAAAAAAGATCTTCACGACCAAGATAGTCACGATAATGTGATCACTGACCTAGAGCCAGACATCTTGGAATGTGAAGGAAGGTGGGCCTTAGAAAGCATCACTACGAACAAAGCTAGTGGTGGTGATGGAATTCCAGTTGAGCTATTTCAAAACTTGAAAGATGATGCTCTGAAAGTGCTGCACTCAATATGCCAGCAAATTTGGAAAACTCAGCAGTGGCCACAGGACTGGCAAAGGTCAGTCTTCATTCCAATCCCAAAGAAAGGGAATGCCAAAGAATGTTCAAACTACCACACAATTCCACTCATCTCCCACGCTAGTAAAGTGATGCTCAAAATTCTCCAAGCCAGGCTTCAGCAATATGTGAACCGTCAACTCCCAGATGTTCAAGCAGATTTTAGAAAAGAAAGAGGCACCAGAGATCATATGGCCAACATCCACTGGATCATGGAGAAAGCAAGAGAGTTCCAGAAGAGCATCTATTTCTGCTTCATTGACTATGCCAAAGCCTTTGACTGTGTCGATCACAATAAACTGTGGAACATTCTGAAAGAGATGGGAATACCAGACCACCTGACCTGCCTCTTGAGAAACCTGTATGCAGGTCAGGAAGCAACAGTCAGAACTGTACATGGAACAACAGACTGGTTCCAAATAGGAAAAGGAGTGCATCAAGGCTGTATATTGTCACCTTGCTTATTTAACTTCTATGCAGAGTACATCATGAGGAACGCTGGGCTGGAAGAAGCACAAGCTGGAATCAAGATTGCCGGGAGAAATATCAATAATCTCAGATATGCTGATGACACTACCCTTATGGCAGAAAGTGAAGAGGAACTCAAAAGCCTCTTGATGAAAGTGAAAGAGGAGAATGAAAAGGTTGGCTTGAAGCTCAACATTCAGAAAACAAAGATCATGGCATCTGGTCCCATCACTTCATGGGAAATAGATGGAAAAACAGTGGAAACAGTGTCAGACTTTATTTTTTGGGCTCCAAAATCACTGCAGATGCTGATTGCAGCCATGAAATTAAAAGACGCTTACTCCTTGGAAGGAAAGTTATGACCAACCTTGATAGTATATTAAAAAGCAGAGACATTACTTTGCCAACCAAGGTCCGTCTAGTCAAGGCTATGGTTTTTCCCGTGGTCATGTATGGATGTGAGAGTTGGACTGTGAAGAAAGCTGATAGCCGAAGAATTGATGCTTTTGAACTGTGGTGTTGGAGAAGACTCTTGAGAGTCCCTTGTACTGCAAGGAGATCCAACCAGTCCATTCTAGGGGAGATCGATCCTGGGTGTTCATTGGAGGGACTGATGCTGAAGCTGAAACTGCAATACTTTGGCCACCTCATGCGACGAGTTGACTCACTGGAAAAGACTCTGATGCTGGGAAAGGTTAGGGGCGGGAGGAGAAGGGGACGACGGAGAATGAGATGACTGGATGGCATCACCGACTCTGTGGACATGAGTTTGAGTGAACTCCGGGAGCTGGTGATGGACAGGGAGGCCTGGCGTGCTGTGATTCATGGGGTCGCAGAGAGTCGGACACGACTGTGACTAAACTGAAGTGAACTGAGTAGAGAAAGATGGAGAAAAGAGAAACTGGAAGCTCAGTGGTGTTAGGAATCAATTGCAATAGTCTGCTAGGATTGGATTTCCTTGGTAACTCAGATGGTAAACAATCTGCCTGCAATGCAGGAGACCTTGGTTTGATCCCTGGGTATAGAAGATTCCCTGGAGAAGGGATAGGCTACCCACTCCATTATTCATGGGCTTCCCTGCTGGCTCAGATGGTAAAGAATCTGCCCAAATGCAGGATCCCTGGGTTGGAAAGATGCCCTAGAGGAGGGCATGACAATCCACTCCTGTATCCATGCCTGGAGAATCCCCATGGACAGAGGAGCATAGTGGGCTACAGTCCATGGGATCGCAAAGAGTCAGACACTACTGAGCGACTAAGAGCAGCACAGCACAGACGAGGATTATTAGGGCTTATGTGGCACAGTGAAAATGGTAATATACAGGGCAATTGTAGAAAATTATTGGAACTGATAAGTTTGAATGTATGTTGAATATGAAAAGTAAGCAAGAGTAAAGGTACAACGATTTCATGTCTGTCCAACAACTATTGATCATTTATGTCAGACACAGTGTTACCTCATTGATATAGATAATGCTATTATCAAAACCAGATATATAAGAAAAGTGAAGAATTGAGATGGAACAGTAAACTGAGATTTTAATATTTTAAGTTGTTTCCACAGGATGCTCATGTCAAGTGAAAAATTAAAAAGTGAGGTCACAACTAATTGATTTAGTCCAGGGCATTTAATAGCACAAGTTGTAATTATAGGACTTAAAAAATTTGCACCATCTACACATTTCATTTAATTAAACAGAAGTAAAAAAAGACATTGTATTTGAAGTTCTACCAAAGAAAGCAGCATAAGTTATAGTTGTTTCATAGCATATGTTCTTGATAATATTAATATTTATTGCAAATTTTAAAACAAAAATATATTAAAATGTGAGTAAAAAATATTAAAGAGAAGTCTGAAACCCCATGACAAAGATTTCTACCTATTTAATAAATACTGACTTAGAAGAGGTAATGAGAAGCTGAAATACTATGGCATAAAAAATGAAGACCTCTCCCAACCTTTCTTCACAGAGTATTGCAAGTTTTAAGACCTCTGTATTCCGTTTTGGTGACAAACCCTAACTGCTATATTTTGCCCATACATTTAACCTTTAGGCTATGTGTTTCTGATAAGGAGGGATCTCTGTTCTCCACCCACACACACCTTAATGTATTGTTTGGGATCCCTTTTTGTAACCAAACTAAATGCCTATAACACATATTATCTCTGTTATATGTCAATATGCCATCCTCTCCCTTTTTCTGAAAGAAATATTGTCTTACATGTGTTTGCCCATTTTCTTGTGGTTTTACTACAGATATGGAAATAGGAAACCAAAAGACATAGTCTACTTCTGGGTCGCTTGAGTGTGCATGTGAAATATATATGTAAATATCATGTAGAATTCCATCTTTTGACATATTAGTTGATATATTTTATGTGGGATAATTCATACAAATAATACTGGAGCTCACCATCCAGTGACTCAAATATGTTCATCATTTAAATGAGAAAGTAACAGAGCAGAACTAAAACACTACACTTTTATCTTGAATTTTAAAATATAGGGCTTAATTCCATTACAGACATATGCATCTAATATTCAACGCTTTTTTTACTTGCAAGAGTAAAGCTCTAGGGATGGAAAAAAATGTCATAGAGTTTGAAAACCTTGATTTTGCAGTATCAAGGGCAAGTTAATGGACGATTAAGGATATGTTGTACTTAGAGCCTCACAACGAGTAGGGACACTTTTGACTGCATATAGTAATAATTTTCACACTTTACAAGAAAGAGAAAAAAACTAAAAATAAAAGAGCACTGCATGGACTCAGGAGAATTTTGGAAGAGAGAACATGGAAAATTAGATTGGAAAACCACTCTGAAGTCTTTAGATTTGAGTTAGAAGCGGGTAGAAAACAATAGGGCTTCCCAGGTGGCACTAGTGGTAAAGAACATGCCTGCCAATGCTGGAGCCTCATAAAAGACTTGGCTGTGATCCTTGGGTCAGGAAGATCCCCTGGAGGAGGGCATGTCAACCCATTCCAGTGTTCTTGCTTGGAGAAGCCCATGGACAAGAGTCAGACATGATTGACTCTTGTGGACCTTAGTCAGTAGGGTTGCAAAGAGTCAGACGCAATTCAAGCAAGTTAGCACAGAGAAAAGGATAGAAAGACTGTTATTTGGAGAGCTGTCCAAGAGATACAGGAGACTTTGGCCCAACACCTTCTTCTCTCTACTTTTCAATAGAATTCTGGGGATATAGCTGTATGTGTGCACATATGTTTGAGTGTGTGTGAATATGGAAGGGAATGGAGATTATGGTGACAAGCCAATTTTGAACTAAGGTTTGAAATAATATTAGAATTTTCTAGTCTTTGAAGGCTGGCTGGGAGGAGGATGCTTCTACCTTCACTTATAAAATTTTAATGTTAATCCAGTTGAGTGAAAATCAAGGAATAAAACATCAAAACAATCCTGAGAAACTTCGTTCTGTAAAAACATAAGTCCTTGAAATATTTTGCTATTTTAAGTCACATCATAAATCACAGGCCCAGAATAAACCAATTGGTGAGAATGCCAAAGCATCTCTCTCTGATCCAAAAGCCAATAAGAATTATTCCTACTTCTTACTTCAGTTCAGTTCAGTCGCTCAGTCGTTTCCGACTCTTTGTGACCCCATGAATCACAGCATGCCAGGCCTCCCTGTCCATCACCAACTCCCAGAGTTCACTCAAACTCATATCCATCGAGTCGGTGATGCCATCCAGCCATTTCATTCTCTGTCGTCCCCTTCTCCTCCTGCCCCCAATCCCTCCCAGCATCAGGGTCTTTTCCAGTGAGTCAACTCTTCGCATGAGGTGGCCAAAGTATTGGAGTTTCAGCTTTAGTATCAGTCCTTCCAATCAACACCCAGGACTGGTCTCCTTTAGAATGGACAAATTCTCAGCTTCTATGTTCCGTAATGTATGTAAGACCTGTGCCAGTGCAGACTAGGACAGTGTTTCAAAGTTAGGTCCCTTGCCCAGCTAGTTTAATAAGTTATTTATTTTTATTTTTTATTTGTTTCATTATCTTGATGTTTCTTTTCTTGAAATTGTCTCTGGCTCTCTCAGGCAGACTACCTGACTTAGTATAAATACATATTTTCTTAACAACATTTAGAATAATAACTCTTTATTCAGAGTTTCAGTTCAGTTCAGTTCAGTTCAGTCACTCAGTCGTGTCCGATTCTCTGCGACCCCATGAATCACAGCACGCCGGGCCTCCCTGTCCATCACCAACTCCCGGAGTTCACTCAAACTCATGTCCACAGAGTCGGACATGTCCACAGATGTGCATCCAGCCATCTAATTCTCGGTCGTCCCCTTCTCCTCCCGCCCCCAACCTTTCCCAGCATCAGAGTCTTTTCCAGTGAGTCAACTCTTCGCATGAGGTGGCCAAAGTATTGGAGTTTCAGCTTTAGCATCAGTCCTTCCAATGAACACCCAGGATCGATCTCATCTCCTTTAGAATGGACTGGTTGGATCTCCTTGCAGTCCAAGGGACTCTCAAGAGTCTTCTCCAGCACCACAGTTCAAAAGCATCAATTCTTTGGCGATCAGCCTTCTTCACAGTCCAACTCTCACATCCATACATGACCACGGGTCAGAGTTTAAAGGTGGGAAAACAGTCCAAGAATGTACAGTTCAATAGAGATGGAAGGGGGATGCTTATCCCAAGTTACTCAATTCCAAAAGTTGCACTCTGGACCCCTCTTCCATGTTTTTTTCTGTTTATTGCCAATCCCACACCTCCTTCCTCTTCAAATTCATTGTTGGCTTTCAATAAGGAAAACAGGCAGCTCATGCTCAAAAGACTCAAACTCCATGATGGCTTTTGGGGAAGAGTTTTTTAAAGGCAGTGTAAGGGAGGGGGTCATGGGATTTAGGGTCAACTCTTGGACATCCTTCTGACTGGCTGGTGGTGAGAGAATAGGGTGGCATTTTAGGAGTCAGTAGCAAAAACTTTCTGGTTCCAACCAGTCTGAGGACTACCTGCTGTTGGTCAACTTGCAGTCAAAATCCTCCATGGTGGACAGGGTTTTATTGTCTTCAGACTGATTTAGGATTAGACTTACCTTTACCTTTGAAGCAAAACTGGGAGTCCTTGTGACTGGTTTATTGTTTAAATTATAGTTTCATCCTGGGCTGTCCTATCTTTGTTTCTGCATTCTTTACTCTTTCAACTACACGCTGGTAGGGGAGTCACAGTGGATTTTCACAGCCTCTTTTCCTATCAACAACAACTGAGGACACAGAGGGGTCTGTCACACCAGGAAGGGCCCTATGTGGACCTACTTCATTTGGGGAGTATTTGCAATTAGCTTATTAGCCTTAAAATGTTACATATCATGTAACTTTTGGGCAACATAGGTTGGATTCTCAGGTTTGTGTGTGTGTGTTTTCCCATCTTTACTTGAGACAAAATATCTCTAGTTTGGTTTTTTTTAAATATCCTTTTGTTTGGAATGTCTTTGAAAGCTGCAGGAAACAGCCTAAACATGCCAATGTTATTCATTTTTTCTTCTATTTGACCCTAACAGCCCAAGCACATGGCCTACCTTCCAACTTAACAGCAGGAAACAATTTGACTATTTTGTCATCCACCTCAGATTGCACACCCCATGTTTTCCAGTCATCAATGCCTGAGTCCTGGCCACCTACTTCCTGATTACCTCCACTAAACCAAAATATTCCTTTTTAAAAAATATGTGTTTCTGTTTGCTTATTCACTTATATTTTAGATTTTTAATTTAATCTTTTTAAATGTGCACCCAGATCACCTGGGGAGCCTGCTAAAATTCAGATTTTGAATCAGAAGATCTGATGGAGGGCTTGAGATCTGGCATTTCTAAGAAATTCCAAGTTGATATTAGTATGGCCTGGACAAGACCATGGTTTGATTAATTAGATTCATGCACCATGCTACTTCTTTCTAATTATTCTTTACAGGTATTTCCTATTTAAGATAGCCAAATTTACTCTGGCTTGTTTAAACAAAAAGGAATCTATGGTTAAACCACATGCCCAGGGCAACCTGGAAGACTGAATCAAGAGACAATAGTCTGTTGCTCTAAGAAAAAATCCCCAAATAATCCATAGGACTCAGCCATCTAAAGAGCTAAATCTGTTACCATAAACAGTTTCCCAATCTTGTGCCTCTGCAAAAATCAGGAAGCTGCTATCTAGCTCGTGGTTTCTAAATAAGACCACCTCTGTCATAATTCGTAACAGCAGAATGGATTTCCACTCCCTGTGCCTCTCAGTGCATAAATAATAATGAATCCAAGTTTCACAAGAGTGCATTGACAAAACCTATATAGCTCATCCTCCTAAATAGCCACAGCTTGATTGCAAAAAGAGTATGAAATATTGTTTTTGCTTTCTTCGTTCTTCCCACTAGGAGCCTGGTATTGAGGTGTGGTAAACACTTAGTCCACAGTTTTCATCTAGCATAGTCAGGTTTTGCGAGAGATAGACAATCTAATAACTGCTCAGGTGGCTAATATAAGAAAGAAAGGAGTAAAAGATCCAATATATTGATATGTAGCTATTTCATGTATTAATATAAAATAATAGGTAGCTTTTAAAGTTAAACTGAGATATCTATATTTACAAATTAAAAAAAAAAAGGACAGGAAAGTCTTTTACTCAAAGCAACCAGTCCATTCTAAAGGAGATCAATCCTGGATGTTCACTGGAGGGACTGATGCTGAAGCTGAAACTGCAATACTTTGGCCACCTCATGAGAAGAGTTGACTCACTGGAAAAGACTCTGATGCTGGGAAAGGTTGGGGGCGGGAGGAGAAGGGGACGACAGAGAATGAGATGGCTGGATGGCATCACCGACTCTGTGGACATGAGTTTGAGTGCACTCCGGGAGTTGGTGAGGGACAGGGAGGCCTGGCGTGCTGTGATTCATGGGGTCGCGGAGAGTCGGACACGACTGAGTGATTGAACTGAACTGAACTGAAGGAGTAGTAGATAGATTTCTTAATTAAATATAGCAGGTTAAAGGATTTCTTCCCTGATGACAGCATATTGCCAGTCAAGATTTTACAACTCTATATTATGTATTAAATCTCTAGATTATAAAGCTAGAGATTTTATAACCTTGTGCTAAATAACTGACATAATTTTAAAACTTATAAACTCCAGAAATGTTACAATATTTATTTTATGTGCTAGGTGTTAACAACCAAAATTTGCACAGTTTTACCCAGAGAAGGAGAGCTATGAAAAACTGATAGTTGTTTTATGACAGTTACTCACAGGTATTGCCATTAGCTTTGGGGCCCAAAAGATTATAAACGTGAAACAGAAATATATCCTGACATTCAACATTTTAGAGTGTTTCATTCTTCTTTTTCTTTCCTTTTTTTCCATTTTTGTCTTTGATTTTACAAATAAAAGTTGCTTCATTTGATAAAGGTTGTCACTAAAACTGAAAGTATCAATAGAAAAACCCAGTAAACTGTTAATTGCTCAGATTTGCTACTGATTAACATATTTATCAAATAATGCAGTTGTTGAAAATTTGGACAGCAGTTTTGAAATTTAAACATTTTCTAAATTTCCTTTCAGTCATAGTCATATTTTATTTTTATAGAACCAGCTGCATTATGTTTACTACCTAAGTTGAATACGTTGGCCATTAAGTTTTGCATGTTTTACTGATTGAAATGAATATATTAGTAGTTAAATTTGCATTTACACTGATTGCCCTGAATATTGTGCAAATGTATATGTTGTTAAATAAAAAAAAAAAAATCTTAGTAATTACTTATATTAAGGAGATTTAGAGCCGATAACTTATAACTAACCCAGCCATGAAGATTTTACTTGTCATTTTTCTCTTAATCTGTTATTAACATGAAATATTGCTCTGTTGTTTTTAAATGGCATTATTCGTCATTTTAAAACTTTTTTTTTCTTTTTTTTTGTGTGATGAGTGCTTGATTGCTTTGGGTTACAAAGATCAAAACCTCATTGGCAACAAATTTTCTTTTGTGATTAATATTGATAAGATGGAGATATAAGGTCTAATACTTTAACTCTTTTGTATAATACAATTTAAGTGAAATTTATTAATTTAATTTCTATGAAAATATGACTTGGAAGGATAGAAATTCTATTAATTTGGTCTCTAGCATGTGCCAAGTTATCAAAAATATTTATTTTCTTAATTCTCTTGGCAGTTGATGTCATTTGACAGATAAGACAAACTCAAAAATGTTTAAATAAAGTCACTGAAATCTATGCACCATGTAAGTAGTGGAGCTTGGACTATAATCTGGAACTACCTAGATTCAAATGCTGTAATTTCTACTCCATCATTCATGCCCTAGACTAAAAAACTTTTTTTAAAGAGTCGAATCTCTGTTACTTACTAGGTTTATGTGTTTATACATATTTCTCATCTCTGTGTCTATTTATGAAATTAAGATAATAGCTATCATTTCTCAGTCAGTTCTTTAAGGTGAATGAAATAGAACAAATATAGGCTTTTTGAAAATCATAAAGCACTGTATTATTTTAAGGTATCCTGAATATATTTACTACTCAATTATGATTTGTGTCATAATATAAAAACACATTTTTAGTGAGGAACTATCCATTAAGAATAAGGAGTAGAACTTACTATGTTCTCAGGAGTCAGTGAATTTAAAAAAATTAAGGGAGCAATGATTTGCCTGCAGAATGATGTTGCCATGTTTGCCATGATCCTTGGCATTACTATCTTCTTACATACTGTTTTCCTTTATTTGGAACTTGTTTTATACTCCAGTATTATTTTGCTTATGTCCCTTTACCCCTGGAAAGACTTCCAGTCAATTCTCAACCTGCTTTATATCCCTGTTCCAGAAGCACTGTGTGCATTTATATTCCTGGCATTTATAAAACTTTCATGTGATTGTTATTCCCTTTGTCTGTAACTCTTGCCAGTGTGAACATCTCTGGTACACGGTAAATGCCAAAAAGTATTACCTGAGTAAGTGAGTTTGACTGTATCCACCTATAATTGTTCAGTCCCTAAGTAGTCTCCAACTCTTTGCAACCCTATGGACTGTAGCCCATAAGGCTCCTCTGTCCATGGAATTCTCCAGGCAAGAATACTGGAGTGGGTTCCATTTCCTTCTCCAGGGGATCTTCCAGATCCAGGGATCAAACCCAGGTCTCCTGCATTGCAGGCAGATTCTTTACCATCTGAGCCACCATTGCCTACTTTTTTTTTTTCTCTTCAGGTTTAACCAAAGGACAGACTTCGCTGTCCTTTACATCTCTTATAGTTTGCTCAAATTCATGTCCACTGAGTTGGTGGCACTATTCAACCATCTCATCCTCTGTCACCCCCTGTGAACCTTCCCTCTCCTCCTGCCCTTGATATGCCTATCCAAGCATAAGGTTTTTTTTAGTGAGTTGACTCTTTGCATCAGATGGCCAAAGTACTGGAGCTTCAGCTTCAACATCAGTCCTTGCAATGAATATTCAAAGCTATAATTCAGTTCAGTTCAGTTCAGTCGCTCAGTCGTGTCCGACTGTCTGCGACCCCATGAATCACAGCACGCCAGGCCTCCCTGTCCATCACCAACTCCCGGAGTTAACTCAAACTCATATCCATCGAGTCGGTGATGCCATCCAGCCATCTCATTCTCTGTCGTCCCCTTCTCTTCCTGCTCCCAGTCCCTCCCAGCATCAGACTCATTTCCAGTGAGTCAACTCTTCTCATGAGGTGGCCAAAGTATTGGAGTTTCAGCTTTAGCATCAGTCCTTCCAATGAACACCCAGGATTGATCTCCTTTAGAATGGACTGGTTGGATCTCCTTGCAGTCCAAGTGACTCTCAAGAGTCTTCTCCAGCACCACAGTTCAAAAGCATCAATTCTTCAGCGATCAGCTTTCTTCACAGTCCAACTCTCACATCCATACAAGACCATGGGAAAAACCATAGCCTTGACTAGACGGACCTTGGTTGGCAAAGTAATGTCTCTGCTTTTTAATATGCTATCTAAGCTGGTCATAACTTTCCTTCCAAGGAGTAAGCATCTTTTAATTTCATGGCTGCAATCAGCATCCACAGTGATTTTGGAGCCCAAAAAAATAAAGCCTGACACTGTTTCCACTGTTTTTCCATCTATTTCCCATGAAGTGATGGGACCAGATGCCATGATCTTTGTTTTCTGAATGTTGAGCTTCAAGCCAACTTTTTCACTCTCCTCTTTCACTTTCATTAAGAGGCCTTTGAGTTCCTCTTCACTTTCTGCCATAGAGGTGGTGTCAGCTGCATATCTGAGGTTATTGATATTTCTCCCGGCAATCTTGATTCTAGCTTGTGCTTCTTCCAGCCCAGCGTTCCTCATGATGTACTCTGCATATAAGTTAAATAAGCAGGGTGACAATATACAACCTTGACGTACTCCTTTTCCTATTTGGAACCAGTCCGTTGTTCCATGTCCAGTCTAACTGTTGCTTCCTGACCCGCATAGAGGTTTCTCAAGAGGCAGGTCAGGTAGTCTGGTATTCTCATTTCTTTCAGAATTTTCCACAGTTTATTGAGGAAAAAGCAGAAATAGATGTTTTTCTGAAAATCTCTTTCTTTCTCCATGATCCAGCGGATGTTGGCAATTTGATCTCTGGTGCCTCTGCCTTTTCTAAAACCTGCTTGAACATCGGGCGGGTTCCTTACCTGCCGATCCATCCAGGAAGCTAATATTGGATGAGTCAGATTTCTTTCCTTTTTTTTTTTCGGTAAAACACTTTGCTATATAATATTGCCCAATTTACAACTGAGCATATGTCACAAAACAATATTTTAATATATATATGTACTTATATTAATACTAGGTGAATATAGATATACACAGACATAAATCTATATATATTATATACATACATATATATTATATACACATATATATATGTGTGTGTGTGTTTTAATTTCCATAACCAAGATACATTATATGATCTGTTGAGAATTACAGAAATGCATTTTGGGGGTGAAAAATAGAAAATTTTAATTACTGCAAAGATACAGTTAAATAATTCCTGTTTATTTTATAATGACAAATAATTTAATTTTCACTTTACAAAGTAATTTTATTTATATTCTATATTACATTTTAAATTATAGAATAGTTCTATTTTACAAAGTTAATATGTCATACCATAAATTTACCACTTAAAATTTCTTCTAAAATTTATATTAATTGAGATTAAAAAGTGAGGCAATGAGATTAAGAAATAAAAAAATCTATAGTTAAACATTCAACTATTCCCAATAATGACTAAGGCATGATTAATAAATTGTACTACGTTTAGAGCTCAATTATGAAACCTGGCAACCTAATCAGGAAATCAAGCCGTACAACCTGTAGTGCAGCTTAAAACTCAGAAATTATAACTTCAAAGTGTTCAGCTGAACTAGTGAAATTGGTGGTTGAATTATCAAATGTGCAGTGCAATTAGTTAAATAAGAAAGTCCCACGGTGCTATAATATGGACATGAATCAGCAAAGATTCCTGGTGATTACTAAATACCTGACTACTTTCTCAGTAACTGTTCAGTTCAGTTATAATTTTAAATAATTTTTGTGTATTTCTGCCTGATATTTCCTGAAGTTTTGCTAAAATTCTCAATTACTAGTTATCTATTTCTATTACTATTTCTCTTATAGCTCTGGCAATTGTTGCCTCATATATTTTGAGATGTGTGATATGTGTGCATATGTGTAGGTGTGTGTTAAATATGAATATTCATGGTAGTTAACCATTTTCTTTTATTGTATATGTTTTGTTTCTTTTTATGTCATTATAATATTCCATATTGTTTGATATTAAAACTGCTTCCTAGTTTGATTGGTTTATAATTCCCTGAATAACTTTTTTCACTTTCTTAGTTGTTCCCCATTTCTGTGTAGATATTTGCTTTACTATTTCTTGGGGTCAAATTGATGGATCCAAGATAGATCTGTGCGTGTGTGTATATGTGAGTATGTGTATGTGAGAGAGATTTCTTTCCTGATTTTATAGTATATCTCATCAATTTATTACAGTGATTGTGATATAACATATTTTGCCTTCATATTTGCTTCTATATACATTACTTTTATCTATATTTTTCCTTTTCTGTCTTTCATTGGATGGGTTGACTATTCTGTTGCTGTGAAAACCATGCACTTTGTTCTAAATTTTCTTGTGTTTCACCTAAATTATTGGAAGTCATTCTTCTGTTTATGTGTGTCTAACAATTATTTAATTTATGGAATGAGATGTAGTTAAATGAAACCATCACTTGAAAACATTCATCTCACTCTTGTTTTCCCATCTTCTGTCTACCATCGTTCAGTTCAGTTCAGTTCAGTCACTCAGTCGTGTCCAACTCTTTGTGATCCCATGAATCACAGCACACCAGGCCTCCCTGTCCATCACCAACTCCCAGAGTTCACTCAAACTCATATCCATCGAGTTGCTAATGCCATCCAGCCATCTCATTCTCTGTCGTCCCCTTCTCCTCCTGTCCCCAATCCCTCCCAGCATCAAAGTCTTTTCCAGTGAGTCAACTCTTCGCATGAGGTGACCAAAATATTGCAGTTTCAGCTTTAGCATCAGTCCTTCCAATGAACACCCAGGATTGATCTCCTCTAGAATGGACTGGTTGGATCTCCTTGCAGTCCAAGGGACTCTCAAGAGTCTTCTCCAGCACCACAGTTCAAAAGCATCAATTCTTCAGCGATCAGCTTTCTTCACAGTCCAGCTCTCACATCCATACATGACCCCTGGAAAAACCATAGCCTTGACTAGACAGACCTTGGATGGCAAAGTAATTTCTCTGCTTTTTAATATGTTGTCTAGGTTGGTCATAACTTTCCTTCCAAGGAGTAAGCGTCTTTTAATTTCATGGCTGTAATCAACATCCGCAGTGATTTTGGAGCCCAAAAAAATAAAGTCTGACACTGTTTCCACTGTTTTTCCATCTATTTCCCATGAAGTGATGGGACCAGATGCCATGATCTTTGTTTTCTGAATGTTGAGCTTTAAGCCAACTTTTTCACTCTCCTCTTTCACTTTCATCAAGAGGCTTTTTAATTCCTCTTCACTTTCTGCCATAAGGGTGGTGTTATCTGCATATCTGAGGTTATTGCTATTTCTCCCGGCAATCTTGATTCCAGCTTGTGCTTCTTCTAGCCCAGTGTTCCATTATTACCGTCTGGAATTTCAGTTCTGGAATACAGTGTAATGTTTCGGCACTCTGTTGTAGAAAACAACATCTTACTAATTTCTTTACATATCATATTTCCATTCATAGACTTTCATTTCAATTTTTCTCTCCCTGAAAGAGTGCATATCCCAGGAACAGGAGAGTTTTTTGCTAGAATTGCATGGAACAGAACTAGTTTTCCTTTGGCACAGTAAAATTACAAACATTAATTATTATTTATAATTAAAATTAATGCTAGGAAGTTTAGTTTATATGATAAATTCTATGAGTACCTGCTATAAAAAATTTTTCAAATGAATTAAGCATTCTGAGACCTTCTCAGAATAGTTTCCCCTTACAATTAAATAAAATTTCCACTGGATATAAAGTATAGGTTTGAAGTTCCATTCATATAACACTTTGAAGATTTTACTTCAGAATATTCTTCCACTTGTCATGGATGATGTTGAAGTCATTTGTGAATTTAACATTTTTTTTTTCTGTATAAGTGCCCTTTTTGTTTTCAGAAATATATTAGAGGTTTCTTTGTTTTATAAATGTGCTCAGTGGTAGGTTCATTACTCATTTTTAAAACAGCCTAATTGAAATACAGTTATTACACAAAATGGGACATATTTAATGTATACTATTTCATGGATTTGTACATATCCTCTTACTTATGAAACCATCAGCACAAAAAAGATAATAGCTATATCTGTCACCTCCTAAAGTTTCCTCTTTCCCATTTATTTGTGTATGCATTTGTTTGTGTGTGAAGACAATTTGAGATGTAAGCTCTCAATACAAAATTTTGAGTCTTCAGTATAGTATTAACTATTGGCACTGTATTGTGCAGTTGATCTGTAGAAATTATTTATACCGAATAATTGAAACTTTGTAATGTTGAACAACAAATCCCCATTTCTCTCTCTCCCAGGCCCTGGTAACCAACATTCTATTCTCTCCCATTTATGAGTCTGACTATTTTAAATACCTAGCATAAGTAGGATCCTGTGGTGTTTGTCCTTTGTAACTGGCTAAGTTCACTTAGTATAATATCCTCCAGGTTCCTTCTGCTGTCCCGTATGACAAGATTTTTTTCTTTTTTTAAGACAATAATATTTCATTTAATTATATTTCATGTTTTCTTTATCCATTTATCCATCAATGAAGAGATTGTTTCTACTGATGGCTATTGTAAGTAATGCTGCAATGAACATGAGAATGCAGATAACCCTTTGAGATTTGGCTTTCACTTCTTTTAAATGTATACTCTAAAGTGGGGTAGCTAGATCTTACAGTAGTTCTATTTTTAATTTTTTTAAGAAGTTCCATACTGTTTTCCACAGTGGCTACACCATTTTGCCTTCTCTGCAACAATGTACAAGGGTTATGATTTCTTAACATCCTTGGGAAGGAGTACTTACCATTTTATTTCTTTCCCTTTCTTTCTTTTCTTGATAATAGCCATCATAACACATGTGAGGTAATGTCTCACTATGGTTTTGCTTTGCATTTTCCTGATGCTAGGTGATGTTGAACAGTTTTACATACATCTGTTGGCAATATGCATGTCTCCTTTGGAGACACGTCTATTCAGGTCCTTATCTCAATTTTAATTGAATTCCTAGTTGTTTGATATTAAGTTGTAGGTGTTCCTTATATATTTTAGTTCAAAACATCTTATCTGATATACGATTTGATGTTCTCCCACCTTGTTGATTGCTTTTTCAGTCTATTGTTTAATTCTTTTCTTTTTTAGCTGGTGTGGTTAAATTTGTAAATATACATTCCTCTTCAATTTTTGGGGAAGATTTTGAGAGGCATTGGTGTTCTTTAAATACTCAGTAAAATTCATTAGTAAAGATATCAAGTAGTGGGCTTATTGTTGGTAGGGTTTTGCTACAGATTAAATTACTTAGTCATTATTGATTTGTTTAGATTTTTTATTATTCTGTCTAAGTAGCTATATTTCTAGAAGTTTATCCACTTTTCCTCTCTTACTTAATTTGTTGATGGGTAATTGTTCATAGTAATGTCTTCTGATTTTTCTGAATTCTTATGATTCTTCTGAATTCTTATGAATTCACTATGTACAGCCCACAACTAATAACTAATAACTCCTTCTTGAAAGTAAAACAAAAAATATCTATACAATTAAAAACAATATTTTGCTGGTGGTTGATTTATCTTTATTCTCCACATTAGTTTTTTTTTCATTGATTTATATCTATATGGAATCATGCTTATTCATTTTATACTTTTGGTTATAATTCAACACTTCTTTATTGAACAAGTTGTTTCAACTTTGCTACTGGAGGTTCTCTCAGTTGGTTCCAATTTCTCTTTGACTTACCACTATGTTTGTATTGCTTTTGTGCACTCCTCTAATTCTAGAATACAAGTTATTGTATACCATCTTATATACTGCTTGATTCTGTCCAAGAATCAGCCATTTCTCCAAGGAGTCTTAGTTCCTTTTATAGGAGCATGATATTAGAAAGCAACATCTGGGCACTAGGTGTACTCATTGTGACTGGAATGTCTTTGCCTCTAAGTCTTTTTATCTGACAGTAAGGAAAAACATTAGTGATACCAATCTATACACACACATATGTATGTATATGCACCATCCATTTACTTAGCAGTTTAATTCTAATAAGCATGGGTTGGTCATATAAGAATTGTTAACCCTTAAAGGAAACAACTTTATAAACTAGAATACGGTGGTCCATTTCAGTTCAGTCACTCAGTCGTGTCCGATTCTTTGCGACCCCATGGACTGCAGCAGACCAGGACACTCTGTCTATTATGAATGCCCAGAGCTCACTCAAACTCATATCTGTTGAGTCAGTGATGCCATCCAACCATCTCATCCTCTGTCATCCCCTTCTCCTCCTGCCTTCAATCTTTCCCACCATCAGGGTCTTTTCCAGTGAGTCAGTTCTTCGCATCAGGTGGCCAAAGTAAACTTCACTGGGCCTTTAATTTTACAGACTCCACTCATTTCCAAAGTTATTTAGATCAGCATCTTTTCCTTGACTCCTTCAGTGTTGTTTTATGCAATTATAATAGAATTAAATTGTTTTCTTGCCTTCTGCAAGTGGACCCATCAGCCTCCTAATTTAATTTGCATGTGGTAAGGTTTACTTTTTTTTTTCCAGGTAATATTCTATGGGCTTTGACAAATACATAGCATTATTTGTTCACCATTACTGTATCTTTTGTTTCATTGTCTTAAATAGTTTTTTCTTGCATCATTGTTCAAATGACTTGGTCTAGTTCACTGTTCATTAGGAAAGAAGAAATGACCTTTCCAGTTAAGTGCTGCTGCTGCTGCTGCTGCTAAGTCACTTCAGTCATGTCCGACTCTGTGTGACCCCATAGACGGCCTCCTACCAGGCTCCCACATCCCTGGGATTCTCCAGGCAAGAACACTGGAGTGGGTTGCCATTTCCTTCTCCAATGCATGAAAGTGAAAAGTGAAAGTGAAGTCGCTCAGTCGTGTCCGACTCTTAGGGACTCCATGGACTGCAGTCCACCAGGCTTCTCCATCCATGGGGTTTTCCAGGCAAGAGTACTGGAGTGGGGTGCCATTGCCTTCTCCAATATAGGAACACAAATGCATTAAATGTATTCAGGGAAGAGTTGATAGACTAGAATTTGTGGAGCATTTGGTTCATTTTACATGGAAGGATTATTGGAAATAATACTGATTAAATATATTGTAGTCCAATTCCCTTGGAAAATTCAACCAAATACCATTTGGAATTTATTCATATGGATTTTGGAGCTATTAAGGTTTTGGAAAGTAAGCTCTTTAGCCTAAAAACCTTTAAAATATACTTAGTCTAAATTCCCTAAATGCTTTTGAACTGTGGTGCTGGAGAAGACTCTTGAGAGTCCCTTGTACTGCAAGGAGATCCAACAAGTCCATTCTAAAGGAGATCAATCCTGGGTGTTCATTGGAAGGACTGATGCCAAAGTTGAAATTCCAATACTTTGGCCACCTCATGCGATGAGTTGACTCACTGGAAAAGACTCTGATACTAGGAAAGGTTGGGGGCGGGAGGAGAAGGGAACGACCGAGAATGAGATGGCTGGATGGCATCATCGACTCTGTGGACATGAGTTTGAGTGAACTCCGGGAGTTGGTGATGGACAGGGAGGCCTGGCATGCTGTGATTCATGGGGTCGCGGAGAGTCGGACATGACTGAGAGACTGAACTGAACTGAACTGAAGTGAAGAAACTACTGACTCACTGTTCTCATGTTATTAAATACTGACAGGAATTTGGAAATGTGTTTCTTTCTAAAAATGATGACAATGAATCATTCTCCTGTGAATTTCAAACATTCTTAAGTCAGTATAGACAAATAGCACATGTTTGTGATGTTTTCATTTACAACTCTGTCAATTAGCACGGCGCAGAAATGTACTAAATAGTCTCCAAGTGGCTTGGAAGAGTTGATGTCTCCCTAAACGCTTAATTTGCTACCCAGGATTGACAGAGACACAGAAACAAACAGATATCAGTAGCGTTTAGTAGCACTGAAATAAAATGAAACAGAATCTAAGTATTTTCTTTCATCCCTTCAGGGCATTATTTCTGTCTACTGCTCACCTGCTCTAATTATCCTGGCAACTCACTTAAATTACATTTTTTCTGCTACTAACAAGATGAGCCAGATTTTTCCCAGTGCCAAAGACACAGTATCATCAACAAAAAAGCCTTGATGATACCCTAGTGACTTCAGAGTGTTAATCCATCTCACTGGATGCTTATCTAGGTTCCAAGGAATAAGATGCTCCAAGGGAGAATCTGGCTCAATGAGAGATGACTTTAGTACACAAGTGATGGTACCATTCAATTTGCATTTCTTATATTTACATTATGTAAACATTGGCAGCAAGACTTCGATTTAGAAGCGAGCTAACTCCATGCCTGCTGCTCATGTTGGGCTGTTTTCAGGTCAATTAGTGCCTCCTAAGTTCTTAAAGCAGGTGCTAATCTGGTACTTAAAGTGCTGAGACATTTGGAATGTTTTCTCTGTAAAGAGAAGTTAGAAGTACTCTGTATTAGAGTTTAAGAGGATAGATGAATAAGCAAACATATGACTTTCCCTTACTGACCTTACTTTTTAATACATAACATATTAAAAATTAAATCTTAGTTTAGAACCAGTTTAAGCAGCTTTCTCCTTAACAGAAAGCACACAACTAGCCCATCTTGATTTTCTTGTCAATTTTAAAGCTTGAATTTCTAATTTAATCTCTAATTTATTAACATCAGAGTATCAGGGAGTAAAAATCAGTATCTTATTCAATATCGATTTTACTTTTCTTAATAAGAAGATGTCATTTAGTAAGCATTTTAGAAGGAGAGTTCTCCATGAACAGATTTGTGTTTCAGGGATAATTTTGACAGATAAAAAAGAAATGAAAAATGCTGCACGCATAACCAAGCATGCTGTGTTTGTCTGTAATCATCCACCAAATATCCATGGAAAATGTATTAAAGTCCTAGGTCTATTAGGGATTTATTTAAAGAGAAGAATACAACATAGGCCCTGGACTTAAGACATTTTAAGTCTAGGAGAGGAAACATAAATCATAATATCCTGTGAGAACCCCAGGAAGCTCTAATAACATGCAGGAAAGTCATTAGAGGGAGTGATCAAGTCTATCACAGTTTATAGGACATAAGGTGAGCTTTTGGAAAGAGATTATACCTGAACTGGATATTTGAGTTTTTAAGAGTACTAAAGGGAAAAAGAATGCCTGGGCAAAAGAAGAAACAAATTCAAAAACAGGAAGAGAGCATCATTTGCTGGTGTAATCCCACTGCTGGGCATACACACCGAGGAAACCAGAATTGAAAGAGACACATGTACCCCGGTGTTCATTGCAGCACTGTTTATAATAGCCAGGACACAGAAGCAACCTAGATGTCCATCAGCAGATGAATGGATAAGAAAGCTGTGATACATATACACGATGGAATATTACTCAGCCATTAAAAAGAATGCATTTGAATCAGTTCTAATGAGGTGGATGAAACTGGAGCCTATTATACAGAGTGAAGTAAGCCAGAAAGAAAAACACCAGTACAAACACATAATTATAGAATTTAGAAAGATGGTAACGATAACCCTGTATGTGAGACAGCAAAAGAGACACAGATGTATAGAACAGTCTTAGGACTCTGTGGGAGAGGGCAAGGGTGGGATGATTTGGGAGAATGGCATTGAAACATGTAAGTTATCACATGTGAAACGAATTGCCAGTCCAGGTTCGATGCATACAGAGTGTTTGGGGCTGGTGCACTGGGATGACCCAGAGGGATGGGATGGGGAGGGAGGTGGGAGGTGGGTTCAGGATGGGGAACACGTGTACACCCAGGGCAGATTCATGTCAATGTATGGCAAAGCCAATACAATATTGTAAAGTAAAAAAATAAATAAATAAAACTGGAAAAAAAAAAGTGATACAGTGCTGTTGGTTTAAAATCAGTACAGCAGGTCAGTAATGTGGGAACAGGAACTAGAAACTTAAGGGTTAAACAATGATGTCACTGACATAGCATGTCCACCAGCTTAAAATTGTCCTGTGGGTCAGTAGTTCTCATAATTCAGCATGCAAACATAACCTTAAAGAGATCACTAAAAATGCAAATCTTGGAATTCACATTCCAAAGATTCTCATTTAGCATGTCTGGTTAAAACTCAGGATTCTGAAATTTAACCAGGCCTCAAGGTTATTTTAAGCCATAATATTACTTGAGAAACAGGTCAGTAGATGATGGGGGAGCTTATGAATGGTGTTAAGCAGGGAAGAGACATAATTAGACTTGTGCTTTAGAAAGTATTTGAGCAGTGACACTGATTACACAGAGTAGAATGAAAGCAGAAGGGAGACCAACGTTGTTAATTTGTTCACTTAAAATACACTGAACGTCAAATACATGTCAGGATCTATGATGGTTATCATATATACATCACAAGTCTCCTGATGAGATAGGCAGTTTTTCAGAATGCACAGCTCAGTCTGCACAGCTCTCATTGTGACCCATGACCTCATGAGAAAACCTCACACAGCTGTTTTACTGTAGTTTATGAAGAGCCAAAAAGTAGAGAGCTATGAAAACAGTAGGATTTTGTACTTCTTTATGTGGGAAGGGAGAGTGAGTGAGAGGCTTAGAAGATCTATAGAGACTTCTGAGTGGGCTGGCAAAGCACAATTCTATATGGATTTTATAGGAAGTACGGAGGCCCCAGTTTGATTCTTGGGTGAGGAAGATCCCCTGGAGAAGGGATAGGTTACACACTCCAGTATTCATGGGCTTCCCTGGTGGCTCAGCCAGTAAAGAATCTGCCTACAATGCAGGAGACCTGGGTTCTCTCTCTGGTTTGGGATGTTACCCTGGAAGAGGGCATGGAACCCACTCCAGTATTCTTGCCTGGAAAATCCCCATGGACAGAGGTGCCTGGCAGGCTACAGTCCATGGGGTCACAAAGAGTCATACATGACTGAGGGACTAAGCACACAACACATGCCGGGAACCAGCACGCGAGATCCCACCCATGACAAGGTCATGAGGACAAGACCTGACAAGCAAGGCAGATCAGGACTTCAGGGATTTCAAAAAGCTTCCCCGGGGCTCACCTTAAAGATGATATCTGTCTTTCTGATGCTTATCTTTCTGACTGCTGTCTTTCTGACTGCTCCTTACTTTCTGTGACACAGGCAGAAGACCTTCCCCGATCTCTTTCCAAATAAAATCAACTGTTTATGCCCTTGGCACTAATGCACATGACTGCTCACAACACCTTAATCATAAATAGCATAAAGAACCTGATCACACAAAAGCCCTAATAGATAGAGCCCTTCGGGGGGTGAAGAAGCCCTATTAGAGAATATAAAAAATATTATTCTAGAAGTTGTTACTGAATCAACGTTTGCTAGCTGTTTTTGCTCTTGTTGTAGAAATCATTGTTACTATAGTTAGAATTTAGAATAATAAGAGTTTAGCCCTAGTGTAGAAACCGTAAGACAACTGAGGCTTTTAACCAGGAACGCGAGGCAGAGGCTGCCTCACCAGAGCCGCAGAGTCTGTGTGTAGTAACTAAAAAGAACTGACCATTGTGTTAAATTTCTAATATGCTGCAACCTGCTGAACCTTTACGTTATGAGATTATAACTTTTCTGTTTTCTATTTAGCACAAGGCAAATGAAAAAATAAGAATAGCTTACAAAAAACAGCTTTGCATTCACCTAGCTTGTAAGAAAAGGTCATGAGATGTTAATAGGGCTCAAGGCCAGAAGATAATGTATTAATATCTACTATAAAAAAAGACTCTAGTAAACAGAGAAGTATGCGGAAAGCATTCTGGTTTTGTAAAGGGCAAACTGACTTAATGTTAAGCTGACTTTGTTCACTGCCCCCCTTTAGAACTGTTCTAGTTTAGGGTATATAAACACTGATGTAAAAAAATAAAATAGTCTTGATTTAGCACTAAACAAAGACTCGACTCGCTTTGTTTTCTTCCTTTTCTAACCGATGCCGCTTATCCTGAGGGTATCCCTGGACTCAACCGAAGCTGGACTTCGGTAAGCACACACATGGGTTTGACTAGATTAGGGGCTTGAGGATAATCAAATAGAGCAGTTTGGGGTTCTTGTAGAGATCATATACATGTAACCATTTGATGTTTACAGTAAGGGAATAGCATTCTACCCTGAAAGTTATAGGTATCAAATAATGGGGCACAGAGCATGTACTGCTAATAGCATTCATCGTTTTTTCATCTGGTTGAGAAAATATATCAGTTCTGTTTTTATTACTTGGAATGACCTCAGAAATGGCTGTTTATCAGAAAACAGATCATCAACTTTGGAAAGCATCTTTCCATTTCATACTTCCTGGTCCACCTGAGTCTGACTTTGAACCTAGGGGTGGGCTTGGTAGGAGCATTCCTGCTGCAGCACTGCCTCAGCCTCCCCCATCTACCAGCATGCCTCCCTAGGTAGCCCGTGACCTCTTCTCACTTTCACTGACTAATTAGGAAGTACTGCTGGCATTCGATTTTTTGTACTTCAAATTGAGCAGATGAAATGTGAAGCTTAAGCTTCTCTAAGGACTCACTGGCAATATAATTAATAGGCAATGATAAAATGAAAGTAATTTTAGGGTATCAAGAAAAACAAATTCAGGAGTCTGGGGTAAAGGTAGACAGACAAAGAAAAGACTTCCTGGACCTGAATATAGAACACCATGTCAATGAGAAGACATGCATGTTCACACGTTTTATATGGATATCAACCGCTCACAGTCAAGCTGCAAACATTGCCTTTCTCATGGTTCACAAGGTATTTTACAATGAGTAGTCTCAGTTGTTGTTTTTTTCCCTTGGTTGCTGAAAAGCTTAATATATTTGTAAAGAAAATTAAAAATTTTACTGCCTTACTATTATTTTTTAAGGATTTTATTTGTCGCAAAATTGAAATAAAGATATGAAGATCAATATCTAGATATAAAATTTGCAAAAATGCCAAGTTTTAACTTATCACCATATGGAGTTCTCAGTCTTCCAGGAATGCATGCACCCTCTATTTCTCTGGTGCTTTCTTCATCACTTCATGAGATTTTATATACTTTACTTTAATACTAGTTGCCTAGTAGGGAAACTAGATATTTTTTGAGTTGGGTAGATTGATAACAACTTAAAAACAATTCATATTTATTGGATATTTACTGTGAGTGAATATTGCTCCTTGGAAGAAAAGCTATGACCAACCTAGACAGAATATTAAAAAGCAGAGACACTACTTTGCTGACAAATGTCCATCTAGGCAAAGCTATGGTTTTTCCAGTAGTCATGTATGGATGTGAGAGTTGGACTATAATGAAATCTGAGTGCTGAAGTATTGATGCTTTTGAGCTGTAGTGTTTGAGAAGACTCTTGAGAGTACCTTGGACTGCAAGGAGATAAATTCAGTCCATCCTCAAGAAAATCAGTCCTGAATATTCATTGGAAGGATTGATGCTAAAACTGAAACTCCAAAATTTTGGCCACCTGATGCTAAGAACTGATTCACTGGAAAAGGCCCTGATGCTGGGAAAGACTGAAGGCAGGAGAAGAAAGGGACGGTAGAGGATGAGATGGTTGGATGGCATCACTGACTCAGTGGACATGAGTTTGAGCAAGCTTCAGGAGTTGGTGATGGATAGGGAAGCCTGGCTTGCTGCAGTCCATGGGGTCGCAAAGAGTCAGACATGACTGAGTGACTGAACTGACTGAAAGCTGTAATTTCTAGGTCATTGACATGAATTAGATCACTTCCTCCAAAAATAGCCCAAAGAATTAACTATTGACAACTTCCTGTTATAGATGGAAACCTATAGTAAAGAGATTGCTTTTCTTTGATGTTGCTTTCTTCACTCTATTCATTTTCCACTCCCCCAAATGCATTTTGGGCTTCCCTCATAGCTCAGTTGGTAAAGAATCTGCCTGCAGTGCAGGAGACCCGGGTTCAACCTTGTTTGGGAAGATCCCCTGAAGAAGGAAATGGCAACCCACTCCCGTATTCTTGCCTGGAGAATCCCATGGACAGAGGAACCTGACAGGCTACAGTTCACGGGGTTGCAAGAGTTGGACACGACAGAGCAACTAAATCAACACTACCACAAATGCATTTTAATTTCCAAAGTTTTGTTGACATTTCTCATCTTCTGTTACTTTATCATTCACTCTGTTGTCTATTATTTGTCTTTAATTCAACTGAGACCATCATAGAAGAATTTTAGTAGCAAGCAGAGATAAATACTTGTACCACCTTGCTTAACAGGAAATCCCCAAGACATTTTTCCACATGAGAAAAATCATATAAAATATCTGTGTTTCATTTTTTTGCTGTCTAGCAATCATTATTGATGTTGACAGCACGAAGAAGAAGCCGGCGTGGTTGTCCTGGTCCCCAAAGGAGCAGAAGTCAAGTGGGATGTACTAGGAGAAAGACTTAGGAGGCACAAGATGAAAGGGTCCTGGGACATCTGCTGCTGCTGCTGCTGCTGCTAAGTCGCTTCAGTCGTGTCCGACTCTGTGTGACCCCATAGACTGCAGCCCATCAGGCTCCTCTGTCCATGGGATTTTCTAGGCAAGAGTACTGGAGTGACGTGCCATTGCCTTCTCCGTGGGACATTTGAGGAAGGTACAAATACTTAATGCAGGTCTGACCCTTCTGAAGGAGAGAGCGAAGGATGGGTGAGTAAAAAATCCATTGCCATGCAGTTCTAAAAGAAGTTTGGCAAGGCTGGTGGAGATTTCTTGAGCCACAGATGTCCTTCTGAAGGAGTACTTATCTCCTAGGAATAGGCATGATTTACTATCACTGCTGTTTCCAGGCATGGGCTGGAAACAGTCAATGAGCACTGCCTGGTGCAAATATCATGATGAATTTCAGAATGCAGTGGTTTCTATCACAGCTCCTGCAGTTAGAGGTCTGAGTGGTGCAGTTTCATGGCCACTATAGCCAACAATGATTACGAATCTAGATTAAATATATATTCATTTTCTTTATTATACAATCCACGCACATAACTCATGAATCAAGAAGACACTAGTTGACGGGATAACTTGTTGCTTTTCATTCAGACATGACTTTATAAGGAGGCGATGAATGTGAATTTTTGAATAATTTTATGCCAGGCTCCTTATGAACTAAAGTCTTGCTTTCCACTGACAGATGAATTGATAAATAAGATGTAGGATACTTAAGTAATGGAATATTATTCAATCATAAGAAAGAATGAAATGATGCTATTTAGGAATATGAATGGACTTGGAGATTATCATACTAAGTGAGATAAGCCAGACAGAGAGGAATACCACATGGTGATAGAAACAGACTCATGATTATGATTTATTCTTGCATGGTAGTTTCTTTTTAGATATGCTTATTTACCATTACCATGCCTGACTCCCCAGTTACTCTGGATCAATGGAGAATCATTTCACTCTCTTCTTTCCCATCACCCCTTGCCATTTAAAGTTTAAAAGAACTAATTTCATACAAGTTTGCCTGTTTTCCCTTTTCCCTTTCCTGACTTGTTCCTGTAGTATTTTTTTTTCTTTCAACTATTTGAAAATTCTAAAATATTACTTTGCTTAGTGGACAACTTTAATTTCTTATTATCTTTGATATATCTGTCACTATTTGAACTCTTTCAGATTAAGAATGATTAATATTTCTTTATTCCCTAGCAACTTCCATGTTTCATTTTGCATTATTAATTCATTATTTTTTATTAAATTTTGTGCCAAGCTTCACAAGGCCTCTGCCTTCATCTCATCTGGATTCTAATATGAAAAGAGAGACTATTTACATGTATTAAATAAAGCGTGGCAAATTGTTACGTCTAAGGAAGGAAACAAATAATGAAGTTTGATAAAGTAGGGTGGCCAAATTTAGATAAGTTGTCATAAGCGTATTTGTTCAAATGTGTTAAAATTAATTTTTAACACATTGGATACTACTGGCATATAAATTCTATTTTTAACCCCTATTCCAAGTACATCATAAATCCAAGTTTAATAAATACATTTTCAAGTTGGTTCTTTTATATGTATTTTGGTTTCACCTACTATCTGTTTAATTTGTATGACTGGCACCATTACTAAAAATATATGTCAACCCTCAAGGTTTGTTAATTCTATTTAGCTTCTGTCATATTGTGCTGCTGCTGCTACTGCTAAGTCACTTCAGTCGTGTCCGACTCTGTGTGACCCCAGAGACGGAAGCCCACCAGGCTCCCCCGCCCCTGGGCTTCTCCAGGCAAGAACACTGGAGTGGGTTGCCATTTCCTCCTCCAATGTGTGAAAGTGAAAAGTGAAAGTGAAGTCGCTCAGTCGTGTCCGACCCTTAGCGACCCCACGGACTGAAGCCTACCAGGCTCCTTCATCCATGGGATTTTCCAGGCAAGAGTACTGGAGTGGCTTGCCATTGCATTCTCCGTCATATTGTGCAGTTATTCCCAAATGTAGGGAGAATGGCTGGAGCTGCACTGGTGGGCATATTCTCATTGGTGTCTATTGTCAGCTGAGATTCTCTTGTGTGCAACCCAGCTATGATGCCCTGTAGTGACTAAGATGAATTTGGTAGCAATGCACACTGAGGCCTGTTTTGGAGAAACTAGGTTTAAATGTCTATCTACCTCTTTTGCGCCCAGCAGAAGAGATATTATCTCTGTATTATCTCTTCAGGTTTAACCAAAGATCAGTATTACAGCCTTCTATCAGATGATGCCTGAAATAACCAAAAGGCCATCATAATTTACAACATCATATCACCTGCATTTACTACAAATACCAATCAATATGACTAGTGAAGAGGATAAAATATGAAGAGCTCTAATCTGGAGATTTTTTCCAAAGAGATTTTTTGATTTCTTATAGGATAGAAACCTACTTATTTTTAATGAAATGATTTAATGCAAAATATGGAAAGACCTCAGCTAGAAATTAAATGGTTTGGATCATTAGTCTGCTACTTAGTAGCTGTGTAATAACAGGCAATAGAACTGAAGCTGTGAATTCAATTGCAAATTGTGGCTAAGAGTATCGGCATCACAAAGTTGTTTAAAAAGGAAATATTACAACACCTATGAGGGCATCCATCATGAGTTTTCTTACATGGTAGGTTTCATTGCCTTTTTCCTGATGAACCTCTTATTAAACATGAGGAATCCCCTGGTGGCTCAGATGGCAAAGTGTCTGCCTGCAATGCAGGAGACCAGGGTTCAATCCCAGGGGTCGGGAAGATCCCCTGGAGAAGGAAATGGCAACCCACTCTAGTATTCTTGCCTGGAGAATAGCATGGACCGAGGAGCTTGCAGGTTACAGTCCATAGGGTTGCAAAGATTTGGAGACAACTGAGTGACTTTCAATTCAATACTCAATTCATGATTTTAAAATAAATATAACTTTCTGATTTCACTTAAGAAAAAAATAGTAGCATGGAAACCACATGTTCTATTGGATTAAATGGAAAAATTAAGCTGGATGAGGGTTGTTAACTCTTTTAGAAAGCATATTAAAAAGCAGAGACATTACTTTGTCAACAAAGGTCCATCTAGTCAAGGCTATGGTTTTTCCCGTGGTCATGTATGGATGTGAGAGTTGGACTGTGAAGAAAGCTGATCGCCGAAGAATTGATGCTTTTGAACTGTGGTGTTGGAGAAGACTCTTGAGAGTCCTTTGAACTACAAGGAGGTCCAACCAGTCCATCCTAAAGAACAGTCCTGGGTATTCATTGGAGGGACTGATGCTAAAGCTGAAACTCCAATACTTTGGCCACCTCATGCGAAGAGCTGACTCATTGGAAAAGACCCTGATGCTGGGAGGGATTGGGGGCAGAAGGAGAAGGGGACGACAGAGAATGAGATGGCTGGATGGCATCACTGACTCGATGGACATGAGTTTGAGTAGACTCCGGGAATTGGTGATGGACAGGGAGGCTTGGCGTGCTGCGATTCATGGGGTCTCAAAGATTCAGACACGACTGAGGGACTGAACTGAACTGAACTGAACTGAACCCTTTTAGAGCAGATCTACTGTAATTTTTCAGAAGTCACATCAGTTCCTACTGTGTCCTCAAACTTCACTCTTTTATATGATCCACCCAGATACCAGAGGCATTTGAATTTTTGTTTCCCTCCAGTATTCTTGCCTGGAGAATCCCATGGACGGAGAAGCCTGGTAGGCTACAGTCCACGAGGTTGCATAGAGTCGGACACGACTGAGCGACAGAACGGAACAGAGACTAGAGATTTAGAGAAAAGACCTAAAAAATTCTTCTGACTCTAAATTCCCATGCTTCATAAGGACTTTTAAAATGCAGCTTGTGTCAATATCATCAAGTGATTATTTTTTGGAAAGGTTAACATAACAAATGATTAATTATTATAAAACATTAGATTTCTTAAAAAACTGTGTGATTATCTGTAACTTAATCATATTAAAGTGATTTTATAATTTTTTTCAAAATTTATAAAATTTTGTGTCAGGGGAAAAAACACTGATACCTGATAGTGAAATAATCCAATTGAAAGTGGGAAATTTTTCCTCAAGTGTACAACCTGAAAACATAAATTTATGAAGTGAAAGAAAACATACCACACAGTTTTTTAATTTCCACATATCCACAAATGTACTTCTCTCTGTTTCCTGCCTGCAATTTTAGATATAGTGTTATATGTTTCAAACTTACATACAAGTGAAATTTTCTATATTCAGGTTTAAATCTCTAGGAATTCTTTTTCAAATCTCCATTATAAATCATACAACTAGTCATTCATCTAGAAAAGTCTTTAAAAGTTTACACTTTGTGAGAGGTCTGTAAATTATACCTGGGATAGCTAATCAGTCAATTAAAATAAGGGATTTAAAAGCTGTATTCCTTTGGATTAATTCTTCTGGATGAAAGGACTTTTATCTTTTGAGCAAATTTCTAGAGGGAAGACATTTCACAAACAAAAATAAAGTATTTAAAAGAACAAGAACAATATGCACCAAATACTAGAAAGTCTAGTAGATCAATAGTATATGTAAAAGAAAATTATGCAGTTACTTTCAAGTTTTACCAGTTTTCTCAAATTTAACAAAGATTGTCTCTTATTCACTATTTCATTTCATTAAACTTCATCTCCATAGTTATTTATAGAATTATTCAAGAACTACTGCTTCATTGACTATGACAAAGCCTTTGACTGTGTGGATCACAATAAACTGTGGAACATTCTGAAAGAGATGGGAATACCAGACCACCTGACCTGCCTCTTGAGAAACCTGTATGCAGATCAGGAAGCAACAGTCAGAACTGTACATGGAACGACAGACTGGTTCCAAATAGGAAAAGAGTACATTACCCTGCTTATTTAACTTCTATGCATAGTACATCATGAGGAACGCTGGGCTGGAAGAAGCACAAGCTGGAATCAAGATTGCCGGGAGAAATATCAATAACCTCAGATATGCAGATGACACCACCCTTATGGCAGAAAATGAAGAGGAACTCAAAAGCCTCTTGATGAAAGTGAAAGAGGAGAGTGAAAAGGTTGGCTTGAAGCTCAACATTCAGAAAACGAAGATCATGGCATCTGGTCCCATCACTTTATGGGAAATAGATGGGGAAACAGTGCCAGACTTTATTTTTTTGGGCTCCAAAATCACTGTGGATGCTGATTGCAGCCATGAAATTAAAAGACGCTTACTCCTTGGAAGGAAAGTTATGACCAACTTAGATAGTATATTAAAAAGCAAAGACATTACTTTGCCAACCAAGGTCCGTCTAGTCAAGGCTATGGTTTTTCCAGTGGTCATGTATGGATGTGAGAGTTGGACTGTGAAGAAAGCTGATCACCGAAGAACTGATGCTTTTGAACTGTGGTGCTGGAGAAGACTCTTGAGAGTCCCTTGGACTGCAAGGAGATCCAACCAGTTCATTCTAAAGGAGATCAATCCTGGGTGTTCATTGGAAGGACTGATGCTAAAGCTGAAACTCCAATACTTTGGCTACCTCATGTGACGAGTTGACTCACTGGAAAAGACTGTGATGCTGGGAAAGGTTGGGGGCGGGATGAGAAGGGGACAACAGAGAATGAGATGGCTGGATGGCATCACCAACTCTATGGACATGAGTTTGAGTGAACTCTGGGAGTTGGTGATGGACAGGGAGGCCTGGCGTGCTGTGATTCATGGGGTCACAGAGAGTCAGGAATGACTGAGCGACTGAACTGAACTGGACTGATTGCCACTAAAGTAGGATTGCCACATTATTTGTTTGGATAATATGTCAAACATGAAAATGTTGAAGGCATTGGAATTATTTAACCTAGGAAAGAGACACTTAAGGCATACTTCTTTAAATACTTGAAAAACTGCTCTTTCAGTCAGGTTAATAAGGTTGCAGGAAGTCTATCTGTACAATATCACTAGCTTGAAAGCAGTGTCGACCAGCCAGTCTCAGGTTAAGTGGTAGTTCTCACTACAGTGTCCTCTCTTAGGAACCCAAGATGATCAATTTTCCATCATATGCAGTGTGGCTAGGCATCACAACCACAGATAAAAATCATTACACAGGATATAGCACCTCTTCATGGTATCTCCCCAGATAGCTTATACCCTCTGAAATCTCTCTTATTTTATTACACAAAGTCACAGGATCATATTTGATTTAAAGGGGATATGGAATTGTAGTAGTTCTACAATGTACCCAGAAAGAGGATAGTCAGAAATTTTTTTTTTTTAAAGAAAAAAAAGACACATTAACTACCACAACTGCCATGCAGAAAATTGATACCACTTCACTCTCTATGAGACAGGCAAGTTGGTGTACTTATCGGTATAATACTCCCAAGAGTGGATGCAGATTCTTATACCTTCAATTATGCATATAACAAAGATAGGTAATATACATTTTAATTAAGCATTCTATAAGCGGGTAATATATAATTCAAAGGTAAAAATTATATTGCAATTATACACAGAGATATCTTCTTCCCTATGTCAATCATCCTACTCTCCGGCCTTATATAAGTAACCATATTTATTGCTATATGGTCCTGGAGATTTTAATATTAGTTCAAATATTTACTCTTAAATATCCTATTTTAATAGAAACTAAGATTCACAAAAGCATATTACAATTAAGTGTGTAATTAAACCAATTATTCAAATACCCTTTGGCACAGATAAGATTTGTATAATACAAACATTCTTAAATGTGCCCTGTAATGGTGTCAGCATTTCTCTGAGAAAATCATTGATATGAAAAGAGCAAATTTAGAAGGATGATATTGAGTTCACTAATATTAAAAACCGTAAGTGAATCAATTTTTTTGTACTTCATTAGTCACAATTTCTAGTATAGTTCTACAAAGATTAAGTTGCACCAGTATCTTGTAATTCTATATACTGATATGAGATATTGAAAACGGAGAGAGTATATATCTTCACAATTAATCCTAAGGAGCATCTTGAAGTTTGATGATAGTGCTGTCTGTCTATAACTTAAGCAAAACTTTTAAGCATTCCTCAGAAGTCAATAAGAAAGATTTCCAAAACCATGACCTATACCTGACAAACAATGGGAGCTCTTATGCTTTTCTTGTGGTTTATAGTTTAATAGTTAAGACAGGAGATCTGTGAACAGATTGCCTCTGTTCATATCCCAAACTAGCTTCTTAGGAAATTTGTCAACCCCTGTGCTATAGACTGTTTGTATACCCCAATTCTTTGCTTGAAGCCCAGTCACCAACATGACAGTATGGGAGGGTTATAAGGTCATGAGGACAGAACCCTCATAAATGGAATTAGTGACTGGAGAGAGCTTTACTGTCTCTTGCACCATATGAGAAGACCATTGTCTAGGAACCAGGATGTTTCTGTACTAGGCAGTGAATCAGCTTATGCCTTGATCTTGCATTTCCAGCCTCTAGAGATATGAGCATTTCTGTTGTTGATGAGCCAAATAATCTATTTCATCTTGTTATAGCAGCACCAACAGACTAAGATGCCAGGCAGATACTTAACCCTTGTAAACCTAGGTTTTTCTTATCTCCAAGATGAAGAATAATTGTATTATCTTAATTCATACTTTTTTGTGATCGCTCAATAATCATTTAAAAGCAGGTAGTGTTATAGACGTGTGCCTTAACTTTTTAATTTCTTGGATAGAATTTGATAATTTCTCCAGTTGTATACTGTCAGTCTCTAGTTCTGTGTGTTACCCTTAGCTGTGATACTTGTTAGAAATTCTCATATGCCACCTTCTTTGAGTAACTACTACTGAAATGTGGCACCACACGTCACTGGGACTCAGTGTCAGTCTGAGCTAAGTGTTGCCTCTTGCAGAACTTTTAAGGGCTTACAAGGAAAAACAAAATGGTTAATAGTTATAGCTGGCAAAAATAAAAGAACATGCTTGAAAGATGACAACACACTCCTAATAATCCGTGTTCTGAGACTTCATGCCCCTTTATAAATAATTTTAAGCCATATCTATTCTGAGTCCGGACTCAGATTAACTTTCCATTTTTCCTCCTCAGACTAATCCCCAACATAAGTATTGCTTCAACACAACTGTTTCACAAAGTCCACAAAAATGATCTGAATTTCCTATTTTTGTGCTTTTCAACCTGTGATCTCTAAAAGATATCTCCAGTTTCAGACAGAACCTTGGTTATTTTTAAGCTATAAATTAAAATGCCATTTAAAAGCCTCACCCATTAGCCTTTACCAAGTTTTCTTCTTTCTCTAATTGCAATACATGTTAACTCTACCAAGTGTTTAACACTTAGAGATTTTAAGCTGATTACTAAATTGATATTCTTAAGATATATTTGAAAGTCTTGCCATCTGTATTTCTGATACCTTATTTTATCCCTACAGTTCCTAGACTAATGTTTTTCATAAATAAATATTTTTGAAGAGTCAATCTTTCATTCATTCCAGAATGAAGACTTTTCTCTGAATAGATACACATGGTTGCACAAATGTATACCTGTGTGTGCCTGTGTTTACGTACATATATCTGTGTATATGCGTGTGCATATGAGAGACTGATTCAAAAGAATGCAGACATTATCCAAAGCATTTTCATTTGTTCTTCCAGACAAGTGTGAATGGGAGAGTCATGGCCAAGTAAATATGCCCAATCATATATTCCGTGTGTTGGATGCAGAAAGCGAAGTGCAGAAGCACATTACATCCGATTTTGGTGTATAACTCTATTATCTCACATTTGACCTTTTGAAATGACTTAGCATGGAGTGAATTAGCACACATTAGGGCACTTTGGGAAATGTTCATCCCCACGCTTTATACATTTATCTTGAATATGTTTTTTAGACTTGAAGTTCCAGATATGAATGATCATCATTATCTCTTAAAAAGGTTAATTTACAAAATTCTCAATCCCTGTATTACGGATTACTGAATCATTGTCAATAGCCTCTGGAATCAGCATTTCTGGAATGCTATCCAGGTGATCCTTTGGGAATCTTTGTTTCTAAGGATACAGAAGTTCTACAGGCAAACATGACACAGTCGTAAATATGTATTTTTGCTGCTAAGGGTAGGCTGCGAGCTTGTCACTGAATATGTAAGCATTATTATATTTGGGGTTTTTCTCACTAATCCTTGAAGAGGTCTCTTGTTTTTCCTATTCTGTTGTTTTTCTCTATTTCTTTGCATTGATCACTGAGGAAGTCTTTCTTATCTCTCCTTGCTATTCTTTGGAACTCTGCATTCAGATGTTTATATCTTTCCTTTTCTCCTTTGCTTTTCACCTCTCTTCTTTTCACAGCTATTTGTAAGGCCTCCTCAGACAGCCATTTCACTCTTCTGCATTTCTTTTCCATGGGGATGGTCTTGGTCCCTGTCTCCTGTACAATGTCACGAACCTCCGTCCAGAGTTCATCAGGCACTCTATCAATCAGATCTAGTCCCTTAAATCTATTTCTCACTTCTACTGTATAATCATAAGGGATTTGATTGAGGTCATATCTGAATGGTCTAGTGGTTTTCCCTACTTTCTTCAATTTAAGTCTGAATTTGGCAATAAGGAGTTCATGATCTGAGCCACAGTCAGCTCCTGGTCTTGTTTTCGCTAACTGTATACAGCTTCTCCATCTTTGGTTGCAAAGAATATAATCAATCTGATTTCGGTATTGACCATCTGGTGATGTCCACGTGTAGAGTCTTCTCTTGTGTTGTTGGAAGAGGGTGTTTGCTATGACCAGTGCGTTCTCTTGACAAAACTCTATTAGCCTTTGCCCTGCTTCTTTCCGTGCTCCAAGGCCAAATTTGCCTGTTACTCCAGGGGTTTCTTGACTTCCTACTTTTGCATTCCAGTCCCCTATAATGAAAAGGACATCTTTTTTGGGTGTTAGTTCTAAAAGGTCTTGTAGGTCTTCATAGAACCGATTAACTTTGGCTTCTTCAGCATTACTGGTTGGGGCATAGGCCTGGATTACTGTAATATTGAATGGTTTGCCTTGGAAACGAACAGAAATCATTCTGTCATTTTTAAGATTGCATCCAAGTACTGCATTTCGAACTCTTTTGTTGACTATGATGGCTACTCCATTTCTTCTAAGGGATTCCTGCCCACAGTAGTAGATATAATGGTCATCCGAGTTAAATTCACCCATTCCAGTCCATTTTAATTCACTGATTCCTAGAATGTTGACGTTCACTCTTGCCATCTCCTGTTTGACCACTTCCAATTTGCCTTGATTCATGGACCTAACATTCCAGGTTCCTATGCAATATTGCTCTTTACAGCACCGGACCTTGCTTCTATCACTGGTCACATCCACAGCTGGGTATTGGTTTTGCTTTTGCTTCATATCTTTATTCCTTCTATAGTTATTTCTCCACTGATCTCCAGTAGCATACTGGGCACCTACCGACCTGGGGAATTCCTCATTCAGTATCCTATCATTTTGCCCTTTGTTACTGTTCATGGGGTTCTCAAGGCAAGTATACTGAAGTGGTTTGCCATTCCCTTCTCCAGTGGACCACATTCGGCTGTGGTCCATGTGATCAGATCAACTAGTTTCCTGTGATTATGATTTCAGTGTGTCTGCCCTCTGATGCCCCCTAGCAATACCTACCCTCTTATTTGGGTTTCTCTTACCTTGGTCGTGGAAAATCTCTTCACAGCCGCTCCAGCAAGGTGCAGCCGCTGTACCTTACCTTGGATGAGGGCTATCTCCTCAAGGCTGCCTCTCCTGACCTTGAACGTGGAGTAGCTCCTCTCGGCCCTCCTGCACCCACGCAGCCACCGCCTGTTGGACGTCGGGTAGCTCCTCTCGGCCGCCGGCCCTGGCCCCAGGCGTGGGGTAGCTCCTCACGGCCACACCTCTTTGCGTGGTTCGTTGCTCCGGGGCCGGCGTCCCTCGCGTCACGTCTGCGCCGCCAGGGCAGGCACAAAATTAGAGATTCCAAGGGAACATTTCATGCAAAGATGGGCTCGATAAAGGACAGAAATGGTATGGACCTAACAGAAGCAGAAGATATTAAAAAGAGGTGGCAGGAATACACAGAAGAACTGTACAAAAAAGATCTTCACGACCAAGATAGTCACGATAACGTGATCACTGACCTAGAGCCAGACATCTTGGAATGTGAAGTCAAGTGGGCCTTAGAAAGCATCACTACTAACAAAGCTAGTGGAGGTGATGGAATTCCAGTTGAGCTATTTCAAGTCTTGAAAGATGATGCTATGAAAGTGCTGCACTCAATATGCCAGCAGATTTGGAAAACTCAGCGCTGGCCACAGGACTGAAAGAGGTCAGTCTTCATTCCAATCCCAAAGAAAGGCAATGCCAAAGAATGCTCAAACTACCGGACAATTGCACTCATCTCACACGCTAGTAAAGTCATGCTCAAAATTCTCCAAGCCAGGCTTCAGCAGTATGTAAACCGTGACCTCCCAGATGTTCAAGCAGGTTTTAGAAAAGGCAGAGGCACCAGAGATCAAATTGCCAACATCCGCTGGATCATGGAGAAAGCAAGAGAGTTTCAGAAAAACATCTATTTCTGCTTCATTGACTATGCCAAAGCCTTTGACTGTGTGGATCACAATAAACTGTGGAAGATTCTGAAAGAGATGGGAATCCCAGACCACCTGACCTGCCTCTTGAGAAACCTGTATGCAGGTCAGGAAGCAACAGTTAGAACTGGACATGGAACAACAGACTGGTTGCAAATAGGAAAAGGTGTACGTCAAGGTTGTATATTGTCACCTTGCTTATTTAACTTATATGCAGAGTACATCATGAGGAATGCTGGGCTGGAAGAAGCACAAGCTGGAATCAAGATTGCTGGGAGAAATATCAATAACCTCAGATATGCAGATGACACTACCCTTATGGCAGAAAGTGAAGAGGAACTCAAAAGCCTCTTGATGAAAGTGAAAGAGGAGAGTGAAAAGGTTGGCTTGAAGCTCAACATTCAGAAAACAAAGATCATGGCATCTGGTCCCATCACTTCATGGGAAATAGATGGAAAAACAGTGGAAACAGTGTCAGACTTTATTTTTTTGGGCTCCAAAATCACTGCAGATGCTGTTTGCAGCCATGAAATTAAACGACGCTTGCTCCTTGGAAGGAAAGTTATGACCAACCTTGATACTATATTAAAAAGCAGAGACATTACTTTGCCAACCAAGGTCCTTCTAGTCAAGGCAATGGTTTTTCCCGTGGTCATGTATGGATGTGAGAGTTGGACTGTGAAGAAAGCTGATCACCGAAGAATCGATGCTTTTGAACTGTGGTGTTGGAGAAGACTCTTGAGAGTCCCTTATACTGCAAGGAGATCCAACCAGTCCATTCTAAAGGAGATCAATCCTGGATGTTCATTGGAGGGACTGATTCTAAAGCTGAAACTGCAATACTTTGGCCACCTCATGTGACAAGTTGACTCACTGGCAAAGACTCTGATGCTGGGAAAGGTTGGGGGCGGGTGGAGAAGGGGACGACCAAGAATGAGATGGCTGGATGGCATCACCGACTCGATGGACATGAGTTTGAGTGTACTCCGGGAGTTGGTGATGGACAGGGAGGCCTGGTGTGCTGTAATTCATGGGGTCGCGGAGAGTCGGACACTACTGAGCGACTGAACTGAACTGAACTCACTAATCCTTAGTCCCTCTCAAATTATAGGAGCTTTCAGAATATCATAAATTTCCATGTCTTAAGTATTATATTCAATAAAAATATACTTCAGAAATGATGTGGAAATATAAATGCAGTTCAGAAACATTTGTGCATGTCACATTTAACAATTACAATATTAACAGTTTGGGACCTTTTCTAATTTTTTACATTTCTACTTGAGATACTATATTATACAAGCAGATGTACAGCATTGGAAATGCCTATCAAAAAAACAATCAAGCAAAAGAATGCGTGCCCTAAAAGTTGAGAGTTATTTGGATATCTTATTGAGGGCTATAGCCTGGGAATTAATCACTCTGATTGTTTTTAGAAACTATTCCAAAAAGGCAAGGTTGGAGTCAGGATATAGAGAAGATTTTGCTTGGAAAAAAGAAAAAACAAGATATGCATTTGAACATGGAGGTCCACAGTTAGTATTTTCTAGACATGACTGAGTGACTGAACTGAACGGAAAGTAATACTGGAATTGTGTGTATGTGTGTGTGTGTGTGTGTGTGTAAAATGAAGAGAACTCCTCTGTCTATAAACAGGTTCACTTTAAGTCAAAATTCCATCTGTCCATGGTGATGGGAGAAGTGAAATCTCCTTGAGAGTTTTCTAATTGACATTTCTGCAGAAACCCAGTTTAAAGCTATGGAATCTGAAATGAAGTAAAACAATCTTACCAAGATTACAACTTTATTTTAGTGGGATTGTTGCATGTCAGTGAGGATTTTCATGAACACATAAGGGAGTTGATCTGTAACTGCAATTCTAATATCCAAACTGTATGGTCAGGCCACTCAGGGGATGTTTCTCTTGCTCTCTGTACATCCCCTGCTAGACCAGAGCCTGCTTCACTTACACCTTCTCACATGACTGACCTTCCTATGTACTTCCCCCAGCCCCTAGCTAGGGATTGGTCTTATCAAAGGAGTGGTGAGGGGTGTGCCCCTCTGTTAGTTTTCCTAGTAACCAATGAGCCAACCAGATATCAATTCCCCCATAACTGGCAATATCCCCTTTGCTCAGGGTGGGGAGACTGCAGCCTCGTTTTGCCTGTACATGATGGGGTGTCACTCCAGGATGTTTCAAGACATGTAAGGTCCACCTTATCCATTGAGTCTGTCACTGACTCCAGGCTCTTTCTTAGGACTTGAGTATGGGCTTTGTGGCCCTGGTAGATGCTGCCCAACACAAATTTTATATGTGCCTTTCAGTGCTCTGAGGTCTAGTGTATCTCTTTTGCATTTCTCAACTAAAGGGAAGATTATCCTTAGTGTAGGTAAATACCCATGGAAGGAAAGACAGTCACTAATATACAGTTGCTGGAGAAATTGTCCTCTACCATTCTAATTTTTCTTTCTGTTCTAAGAAAGAAATTGACATAAGCTAGATTGACAGGAGAAAACCAAACAAATTTTAATAACATGTACACATGGGAGAGATAAAATTGCCAACTGGAGATCAAATTGCCAACATCCACTGGCTCAAAGAAAAAGCAAGGGAATTAAAGAAAAACATCTATTTCTGCTTCATTGACTATGCTAAAGTCTTGGTTGTGTGGATCACAACAAACTAGTGAAAATTCTTAAAGAGATCAGAATGCCAGACTACCTTAACAATTTCCTGAGAGGCCTGTGTGCAAATCAAGAAGCAATAGTTAGAACCAGACATGGAATAATGGACTGGTTGAAAATTGAGGAAAGAGTAGGTCAAGGGTGTACATTGTCACCCTGCTTATTTAACTTATATGCAGCAGAGTATATTATGTGAAATGTTGGGCTAAATGAAGCACAAGCTGTAATCAATATTACATGGAGAAATAACAATAATCTCAGATGCAAATGACACCACTTTAATGGCAGAAAGCAAAGAGGAACTAAAGATCCTCTTGATGAATGTGAAAGAAGATAGTGAAAAACCTGGCTTAAAACTCAACATTCAATAAATGAAGATCATGATATCTGGTCCCATCACTTCATGGCAAATAAAAGAGGAGAAATTGGAAATAGTGACAAACTATTCCTTGGGCTCCAAAGTCAATGCAGACAGTGACTGCAGCCATGAAATTAAAAGATGCTTGCTCCTTGGAAGAAAAGCTATGACAGGCTTAGACAGCATATTAAAAAGCAGAGACATCACTTTGCTGACAAAGGTGCGTATGTAGAGTCAAAGTAATGGCTTTTCCAGCAGTCATGTATGGATGTGAGAGTTGGACCATAAAGAAGACTGAGTGCTGAAAAACTGATGCTTTTGAACTGTGGTGTTGGAGAAGACTCTTGAGAGTCCCTTGGACTGCAAGGAGATCCAACCAGTCCATTCTAAAGGAAATCAGTCCTGAATATTCATTGGAAGGACTGATGCTAAAGCTGAAGCTCCAATACTTTGGCCACTTAATTCAAAGAGCTGACTCACTGGGAAAAACCCTGATATTGGGAAAGATTGAGGACAGAATGAGAAAGGGGAGACGAAGGATGAATTGTTGCATGGCATCATTGACTAAATGGACATGAGTTTGAGGAAACTCCAAGAGATAGTGAAGAATAGGGAAGCTTGACATATTACTGAGGTAGAAATTACTAGGCAGTCAGTGTAGAACCCTGAGACCCCAGTCTTGTTTTCAGTAAACATCCCACTCCATTGTCCTGAATTCCTGGAATGTGTCTTTAGTCCCATAAATTATCAGCACTCAGATCCAGGGAAGAGCAGTAACTAACTTCTGTCCCATATGCCTGAGGGAAAATCAATCAGTGATCATTAATCTTAAGCCCATACATCTAGTACATGGTAAAATGACTGGTTGGCTGGCGGGGTGCCAGCTGCTAAAAAAGTGTGGTGACTTAATCCCAGGATCAAGAGAAGCCAGTCCCTTGGACTGCAAGGAGATCCAACTAGTCCATTCCAAAGGAGATCAATCCTGGGTGTTCATTGGAAGGACTGATGCTGAGGCTGAAACTCCAGTACTTTGGCCACCTCGTACGAAGAGTTGACTCATTGGAAAAGACTCTGAAGCTGGGAGGGATTGGGGGCAGGAGGAGAAGGGGACGACAGAGAATGAGATGGCTGGATGGCATCACCGACTCAATGGATGTGAGTTTGAGTGAACTCCGGGAGTTGGTGATGGACAGGGAGGCCTGGCGTGCTGTGATTCATGGGGTCGCAAAGAGTTGGACACGACTGAGCGACTGAACTGAACTGACTGATCTTGACCTCTAAATGTATTGGTTAGAAATAATGTGATTTAAAGAAGGATATAAAAACTGCTATAAGTCCCACGAGGTGGTAAGTTTCCCTTACCCCCTCTCAGTGTCTATGCTGAGAGCTTTGTACTTTCCTCCTCTTTAAAAAATCCTATTCCCTTGTTACTAAGAGTGCTTGTGTGTTCATGGATTCCATTCTTCACCTCCACAGACCAGAACTCGGATTCCCATCTCACCACAATCCACGAAGTTGCAAAGAGTCAGAACAACTGAGTGACTGAACAACAACAATGCAGGAGAGACCATGAAAACAGAGTAACTCAAAAACTGACTGAAGACTTCACTGCAATTAACATTTTCAGCTAAAGAGTAAAAGGATATTGGAGACAATGGTTTGAGACTTCAAAAGAGGGAGGAAATTCACATGGAGGTGGAATGAAAGTATTTGAATAAACAGATATTCACTGGGTCATTTAGAGACAAAGGATTACAGTGTAAACTAATTTCTAGGTCCTGCTGAGTTCCCCTCACTGTGAGTAGTTCTTATTCTTCACAGATATTTCTGGTGATAGCTGGAATCAGAGAGTTCTTTATTTAACAAATTATTTTAGGACGATAAGGGGAAAGTCAAAGTTTCTTCCTAGATATTCTGGACCTAGGTTGTTTTCCACCTGACCTGCCTCTTGAGAAACCTGTATGCAGGTCAGGAAGCAACAGTTAGAACTGGACATGGAACAACAGACTGGTTCCAAATAGGAAAAGGAGTATGTCAAGGTTGTATATTGTCATCCTGCTTATTTAGCTTCTATGCAGAGTACATCATGAGGAACGCTGGGCTGGAAGAAGCACAAGCTGGAATCAAGATTGCTGGGAGAAATATCAATAACCTCATATATGCTGATGACACCACTCTTATGGCAGAAAGTGAAAAGGAACTCAAAGGCCTCTTGATGAAAGTGAAAGAGGAGAGTGAAAAGGTTGGCTTGAAGCTCAACATTCAGAAAACGAAGATTATGGCACCTGGTCCCATCACTTCATGGGAAATAGATGGGGAAACAGTGGAAACAATGTCAGACTTTATTTTTTGGGGCTCCAAAATTACTGCAGATGCTGATTGAAGTCATGAAATTAAAAGATGCTTACTCCTTGGAAGGAAAGTTATGACCAACCTAGATAGCATATTAAAAAGCAGAGACATTACTTTGCCAACCAAGGTCTGTCTAGTCAAGGCTATGGTTTTTCCCGTGGTCATGTATGGATGTGAGAGTTGGACTGTGAAGAAGGCTGATCGCCGAAGAATTGATGCTTTTGAACGGTGGTGCTGGAGAAGACTCTTGAGAGTCCCTTGGACTGCAGGGAGATCCAACCAGTCCATTCTAAAGGAGATCAATCCTGGATGTTCATTGGAAGGACTGATGCTCAAGCTGAAACTCCAATACTTTGGCCACCTCATGCGACGAGTTGACTCACTGGAAAAGACTCTGATGCTGGGAGGGATTGGGGGCAGGAGGAGAAGGGGACGACAGAGAATGAGATGGCTGGATGGCATCACCGACTCTGTGGACATGAGTTTGAGCGAACTCCGGGAGTTGGTGATGGACAGGGAGGTCTGGCGTGCTGTGATTCATGGGGTAGCAAAGAGTCGGACACGACTGAGCGACTGAACTGAACTGCACTGTTTTCCTAGCACATGTAGGCTTCCCATGTGGTGCTAGTGGTAAAGAATCTGTTGCTGGTGCAATAGATGTATGAGATGTAGTTTCAGTCCCTGGGTCAGGAAGATCCCCTGAAGGAGGGCATGGCAACCCACTCCAGTATTCTTGCATGGAGAATCCCATGGACAGAGAAGCCTGGTGGGGTCTCGTCCATAGGGTTGCAAAGAGTCAGACATGACTTCAGTGACTTAGCACACACCCACACAGATTGTTTTCAACTTGAAACAATCTCATGCTAGAGAGACATTTTGGGGTGGCAAACTGTGCTCTCGTATACAGTCAAACCTCTTCCCCAAGACAAAATCCAAAGTTTGGAGGAAATCTTGAGTTGACTGCTACCATGTGAAAATGCCTGTGTTTTGAAATAAAATACATTTGTGTTAACGACATTAGAATCATAGTTCTGATACTAGAGTCATAGGTCTGGTTATAACAGTGTGGTAACTTCAAGGCAAATAATCGTTATTCACATTTTTAAAAGTAGGTCCAGGATGCCTATGTTTTGAAATTATTATTGAAGCAGTTTGCCTGTAATTATTACTTTGACAGATTTGCTAGGTTTAAAGAACCTGCTGTCAAGTTCAGAACAACAGGGGGTGGAATAATAAGTGATATTTATAAAGAGAACCAATACGATCTCTTTGATGATTTATTTACTTCTAGAAAAAGTATAAAAGATGCTCTAAGGTGGCATATTAAGTTCTTAACTTTTATTCTAAGTTTATTTAAATTACTTATAAAATAAGATATTAAGAAAAAACAGATAAATTGAACTGAAGAAGTGCTTTTCTGAGAAATTAAATACAAATATTTACTTTGTTTTGAAGAAGAAGTCTTCATAAAAGTGGGACTTTTTGTGTTTTTTCTTCAACTCTCTACAAATAAATAGCGCTTGTAAGTTGTACTATATGCCAGACAATGTTCTGAGTGTTTTACATATATTAATTTTAATTCTTACATATATTAACTTTAAATCTATCAGGTAGGGCCTTACTACTTCCGTTTTACAGATATAGAAGCTCAAGAACACAAAGGTTATGGGTGCTGGTCAAGATCCCATAATTTGAAATGGAGTATTTGCCATATCAATAGACAAGGATATCACAGTCATCAGCTATTCTAGTCCTCCAAATGTGAACCCAGAAGATGTCCAGAAAGAACAATGCCTTCAATCTGGCAGTTATCAGGCTGCCACCACTCCCTGTGGTGAGCAAGAAACTAAGGATGTGGGAAATTGCAGGATTCTGGCTCCAGATAGCTGAAATGTATATGAAAGGAATGATTTCAGTGAACCCAGACTCTTGCATCTTCTCATACACAGAAAAGCACTAAATTCCTTAATTTGAAATATCTGGTTTTCCTTAATTAACAATAAGCTCAGACTCTCTGCCTCTTGTTGCAAACTTCTATATAACCCAATTCCTCCCCACCTCTTCGAAACAGTTCTTTAAGAGTCATTTGAAATGCTTTGAGATGCTGTCTCCTGGTCTTGAAGTCCTAAAAATTCTGACAGAATAAAACAGATTCTCAACTTTTAGGTTGTGATTATTATTTTAGTTGATAGTAGTAAGGGATGGAGTATGAGCTGAATCCGAGTCATGGATAGTATCTGAGTGGGATGGTGTCATGAAAGGCTTGAAAGGCTTAAGCACATGGATTCTTGGGCACAGACTGCCTGGGATCAACTGTTGTAATACATCAAAGGAGTCTAAGATATTTAATGTAAAATATCTTTAAATTTCTTTTTAATCTTTTAAAATACTACTTATTTGGCTATACCAGGTCTTGGTTGTGGCATTCAGTTCAGTTCAGTCCAGTTCAATCGCTCAGTCATGTCCGACTCTCTGCGACCCCATGAATCACAGCACGCCAGACCTCCCTGTCCATCACCAACTCCCGGAGTTCACTCAAACTCATGTCCACAGAGTGGGTGATGCCATCCAGTCATCTCATTCTCTGTCGTCCCCTTCTCCTCCCACCCCCAACTTTTCCCAGCATCAGAGTCTTTTCCAGTGAGTCAACTCGTCGCATGAGGTGGCCAAAGTATTGGAGTTTCAGCTTTAGCATCAGTCCTGCCAATGAACACCCAGGATTGATTAGGATAGGATTATTAACTAAGGATGGTGTCATCTAGTTCCCTGAGCAGGAATCGAACCCAGGCTTCCTGCATTGGGAGTACAGAGAATCACTGGACCACCAGGAAAGTCCCTAAAATATCCTTTTAGAATCTTCTTAAACATCATGATTAGGTTCATCAGTTTTTTAATATCACATAGCCAATAAATTTTAGAAGTAGGGAGAGAAAAATAGGTGCTCTAAGTTCTAATAAAATATTTTATATCCTTGATGCATGTGTGGCATCAGACTTGATTTTCAAACCAATTATAGGTGAGGGTTTGGTCTAACCGTCTGCTGGGTCACCATAAACATTTAACCAATATCCACATTGTAAAAAGCAAAGTATTAATCATTTTCACTGTACCATTATGAAATTCAAAGATTATAGTTTTCTCAGATTGGCCTGGTATAAATACATGCAATGGCTTGCAAAGGTTCACCTTGTACTCCTTTTAACAAGTTAATATACTTAAGTTTGAAGTCTTAAAACAAATATTTATGAAAATAAATGATAATTATCCCAGAATAGAAAATGGGATAATTTTATTTTCAATAATGGCAGGTTCTCAAATAATTGAGTTTAATTATTATATGATCTAGTAACTCTACCTCTGTGTATATACCAAAAAGAATTGAAATCAAGGACTGAGATAGCTAGTTATACACACATTTTCATAGTAACATTATTAACAGCAGAAGAAAGGTAGAAATGGTATAATGTCCATTGATAGATAAATGTTCTGTGTATATACAATGGAATAGTTTTCAGCCTTAAAAAGGAATGAAATTCTGATATATGCTACAACATGGGTAACTGTGAAGACAATTATGTTAAATAAAATAAGCGAGGCATATAGGTACAAATTTAATGTTGCTTATAAGTTTATACAATAAAAGTTTAAAAAAATTACTCCAATGGCAACTGGTATCTTGTGACATTTCTTTTTATCATATATATATATATATATATATATATTTGAATTTACAATGTCTTTTCACATGTTACCAAACTAAACATGGCTTTTGCCCCAAATTAACACTGTGGATTGAGTGGCTTCCTGAATTTTTATATTCTTTCCTCTAATAGGGAGGCTCAAATTCTAACAGAGTTTTGGAGTTAAGAATATTTCCTCCACATGAATTTATAGAATATTACTGCCAGAATTGACTTCAAAAAAATTAAGGTAACCATATTTACATTTTTCTTCCTTGCTTCCTCCCACTACATGGTTTAATATAGTGTAAAAAGAAAAAAAGGAAAAGGACAAAAAAGACAAATAATTACATATTATAAATACTTTAGAAGTTAAATCCTATGAAAGCTACATATCTAATAGTTTCCAAAGAACACATTAAATACCACAGACATGATGAACAAAATTCTTTCCCTGAATCTAGAGTACTTTTTTCTCCTGCTGTAATATAAACTGTAGGGAAGCGATATTTGCCACCCAAAAATGTTTCCCTGACATGCAGACAAAGAAAATGGTGCCTGTCATTTCAGTAAATGAAAGAAGTTGCTTAGCATTCCTATAAACAAAGAATGTTGCCCTCCGTCAGTCCAACAGTCACTGCATTCACCTTTGATGATGTTCCCTGAGGGGAATTCAGGATGGAGGAAAACATCATATTAGCCCTGCGTAGTTAAGATGCTTATCTAAGAAATAATTTCAATAAATCCAGACTCTTGTACTTTCCCATATGTAGAAAAGCACTAAAATCATTAACTTGAGATATCTTTTCTTGTGATTAGCAGTAATCTTTTGATATTCAACTACACGTTTATTTTTTGTTTATGCATTTTCAGCAAAAGCTCCTAACTTCTCCCTGACCCCTTTCCTCCGAGCTATCTGAGAGGCTGTCTCCAAGGCTGCAGTCCTCAGTAAGTTTCCTGAATAAAATATAAACTTGCACTTTTAGTTTGTGTGTTTTTCTTCAGTCAACAGGCATGTGGCTTACTTCACACGGAAAATAATCAAGATCCAAAAGTGAGAAATTTGTACCTCCTCCTTAGGTGCTTAAAGAACTTCGATGGAGGGCCTGTTCCAGAATAGAGCTCTCAGCAGAGATATCTTCAGTAATTATGGGCTAGGTGTGGTGGGGGTTAACGGGGCTTAGAGATGAGAGTCCACTCTGCCCTATCATCTCAACAAGGCACAACAAACATTTGTTTGTCAAAAATTTGCTTTTCTATCTCCAGTGAATTTCATCACTCCCATTTAAAAAGTCCAAAACCACTACCTTCAACATCCTCCTTTGTCTTTAGCTGAGGAAGGTATTTAAGATGAGGACTCTGGCAGGTTAATTCCTCCAGTTCCATTTTTCTTCTTCAAGATTGCTTTGGCTATTCGAGGTTTTTTGTATTTCCATACAAACTGTGAGATTATTTGTTCTAGTTCTGTGAAAAATATCGTTGGTAGCTTGATAGGGATTGCATTGAATGTATAAATTACTTTGGGTATTATACTCATTTTCACAATATTTATTCTTCCAATCCACGAACACGGTATATTTCTCCATCTATTAGTGTCCTCTTTGATTACTTTCACTAGTGTTTTATAGTTTTCTATGTACAAGTCTTTTGTTTCCTTAGGTAGATATATTCCTAAGTATTTAATTCTTTTCGTTGCAACAGTGAATGGAATAGTTTCCTTAATTTCTCTTTCTATTTTCTCATTATTAGTGTATAGGAATGCAAGGGATTTCTGTGTGTTGATTTTATATCCTGCAACTTTATTGTATTCATTGATTAGCTCTAGTAGTTTTCTGGTAGAGTCTTTAGGGTCTAACCTGCCAGACTTCAGGCTCTACTACAAAGCCACAGTCATCAAGACAGTATGGTACTGGCATAAAGACAGAAATATAGATCAATGGAACAAAATAGAAAGCCCAGAGATAAACCCACGCACCTATGGACACCTTACCTTTGACAAAGGAGGCAAGAATATAAAATGGACAAAAGACAGTCTCTTTAACAAGTGGTGCTGGGAAAACTGGTCAGCCACTTGTAAAAGAATGAAATTAGAACACTTCCTAACACCATACACCAAAATAAACTCAAAATGGATTAGAGAGCTAAATGTAAGACCAGATACTATAAAACTCCTAGAGGAGAACGTAGGCAAAACACTCTCTGACATAAATCACAGCAGGATCCTCCAAGACCCACCTCCCAGAATATTGGAAATAAAAGCAAAAATAAACAAATGGGACCTAATTAAAATCAAAAGCTTCTGCACAGCAAAAGAAACTCTAAGAGAGGTGAAAAGACAGCCTTCAGAATGGGAGAAAATAATAGCAAATGAAGAAACTGATAAAGGATTAATCTCCAAAATACACAAGCAGCTCCTGCAGCTCAATTCCAGAAAATTAAGTGACCCAATCAAAAAATGGGCCAAAGAACTAAACAGACATTTCTCCAAAGAAGACATAAAGATGGCTAACAAACACATGAAAAAATGCTCAACATCCCTCATAATCAGAGAAATGCAAATCAAAACCACAATGAGATACCATTTCACGCCAGTCAGAATGGCTGCTATCCAAAAGTCTACATGCAATAAATGCTGGAGAGGGTGTGGAGAGAAAGGAACCCTCTTACACTGTTGGTGGGAATGCAAACTAGTACAGCCACTTTGGAGAACAGTGTGGAGATTCCTCAAAAAACTGGAAATAGAACTGCCATATGATCCAGCAATTGCACTCCTGGGCATACACACCGAGGAAACCAGAATTGAAAGAGACACATGTACGCCAATGTTCATTGCAGCACTGTTTATAATAGCCAGGACATGGAAGCAACCTAGATGTCCATCTGCAGACGAATGGATAAGAAAGCTTTGGTACATATACACAATGGAGTATTTTTCAGCCATCAAGAAGAATGCATTTGAATCAGTTTTAATGAGGTGGATGAAATTGGAGCCAATTATACAGAGTGAAGTAAGCCAGAAAGAAAAACATCAATACAGTATACTGACGCATATATATGGAATTTAGAAAGATGGAAACCTGAAACCTGTGTACGAGACTGCAAAAGAGACATAGACATATAGAACAGTCTTTGGGACTCTGTGGGAGAGGGTGAAGGTGGGATGATTGGGGAGAATGGCATTGTAGCATGTATATTATCATATGTGACCTCCAATAAAATAAATTAAAAAAAAAAAGAATCAAAAAATAAATAAATAAGATGAGGACTCTGACATTTTCTTTCTAGATCTCGCCCATAGGTATACATGTCATTAAACTTTTGTTTGATTTTCTCCTGTTAATCTCACATCAACTTAATTCCGCAATCTACCGAGGAAAACATAGGAGAGTAGAATAAAATGCCTTTCTCCCCAACAATCAGTATATGAACACAAAGAGGAACAGAACTGCTTTCTATTTATACAAAGAAGATTAAATTCTATAAATGATCTATAGAACACAAAAACAAATTAGGTGAAATTAACAAGCTACTTTCACATGCATAAGTAGGAGATAATTAACCCCACTCATCCAAAAATATAAACCTAAATATCAGATGAAGACTAGGATTTAGGATATAATATTGACTCATTGTATTTTTATGGAATAAATATGAATCGTTATGCATTTTCTTAAATCTGGGCAAAACCCATAGTGGTATTGATTGAATAGGCAGAGAAATCACTAAGGTCACTACTCTTTCCAGGGAAGACTTGGCCTCAATATAATAGTAAATTCTATTTATTTCTGCAGTCATCTCAAAATCAGTAGAAGTTAGCATTTTAATGAGGCTTATTGAGGTCATCTTTGCAAACTAGGGCTTGCTCTGATTGCTTGCATGTCCTCATCACAAATGCTTTAACATTAGAGGTGAAAACCCTCTAGTCATCTTAATTTTCTTCCACTTCTTTTAGCAAACAGACTGCTTGCAGAGTGAAAATAAGACATTTATCATGTTATGAACTCCATCAGCATAATTAGTTACATTGTTGTCTGATACATTATAACAGGGCTTTAGGGCCTGTAGAATTACAATAAGGCGTAGATCTGGAAGCAGTGCCTTTTCTTAAACAGCACATTTGAAGAACACAAAATCTCCTATTGTCTTTTCCAACAAATACTCAGTTCAATCTCTTGTATTTCTCTGTACTGAGTAGACTATTTTCTACTAGAAAGAGGGTGGGTGAGGGGTGCATGAATACCACTGCATGTTAAACAGACAAACTATCCTAACATAAAACACCGCACTTAAGTATTTGTTATAGGATTGTTACTTTAAGACACATACGGCTTTTTAGTATGCTAGCAATTAAGAGGGTATTTTATTCCCTTTTTGGAGCTTGCCCTAGATGATCTATCCTTTTTCTTTTTCTCTTTTGTTTTGTTTACATCCCTAGGCTTACCAAGAAATTATGCCTCATATTTTAAACACATTTCCTTTGTCATGAAGCAAGTCTCTGAAGGGATACGCTTTGTGCATTATAGTTAATCATATTTTTATAATAGATACCATCTTGCAATATGCAGATTAAAAAACACTGCAATTTAAAAAAGACAATTACATATAAAATCTTGCCACAGACTTTTTGTGTTTCATTCTTTCTTGCCCAGTTTTATAGTGCCTGTTCAGAGCAGGGATCTTAGAAATGGACGATTTGGTTTTACTGTCTACTTTGTAGTTTTAACACAGTATTAAGAGCATAAAAAGCACAAGCTAAAGATGTATATGATAAATTATGAGTGCATGTGAACTTTTTTCCTAAATATTTAAAAATATAGAAATCAATTGGTAGAAATTGTTTAAGTTATTTTTGTTATATTAGTGTCTAAAGAGAAAATGATGACATTTAGATACCCTATACTGACTCAACTGCCTCACAAAGTAAATTATGGCATTATCATTTACTAACTTTATATGATCTTAGATGTAATATGGGCATTAAAGTTATTACATTTCTGTTAGTATATGGGCACTAAGTGTATTAATGGTCAAACTGAAATAACAGGGAAGGGGGCAGGGAGCAATCTTTAAAAGAATGGCATAGCCCTTGGAGACAGACATAAACTCGCCAGAACCAATGAGATCCAAGATGAAAGATTCAACTTCCAGTGGACCTTGAGCCTCATTCTAATACATTCAGTTCAGTTCAGTTCAGTCGCTCAGTCGTGTCCGACTCTCCGCGACCCCATGAATCACAGCACGCCAGGCCTCCCTGTCCATCACCAACTCCCGGAGTACACTCAAACTCATGTCCACAGAGTCGGTGATGCCATCCAGCCATCTCATTCTCCGTCGTCCCCTTCTCCTCCCGCCCCCAACCTTTCCCAGCATCAGAGTCTTTTCCAGTGAGTCAACTCGTCTCATGAGGTGGCCAAAGTATTGGAGTTTCAGCTCTAGCATCAGTCCCTCCAATGAACATCCAGGATTGATCTCCTTTAGAATGGACTGGTTGGATCTCCTTGCAGTATAAGGGACTCTCAAGAGTCTTCTCCAACACCACAGTTCAAAAGCATCGATTCTTCGGCGATCAGCTTTCTTCACAGTCCAACTCTCACATCCATACATGACCACGGGAAAAACCATTGCCTTGACTAGACGGACCTTGGTCGGCAAAGTAATGTCTCTGCTTTTTAATATACTATCAAGGTTGGTAATACATTAGCATATGCTAAATGACACACCCCATAGGCATGACAGTTTGGAGGTTAACCATAAAAGACTAAAATACGGTGGCCCACATACTGTCTGTGGAATGTGTTTCTCCTCAAGCCACTATCGCCTTTTTAGATGGATTGTGTTCTGTCTGTAGAATGTGTATCTCCCTAAATAAATTTGCTTCTTACCTATCATTTTGTGTCTTACTGAATTCTTTCTGTGAGGAGACATCAATATCCTAAACTTAAGTCCTGCAGGTGTGTGATCTTTATTAAAAGACAGGGAATTTAAATCCCAGTCTGGGTTTTGGCAGGGTTCAAGTTTTGGCCCACGGGTCCAAGTCCCAATCTAAATGGTGCGATTTCAGCACTGTGAAACTCAGTCTTGGATTTGCTTTGGGGTTTTATATTATTTATATAAACACTTTTAATCTTTCACATATGTATTAGACAAATGTGATGACATAGCTAAGTGACTAGCATTTTAAACTGATACTATTCATATTTGAGATTCTACTCTACTATTTTAAAATAAATTTAATCAACATTCATTCTCATCACTTCTGCCTTAAAATATCACAAGAAATGCTCTGAACATAAGGAGGACTTAAAGGAATATCTATTCAATACAATTGGTTTGAAAAGTTATTATTTTAAAACCTTATACATCATCATTTCTTCCTAGACATATTTAGCCATGCAACACATTCAGTTATATTAGGAGCAGACCGAAAAAAAAAAGGAGACAAATTTTATAGAAAAGAGTTAACTCTGAATAAAGACAGAGGTTACTGATCAAACATGAACTTCCTAACCTGACCCAAGCCCACTGTTTTCATAGCACAAAGACCTGAAAAGAAAGAATAAACAGTTGGTAAATACTGCTGTTATTTGGCACCCGAGTACCTGAGGTCTTTTATGGACTCTTTCCCCACATGGCAGGCAGAGCAGCTGTGACAAAGTTATAACTTTAGGAAGGGAATATGGAAGCACAGAATCAGAAACACTGAAGTGGGAAAGGAATCTAAAAGTCTTCTAATCCAAATTCCTCATTGTTACAATGGGTAAAATGAAGCCAGATAGTTTGACTTGCAAAGAATGAGACCAAAACATTAATATTCAATATACTCTTAATTTCTCTTTTATTCTCCTTTCAATTTTTGAATTTATTGGGTTGGCCAAAAAGTAGGTTCATGTTTTCCGTTCAATTCAGTTCAGTTCAGTCCCTCAGTCGTGTCCGACTCTCCACAACCCCATGAATCACAGCACGCCAGGCCTCCCTGTCCATCACCAACTCCCGGAGTTCACTCAAACTCATGTCCACAGAGTCGGTGATGCCATCCAGCCATCTCATTCTCTGTCGTCCCCGTCTCCTCCAGCCCCCAACCTTTCCCAGCATCAGAGTCTTTTCCAGTGAGTCAACTTGTCGCATGAGGTGGCCAAAGTATTGCAGTTTCAGCATTAGCATGAGTCCTTCCAATGAACACCCAGGACTGATCTCCTTTAGAATGGACTGGTTGAATCTCCTTGCAGTAAAAGGGACTCTCAAGAGTCTTCTCCAACACCACAGTTCAAAAGCATCAATTCTTTGGCGATCAGCTTTCTTCACAGTCCAACTCTCACATCCATACATGACCACGGGAAAAACCATAGCCTGGACTAGACGGACCTTTGTTGGCAAAGTAAAGTCTCTGCTTTTTAATATACTATCAAGGTTGGTCAAAACTTTCCTTCCAAGGAGTAAGCATCTTTTAATTTCATGGCTGCCATCAGTGATCTTGGAGCCCAAAAAAATAAAGTCTGACACCGTTTCCACTGTTTTTCCATCTATTTCCCATGAAGTGATAGGACCAGATGCCATGATCTTTGTTTTCTGAATGTTGAGTTTCAAGCCAGCCTTTTCACTCTCCTCTTTCACTTTCATCAAGAGGCTTTTGAGTTCCTCTTCACTTTCTGCCATAAGGGTAGTGTCATCTGCATATCTGAGGTTATTGATATTTCTCCCAGCAATCTTGATTCCAGCCTGTGCTTCTTCCAGCCCAGCGTTCCTCATGATGTACTCTGCATATAAGTTAAATAAGCAAGGTGACAATATACAGCCTTGACGTACTCCTTTTCCTGTTTGGAACCAGTCTGTTGTTCCATGTACAGTTCTGACTGTTGCTTCCTGACCTGCATACAGGTTTCTCAAGAGGCAGGTCAGGTGGTCTGGGATTCCCATCTCTTTCAGAATGTTCCACAGTTCATTGTAAGATAGCATGAAAAACACGAATAAACTTTTTGCCTAACCCAATACTTCTTTTATCAAAAGACACTTTCCAACATTTCCTTCCCAAGGATGGTTTACTGAAGGATCCAACTGAAAATAATTTTCACACAAAATACCATTCCCTCAAAAGTACATGCTTTCTTTTACCTTAGATTTCTGTGGGCATAAGCCACGAATACCATCTGAAGATAAAAAGATTTGAGGCTAATACTTTTTATAGGCTGTGCATGTACCTACAAAGTAGGTGTGCTAGATTTTGTTACTAAACACTGATGCCTGCTTAATCTTCAACTTACAAGCTTCCAGGTGTAACTTTTTAAGATATCTGTGAACTTAAATCAATGAATGATCATCTATTAAAAGGGAATTCAATTTTTGTGTATAAGTAAACCCAAATTTCCACAGTTTATTGGGTGTTCATAGGAAGGACTGATGCTAAAGCTGAAGCTCCAATACTTTGGCCACCTCATGCAAAGAGCTGACTCACTGGGAAAGACTGATGCTGGGAGGGATTGGGGGCAGGAGGAGAAGGGGACGACAGAGAATGAGATGGCTGGATGACAACACCAACTCGATGGGCATGAGTTTGTGTGAACTCTGGGAGTTGGTGATGGACAGGGAGGCCTGGCATGCTGTGATTCATGAGGTCGCAAAGAGTGGACACAACTGAGCGACTGAACTGAACTGAACTGAAACCCAAATTTGTTTTTTGGCTTCTAGGTTTGCATTGCTTTTTATGAGATATAAAGGGGCAATACTTTAAAAAATATATGAATATAGTAGTTAAATATTGTTAAGCAAAATATATATATATAATTTTACAATTTATGCTTTAATAGTTCTTAATTGCTTGAATAAAAATAAAGGAGAGTTTATATGCAATGACCAAAGAGTCCCCATGCTTCAGCAAAAGACCTGGCATGGCCAAATAGTAATTAAAAAAAAAAAACACAAAACACCCAAAGGAAATTGTAACCGAGCAAGACACTAGGAGAATTTGCCAGGACACACTCCATGCCCATATCTTCTGTTTTAGCTCCTCTCTGAAGTACCTAAATAATAGTATCTGAAAGAAATTTCCTGAGTGGTTTTACAGATGCTAAAACCACTATCAAATGGGGAAATTAACTACTTGATGACCATGTGCACAGTAGCCCAGAGACCTACTGGAGACTAAGTATTGATAACATTAACCCCTTGACACTGGCCTATTTACTTCATCATCAACCATCATTAAGTATTATTTTATATAAAAATATAATTGAAGTTGTCACAGAAGAGATGCTTTCTCCAAATTATACAGAATCTAATTGGAAAACAAAATTAAGATCTAGCTTCCCACTTTTTGTGTGCATTGTTCTTTTTAGTACATTTGTTACTTCGTTGCACCTCATTTACTTGACAATGAAATGAGCAATTTTATAGTTTTTAGTATCTCACAGGTTTTTTTCATATTACCATAAAGTAGAATCTTGAGTACAACAAAAGGCAGAGCCAAATGACATTTACATGTATGAGTGACTAATATTCTTCAGCAATAACAGGACTATCCTCTTAGCCATGCAGGGATCTCAAATGATCCCTTTACCCACACTCTTCATACTGTTTTTTCTCTCAATTATACCACCAGCACCAACTGAATTAGTTCTCACCTTTCCATTCCTATTACTTTCATTGTACACACAGTACTCCTCTGTACCAGAACCTTAGCCTCTGCAGTGAGAATTCATGAGGAAATGTATCAAGAGGTATAAATATATACAGCATCAAAAGCTGTGAACAAATACTGTTTGATTCTACTTACATGAGAAACCTACTGCTGCTGCTGCTAAGTCACTTCAGTCGTGTCCGACTCTGTGTGACCCCATAGACGGAAGCTCACCAGACTCCCCCATCCCAGGGATTCTCCAGGCAAGAACACTGGAGTGGGTTGCCATTTCCTTCTCCAATGTGTGAAAGTGAAAAGTGAAAGTGAAGTCGCTCAGTCGTGTCCGACCCTTAGCGACCCCACAGACTGCAGCCTACCAGGCTCCTCCATCCATGGGATTTTCTAGGCAAGAGTATTGGAGTGGCTTGCCATTGCCTTCTCTGATGAGCGGCCACAATTCTGAGAACAGGCCTCAAAGAAATGGAAACAAATGGACCTTGAAACTGAACACTAAGTGTAGCTAAAACAATCAAGATGATGCTGGTCAGACAATTGATGACCAATTTCAAGAGGACTATCAGAGCTGATTGCTCTTTCTGCATGTAGCCCCTTCCCTCTATCTATAAAAGTTCTTGCTCCCTGATTATCAGTGGGGTGGGGTGGGGTGGGAGAGTCAGCCTTTGGACAGGCCCACACCCTTCCCTACCTCTGCATCAGGTGCCAGTATCAAAAATAAAGCAAACTTTCCTTACCAACAACCTGGCCTCTTTAATGGCTTTTAAGCAACAAGCAGTTGGACCCCACTTTCAGTTATAATATGTCCTATTGACATGGCTGTGGGAGACAAATAGAGGGACAGTATAAAGTTAAAAGTCGAACATACTTAAACTGCAGAAGACAGGGGTAGAGTGGGGGAGACAGAGAGTGAGAAAGGGAGAGAAAGAACTAATTTTTCAAACATTTTGGCAAAATGTTAGATTTACAGAAAAGTCACAAGGACATTAGAGATTTTCCATAAACTCTTTACTCAGATTCTTCTAATATGAACATCTTATACAGCAGTATGGATTTCTCATTACTTCAGTAACAAGTTACCACAAAATTGGTGACTCAAACCAACACAAATTTATCAACTTACAGTTTGGGAGGTCAGAAGTTCAAAATGGGTCTCAAGTTGTCTGCAGTGCCGTTATCTTTTCTGGAGGCTCCAGGAGAGAATGTTTGCCTTGTCCAGCTTCTCAAGGGCACTGGCATCCCTTCCTTTTACCTTCAAGGACAGCAATAGCCAGTCAAATGTTGTGGCCTAGGGTGCTGCTGCTAAGTCGCTTCAGTAGTGTCCGACTCTCTGTGATCCCATAGACGGCAGCCCACCAGGCTCCCTGACCCTGGGATTCTCCAGGCAAGAACACTGGAGTGGGTTGCCATTTCCTTCTCCAATCCATGAAAGTGAAAAGTGAAATTGAAGTCGCTCAGTTGTGTCCGACTCCTAGCGACCCCATGGACTGCAGCCTACCAGGCTCCTCTGTCCATGGGAATTTCCAGGCAAGAGTACTGGAGTGGGGTGACATTTCCTCCTCCGTGGCCCAGGGTAGACAGCCCCAATATGCCTTAATAGCATATTGATGATTTTGAATTAAAGTTTCCTAAAAAACAATTTAGGAAGCAATTTAAGCCAATGCAGGAGGTAGATTCTGACCTTCTTTTTGTCTCTCTCTAAGCTGTTTTACAGAGAAGGCAATGGCAAGCCGCTCCAGTACTCTTGCCTGGAAAATCCCATGGATGGAGGAGCCTGGTGGGCTGCAGTCCATGGGGTCGCTAAGGGTCGGACACAACTGAGCAACTTCACTTTCACTTTTCACTTTCACACATTGGAGGAGGAAATGGCAACCCACTCCAGTGTTCTTGCCTGGAGAATCCCAGGGACGGGAGAGCCTGGTGGGCTTCCATCTATGGGGTTGCACAGAGTCAGACACGACTGAAGTGACTTAGCAGCAGCAAGCTGTTTTAATCTTCTGCCCCAAGCCCAAACACTGTTTAGTCTTCACTGTGTACCCAAAAACCTAATTCACAACAGGGGTAGGGGAGAGATATTTCCCCTGCCTACCATGGATCTTGATCATTCTGCTAACTTGCTGCTGAGCCTCCTGCCCACCTTCTCCGTATTTCAGTTCAGTTCAGTCGCTCAGTTGTGTCCGACTCTTTACGACCCCATGAATCACAGCATGCAAGGCCTCCCTGTCCATCACCAACTCCCGGAGTTCATTCAAACTCATCTGCATTGAGTCGGTGATGCCATCCAGCCATCTCATTCTCTGTTGTCCCCTTCTCCTCCCGCCCCCAACCTTTCCCAGCATCAGAGTCTTTGCCAGTGAGTTAACTCATCGCATGAGGTGGCCAAAGTATTGGAGTTTCAGCTACAGCATCAGTCCTTCCAATGAACACCCAGGACTGATCTCCTCTAGAATGGACTGGTTGGATCTCCTTGCAGTCCAAGGGACTCTCAGGAGTCTTCTCCAGCACCACAGTTCAAAACCATCAATTCTTCGGTGATCAGCTTTCTTCACAGTCCAACTCTCACATCCATACATGACCACGGGAAAAACCATAGCCTTGACTAGACGGACGTTTGTTGACAAAGTAATGTCTCTGCTTTTTAATACGCTATCTAGTTTGGTCATAACTTTCCTTCCAAGGAGCAAGCGTCTTTTAATTTCATGGCTGCAATCAGCATCTGCAGTGATTTTGGAGCCCAAAAAAATAAAGTCTGACACTGTTTCCACTGTTTCCCCATCTATTTCCCATGAAGTGATGGGACCAGATGCCATGATCTTTGTTTTCTGAATGTTGAGCTTCAGGTCAACCTTTTCACTCCCCTCTTTCACTTTCCTCAAGAGGCTTTTGAGTTCCTCTTCACTTTCTGCCATAAGGGTGGTGTCATCTGCATATCTGAGGTTATTGATATTTCTCCCGGCAATCTTGATTCCAGCTTGTGCTTCTTCCAACCCAGCGTTCCTCATGATGTACTCTGCATAGAAGTTAAATAAGCAGGGTGACAATATACAACCTTGACGTACTCCTTTTCCTATTGGAACCAGTCTGTTGTTCCATGTCCAGTTCTAACTGTTGCTTCCTGACCTGCATACAGGTTTCTCAAGAGGCAGGTCAGGTGGTCTGGGATTCCCATCTCTTTCAGAATCTTCCACAGTTTATTGTGATCCACACAGTCAAAGGTTTTGGCATAGTCAATGAAGCAGAAATAGATGTTTTTCTGGAACTCTCTTGCTTTCTCCATAATCCAGCGGATGTTGGCAATTTGATCTCTGGTGCCTCTGCCCTTTCTAAAACCTGCTTGAACATCTGGGAATTCACGATTCACATATTGCTGAAGCCTGGCTTGGAGAATTTTGAGCATGACCTTACTAGCGTGTTCTCCATATTTAGGGGACCTGTAATTACACTGGATCCACCTGGTTAACACAGGTCACTCCCCCTAATTTAAAGTCACTCTACTGGCAAACTTCATACCATCTGCTGCCATAATTTTCCTTTGCCACCTAACAATACGTATTCACACGTTCCAGAGATTAGAATGCAGACAGCATTGGGAAGGGGGCCATTATTCTGCTTACCATCATAATTATGGTTTCTTTGCCAAAACGAAATGTATAGTGATATAGACATATTGTTATTAACTAGCATCCAGAATCTATTTTCATTTCACCAGTGTTTCTACTATTTTCTACAACATTATTTTTATATATAATAGGTAAACCAGAGTAGTAACCTGCTCAAAAATGTCTGGTTTGAAAGTTTGTGTAAAATGAGCGCCAGGTCATAGGTTTGGCCATTCACAAGTCTCATCTCATACAAAACATCCTAAATGCAATATAACAGCCACAATGATGCTCCTAATGTCCAAGAACATACACAAAATAGGTATCCAATATTCTCCTATTTTAAGATATAAAAAATTTAGATAATAAATTTTCTTGGAATTTTCTTTTTACTGTTCAAACTGTTGCTGTCCAAAGGACCCAATTCTCATTATTTTTACTCTTCCACTCAGATTATGTTTTGTCTGGATTACTCATCATACCACTTCCCTAACCTAAACTGAAAGTCTGAATGTGGTCTGTCTCACGTTCCAGACCTCACCTTCTGTCACGATTCTTCTAGTTTATTCTGTCCTCAATGTTTCTACCTAATATTTCTTCTCATTTAAATAATTTTCTTGTTTAAGTATGTGCAGTCTTGCTCTATTATTCCTTTCAGATCTCTGTTCTAATGTTGCCTTTTTTATAAGGTGTTCAAAAGGAAATCTAAAATTAGAAGTCCTATAAACATACCAGTCTTCTTTCTCTTTTTAACTTATTTAATATATCATTTAGCACTATTTGCATATTAGCTTTAAATATTAAAGTTAAAATCAATTGCATACAATGAATATAACAGTATTTCCAATTATTATTCACATGATTTCTAGGTGTCAAGCATTAACCTAAGCATTTTAGATTAAACAATTTACTCCAAATAATTATCTGAGCTAGTTAGCATAAGTATCTTTATTCTACAGTTGAGAAAACTAAGACACAAGTGAGCAGGTAACTTGCCTGAGGACAGTATGACCTTATAGAGGCAAAACAAAGCCTCCAACCCTATTGGCTGCTTCTGAATCACATGATGCTTACCACCATGATATGCTGTCTCTTCAGTTCAGTTCAGTTCAGTTCAGTATCTTCAGTTCAGTTCAGTTCAGTCGCTCAGTCGTGTCCGACTCTGTGACCTCATGAATCACAGCACACCAGGCCTCCCTGTCCATCACCAACTCCTGGAGTTCACTCAAACTCATGTCCATCGAGCCGGTGATGCCATCCAGCCATCTCATTCTCTGTCATCGCCTTCTCCTCCTGCCCCCAACCTTTCCCAGCATCAGAGTCTTTTCCAATGAGTCAACTCGTCGCATGAGGTGGCCAAAGTATTGCAGTTTCAGCTTTAGCATCAGTCCCTCCAATGAACACCCAGGATTGATCTCCTTTAGAATGGACTGGTTGGATCTCCTTGCAGTCCAAGGGACTCTCAAGAGTCTTCTCCAGCACCACAGTTCAAGAGCATCAATTCTTCGATGATCAGCTTTCTTCACAGTCCAACTCTCACATCCATACATGACCACGGGAAAAACCATAGCCTTGACTAGACGGACCTTGGATGGCAAAGTAATGTCTCTGCTTTTTAATATACTATCTAGGCTGGTCATAACTTTCCTTCCAAGGAGTAAGTGTCTTTTAATTTCATGCTTAGGCAGGCATAAAAAATAAAAAAACAAGTTTAGTAACTTAAAAAATATATTTAAAATCAGTTTTGTCTTTATACATTTCCATCAAAAGTTCCTGACCTTTAAAAGTTAGGATATTTCTAAACACCATCCTCATTCCTTTAACAGTTGAAACCTCTGCTTTATCCAATTACTTTTACCCAATTCAGGCCCTTTAAATTTTATTCTCTTGATCATTGTATATATAAAATACTCTGAGAGCCTCTCATGTGTCTTTCTAGATCTAATTTTCTAATGACTGTGTCTAATACAGGCAATTTGTCTCTTCTCCATTTCTTTTGTCTTCCTCTTGAGTCTGCCATGTGCTTAATCAAATACACTACTTTCATTTTACAGCTCTTCTTACATGCCTTAACTGAATTCTCCCATCTGAAAGGAATGTTTTGTAGGTCCTTATTGCATTGAATGGGCTTCCCTGGTGGCTCAGAGTTTAAAGCGTCTGCCTCCAATGCAGGAAACCCGGGTTCGATCCCTGGGTCGGGACGATCCCTTGGAGAAGGAAACGGTAACCCACTCCAGTATTCTTGCCTGGAGAATCCCATGGACGGAGAAGCCTGGTAGGCTACAGTCCACGGGGTCGCAAAGAGTCGGACACGACTGAGCGACGGAATGGACGGAACGGAACGGATTGCATTGAATAGTTGAGTAGTGGGTGGCTGGCAATCCAAGAGCCTATCTGAAGACATTCTCATACACATGGGTCAATACTCTTCTGAAATATTTGCTGCCTTTTGAAGTTTCAAAATTGAATAAGACATACACCAACAGCAAAAGCCTACTTTTAATACAACAAAAAATATTTCAGATTGCCTAGTAATATAAAACCAGAACATTCTATTAGTGTGTGTGTGTGCTAAGTTGCTTCAGATGTGTGGGACTCTTTGCAACCCTATGGACTGTAGCCCACCAGGCTCCTCTGTCCATGAAATTCTCCAGCAAGAACGATGAAGTAGCTTGCTATGCCCTCCTCTAGGGGATCTTATCGAGGAATCGAATCTGTCTTCTGTATTGGCAAGTGGGTTGTTTACAACTAGAGCCATCTGGGAAGCCCATTCTATTAGTATAGGTGAGAGTATTTTTTCGAGCATCCCCTGGTTCAGTTCCTTGAGTTCCCTTTACCTGTTGGTGCACACTAGGGAGATTGGCTCACACAGGTACCCACTGCTAAAATCTAACCATCCATTTATTAAAGTACCACCAATTTGTATCTATTCCCATCTCCTTCAGCAGTTGCATTTAAATCTGTCATATCTTGTTGATAATATATCCTGAAAGATGGTGCATAAGTGGAAACAACTATAATCTCACAAACATAGACTCTTGTGATTCTTTGATGCAGTTTCCATTTCTTTAAATTCTTTTCTCTGAAGGAATTAAACCTCTAATAAATTTGTTTCAATAGTTCCAAAAAAGCACTTATTTTAAAAAGTTCCATAAGAGCACATACTTTGTCTAGGATAGGCAGGAAAAAGTTCAGTTTACTGAATGCATGTTCTGGCAGAAATGATGGTTAATTTAATGACCTGTACTATAACTGTATAAAAACTAAATTATAGAATACTTTGGAAAGGTGTTTAAAAAAATCCATATGGGATTTGGAAAAAAAAAATCTAATGTAGGTTACAGTTTTCAAGGATCTATTTTGATTTTCTCAAAGGAAATAATTATTTTCACTCAGACCTACAGTTTATGGTGCTTATTGGCTTGAATTTATTCTCTTAGTGACAAGATAATTCTTTTATTCATTAAACTGAAGTGTTCTTAGGACTTAATATTCAAGCTCATAATTCCTGCAAGCATTCTGTTTTAGTAATATTAGATTTCTTGACACTATCAGCCAGGCTTTGCTAATGTAGCATCAAAATACATTACATGGCACGTGGTTCATTTTAAGGAGGTGTTTTATATTTGAAAGTCACCTTACCTCCTGATGTGATAAAATGTATCATAATATTACTATAAAATATCCAAAATAGGAAATATATATCTTGACACTTAAAAAAATACTTTTTTTTTCCCCTCTCAAACTGATTTTATGTGGCCAGCTATATTCAAGTACTGTTTCAGGAAGATTCAGTATGGCAGCTCACCAAGGCCTCTATAAATAAGTGCTGGGGGAAAATCATCACAAAACCTCTCTAGAGTCTAGCTGGCCAAATGAGAGATAACTCAACAAAAATATGGCTTTATATATATCTTTGCCATGCCCATTATATATCAGTACCCTTTCCCCTTATAGAATCCACATCTGTTCCCCAGGTGCTTCCATCAAGCTCATTTCCTTTGTATTGATAAAGGAGTCTTGGAAACACAATAGTATTTCAGTTAGATTTGGAATATCTTCCCAAACAGAATTTATGACGATGTCTGGGTTATAAGGTGAAAAGTTTAGTCCATTTTGCCTTCTTTTCAGTATGAATTAAACACAAAAATGCAAATAAAACTGGAGAGGGAACTGGCATTGCATTGGCAAAAGAAGCAAAGGAGCCATGCAGCAAAATTTTGAGGAATTTCTCCTAGGTAAGGTATAGCTATGGGCTTCACTGGTGGCTCAACTGGTAAAGAATCTGCCTGCAATGCAGGAGACTGCCTGCAATGCAGAAGACTCAGGTTCAATCCTGGGTTAGGAAAATCCCCTGGAGAAAGAAATGACTACCCACTCCAGTATTCTTCCCTGGGAAATTCCACGGACAGAAGAGTTTGGTGGGCTACAGTCCATGAGGTCGCAAAAGAGTCAGACACGGCTTAATGACTAAATAAGAACAACAACATGGTATAGCTACTCCTCATTAAGGGAAAAGTCAGTGGACCATCCACTACCCATAAATAGAAAGAGCTTGCTTGGGAACTGAATAGAAGATGTCCACTCCAAACTCTTTGCTAGTCAAGTTCTAACTCCAAGGGTGAAGGATCAGTACCAAATTTATAGAATATACCATCATCTCTGAAATAATCAGTGGTAGATGGACAGGGAAGCCTGGTGTGCTGTGATTCATGGGGTCGCAAAGAGTCAGACACGACTGAGTGACTGAACTGAACTGAACTGAACTGAGTATGTCTTTCTGGCCTATATTTGAACTAGCTATGCACACCAGACAAAAAGCTAGAAACAAAGATAACTAATTCCACCATGGAAAAATGAGGACGCTGACCTACTTCATTCTCAGTTACCACTGTTTTTGTTTGCTGTTTACTCTCTAAGTCCTATCTGACTCTTTTACAACCCCATGGACTGTAGCCCACCAGTCTCCCTTGGGATTCTCCAAGCAAGAATACTGGAGTGGGTTGCCATTTCCTTCTCCAGGGGATCTTCCCAAACTAGGGACTGAACCTGTGTCTCCTGTATCAGCAGGTGGATTCATTAACATTTCAATATTTTTAATATGAGATGAAATTTACTGAGATCATCAAAACCAGTTTGGTTTTTTTTTCTACTGAACCTAACTACTGTCTTGACACTCCATTTAAAATGAGTTAATCATATCTGTTCAAGTAAACTCATCAATTTGGAAAAGAAGCAAAACAAAACTTGGTCAGTTGAGACTCACGCTCTTTATGTTATCTTACTCTGGTTGAACATAAGGGTCACTGAGGCAGAGGTACTATATTTCAAGGAAAGTCAGCTGTCCTGTTAGGCAGGGCCAGACTTTGAGTAGATTAAAATGTCAATTATGTATCCAACTATGGTGCCTTGAGATGTTTCACTGCACTTTACTTGAGATGTAGTAAACTGTCCCCAACAAATAACCTGTGTTCCCACTAGTTCTCCACTTGTAGAGAATAGGAGAGTGACCATATATCCTGGTTTTGTTGGGATAGTAAATGGCTTTTGCACCAGCTTGATCACTAATAGTTACTGTTGTTTAGTTACTAAGTCATGTCTGACTCTTTTGAGAACCCATGGACTGTAGCCCGCTAGACTCCTCTGTCCATGGGATTTCCCAGGCAAGAATATTGGAGTTTGTTTCCATTTCCTTCTCCAGGGCATCTTCCCAAACCAGACACTGAACCTGTGTCTCCTGTATTGTCAAGAGTATTTTTTACCATTGAGCCACCGGAGCAGCCCAATTACTAACAGTACTTCTGATTTATCCTAAAGTACCTTAGTTTGGTTGGCAAATTATATTGCCATCTTAGATCTAGGCCACTTTCTGCTACAGAGTCCCCTCATTACAACTTTGTGACTACTATGGAATAATTGTTCCTCTCATCAGAGCAGTTTTCCTCCTCCTCAGTATCACTGAGACATTCAGTTATTTGAATCAGCCATAGTGATACTGACTGAATTCCTTCTCAGTTGTCCAAAGGGGAAAGGTGTACAGTTTGATGTGTCCTTGGCTTCTCAAATTGCTGGTACCTATCACATGGCTTAAGTATTAAGAATGACATTGAGGTCCAGGAAGCAGAGTGACTTCATAAAAGTCCTAACTACTTCTAAATCTTGATTTATTTTCTAATTTATCTTTCAGACCTCTTAAATTATCTAGTCTACTGATGATAGGGCCTGGGTGATGGTAGGAATGAAAATTCTGACAATTACATTTTAAAAATTATATCCTACCAAAATTTGCTTCACAACTTTAAATGACAAAAATTTATCCTTCTAGTTATGTTTCTTGAAAATTCTATGGGGGCAATATCATATTATGTAATCCAACGGGGAAGCAAAAATCTAAGTATGATCTATATGGTCTGCATTAAATGACACAAACTCTTCAGGCCTCAGGACCTATTCTTATGGCCACTGACTATAACCCTGTATCTCAGTTTCAAAAAGGCTTCTAAAATTTTGAGGTTGGGTAACAAAGATATAAATGTGTGTGTGTGTGTCTGTATGTGTGTGTGTACACACATATTTCAATCAAAATGTAATAGACTCTGTGTGACCTAAGGCATTATGAATAATGAACCCTAACATTAAGGATTTAGATCAAGTTAAATCTTGATATACAGCAAAAATAAACTTTATTCTGTGGGAATGAATATAGGAAAAGCATCAGATACATGCAATAATACAAAAGTTTTTGAAAAAGAAACTGTCAGGTATCACACAACATCTTTTTACATAAACAGTTGTATCAACTCGTAACACATTTAGATTAAAACTGAAGATTAAAAACTTTATATAAAATTATTGCTGTAAATAATATACTATTTGAACTCAGGAGAGAGTATATAGAGATAAAAATAGCAATGCCAAATTGAACATTAGAATTGAGCCAATAATTTAGATGTTTCATAATTAGAATCAGTAAAGGAGAAGATAGAAATATTGTCCAGAAGTTATAGACTTTAAGAAATGAGATGATAAAAGAATGAGTACTAAAAAGTAATATAAGAATACATGTAAAAGTATTGCAAAATTAGAAAGGAGGGAATCTGAGAAATAAACAATGATCAAATATATAACTAAAAGGAAGCCAAATACTCTTGAGGTAAAGACTGTTGAATAACCACATTGCAGAGGATTATCAAGTATTATCAAAAATAAATTAACAATATTACTAAGCACATTTGATGCAAATTTTGAATTTTAATGATAAGAGAAAAACACTATAGTACTAATACCTGTATATTATGAAAATAATTTACTTCATTAAATCAACTCTCAAATATTCAAGTAGAAAAAATAATGGAGTACCATTTATGTGGCTTAGAGAGAAAATGTGCATAAAATGATATTTCCAAATTCAAACCATTTGCAAGACTTTTTGAGATATTACCAGAAATGTAAAATTTAGAAGACAAACTACTACTGAACAAAGGAGATGTTATAATTTGCAGTTGATATATCTGTTTACATTCAAAATCTAAAGAAATAAATAGAAGATTTTGGAATTCATAGCATAATTTTGCTGTCTCTGAACATCTCTGAAGATGTTATATTAATGCTAAAAGAGTTATTAAATTATTAATTTGGAAGTAAAAATAAAACATGTAATAGAAACAGTATAAAGTAGCTAAAATATGTTTAGTAGAAAATAAGCAAGATTCATAATGAGGAAATAACACATTTTTAAGCAATAAAATGCTTGAAAAAAGAAATGATGCAGATGAAATTTTTATACTGTTTTCTAAAACACTTGAGAAGTTAACATTTTTAAATATTCCATTGGAAGTTTTAGAAATAATAATAAAAATATTTAAGTTTTGTATTAAAAAATGAATGAAACTATTAGCTATTTAAAAATGAACAGAGATAATGCAAAATAGAAAGGGCACAATCTTTCATTTATAAGAGGAATGGCGTGCTGTGATTCATGGGGTCGCAAAGAGTCGGACATGACTGAGCGGCTGAACTGAACTGAAGGTCTAAGAACATGGTGATTATAGTTGATAACACTGTGTTGTATATTTCAAATTTATAACCAAGAACTCTCACTAAAACAAAATAAGAAATAAACAAAAAGCCAAGGTGATAGGTATGCTAATTAACTAATGGGGGGGATCTTTTCACAATATATACATATATAAAATCATTATGAAATACACTTTAAATATCATACTACTTTATTTGTCAATTAAATCTCAGTAAAACTAAAAGAAAATAAATATAGACAATGCTCAAGGAAAATTGGGATAAAAACTAAATAAAGCATATTTTTATTCTTGGCATTCTACTTTAAGAAATTTTACAATAAAATTATAAGTATGTTTAAAATATACATTATTGTTTAATGTCCACAGAAATGTCTTTCATATAGTCAAATTGTATTTAATAATTTAAGCATTCACTCTCTGCCATATACTATAGTAAACAATAAACAATTGTTCACAGTCAGGAACAAGGTAAATACAAACTCTACTCTTCTTGCCATGCTGCTGCTGCTGCTGCTAAGTCGCTTCAGTCGTGTCCAACTCTGTGTGACCCCATAGATGGCAGCCCACCAGGCTCCCCTGTCCCTGGGATTCTCCAGGCAAGAACACTGGAGTGTTGTAGTAAAAGAAGAAGCAAAAACTGTGCAAATTAAAAGACAACATTAGCAAAACAAACCTAAAACTAGAAAGAACAATAGTAAATTATATTAAATGATAAGAAAACAAATGCTACCAAAGAATCTAGAAAGTAATGGGGAGATATGACATCACTGGGTTATTTAGGTTTGTCTGAAAGGTAAAAAGAAAGCAGATCAAAACCTAGAAAGATATTCCAGGTAAAGAGAATGAATAGCCAGGCAAGACTTCGAGCTGGATATGGACTGACATGTTCTAAGAGTAATAGAGAGTGTTGTGGCTGGAGCCCACTGAGAAAGGGGAAGCCTCCAGAAATAAAGTGCAGAAAAATGTTGGGGCTGGGTCACTAGGTCATGTCAAGGAATTTGGATTGTATTCAAAATCTAATGGAAAGCTATTACAAGATTTTAAGAAGTTGACCGGCATGATGTAAATCACATTTTTCAAAAATCACTCTCCAGTAAAGAATGTATGAGATAGTCACCGAAGAAAGCAGTTAAGAGACTTTGGCAATGGTCCAGGAATTGATTTTGGCTTGGACATGAGCGTTGCCAGGAGAGATGGAGAGAAGTAAAATGAATCAGAACACATTGCAGAGTCAGAAAGGACGGAATTGACGTTGAATTGGGGGTGAGGGCCAGATAGTGGAATGAAGGATGCTGTTGTTTCTAACTTGGTATTTGGGTGGATTTTATTGCCCTTTACTAAGGAAAAATTGGTGAGAAGCAAGTTTAGGGTAAAGACGAGAACTTCAGTTTGGAAATAATAAATTTGACATAGCTTGCTGCTACTGCTGCTAAGTCGCTTCAGTAGTGTCCGACTCTGTGTGACCCCCATAGACGGCAGCCCACGAGGCTCCGGCAGCCCACGAGGCTCCGCCACCCCTGGGATTCTCCAGGCAAGAACACTGGAGTGGGTTGCCTTTTCCTTCTCCAATGCGTGAAAGTGAAAAGTGAAAGTGAAGTCGCTCAGTCGTGTCGGACCAGTAGCAACCCCATGGACTGCAGCCTACCAGGCTCCTCTGTCCATGGGATTTTCTAGGCAAAAGTACTGGAGTGGCTTGCCATTGCCTTCTCCGTTGACAAAGCTTACAGACATCAAAGTAGAAGAAACAAGCAAACTTGGACTGTGGCTTTGGAATTCATAGGAGAGGTTTAGATGGAGTACATATGGGAGTTATGAGTATTTAAATAGGGGTTTCCTACATGGTGTAGTGGTAAAAAATGGAGAGGCAAGAAACTGATCCCTCAGTCAGGAAGATCCCCTGGAGGAGGGAATGGCAACCCAATCCATTACTCTTGCCTGGAAAATTTCATGGACAGAGGAGGCCAGCAGGCTAGAGTCCATGGGGTTGCAAAGAGTTGGATAGGACTGAGCGACTGAGCACACCTGCCTTCATAAGCATAGTATATCATGCACAGGATGATGGAGAGGAGATGGAGAAAAGAGCACTGAGGTATGTTCATATTTAAGAATCCACTGAACTGATCATTAGGAAAGCAAACCAAGAAATGGCCCCCTTTATTGTTTGAGAAAAAAACTGCCTCAGGAAGCATCACTAAAGTGAAGATACATGTTTTGATTGTCAATTATTTGAAGCCTGAGAATTCAAATTAAACAATGAATAATATCTATTGTTTTTAAAAATAAACATTTTGACATTAAATAAAAAATATTTTGACATTGATAAGAGGCAGTGATAAAACAATTATCAATTGGTATGAGCTATTTTTATAAATAAAATAAAAAATCATTTTGACATTGATAAGAGGCAATGGTAAAACAATTATCAATTCAGTTCAGTTCAGTTGCTTCCTGAGCTGCATACAGGTTTCTCAAGAGGCAGGTCAGGTGGTCTGGTATTCCCATCTCTTTCAGAATGTTCCACAGTCTATTGTGATCCACATAGTCAAAGGCTTTGGCATAGTCAATAAAGCAGAAATAGATGTTTTTCTGGAACTCTCTTGCTTTCTCCATGATCCAGCGGATGTTGGCAATTTGATCTCTGGTGCCTCTGCCTTTTCTAAAACCTGCCTGAACATCTGGAAGTTCATGGTTCACATATTGCTGAAGCCTGCCTTGGAGAATTTTGAGTATGACTTAACTAGCGTGTAAGATGAGTGCAATTGTGCGGTAGTTTGAGCATTCTTTAGCATTGCCTTTCTTTGGGATTGGAATGAAGACTGACCTTTTCCAGTCCTGTGGCCACTGCTGAGTTTTCCAAATCTGCTGGCATATTGAGTGCAGCACTTTCACAGCATCATCTTTCAGGATTGAATTAGCTCAATTGGAATTGCATCACTTCCACTAGCTTGGTTCATTGTGATGCTTCCTAAGGCCCACTTTACTTCACATTCCAAGATGTCTGGCTCCAGGTGAGTGATCACGCCATCGTGATTATTAGTGATCACGCCATCGTGATTATTAGTGGCAATATGATCTTTGAATCTCCAAACATTCTTGGATAGTTTATACCCAACACATTTGAAATTTTCCTTCTTTGGATTTTTCAAGCTTATTTATAGGCCACGTTTAAGTTTGGTGTATTTCATTTGTGAACACATTTACATAGAATAGAGGGCCAAAGGTGATTCATAAAATGTAACTGTCAAGAAAGGTAATTTTTTCATAGAATGAGTATTCATAAGCTCAACTATGTATTATTGTTTTATGGATCTTAGGGATTAGTCACTTCATCAGTAAATGCACTAATCCTGAAACAAAAACAATCTGTTGGAAACTTTAAATATTTTGCATAAAGAAATTTTCATTTTATCCTGTGCAGCTTGAGTCATCATTATGAATATGAAATACATTAAAACTAAGAAGATCATAACTGCTCTCCTTGGATGCTCCCATCATCAGAATGATGCATAATTGCAGATCATTAAAGCTTATGTTTTTTAAAATGAAAGATTATAGATTGGAAAAGAATAAAAACAAATCTGAATGGAATAGAATAGTAATTTCAGATCTTGGAAACGAGAAAGATAATATTTTTTGAAAGTTTTATCTATTCTTGGCATTTTGTTTGTTTACATTATTTATTAAAATGAATTCAAAGGAAGAAAACTAAGAGGATCATAGACAAATTATGGAGTTACAAGTGAATCAGATTGGACTTCCTACCAATAATGTGCATAATAATCAATAACTTTGAGTAGCTCCTTCACTTTCCTTTTAGTTAAAATCAAATTGAAAAATGACCCCTACTTGTGTTTTCAAGCATAGACATTTTAATGAACTCCCAGGAAGCTCTCCAGAGGTGGCCTAGATTCCATTGGGGAAAATGAGCAGAATTAGTTTCCACTCTAGACTCAGACCTGACATGAATGAAATAAAAGAAATTCAGAAAAATTGAAGTATTCCTTCATCATCCTATAAAGGAAGTCTTTGGCTAATAATTTTGTCTTTTTTTTTACTAGAAATATTTATATACAAATGTGACCACATGATCACTGAGCCCCTCAAACATAAAATTCTATCACCAAAGGTTAATGTGTTAAACATATTTTTGAAATCAATTGTCATGGAATTCAGAGTGAAAATGTGGTATTCTGGCCAACAGATTCAAGCAGAGAATTTTTTTTTTTCTTTTTACTGTTTTTGATTCTGAAGACAGATGGGATTTGGAAGTATTTTCTATGAATTATAGTACAGAGATGGCAATTGCTTTTGTTTTGGTTACAAAGCAAAGGAATTTCAAATGTTTCTAACAGACCACTCTTTAGGTGTTTTCAGAAAAAAAAAGCTAGACACTTCAGAACGTCTGTTCACAAATAAAATGAAGTAGATTCTTTATTCATTTATAAAACATACTTTGTATTAAGGAAGCAAAATCAAACCGTTTCTTCTAGTATAGAATTTTAGTGTAACATGCACCTCAATTGATATGGCTTGGTAGTTGGTTTACACCCTTTTCTTCCTCAGTCCCAACAGAGATCCCCATGAGGAGCCATTCTTGGAAGAAGTGATTCTTCCATATCTTCTGACTGTAGATGTCAATACATAGACAATGTCAACATCCTACTACTCCCCATAACCGGGGCAGTGTAACAGGAGAGAAGAGCACAAGAAGACAGGTAGGGGTGCAAAAAACAATATAAACTTTTATTTAATAAAGATTAGGTATTTAAAAGTTATTTTTCCTCCACAACCACATGTAAACCCAAATGATTTGTATTACCATGCTGGTATAATTCCACTGTTAAACATCTGCTAAACTGACAAGGTTAAATCTCCTTTACCAGATGGTTTAAATGTTTTTGTTAATAGTTTTCAGTTTATTTTCCTGCTATTATTAAGAAAAATAAGTCAATATATTAAAATATGCAAAAAGAACAAGGGCTTTATTTAGTTTAGGACATAACAGGGAATTCATATTTTTGTAAATAATAAGGAGGACAACTGACTAATGAAATGATCATGAATTTGCATCTGTGCTTAATCAGTATACTTAAACTTTAAAAAAATGTTTACTTAGAGATTAAAGAAATTTGTTTATAATAGTCTGATGTACTAAAGTAGTTCCTATATGTTGGGGGAAATTTTAGAATCATGGTAGAAATATTCATCAGGTGACCAAAGTATATGGTGAAAAGATTAGGACATTTTATCTTTTATCTGTTTTTGAATACTTCCTCACAAATAAAATAGCAATTCACAAGGGAAATAAGATTGTTTATAGGACATCTGTCCTGGGGCAATAAATTGCAGAAATGTAGCTAAATATGTGCCATCTGTGAAGGGGTCTGCCTGGCAGAATCAGCAATGTGGCATTTAATAAACATCCATTAGCTCTGGGAGTTTCTCATAGCAGGTATGACACCTTAAAAGGGTTACAAAATTTCTATGGTTTTAAGATTGTGATTGACCTCACTTGCTACACCATGGGTCATTATTTTACTTATGAAGAAATTTTAGTCATTTAACTTTATATGAAAGAGTCTATTTATTCACAAACAGAATGTACTACCATTCTGTTTGTGAATAGACACTTTATTTACTTCATAAAGTAAATAGAAACTTCATTTACTATACATCAGATGACATGTTTATTAGTTTAATAAATAACAATGACATGTCAAGCTAATTTTTGTCCTAACACCATGTCACACAAAAGAAAACCAATGGCTAAAATGGCCATAAGATGAAGTTCAGTTCAGTTCAGTTCAGTCGCTCAGTCGTGTCCGACTCTCCGCGACCCCATGAATCACAGCACGCCAGGCCTCCCTGTCTATCACCAACTCCCGGAGTACACTCAAACTCATGTCCACAGAGTCGGTAATGCCATCCAGCATCTCATTCTCCGTCGTCCCCTTCTCCTCCCGCCCCCGACCTTTCACAGCATCAGAATCTTTTCCAGTGAGTCAACTCGCCTCATGAGGTGGCCAGAGTATTGGAGTTTCAGCTTTAGCATCAGTCCCTCCAATGAACCCCCATGATTGATCGCCTTTAGAATGGACTGGTTGGATCTTCTTGCAGTCCAAGGGACTCTCAAGAGTCTTCTCCAACACCACAGTTCAAAAGCATCGATTCTTCGGCGATCAGCTTTCTTCACAGTCCAACTCTCACATCCATACATGACCACGGGAAAAAACATTGCCTTGAAAGACGGACCTTGGTTGGCAAAGTAATGTCTCTGCTTTTTAATATACTGTCTAGGTTGGTCATAACTTTCCTTCCAAGGAGCAAGCGTCTTTTAATTTCCTGGCTGTAATCAGCATCTGCAGTGATTTTGGAGCCCCAAAAAATAAAGTCTGACACTGTTTCCACTGTTTTTCCATCTATTTCCCATGAAGTGATGGGACCAGATGCCATGATCTTTGTTTTCTGAATGTTGAGCTTCAAGCCAACCTTTTCATTCTCCTCTTTCACTTTCCTCAAGAGGCTTTTGAGTTCCTCTTCACTTTCTGCCATAAGGGTAGTGTCATCTGCATACCTGAGGTTATTGATATTTCTCCCAGCAATCTTGATTCCAGCTTGTGCTTCTTCCAGCCCAGCGTTCCTCGTGATGTACTCTGCATATAAGTTAAATAAGCAAGGTGACAATATACAACCTTGACGTACACCTTTTCCTATTTGGAACCAGTCTGTTGTTCCATGTCCAGTTCTAACTGTTGCTTCCTGACCTGCATACAGGTTTCTCAAGAGGCAGGTCAGGTGGTCTGGGATTCCCATCTCTTTCAGAATCTTCCACAGTTTATTGTGATCCACACAGTCAAAGGCTCTGGAATAGTCAATTAAGCAGAAATAGATGTTTTTCTGAAACTCTCTTGCTTTCTCCATGATCCAGCGGATGTTGGCAATTTGATCTCTGGTGCCTCTGCCTTTTCTAAAACCTGCTTGAACATCTGGGAGTTCACGGTTTACATACTGCTGAAGCCTGGCTTGGAGAATTTTGAGCATGACTTTACTAGCATGTAAGATGAGTGCAATTGTGCGGTAGTTTGAGCATTCTTTGGCATTGCTTTTCTTTGGGATTGGAATGAAGACTGACCTTTTCCAGTCCTGTGGCCACTGCTGAGTTTTCCAAATCTGCTGGCATATTGAGTGCAGCACTTTCACAGCATCATCTTTCAAGACTTAAAATAGCTCAACTGAAATTCCATCACCTCCACTAGCTTTGTTAGTAGTGATGCTTCCTAAGGCCCGCTTGACTTCACATTCCAAGATGTCTGGCTCTAGGTCAGTAATCACGTTATTGTGACTATCTTGGTCGTGAAGATCTTTTTTGTACAGTTCTTGTGTGTATTCCTGCCACCTCTTCTTAATATCTTCTGCTTCTCTTAGGTCCATACCATTTCTGTCCTTTAGCAAGCCCATCTTTGCATGAAATGTTCCCTTGGAATCTCTAATTTTCTTGAAGAGGTCTCTTGTTTTTCCTATTCTGTTGTTTTCCTCTATTTCTTTACATTGATCACTGAGGAAGTCTTTCTTATCTCTCCTTGCTATTCTTTGGAACTCTGCATTCAGATGCTTATATCTTTCCTTTTCTCCTTTGCTTTTCGCCTCTCTTCTTTTCACAGCTATTTGTAAGGCCTCCTCAGACAGCCATTTCGCTCTTTTGCATTTCTTTTCCATGGGGATGGTCTTGGTCCCTGTCTCCTGTACAATGTCACGAACCTCCGTCCAGAGTTCATCAGGCACTCTATCAATCAGATCTAGTCCCTTAAATCTATTTCTCACTTCTACTGTATAATCATAAGGGATTTGATTGAGGTCATATCTGAATGGTCTAGTGGTTTTCCCTACTTTCTTCAATTTAAGTCTGAATTTGGCAGTAAGGAGTTCATGATCTGAGCCACAGTCAGCTCCTGGTCTTGTTTTTGCTAACTGTATACAGCTTCTCCATCTTTGGCTGCTAAGAATATAATCAATCTGATTTCGGTTTTGACCATCTGGTGATGTCCATGTGTAGAGTCTTCTCTTGTGTTGTTGGAAGAGGGTGTTTGTTATGACCAGTGCGTTCTCTTGACAAAACTCTATTAGCCTTTGCCCTGCTTCATTTCGTGCTCCAAGGCCAAATTTGCCTGTTACTCCAGGTGTTTCTTGACTTCCTACTTTTGCATTCCAGTCCCCTATAATGAAAAGGACATCTTTTTTGGGTGTTAGTTCTAAAAGGTCTTGTAGGTAGTACTTGGTTATTCAGAATAACCCCCTCGAATGCTGAAGAATGTTCTAATTTCTGATTTTTATTAATTTTCAGCAACATGATTTATGTATATGTAAAATTATTGAATACAAAAATGGTCAAACATTATTTTAAAATTTGTATATAATTTCATCTCAATGCAATTCTTCTCATACAGTGGCTAAGTCATGTCCGGTTCTTTGCAACCCCATGGACATGGACTGCAACCTGCCAGGTTTCCCTGTCTTTTACTATCTTCTTGATAGATTATAAATGGGCAAAATAATTTCATACATAAATAACTGAGCAGATGGAATAAAAATGTATACTTTTGATTTTATAGTATTTTTAATCAAACAACTCAATGGCAAGACTGTAAAGTTACTTACTCATTTTGTAATTGATAAATGTGTTGGTATAAGTATTGATATTATTCAAATGTCTTATTTTTATTCAATTTTTCTCACAAATTTTGTTTTATTTCTATAATTATTTTAAATTTTATATATTTTAACATAGTTTCATACACATGTACATGGTGAAATATTTATTACAGTCACTCTAGCTAACATATATTCTTCTTACATAGTTACCATTTTTTTGTGTGTGTATGATAATACTTGAATTTTATTCACAGAAAATTTCCACTGTTCACCACAGTATTATGAACTTTAGTCATCATATTATACATTAGCTCCCTACACTTTTTCATTCCTACTGATTTTAGAATCCTTGGTTGACTGTCCCTGGAAAAATCATTACTGTGATTGCTTAATAGTGATTTAGGGTTAAATAGTGATTAGGGTTAAATTCCTTCTACATAATATTAATATAATTTTTTCTTTAATAAAGAGCTATCTCTCCTCTTTCCTATATTTGATTGAATTATTCATATCTATACATACTCATTAATATTTATCTTATGTTTTATAGTCCAAAGGGCTTCCCTGGTGGCTCAGAAGGTAAAGAATCTGTCTGCAATACAGGAGACCTGGGTTCGATCCCTGGGTTGGGAAGATCCCCTGGAGAGGGAAAGGGCAGCCCACTCTAGTATTCTTGCCTGGAGAATCCCATGGGCAGAGAAGCCTGACAGGCTACAGTCCATGGAGTCGCAAAGAGCCAGACATGACTGAGCAACTAACACTAACTAACTAACTAATGGGAAAACAATTAAGGCAGATAAAGTCTTACTACATTAAAGTTTAAACAGAGAGCAGTTTGGGAGTTGAAGTGGACCCCGTGGGGAGAGTACATTCTGTCTAGAAGGAAAAGATAAGAATGTAAGTGAGATTAAGACATGCACAGAGAAAATTTCAATTTGAGGTCAGTGGCTATAATTTAGAAGACAAGAGATAAGAAAAGAGTTTTAAAGTTAGCAAAGCCATGGAGAATCTAAAGTTTATACTTTTTTGTGTATGATATTAAAAAAAAAAAAGTTCAGGGGAACCCTTTTGAAGCCACCGTGAAGTAGGTAGACAGGAAAGAGGTTGGATTTTTTTTTTAAAAAAAAACCTCATTTACATTTTTGTTTGTTTGTTTTCTACCTTTTTTTTTTTTTTTTTAATTTTTTTTACTTTATATTATTATATTGGTTTTGCCATACATTGACATGAATCTGCCCCGGGTGTACATATGTTCCCCATCTTGAACCCCCTTCCTCTTCCCTCCCCATCCCATCCCTCTGGTTCGTCCCAGTACACCAGCCCTGAGCATCTTGTATTATGAATCGAACTTGGACTGGTGATTCGTTTCACATATGATAATATACATGTTTCAATGCCATTCTCCCCAATCATCCCACACTCGCCCTCTCCCACAGAGTCCAAAAGACTATTCTATACATCTGTGTCTCTTTTGCTGTCTTGTATATAGGGTTATCGTTATCATCTTTCTAAATTCCATATATATGCATTAATATACTGTATTGGTGTTTTTCTTTCTGGCTTACTTCACTCTGTAAAGTAGGCTCCAGTTTCATCTACCTCATTAGAACTGATTCAAATGCATTCTTTTTAATGGCTGAGTAATACTCCATTGTGTAAATGTACCACAGCTTTCTTATCCATTTGTCTGCAGATGGACATCTAGGTTGCTTCCATGTCCTGGCTATTATAAACAGTGCTGCGATGAACATTGGAGTACATGTGTCTTTTTCAATTCTGGTTTCCTCGGTGTGTATACCCAGGAGTGCAATTGCTGGGTCATATGGATGTCTTATCTCTGTTCAGTTCAGTCTCTGGACCCCTTCAAATAACTGGGCTGCTGAACGTTTCATCTGAGGCTAAAAGAACAGAAAAACTGCTTTCTTTCTATTGAATTAGTAAAAGTAAAAAAAAAAAAATAATCAGCAATATTGACTTTCAGATAAGGAGTTGAGCAAGATGATGTACTTTTAGAAACCATATATAATGTTTCATGCATTCTGGAAAGCAGACCAACATTGCTTACTAGATAATTTTAAATAGTAAGTGTTGACATAGTAAATATACATTTAAATGCTTATTATTAGGAAAATATTAGGGGTATGGGCAAGTCTTACACTACATAAGATGGCAGCAATCCATTTATATCATAAAAAAGTTAAACTGAAAATCAAACAATAGCCATCTAAGTAAATATGACTGCACGTAAATGCAGAGGTATACTGTAAAACCATTAAAATAGACATTAAAATTTTAATATGGAAATTGCTCCCAACATTTAAATCTCTGCACTTTATTCCCACTATTGAGGACTCTTCCTCTGCAATGCTGACATGAAAATTATATCCCAGTCCCCACCACTATCTTCCCCTTACCATAGTTTTGTTTTTGTTGAATTCTATTCTGGTATATTAACTTTGTTGTTTTTCATTGTCTGTCTTTCTCACAATGGAATGTGAGCTCTGTGAGAGCAATTGATTTGTGTTGTTAGGGCTGAAACTCCAATACTTTGGCCACCTCATGCAATGAGTTGACTCACTGGAAAAGACTCTGATGCTGGGAGGAATTGGGGGCGGAACGAGATGGGGACGACAGAGAACGATATGGATGGATGGCATCACCAACTCGATGGACATGAGTTTGAGTGAACTCCGGGAGTTGGTGATGGACAGGGAGGCCTGGCGTGCTGTGATTCATGGGGTCACGGAGAGTCGGACACGACTGAGCAACTGAAGTGAACTGAACTGAACTGATAAGGGCTGAGATCTTGGTGTCAAGAACATTGCCTGCAAATAAAAACATATATGGGCAGAATAGGGCTTTCCCAGGTGGCTCAGTGGAAAATAGTCCATCTGCCAATGCAAGAGATGTAAGAGACATGGGTTCGACTCCTGGGTCAGGAAGATTCCCCTGGAGGAGGGCATGGCAATCCACTCCAGTATTCTTGCTTGGAGAATCCCATGGACATAGGAGCCCGGTAGGCTAAGTCCATGGGGTCGCAAAGAGTCAGACATGACGGAAGTGACTTAGCATGCATGCATGCTCCAAAATAAATAGTTCTTAATTATATATATCGATAAAGGACAGAAATGGTATGGACCTAACAGAAGCAGAAGATATTAAGAAGTGGTGGCAGGAATACACAGAAGAACTGTACAAAAAAGATCTTCACCACCAAGATAGTCACAATAACGTGATCACTGACCTAGAGCCAGACATCTTGGAATGTGAAGTCAAGCGGGCCTTAGGAAGCATCAAAACTAACAAAGCTAGTGGAGGTGATGGATTTCCAGTTGAGCTATTTCGAGTCTTGAAAGATGATGCTGTGAAAGTGCTTCACTCAATATGCCAGCAGATTTGGAAAACTCAGCAGTGGCCACAGGACTGGAAAAGGTCAGTCTTCATTCCAATCCCAAAGAAAAGCAATGCCAAAGAATGCTCAAACTACCGCACAATTGCACTCATCTCACACGCTAGTAAAGTCATGCTCAAAATTCTCCAAGCCAGGCTTCAGCAATATGTGAAACGTGAACTCCCAGATGTTCAAGCAGGTTTTAGAAAAGGCAGAGGCACCAGAGATCAAATTGCCAACATCCGCTGGATCATGGAGAAAGCAAGAGAGTTCCAGAAAAGCATCTATTTCTGCTCCATTGACTATGCCAAAGCCTTTGACTGTGTGGATCACAATAAACTGTGGAAGATTCTGAAAGAGATGGGAATCCCAGACCACCTGACCTGCCTCTTGAGAAACCTGTATGCAGGTCAGGAAGCAACAGTTAGAACTGGACAGGGAACAACAGAGTGGTTCCAAATAGGGAAAGGTGTACGTCAAGGTTGTATATTGTCACCTTGCTTATTTAACTTATATGCAGAGTACATCACGAGGAACGCTGGGCTGGAAGAAGCACAAGCTGGAATCAAGATTGCTGGGAGAAATATCAATAACCTCAGGTATGCAGATGACACTACCCTTATGGCAGAAAGTGAAGAGGAACTCAAAAGCCTCTTGAGGAAAGTGAAAGAGGAGAATGAAAAGGTTGGCTTGAAGCTCAACATTCAGAAAACAAAGATCATGGCATCTGGTCCCATCACTTCATGGGAAATAGATGGAAAAACAGTGGAAACAGTGTCAGACTTTATTTTTTGGGGCTCCAAAATCACTGCAGATGCTGATTACAGCCAGGAAATTAAAAGACGCTTGCTCCTTGGAAGGAAAGTTATGACCAACCTAGACAGTATATTAAAAAGCAGAGACATTACTTTGCCAACCAAGGTCCGTCTTTCAAGGCAATGTTTTTTCCCGTGGTCATGTATGGATGTGAGAGTTGGACTGTGAAGAAAGCTGATCGCCGAAGAATCGATGCTTTTGAACTGTGGTGTTGGAGAAGACTCTTGAGAGTCCCTTGGACTGCAAGGAGATCCAACCAGTCCATTCTAAAGGAGATCAATCCTGGATGTTCATTGGAAGGACTGATGCTAAAGCTGAAACTCCAATACTTTGGCCACCTCATGAGGCAAGTTGACTCACTGGAAAAGACTCTGATGCTGGGAAAGATTGGGGGCAGGAGGAGAAGGGGACGATGGAGAATGAGATGGCTGGATGGCATCACCGACTCTGTGGACATGAGTTTGAGTGTACTCCGGGAGTTGGTGATGGACAGGGAGGCCTGGCGTGCTGTGATTCATGGGGTCGCGGAGAGTCGGACACGACTGAGCGACTGAACTGAACTGAACTGAATTATATATAGTTGGACATCAATTATGGAGGCATAGGTAAAGAACATAAAAAGAAATATTAAAAAATGCTGTCACTAATTATATTTGAAATTATGAACATTTTTGTTCTATATTCAAAAAAAAGAACGAATGCCTTTGGTTGGAGAAAAAAGCAAAACTTAGACTAAAATTTTTTTCTGATCTTAGTGTAATGAGGGGCACTTTGAACTCCATTATGAAGATTTGGAGTTAATGCAATTGAAAAATGTTGCAACTGTGTACTAAGAAATGGCAGAGATAAAAGATAGCCTGAGACTATTATTTTAGTCTTGTTAAAATATCCATGATATTATGCAAATTCAGTGATTAGGGCACTGATGTTTCTTTAGGTTTCCCAGAGATCTCCCTGCACTTGTTGGATGCTTTATCTTATGCTAACATAGAGAGGAGAACAGGCAGAGAGCAGCCATACCTGAGCTGTCACTACTTTTGTGGAATCACTGCTTTTGGTTTCTTTCCCATTCCTTTTCCTCTGAACCTGGTAAATGTGGTCTTTCCTCAAACTGTGGCTTGTATAAACTTAGACTTTGTGTTTTATCCTGGGCTTACTTTGGTTTGTGGAATCTTAGAACTCTATTGAACAGAAAAGTAAGACATCATCTGATTCTACACTGCATTCAGAATTTTCACATGGAAATTTCCACACGGCACACTTCTAACAAAAGACCATGGGGCTGAATCTGTTTTTTCATGTTTTACTATCTGTGAATATTGGTCCCTCTTGGAGCTATAGGAAGAATAGAGTTCCCAATGTGTATATTTTGGCCAAATTCTATGTAATATAATTTTTAGTCTTTTAGTAGTTTTAATAAGAAAGAAAACTCAATTATTTAGATATTATTTCAACTATATTTTCATATGAAAATTTTAGTCTGCTAGATGTACTTATTTATATCAGATCTTTTATTGTGAGTGAATTTTAATTTAATAGTGCAAAAGAGGATGTAAAGTGAGGATAAATCTTGTTCATAGATACACATAAGACAGGCATTCTTTAATTGTTTTAACAAAACACTATTCATTACACATTCACTATGAGTCAAGAATAGCTTGGATAAAGATTTGAATCACAAATTTGGGCATACTTAGAGAAAGATATTGAATTCCACAGACAAACACAGCATTGACAAAAGCCCTGTAGACATATCATAATCTTGCCTCAAATCAGGCCTAATAATAATAACTTCTTCCCCATTTAAATACATAGAAATTAACAAAAATATTTTAATAAGACAATTAGGTTAATAAAATGCATATTTTACTTAAAATTTTAACTAATAAATAAATACATGTAGTCATTATCAAAAATTCTCCTTGAAATTAATAGTCTTAGCATGAAACTGGTTCGATATTCAGTTCAGTTCGGTTCAGTTCAGTTGCTCAGTCATGACCGACTCTTTGCGACCCCATTAAACACAGCACCCCAGGCCTCCCCGTCCATCACCAACTCCCAGAGTTCACTCAAACTCATGTCCACAGAGTTGGTGATGCCATCCAGGCATCTCATTCTCTGTCGTTCCCTTCTCCTCCTGCCCACAGTCCCTCTCAGCATCAGAGTCTTTTCCAGTGAGTCAACTCATCGAATGAGTTGGCCAAAGTATAGGAGTTTCAGCTATAGCATCAGTCCTTCCAATGGACACCCAGGATTGATCTCCTTTAGAATGGACTGGTTGGATCTCCTTGCAGTCCAAGGGACTCTCAAGAGTCTTCTTCAACACCACACTTCAAAAGCATCAATTCTTCGGTGATCAGGTTTCTTCACATTCCAACTCTCACACCCATATGACCACGGGAAAAACCATAGCCTTGACTAGATGGACCTTGGTTGGCAAAGTAATGTCTCTGCTTTTTAATATACTATCTAGGTTGGTCATCACTTTCCTTCCAAGGAGTAAGCTTCTTTTAATTTCATGGCTGCAATCAGCATCCACAGTGATTTAGGAGCCCCAAAAAATAAAGTCTGACACTGTTTCCACTGTTTCCCCATCTATTTCTCATGAAGTGATGGGACCAGATGCCATGATCTTTGTTTTCTGAATGTTGAGCTTTAAGGCAACCTTTTCACTCTCCTTTTTCACTTTCATCAACGGCTTTTGAGTTCCTCTTCACTTTCTGCCATAAGGGTGGTGTCATCTGCATATCTGAGGTTATTGATATTTCTCCCGGCAATCTTGATTCCAGCTTATGCTTCTTCCAGCCCAGCGTTCCTCGTGATGTACTCTGCATATAAGTTAAATAAGCAAGGTGACAATATACAGCCTTGACGCACTCTTTTTCCTATTTGGAACCAGTCTGTTGTTCCATGTCCAGTTCTAACTGTTGCTTCCTGACCTGCATACAGGTTTCTCAAGAGGCAGGTCAGGTGGTCTGGGATTCCCATCTCTTTCAGAATTTTCCACAGTGTATTGTGATCCACACAGTCAAAGGCTTTGGCATAGTCAATGAATCAGAAATAGATGTTTTTCTGGAACTCTCTTGCTTTCTCCATGATCCAGCAGATGTTGGCAATTTGATCTCTGGTGCCTCTGCCTTTTCTAAAACCTGCTGGAACATCTGGAAGTTCATGGTTCACATATTGCTGAAGCCTGGCTTGGAGAATTTTGAGCATGACTTTACTAGAGTGTGTTGCTATAGCTAAAAACAACTGAATCACGATTACCGGGAGAAATATCAATAACCTCAGATATGCAGATGACACTACCCTTATGGCAGAAAGTGAAGAGGAACTCAAAGGCCTCTTGACGAAAGTGAAAGTGGAGAGTGAAAGTTTGGCTTGAAGCTCAACATTCAGAAAACAAAGATCATGGCATCTGGTCCCATCACTTCATGGGAAATAGATGGGGATACAGTGGAAACAGTGTCAGACTTTATTTTTTTGGGCTCCAAAATCACTGCAGATGCTGATTGCAGCCATGAAATTAAAAGACACTTACACCTTGGAAGGAAAGTTATGGCCAACCTAGATAGCATATTAAAAAGCAGAGACATTACTTTGCCAACCAAGGTCCTTCTAGTCAAGGCTATGGTTTTTCCCGTGGTCATGTATGGGTGTGAGAGTTGGACTGTGAAGAAAGCTGATCGCGGAAGAATTGATGCTTTTGAACTGTGGTGCTGGAGAAGACTCTTGAGAGTCCCTTGGACTGCAAGGAGATCCAACCAGTCCATTCTAAAGGAGATCGATCCGGGGTGTTCATTGGAAGGACTGATGCTAAAGCTGAAACTGCAATACTTTGGCCACCTCATGCGACGAGTTGACTCACTGGAAAAGACTCTGATGCTGGGAGGGATTGGGGGTGGGAGGAGACCAGGACGACAGAGAATAAGATGGCTGAATGGCATCACCGACTCGATGGACATGAGTTTGAGTGAACTCCGGGATTTGGTGATGGACAGGGAGGCCTGGGGTGCTGTGATTCATGGGGTCACAGAGTCGGACACGACTGAGTGACTGAACTGAACTGAACTGAATATTGTAACTGACTATCACATTGAATGATTTCTGTTTCTGAAGTGTATTGAGGGTAAGAAATTCTTTTCTCCTGCATAATATAACCTTCAATTTCATGAAGATGTTAAATTCATCTTTAGATGATTCAGATATATATGTCTTGAGTGAAAGTTCTACCACCTGAAAGTATCAGTTACTACCTGCAACATATCTCTATTTGAGTGTCTTATTAGAGTTGTATCTGACAGACACTTGTCCAGAAATGAAATTTTAGTGTGAGATGTTAGTTAGGAACCTCATCTCCATTACCTGAGATTTTCTCCAAGCAAAAGGAAGGAAGGAACTGTCAGAACAACCATCATTTTTAGAAAGCAAAATATTTAAAGCATGAAGCAAATAGGCTAGCAGGAATACAAAAACTCCTGAGGTGCACTATGGTAAGGGAAATCTCATTTTCCAAAAATTTCTATAGCTTTCACTGCAAATTAATATATTTCATTACTGGGAATATTTTACTTTCAAATGTAATTTATATGGCTCATGGTTTACTGCCAGCTACACTTTCATTGTGGCATATCTGTTGCTTATAATGACATTCTGCAAGGAGACCACTGACACTAGTACTTTGTCTTCCATAACAGCACTCAGGGGCATATTTTCAACACAGAATGAATCAGGAATCACACCCATAACTTTGGGAATGTGATGCTGAAAATTAATTCCACTGAGTTCTAACCAGATGGTTCCTCACTCATAATCTAGAATAATTTATTGTGAGAAGCCATTTACACTTGAGAACTGATTATTATTTATGTTAAATCACAAATTAACATGGCCATATAAATAAGCTTAGGAAAATAAGTGATTCTTTCACATTCTAAAAGAAATTAAAACAGGAAAATATTAAGACAGAGATCAGGCAAGCAATTACCTGAAGCATATGCTATTGAATTAACATTAAAAAAAAAAAGGATGAGGTAATATGAGGTAATATAAGCAAAAAAAGACTTAAAGTTAGAAGTCATCTCAAGAAAGATCCTGTCATGAATAAACTTTGACTGTAACCGCAGTAAATATTTGAGATAACTGAGTGCTCACTTTTTCAGAAGCAGAATTAAAATAACAGTTCAATGTGAGTGAGGTAGCAAAGCATACATAAGACTTGAGTTTCCAGAGTATCTAAAGCATTCTTAATTTTTCTACAAATTGGGAATGTTAAAATAGCAATCGAATGTCAAAACAAACTTGAATGGAATATTTAGCCACAAGCTTGGGCTGCATGACTTGAGATTAATTGGAAATGTATTCGTTCATTCAAAAAATACTCATTACGCACCTGCAAGCACTTGAGCAGGCACTTAGATAGATCAGAACAAAATAAGGTGATGTCTAATGTTAAGTTTTAGTGGAGACAGACAAAAGAGAATTAACAAAATAAAACTGGTATAATATAGAATATCCGCGGGTGGTAAATGCTGTAGAATGAGCTAATTAAGGTCAGGGGTGTGTAACTAGGGAAGAGGGAAGATGTGGAGGATGAAGGTGTAAGGATGTATCTGTGAAATAAGGTGGTCAGGGTATGCCTCCCTGAGAAACTGACAATTGAATTAAGACTGAACTGGGGCTGTTGGCCATATGCATATCTGAGGAAGAGTGATCCATGCAGAGGGAATAACCGGGGCAGAGTCCCTAAGACAGCTGTAAACCTGACCTGTTACAGGAATGTCAAGGAAGGTTTTGTCTACATACCTGAGAGAGGGTTGGCATGGGTGGTAAGATAATGGGGACTCTGCTATGTAAGGCCTTGCAGGAAATACAACGTGAAGTTAAAGGGGAGTGAGCAAAAGAGTGTTATGCCATGACTGAAATGTTATGCATTTCAGAAAATCATTTGGCCTATAAAGACTGGCAGGTAGGAGTAGAAGTATAATTAGGGAAACCTCTTTGAAGGTAATTCCAGTGACCTGCATGGTAACCTTGGTGGCAACAGTAGAAGAGCTTGAAATGTTCAGCTCCTGGTTACGGACAATTCTGATGAACACGGATGATACCAATATCAGCCCAAGTAACTGGAAGTATGGCCACTGCCTCATGTGAGACTGCAAAGAGGTGAAAAGTGAAGCCTGTTTGACAAGAAAAGCAAGTTCATTTGGGGCACACAGGGTAAGAGATGGTTATTAACATATGTTATGTTCATTATTTGTTATGTTTATTAACATAAACAAAACATAAACAAAATTCAGCATTTGAGTAGCAGCAGTAAGTGTGAAGCTCCAATTTGACTGTGGATTTGGGGGCAAGACCTGGACTAATGATGTACATTTCAGTGATGTGAGCATGGGTTAATTTCTGCATTTAATTCCAGGAGGTGGGATGAGGCCACCAAAGGAAAGAGGCAAAGAGATATATAGACAATAAAAAGACCAAGTTCCCAGAAAGGAGGTTTCTCCATTGAAATTGCCATTTCCTATATTTCTGGGTTAAAATCTATAAAGAAATCCAGGTAGCTAATTATATTAAGAAATACCTCATATTAAATAAGCCATTCAGGTGGAAATCACTGTACAAATCATTTCAGTAGTGTTCCAGCTCTTAATTCTATAATTCAAGAGAAGAACAGTGTTAATGCAGATAACTAAAAAGCTATTAAGAGCAAGGTAAGATCATGTTAGGAGTATAACATAGATTGAATATGTCGGAAAAGAATGCTGCCTTAAACTTAAAAGAACATTGTGAGAGCACCTCACAACTATGGTTAGAATTATCTACAACGAAATTTAACCGTTGTATTACAATAAAATCACAATTGTAAGGATAGTAAATGCTAAAAGTTAATATCAAGTGAAAAAAGTATTTTCATACTGTTTACACTCAAAAGATATTAACATAAACAAAATGTGAATATTAATCAGCACAAAGCAAATTTCCAAGTCTTGTCCTATGGGTTTTAAATTTAAACAAAAATTATATAAAATAGTCAACAGATTTGTCCTGAATGAAGGGAGAACAGGGAAGCAGCTGTATGGAACTTAGCATTCTGTACTTAGAGTTGAGTGTTTGTACTAAGTGAATATTTGGTACTGCAGTTGCTATAGGTACTGATTAAAGAAATCTAATTATTTCTCCCAGAAACAGAAATTTGTCTTTGTGCTTTCTACACCATTTATGTAACATCTAAGTGAACTGTCAGCTTTGTGCAATGGGACAGGAGACTTCGTTTTAATCAAAGTAAGTCCAAAATTAAAAAAAACAAAAAAATTGAGCTCTAAAATATTCTGATTCCTGTGAGCTTCCTTGTTGGCAAGGGGGAAAAGCTGTATTTATTTTTCTAGTATTACATTGACCTACTGAAGAAGTTAAATCTACTCTGTAACCTCAAATTGTTAGATAAATCTATGGCATTTTATTCTACTCCCCAAATTATTAATGAATGAAAAACTTGAATTTATTTCTCTGAAAAACATAGATTTCTCTCCTCCTAAAAATTCTGTCTTATCCTACAAGCAATTATAAAGATATATTTGCTATAAGTCACAAGAATTATTAGTGATACATGTGGTGGGAAACCAGGTATGGAATAAGCATCAGCCGTGGCTTTCAAGTAATATAAAATAGAAATACAATCAGCTATTACAAGAGAGCTTTTAGGGAAACTTTCCAAATAGAAACCCAGTGCCCAAATAACTTAATTAACTTCGTGTGGGATCAAATCCATCACTCTTAAGCACCTGTCACATATAAGCATTGCCCAGAGTGAGGTTCAATAAATGTTTTGTATTAATGCCAATATTATTTATGTCTCCATATTACAATATCTAGGGAAATAAAACATTTGCTATATTAAAAAGAAACTTTCATAATTGAACTAGCAACTACTGTGATATTAAAATAAAACTAATATTGAAAGTGAAAAATGGGAGACATACTAAATGTTTTATTAGGGGTTAGAAACATAAAGATACTTCTCTGCAATACTGTTGCCCTCTCCATATTTCACTATGAGGTGGAAAGTTCTGTCACATTCCATAAATGCCTTCACAATCATCTATGACTGTGCTGGAAGCTAAGCCTGAAAAATCATAAAGCACAGTTGTTTCAGAGTTATTCACAAAATACTTTTGTTTATTCATTCAATAAAATCAGATTTGGATTTCTCGATGTCTTAAATTATATGTCCAGGTATAAGTCACCATGCCATCTTTCAAGATGAAGTATGTTGATTGAATTCTCCAAAATCAAAGGTGGAAAGTATTAAAATAAAACGCAAGCCCAGGCTATTTGACTGTAAACTCCATACTCTTAAACACAGCATTTTAGTGGGGATAAAAAATAGAAACAACAATTTTGTATTCTAGGAGTATTCAGGTCTGCTGTAACAGATAATTTCAGATCTCACTGAGATGATGCACAGCTAGGGTGTGCTTTGAGCATGATAGAATTCAGATTTAGGGATTATGAGTTTCTATGGCATCGATTTATCATAGAACTCATTTTTCGAAACTGATACTGTTCTGTATATCTGTGTCTCTTTTGCTATCTCACATATAGGGTCATCATTACCATATTTCTAAATTCCATATATATGCAATAATATACTATATTGGTGTTTTTCTTTCTGACTTACTTCATTCTGTATAATAGGCTGCTCCAGTTTCATCCACCTCATTAGAATTGATTCAAATGTGTTCTTTTTAATAGCTGAGTAACTGAACTGAACATTCCATTGAGTACATGCACCACAGCTTTCTATTCCATTAGTCTGCTGATGGACATCTAGGTAGCTTCCACATCCTAGCTGTTGTGAACAGTGCTGTGACGAACATTGGGGTACATTTGTCTCTTTCAATTCTGGTTTCCTTGGTGTGTATGCCCAGGAGTGCGATTGCTGGATCATAAGGCAATTCTATTTCCAGTTTTCTGAGGAATCTCCACACTGTTCTCCATAGTAGCTGTACTAGTTTGCATTCCCACCAATAGTACAAGAGGGTTCCCTTTTCTCCGGCACTCTCTCCAGCATTTATTGTTTGTAGACTTTTTGACAGTAGCCATTCTGATTGGCATGAGATGGTACCTCATTGTGGTTTTGATTTGCATTATTCTGATAATGAGTGAGGTTGAGCATCGTTTTATGTGTTTGTTAGCCATCTGTATGTCTTCCTTAGGGAAATGTCTGTTTAGTTCTTTGGCCCATTTTTTGATTGTGTCATTTATTTTTCTAGAGTTGAGCTGCCTGAGCTGCTTGTATATTTTTGAGATTAATTCTTTGGCAGTTGCTTTGTTTGCTATTCAGTTCAGTTCAGTCACTCAGTCATGTCCAACTCTTTGTGACCCCATGAACCGCATCATGCCAGGCCTCCCTGTTCATCACCAACTCCTGGAGTTCACCCAAACCCATGTCCATTAAGTCGGTGATGCCATCCAACCATACATCTTCTGTCATCCCCTTCTCCTCCTGCCCTCAATCTTTCCTAGCATCAGGATCTTCTCAAATGAGTCAGCTCTTCGCATGAGGTAGCCAAAATACTGGAGTTTCAGCTTCAACATAAGTCCTTCCAGTGAACACCCAGGACTGATCTCCTTTAGGATGGACTAGTTGGATCTCCTTGCAGGGACTCTCAAGAGTCTTCTCCAACAGCACAGTTCAAAAGCATCAATTCTTCTGCACTCAGCTTTCTTTATAGTCCAACTCTCACATCCATACATGACCACTGGGAAAACCATAGCCTTGACCAGACAGAACTTTGTTGACAAAGTGATATCTCTGCTTTTTAATATGCTGTCTAGGTTGGTCATAACTTTCCTTCCAAGGAGTAAGCGTCTTTTAATTTCATGGCTGCAATCACCATTTGCAGTGAATTTGGAGCCCAGAAAAATAAAGTCAGCTCGTTTGCTATTATTTTCTCCCATTCTGAAGCCTGTCTTTTTACCTTGCTTTAGTTTCCTTCATTGTGCAAAAGTTTTTGAGTTTAATTAGGTTCCATGTGTTTATTTTTGCTTTTACTTCCATTACTCTGGGAGGTGGATCATAGAGGTTCCTGCTGTGATTTATGTCAGAGAGTGTTTTGCCTATGTTTTCCTCTAGGAGTTTTATAGTTTCTGGTCTTACATTTAGATCCTTAATCCATTTATTTTTGTGTGTGGTGTTAGAAAGTGTTCTAGTTTCATTCTTTTACAGGTGATTGACCAGTTTTCCCAGCACTACTTGTTAAAACGATTCTTTTCTCTCCTGTTTATTCTTTCCTCCTTTGTCAAAGGTAAGGTATCCATAGGTGCCTGGATTTATCTCTGAGCTTTCTATTTTGTTCCTTTGATCTGTATTTCTGTCTTTGTGCTAGTACATAACTGTCTTGATGTCTTTGGCTTTGTAGTATAGTCTGAAATCAAGCAGGTTAATTCCTCCAGTTCTATTCTTCTTTCTCAAGATTGCTTTGCAATTCAAGGTTTTGTTTGTTTGTTTGTTTTTGTATTTCCATACAAATTGTGAAATTATTTGTTCTAGTTCTGTGAAAAATACCATTGGTAGCTTGATAGGGATTGCATTGAATCTATAGATTGCTTTGGGTAGTATACTCATTTTCACTATATTGATTCTTCCAATCCATGTATATGGTATACTTCTCCATCTTTTTGTGTCCTCTTTGATTTCTTTCATCAGTGTTTTATAGTTTTCTATATATAGGTATTTTGTTTCTTTAGGTAGATTTATTCCTAAGTATTTTATTCTTTCCATTGCAATGGTGAATGGAATTGTTTCCTTAATTTCTCTTTCTGTTTTCTCAGTAACATCTCACTAACTATACATGTTGTTAATGTATAGGAATGCAAGGGATTTCTATGTGTTAATTTTATATCCTGCAACTTTACTTTGTTCATTGATTAGCTCTAGTAATTTTCTGGTGGAATTTTTAGGGTTTTCTATGCAGAGGATCATGTCTTCTGCAAACAGTGAGAGTTTTACCTCTTTTTTTTACCAATATGGATTCCTTTTATTTCTTTTTCTTCTCTGATTGCTGTGACTAAAACTTCCAAAACTATGTTGAATAGTAGTGGTGAGACTGGGCACCCTTGTCTTTTTCCTGACTTTAGGGGAAATGCTTTCAATTTTTCACCATTGAAGATAATGTTTGGTGTGGGTTTATCATATATAGCTTTTTATTATGTTGAGGTATATTCCTTCTGTGCCTGCTTTCAGGAGGGTATTTATCATAAATGGATGTTGAATTTTGTCAAAGGTTTTCTTTGTATTTATTGTGATAATCATATGGTTTTTAACTTTCAATTTGTTAATGTGGCATATCACATTGACTGATTTGCAAATAAAGAATTTTTGCATCCCTGGGATAAAGCCCATTTGGTCATGATATATGATCTTTTTACTATGTTGTTGGATTCTATTTGCTGGAATTTTGTTGAGGATTTTTGCATCTATGTTCATCAGTGATATTCACCTGTAATTTTCTTTTTTGTGGCATCTTTATCTGATTTTGGTATTAGGATGATGGTGGCCTCATAGAATGAGTTTGGCAGTTTACCTTCCTCTGCAATTTTCTGGAATGTCTAAGTAGGATAGGTGTTAGCTCTTCTCTAAATTTTTGGTTGAATTCACCTGTGAAGTCATCTGGTCCTGGGCTTTTGTTTGTTGGAATATTTTTGATTACAGTTTTAATTTCTGTGCTTGTGCTGGGTCTTTTAAGACTTCTTAATCAAACTTTTTTCCTGCAATAGTGTTGCATGAGTTCTTTTTAATACTTATATTTTTTATATTAACCCTTATCAGATACATGACTTGCACATGTTTTCTCCCATTGTTGATTACTTTTTTCTTTTGTTGATGGTTTCCTTTGCTGTATAGAGCGGTTTAGTCTGATATAGTCTCACTTACTTTTGCTTTTCTTGCTTTTGATTGTGGTATCATTTTCAGGAAATAAATGCCAAGACTAGTGTTAAAGAGTTCATCACTTAAGTTTTCTTCTAGTAGTTTTATGTCTCAGGTACTACATTTAAGTTTTTAATGTATTTTGAGTTAATATGCTATAAAATAGTGATCCAGTTTACTATTTTTCATGTGTCTGTCCTGTTTTTCCAACACCATTTGTTGAAGACACTCTCCTTTCCCTCTTATATATTCTTGCCCCTTTCATTGTATATTAATTAACCATAAAAACATAGTTTATTTCTGGGCCCTCTATTTTGTCCCATTGATCTATGAGTCTTTTTTGATGTCAGTACCATATTCTTTTGATGACTAGAGTTTTGTAATATGGAGTGATCATGGAGCATAGTGCTTCTAGATTTGTTCTCTTTACTAGAGATTACTTTGGCTTCTTGGACTCTTCTGTGGTTTCATATAAGTTTTAGGATTGTTATGTTTCTGTGAAAAGTATCATTGGAATTGTGATAGTGATCACATTAGGAATGTAAATTGTTTTAAGTAGTGTGGACACTTTAACAATATTAATTTTTTCAGTCAATGATTACAGATTACTTTTTCTTTGTATTCCACTTCAATTATTAATATCTTATATTTTAGACAGTATAGACCTTTCAATTTCTTGGTTAAATTTATTCCTAAGTTATTTTGATGCAATTGTAAATGAGATTATTTTAATTTTTCGGTCACGACTGAGCCACTGAACTGAGCTGAACTGATATGATATTTATGTGTGACCCCATAGACAGAAGCCCACCAGGCTCCCCTGTCCCTGCGATTCTACAGGCAAGAACACAGGAGTGGGTTGCCATTTTCTTCTCCAAAAGTATTGTTCAGTTCAGTTCAGTTCTGTTCAGTCGCTCAGTCATGTCCAATTCTCCGCGACCCCATGAATCACAGCACCCCAGGCCTCCCTGTCTATCACCAAATCCCGGAGTTCACTCAAACTCATATCCATCGAGTCGGTGATGCCGTCCAGCCATCTCATTCTCTGTCATCCCCGTCTCTTCCCACCCCCAATCCCTCCCAGCATCAGAGTTTTTTCCAGTGAGTCAACTCGTCGCATGAGATGGCCAAAGTATTGCAGTTTCAGCTTCAGCATCAGTCCTTCCAATGAACACCCAGGATTGATCTCCTTTAGAATGGACTGGTTGGATCTCCTTGCAGTCCAATGGACTCTCAAGAGTCTTCTCCAGCACCACAGTTCAAAAGCATCAAACCTTCAGCGATCAGCTTTCTTCACAGTCCAACTCTCACACCCATACATGACCACGGGAAAAACCATAGCCTTGACTAGAAGGACCTTGGTTGGCAAAGTAATGTCTCTGCTTTTTAATATGCTATCTAGGCTGGTCATAACTTTCCTTCCAAGGAGTAAGCATCTTTTAATTTCATGGCTGCAAAGAGCATCCACAGTGATTTTGGAGCCCAAAAAAATAAAGTCTGACACTGTTTCCACTGTTTTTCCATCTATTTCCCATGAAGTGATGGGACCAGATGCCATGATCTTTGTTTTCTGAATGTTGAGCTTCAAGCCAACCTTTTCACTCTCCTCTTTCACTTTCCTCAAGAGGCTTTTGAGTTCCTCTTCACTTTCTGCCATAAGGGTGGTGTCATCTGCATATCTGAGGTTATTGATATTTCTCCCAGCAATCTTGATTCCAGCTTGTGCTTCTTCCAGCCCAGCGTTCCTCATGATGTACTCTGCATAGAAGTTAAATAAGCAAGGTGACAATGTACAGCCTTGACGCACTCCTTTTCCTATTTGGAACCAGTCTGTTGTTCCATGTCCAGTTCTAACTGTTGCTTCCTGAAATGCATGTAGGTTTCTCAAGAGGCAGGTCAGGTGGTCTGGGATTCCCATCTCTTTCAGAATGTTCCACAGTTTATGGTGATCCACACAGTCAAAGGCTTTAGCATAGTCAATGAAGCAGAAATAGATGTTTTTCTGAAACTCTCTTGCTTTCTCCATGATCCAGCGGATGTTGCCAATTTGATCTCTGGTGCCTCTGCCTTTTCTAAAACCTGCTTGAACATCTGGGAATTCACGGTTCATGTATTGCTGAAGCCTGGCTTGGAGAATTTTGAGTATGACTTTACTAGCATGTGAGATGAGTGCAATTGTGTGGTAGTTTGAGCATTCTTTGGCATTGCCTTTCTTTGGGATTGGAATGAAGACTGACATTTCCAGTCCTGTGGCCTTTGCTGAGTTTTCCAAATCTGCTGGCATATTGAGTGCAGCACTTTCACAGCATCATCCTTCAAGATTTGAAATAGCTCAACTGGAATTCCATCACCTCCACTAGCTTTGTTCATAGTGATGATTTCTAAGGCCCACTTGACTTCACATTCAAAGATGTCTCGCTCTAGTTGGCAAACCACTTCAGTATACTTGCCTTGAGAACCCCATGAACAGTATCAAAGGGCAAAATGATAGGATACTGAATGAGGAATTCCCCAGGTCAGTAGGTGCCCAGTATGCTACTGGAGATCAGTGGAGAAATAGCTCTAGAAGGAATAAAGGGATGGAGCAAAAGCAAAACCAATACCCAGTTGTGGATGTGACCAGTGATAGAAGCAAGGTCTGGTGCTGTAAAGAGCAATATTGCATAAGAACCTGGAATGTTAGGTCCATGAATGAAGGCAAATTGGAAGTGGTCAAACAGGAGATGGCAAGAGTGAACATAGACATTCTAGGAATCAGTGAATTAAAATGGACTGGAATGGGTGAATTTAACTCAGACGACCATTATATCTACTACTGTGGGCAGGAATCCCTTAGAAGAAATGGAGTAGCCATCATGGTCAAGAAAAGAGTCCGACATACAGTACTTGGATGCAATCTTAAAAACGACAGAATGATTTCTGTTCGTTTCCAAAGCAAACCATTCAATATTACAGTAATCCAGGCCTATGCCCCAACCAGTAATGATGAAGAAGCCGAAGTTGAACGGTTCTATGAAGACCTACAAGACCTTTTAGAACTAACACCCAAAAATGATGTCCTTTTCATTATAGGGGACTGGAATTCAAAAGTAGGAAGTCAAGAAACCCCTGGAGTAACAGGCAAATTTGGCCTTGGAGCACGGAATGAAGCAGGGCAAAGGCTAATAGAGTTTTGCCAAGAGAATGCACTGGTCATAGCAAACACCCTCTTCCAACAACACAAGAGAAGACTCTACACATGGACATCACCAGATGGTCAACACCGAAATCAGATTGATTATATCCTTTGCAGCCAAAGATGGAGAAGCTGTATACAATTAGCAAAAACAAGACCAGGAGCTGACTGTGGCTCAGATCATGAACTCCTTACTGCCAAATTCAGACTTAAATTGAAGAAAGTAGGGAAAACCACTAGACTATTCAGATATGACCTCAATCAAATCCCTTATGATTATACAGTGGAAGTGAGAAATAGATTTAAGGGACTAGATCTGATAGATAGAGTGCCTCATGAACTCTGGATGGAGGTTCGTGACATTGTACAGGAGACAGGGACCAAGACCATCCCCATGGAAAAGAAATGCAAAAGAGCGAAATGGCTGTCTGAGGAGGCCTTACAAATAGCTGTGAAAAGAAGAGAGGCGAAAAGCAAAGGAGAAAAGGAAAGATATAAGCATCTGAATGCAGAGTTCCAAAGAATGGCAAGGAGAGATAAGAAAGCCTTCCTCAGTGATCAATGCAAAGAAATAGAGGAAAACAACAGAATAGGACAAACAAGAGATCTCTTCAAGAAACTTAGAGATTCCAAGGGAACATTTCATGCAAAGATGGGCTCGCTAAAGGACAGAAATTGTATGGACCTAACATAAGCAGAAGAAATTAAGAAGAGGTGGCAAGAATACACAGAAGAACTGTACAAAAAAGATCTTCACGACCAAGATAGTCATGATAACGTGATCACTGACCTAGAGCCAGACATCTTGGAAAGTATTGTTAGTCTTCTGCAAATAATAACAGTTTTACTCTTTCCAACTTAGATGTCTTTTTTTCCTTTTCCTTGCTTATTTGCTCTGCCTAGGACTTCCAATACTATGGTGAACAAATGTGGCAAGTCTGGGCATCCTTGTGTTTTTCCTGATCTTAGAGAAAACTTTGTTTTTCATCATATAATACTTCTTTAAGAAATACTTTTTTTCATAAAAACAATTTCTCGTGTAATATAATCATCATTAGTCTCTTGTACTTCTGATGAAAGAAAAGGAAGGTGAGGTCACTTGGTCATATCTGACTCTTTGCAGCTCCAGGCTCCTCTGTCCGTGGGATTTTCCAGACAAGAATACTTGAGTGGGTTGCCATTTCCTTCTCCAGGGGATCTTCCCAACCCAGGGATAGAACCTGGGTACCCCACATTCCAGGCAGACTCTTTACTTTCTGAACCATGAGGGAAGCCCAGAGCATAGATTACGTGACTTCATAATCCACTGACATTTACAATTTTGAGTGTTTCAGAACATCCACATATGCAAAGCTATTATTAATCCAAATCAATATAAAAACTAAAGCATTTTACAATATTTTTATAATCAGTTTTAAACATGTGTGTGTATTTCTGTCCTGTGAGTGGGGAGGATGGGGATACATGTGTTAAATTTGCTGTATTTTCCCTTCTACTGTTCTGATTTAAAGAAAATTCTGTTATTATATATTACACAAAGGAGAAGTACCACTGGCAAAACTACTTCAATAGCTGAAACCAACTGGAAAATAGAAAAAGAGAAATTATTTGATTTCATTGATTATAACATTTTATACATTATTTAATCTGACTTTCCTTCAGCTAAGACAATATTTTACAAGTATGTTTAGCTTTGGAAACTTTTTCACATAATGTTATACCCTGGAAAAGAGGATTGAAATGAGGGCAAAATTCTGCAATGCAATTTCATGCAAGCTTCTAAAAATTTGGGGGGAGGCATAAATAACATGGAACAACAGACTCTTTCCAAATAGGAAAAGGAGTACATCAAGGCTGTATATTGTCACCCTACTTATTTAACTTCTATGCAGAGTACATCATGAGGAACGCTGGGCTGGAAGAAGCACAAGCTGGAATCAAGACTGCTGGGAGAAATATCAATAACCTCAGATATGCAGATGACACCACCCTTATGGCAGAAAGTGAAGAGGAACTCAAAAGCCTCTTGAGGAAAGTGAAAGAGGAGAGTGAAAAGGTTGGCTTGAAGCTCAACATTCAGAAAACAAAGATCATGGCATCTGGTCCCATCACTTCATGGGAAATAGATGGGGTCACAGTGAAAACAGTATCAGACCTTATTTTGGGGGGCTCCAAAATCACTGCAGATGGTGATTACAGCCATGAAATTAAAAGATGCTTACTTCTTGGAAGGAAAGTTATGACCAACCTAGACAGCATACCAAAACACAGAAACGTTACTTTGCCAACAAAGGTGCATCTAGTCCAGACTATGGTTTTTCCTCTGGTCCTGTATGGATGTGAGAGTTGGACTATAAAGAAATCTGAGCACGGAAGAATTGATGCTTTTGAACTGTGGGTTTGGCGAAGACTCTGGAGAGTCCCTTGGACTGCAAGGAGATCCAAGTCCATCCTAAAGGAGATAGTCCTGTGTGTTCATTGGAAGAACTGATTTTGAAGCTGAAGCTCCAATACTTTGGCCACCTGATGTGAAGGGCTGACTCATTTGCAAAGACACTGACGCTGGGAAAGATTGAGGGCAGGAGGAGAAGGGGACAACAGAGGATGAGTTGGTGGATGGCATCACAGACTTGATGAACATGCGTTTGGGTGAACTCTGGAAGTTGGTGATGGACAGGGAGGCCTGGTGTGCTGTGGTTCATGGGGTCGCTAAGAGTCGGACACATCTGAGCGACTGAACTGAACTGAGTTTCTGATAGTCCGTCAGTATTCAATTCACTCAAAACATGAAGGATGTGAGGCTCTAATAAGAACTCTATTACACTAGATGTATTATGTTAAATAAATTTACCAAGATATGTAAACTGTCAGAAACTTTTTTTTTTTTTTCAGGAGTAAAATGGGTATACTAATACCTGCATCAGAGTTTGCTAAAAGGAAATTACATAAAAATTATGTTACAAGAAAAGTGCTTGAGAGATGTGTAGTAAGTTTTCAATAAATGTTTACGTAGTTGGAATAATGCTAGAAATTAATCACATCACAGTCAAAGCTTAGTTTTGAAGCAATTGAGTAACAGGCAGAAATGTAAACTGAGGAGCACCATATTAGCTTTGTTCCAGTCAGGCTGAGTGAGAGAACATGACCTGAACTTGAAGCCACTTCTACCTCTGGGTCAGGACATTATGGTTGAACTGTGAGGTGAGTGAGGTCTTGCACAGACATTCTGGGTCTGCCAAAGTAGACCAAAAACAAGGAGCAAATCAAATAAACTTGTAACCTCCAACATACTTACAGTGAGAGGGAACTAGAACAAGTCCAATTTTGTTCACTCTTAATAAAACAAACCACCCTTTTTCCTGTAGGGAGGATCAGTAAAGAAGAAACTTTTGCCAATACTACTTCCAGAATGTTCTTAAATTCTAGGCTAGCTAAAAGCAAGACCAGGTACCATAGTGCAGTTTTTAAGATGTCTCTTGAGCCTCGCTGCCTGAGTGCAGGTACAGGTCTTCCCCATATTGCTGGGTGGCCATCGGTGAGTTTCAAGTTCAATTTACATAAAAAACAAAGACGTTCATGTTTCTGTAGCACTCAGCATAGCAGGGGAAATTATTTCACCTAGAAATAACTCGCTTTATTCCCAACCTTGGTGAGGGGTTGTTTACATATAGTTTTAGAATATGAAATATGAATAACAAAGAATAATTAATTTCACTTGGAGGAAAAAATAAAAGGTCAGTGTTTATTGTATTCACAGTCAATAGATGGGAAGAAAGTAAAAGAAGAAAGCTAGTCAATAAATCCAAAGCTTTTCTATCCATATTTAAGTGTAGTGATTCTGAGTGCCATAAGATGGATAATTTAGTCAGAGGACTATTCAGGTTGACTCTAAATTGGTTCTGAAGGGGAAAATGGAGACATGTTCGAACTTCTCTGATGACCTAGGAATACCTATCAGTGTGCATGAAAGGCTGGGTAGCTTACTTGGAGAGAATACATTCTAAAAAACAAAGTCAGGGAGGCAGATAAAAATGAGTGAGTAAATAGCTTAACCTGTAGGAAGACTGGCAGTGTGATTTTGGGGGGAACAGTGGAGGTCTCTAATTTGAATTTATCTATGGTTCAAACTCTAGAGGACTTATATCCCTGACCCAATGAGGAAGTACAATTAAATTTTTAAAATAAAATTTCTTTAAGGTATCTGAGTTCAGGAAGTACTAATCCTCTAAGCAAATAGTATAACTCAAATAGGAATTATGTATCCAACCCTGGTTTCTACAGAACACAAAATAGTTTTGACCTCTCAACAGCTTCTGCTCATCTTTGAAACTTCCCATCAATATTGAACCAATGTTTGTGAGATTCAGCAATATGCCATGAAAAAGTCAGCCGTGCTGGAGGAAAATCAGTGGGGAATTTAGAAAAATTCATCCCTAACGCAATTATAAAAGACAAAGGATCAAAGCATATCAATCATGGATCTGATCCAACATGCTAATTTGTTTTCTACATTTCTAATGCACTCAGTTGCCATATATTACAGACTGTACACATATTTTGTTGTTATGAATAAGATTGGGAAAGATGTCAAAGAAATAAATTAGGAAGATTTTCAAATAAGAATGCACTCATATAAATTAATTTGAATCAGTGACACTGAAAGAAGAATTAATCATCTGTGTAGCAAAATAAGCAAAAGGAATATAGAGTAATATTCACTGGCAGTGAATATCAAAACATATTTTCAAGTAGGCTGAAAAAGTCTTTAGAGATACACACTCTTGTCCCCCAGAGAAGCTTCTGAATATCCTCTCTTCTCAGACTATGAAGTAAAGAAACTGAGAGTTGTAGCATAGATAATATCAAGCATTCTTATAAGAAATCCTGCAGTTTACTGTAAGCTGTTTATTGTAGTAAGCTGTTTATTATTTATATAAATCTAGTAATTGCACAGTTAGTCTATGTATGATATGTTTTCACTTGCTATTTTTGCACTAATATATTTGTCAATGTTTAATACATGCTCAAAAACATTTCCAAAATATTTATTTAAAAATAATTGAAAATATTTGATATATTGTGTGCACCATAACAAACACCAAATGACCAGATTTTCAATTTTACTTTTTTAGTTTCTGAAGTATTTTATGGTTTGTTGTGTTTCAGCAGTTTATGGGCATTACTAATGTTTTCAAAAATAAAGCAAGGTGAGGTATACTCATTATTATATAATGAATGACATTTTTGCTTGATATGAAAATTTTTCATGGCCTAGAAATAATTTATCAACAGTGATTCAAATAAACTTCAGCATGCCATATTCTGTCAGGTTTCTTTGCCCCATTTTATTTTATAGTCCTTAAAAATAATTTTACTATAAAAATGCTAGCTAAATATGTAATATACATATGTGTACACATACATAGAGAGATCTTTTAAAGCAAAGTATATTTGGTGATTGCTGACATGTCATCTGTAATATTGTGAGTCAATAATGGCATGCATTGTGCTTTTCTCCAGGAAATAAAATCTGTGGGGTTTTAACACAAAAATTGAACAAGTCTTTTCATACCACATATTCAGTGAATTATAAAATAGTTTGGTTTCCAAGTGTAACAGTGAAAATTTGGTAATTGTTTAATATAGTGATAAAAGAAATCAAGATACTAAGGAATATAATCATGTTAATGCATTTGTAAGAGATTTTTAAATTTTAAATTTTAAAAATTTAAAAGTTGAATTTTAACAAGTTAATTTCTGATACACATATCTTACCTAGGTCCAACGGAAGCTTGTGGTCTAGGCATGAGCCAGTTCCTCTTCCTTGCATTAAGGCAGTGAGGAAAACTACTAAACACATGCAAAAGTTTAATCCTCTCAGGCATTGTCTCTTAGAACTAACACCCAAAAAAGATGTCCTTTTCATTATAGGGGACTGGAATGCAAAAGTAGGAAGTCAAGAAACACCTGGAGTAACAGGCAAATTTGGCCTTGGAGCACGGAATGAAGCAGGGTAAAGGCTAATAGAGTTTTGTCAAGAGAATGCACTGGTCATAGCAAACACCCTCTTCCAACAACACAAGAGAAGACTCTACACATGGACATCACCAGATGGTCAACACCGAAATCAGATTGATTATATTCTTTGCAACCAAAGATGGAGAAGCTGTATACAGTTAGCGAAAACAAGACCAGGAGCTGACTGTGGCTCAGATCATGAACTCCTTATTGCCAAATTCAGACTTAAATTGAAGAAAGTAGGGAAAACCACTAGACCATTCAGATATGACCTCAATCAAATCCCTTATGATTATACAGTGGAAGTGAGAAATAGATTTAAGGGACTAGATCTGATAGATAGAGTGCCTGATGAACTCTGGACGGAGGTTCGTGACATTGTACAGGAGACAGGGACCAAGACCATCCCCATGGAAAAGAAATGCAAAAGAGCGAAATGGCTGTCTGAGGAGGCCTTACAATTAGCTGTGAAAAGAAGAGAGGCGAAAAGCAAAGGAGAAAAGGAAAGATATAAGCATCTGAATGCAGAGTTCCAAAGAATAGCAAGGAGAGACAAGAAAGACTTCCTCAGTGATCAATGCAAAGAAATAGAGGAAAACAACAGAATAGGAAAAACAAGAGACCTCTTCAAGAAAATTAGAGATTCCAAGGGAACATTTCATGCAAAGATGGGCTCGCTAAAGGACAGAAATGGTATGGACCTAACAGAAACAGAAGATATTAAGAAGAGGTGGCAGGAATACACAAAAGAACTGTACAAAAAAGATCTTCACGACCAAGATAGTCACGATAACGTGATCACTGACCTAGAGCCAGACATCTTGGAATGTGAAGTCAAGTGGGCCTTAGAAAGCATCACTACGAACAAAGCTAGTGGAGGTGATGGAATTCCAGTTGAGCTATTTCAAGTCTTGAAAGATGATGCTGTGAAAGTGCTGCACTCAATATGCCAGCAGATTTGGAAAGCTCAGCAGTGGCCACAGGACTGGAAGAGGTCAGTCTTCATTCCAATCCCAAAGAAAGGCAATGCCAAAGAATGCTCAAACTACCGCACAATTGCACTCATCTCACACGCTAGTAAAGTCATGCTCAAAATTCTCCAAGCCAGGCTTCAGCAGTATGTAAACCGTGAACTCCCAGAGGTTCAAGCAGGTTTTAGAAAAGGCAGAGGCACCAGAGATCAAATTGCCAACATCCGCTGGATCATGGAGAAAGCAAGAGAGTTTCAGAAAAACATCTATTTCTGCTTCATTGACTATGCCAAAGCCTTTGACTGTGTGGATCACAATAAACTGTGGAAGATTCTGAAAGAGATGGGAATCCCAGACCACCTGACCTGCCTCTTGAGAAACCTACATGCATTTCAGGAAGCAACAGTTAGAACTGGACATGGAACAACAGACTGGTTCCAAATAGGAAAAGGTGTACGTCAAGGTTGTATATTGTCACCTTGCTTATTTAACTTCTATGCAGAGTACATCATGAGGAACGCTGGGCTGGAAGAAGCACAAGCTGGAATCAAGACTGCTGGGAGAAATATCAATAACCTCAGATATGCAGATGACACTACCCTTATGGCAGAAAGTTAAGAGGAACTCAAAAGCCTCTTGATGAAAGTGAAAGAAGAGAGTGAAAAGGTTGGCTTGAAGCTCAACATTCAGAAAACAAAGATCATGGCATCTGGTTCCATCACTTCATGGGAAATAGATGGAAAAACAGTGGAAACAGTGTCAGACTTTATTTTTTTGGGCTCCAAAATCACTGCAGATGCTGATTGCAGCCATGAAATTAAAAGACTCTTGCTCCTTGGAAGGAAAGTTATGACCAACCTTGATAGTATATTAAAAAGCAGAGACATTACTTTGCCAACCAAGGTCCGTCTAGTCAAGGCAATGGTTTTTCCCGTGGTCATGTATGGATGTGAGAGTTTGACTGTGAAGAAGGCTGATCGCCGAAGAATCGATACTTTGAACTGTGGTGTTGGAGAAGACTCCTGAGAGTCCCTTATACTGCAAGGAGATCCAACCAGTCCATTCTAAAGGAGATCAATCCTGGATGTTCATTGGAAGGACTGATGCTAAAGCTGAAACTGCAATACTTTGGCCACCTCATGCGACGAGTTGACTCACTGGAAAAGACTCTGATGCTGGGAAAGGTTGGGGGCGGGAGGAGAAGGGGACGATGGAGAATGAGATGGCTGGATGGCATCACCGACTCTGTGGACATGAGTTTGAGTGAACTCCGGGAGTTGGTGATGGACAGGGAGGCCTGGCGTGCTGTGATTCATGGGGTCGCGGAGAGTCAGACACGACTGAGCGACTGAACTGAACTGAACTGTTTTGCTTGCTTCTGGTTATTTATGCATTCTAAGCCTGAATAATTTCACTCTCCTATTTCTTTTTCCTTTGACCTTTGTTTGTAACCTTATTTCTTTCCTATAATCTTTATCTTGTGTTCTTCAGTTACACTGATTGCCCTCTGGATACTGAATCTGATTTCTGTGTTCTTGATTTGAGACCAGTTTTTTCCCTTTATACCTTATTTTTGAGCAACCATGATACACAATTAGAAAAGGGGGGGGGGGGGAAAGAATCTGTAAGATGAATAGCTTTTATTTTGCCTTTTAAGAATTTTATTTGTATCAGTTAATGATGGTTTATGACATGCTTAATTTTGATGATGTCAATGACCCTTAAAATGTATATAGACCTCAAAGCCTCTTACCAGTTTGATAGTCCAGAAATATTTTCAAGGACCTGTGAGAATAGGATAGGGATCTAATTTCAGTAAGTTGCAATTAACAAGCAGAGATGGCCTAATCACATTAGATGAACTGACCACCTAAATAAAGCCCTCTAGTATTTTTTACTAGGTCACTTCAGCACTTGAAAACCAACTCACCTTTGTTTCTGTGATGTTGAGCTTAATCTTTCTCCCCAGTAACCTTGCCAACCTAACTCTGTCTGTGGCAAATTTTCTTTGACAGCTCTGGTGTCACACCTCAGATAGGATAGGTTTCATCACTGGACCTCAGGCCACTCACCCAAGGTTCTTGGTGCTCAACTTTAAAGCTTCTACCCTCACTCCTGACTGATAGATCAGGGAACCATTGATTACTGATTCAGTACTTCAGACATCTGACCCCTGAAGCATGGTAAGTAACTGACTTTAATTCTAATCATATTTTTGATGGTCCGTCCGTCCGTTCCGTCGCTCAGTCATGTCTGACTCTATGCGACCCCATGGACTGTAGCCTACCAGGCTTCTCTGTCCATGGGATTCTCCAGGCAAGAATACTGGAGTGGGTTACCATTTCCTTCTCCAGGGGATCTTCCCAACCCAGGGATCAAACCCGGGTTTCCCACATTGGAGGCAGACGCTTTAACCTCTGAGCCACCAGGGAAGCCCTGGTAGTGAGATTTTATTTGATTGAACTTTGGTTTTATGGTACTTAGAGTACTTGTCATGTGCTGACACATTTTTTTTAAATGATGCTTTTGAACTGTGGTGCTGGAGAAGACTCTTGAGAGTCCCTTGGACTGCAAGGAGATCCAACCAGTCCATTCTAAAGGAGATCAATCCTGGGTGTTCATTGGAAGGACTGATGCTAAAGCTGAAACTCCAATACTTTGGCCACCTTATGCGACGAGTTGACTCACTGGAAAAGACTCTGATGCTGGGAGGGACTAGGGGTGGGAGGACAAGGGGATGACAGAGAATGAGATGGGTGGATGGCATCACCGACTAGAAGGACATGAGTTTGAGTGAACTCCGGGAGTTGGTGATGGACAGGGAGGCCTGGCGTGCTGTGATTCATGGGGTTGAAAAGAGTCGGACACGACTGAGTGACTGAACTGAACTGAACTGAACTGATTGATTTATTTGGCTGCACCAGATCTTAGTTGCAGCCCGTGGGTTCTTTGATCATTATTGCAGTATGTGGGATCTTTAGCTGTGGCACGTGGAATTCTAGATGTTGCATGCGAGATATTTAGTTGTGATATGTTGGATCTAGTTCCCCAACCAGGGTTCAAATCTGGACCCCCTGCATTGGAGAGCTCAGAGTATTAGCCACTGGAAGACCAGGGAAGTCCCCATGTGCTGAGATTGTGTTTGACTTTTGGTTGGTTAGTTGGCATGTCTCTCCCGCATGGGAATTTCTTACTCTTCTAATTCTCCTCCTTTAAAGACTCCTGTTGACTATATGATCTGATGTTTTTCCTGCCTCTGGATGGAATTACTAAATTAACTTATAATTTCTGGTTAAAGGAACTCTATTACAATAAGCTTAGAAAAATAAATATTGCTGAACTTCTCAGATTAAACACATAAACACACTGAGCTTTCATGAGCTTTTCATGATACAAAAATAATGTATATTCTTATAAAATTAATCCAATTGTTTAAAAAATCAGTTTCACATAAAAATAAGAACAGTGATCTTCTGAATTATCAGTATTAAATATAATAAAAGCATACTTTTAAAATTCTATTTGGGTTTATGATCAAAGAGATATCTACTAGATACTTAAGATTATAAACTGTATTTCAACCATAATTATACTTCTGCTTAAAAATACTTTCCAAAATATTTTTGTAAAGAAAAATATTAGACTTATGCTAATTAAGTAATATCCATCGGAGAAGGCAATGGCAAGCCACTCCAGTACTCTTGTCTAGAAAATCCCATGGAGGATCCTGGTAGGCAGCAGTACGTGGGGTCGCTAAGAGTCGGACACGACTGAGCGACTTCACTTTCACTTTCACACATTGGAGAAGGGAATGGAAACCCACTCCAATGTTCTTGCCTGGAGAATCCCAGGGACGGGGGAGCCTGGTGGGCTTCCGTCTATGGGGTCACACAGAGTCGGACACGACTGAAGTGACTTAGCAGCAGCAGCAGCAGCAGCATGAAATATCTAGGTAATTTCTAAAATAATCTACTAAAACCTTTATTAGGTATGAGTTTAAGTTTGTATCAGTTCAGTTTAGTCGCTCAATTGTGTCTGACTCTTTGCAACCTCATGGTCTGCAGCACGCCAGGCCTCCCTGTCCGTCACCAACTCCTGGAGCTTAATAAAATTCATGTTTGTCAAGTTGGTGATGCCATCCAACCATCTCATCCTCTGTCATCCCCTTCTTCTCCCACCTTCAGTCTTTCCCAGCATCAGGGTCTTTTCCAATGAGTTAGTTCTTCACATCAGGTGGCCAAAGTATTGGAGTTTCAGCTTCAGCATCAGTCCTTCCAATGAATATTCATGACTGATTTCCTTTAAGATTGATTAGATGTCCTTGAAGTTCATAGGATTCTCAAGAGTCTTCTTCAACACCACAGTTCAAAAGCATCAATTCTTTAGCACTCAGCTTTCTTTACAGTCCAACTCTCAAATCCATACATGGCTACTGGAAAAACCGTATCTTTGACTAGATGGACCTTTGTTGGACAAATAATGTCTCTGCTTTTTAAAATGCTGTCTAGGTTGGTCATAGATTTTCTTCCAAGGAGCATGCATCTTTTGTATAGTTCTTTCTTATATTTATGTTACTTAGAGGCTAAAAATATTGGGCCTGTTATTAAATATATTATTGTTTCCATATGGAGAAAGTATGCCATAAGAAAGCATATACCTATAAAAAATTGTGAGATGGTAAATTCATAAACTTGTCTGCTATAGAATGCTGATATAAGACTGTTCACAATGATCTATTTCCTTGTTTGCTCCATAACCTACTAGTGGTTAAAAAGTACAATCCACATATCTAAATGAACGTACCATAAAAAATTAGAGTTCAGTTCAGTTCAGTTTAGAGTAAAGTGAAACAATTTTGTATTCAAAGTATATTAAGAGTGTAGGATGTGTTTTTTTTTAAAAAGTAATTGTGTAAGTTATGCTGGGTGTGTTTTAAGGGGAAAAAAGTAATATCATTGTAAATTAAAGTGACTGGTTGCACTTGAGTGAGAAGAAAGTGTATGACAAAATCTGAATGATAAGAATATCTGTAGGTTTGCAGAATAATTTTGTGTGGTCAGAGCTAGTTAATACTGGGTTAATTTTTTACTTTTTTAATGACCTTAAGTGTCAACTATGTCCTGATGAAAAACTAGAGTTTGGTGTTCTCTCTGTTAAATGCCAAAAGTTTCTTAGATCGTTGGTTTGTTCCTAATACAATTGTAAAAAGTTTTATTTTCCTTATAAGTAAGTTTCCTAGAAAGCAAAGTTTCTGTGTTTTATTGAATACCTTCCTATATTTCATGTTGATTTGACTATTTGATTATTTAAGTGAGCCAATTCGTCTCACATTTAAAAGAGCTAGAAATTTTGTTTTTTCAATCATGTTACCACTCATATTTCCTTTTAAACTCCTCTGATACTTTGGTTAAATAGTCAAGTAATGTTTTGGTGACTCATGGTCAGATTTCAGTTCAGTTCAATTCAGTCGCAAGTGCCCAAATCTTCTGAATTTTTAAAAACTTCTGATATTTTGCCATCTCAAAATAGAATTCCAAATAAAATTTGCTTGATCTCAAATTGACTTTGGAACTTTCCAGAGGATCCCTGGAAATTCACAAAAATTTTTCTTTTGCCTTGTAAAAAGAGAAATATTAAAAATAATTAGGATTATTTGATATGTTGTCCAGTAAGAAGAGATGCCTAACCCTCCCTAGGTTATTTGTTTGGGTAAAATATCATCAAAATAAATATTTCAGAAACGAAAGTTTTTAGAAAATTTTCAGTTTCCATGCTGCCCAAGATATCTCCCAATTCTGCTTTGCTGGTATTAAATAAGAGTATAATGTAGTTATAGTTCAGTGAAAACTTTGAACTTTCCTATCCTCTAGCCTCTGTGGGAGGTGAAAAACCAACTTTGATAAGTGCCGGTGAGTAAACACAGATTCTTAATTACACTGATCAACTTCCGCTAGCTTGTTCTCTACTACTTTTCCACTAGCTCATCCCAGTGCTTAACACCCTCCTGCCTGTGGTTTCAATACAGTTGAATCAATCCGTCTCCCATAGAGAGATTTCAATAGTTTTTAATAAAAACTTTCTTGTCTATTTAGCTTTGTCTGGTACAACTTGTCTTTGACAAAACCTTGACACAAATACAGTATAGTTAATACATATTGCGGAGAAGGCAATGGCAACCCACTCCAGTACTCTTGCCTGGAAAATCTCATGGATGGAGGAGCCTGGTAGGCTGCAGTCCATGGGGTTGTGAAGAGTCGGACACGACTGAGCGACTTCACTTTCACTTTTCACTTTCATGCATTGGAGAAGGAAATGGCAACCCACTTCAGTGTTCTTGCCTGGAGATCCCAGGGATGGTGGAACCTGGTGGGCTGCCATCTATGGGGTCACACAGAGTCAGACACAACTGAAGCGACTTAGCAGCAGCAGCAATACATATTGAATTTCCTTTCTATTTGCTACATGCTTTACAAACATTATCTAGCTTAATTCTCATAGTCACCTTCAAGAGATGTACTCTATTCATTTGGAAGCTGAGGAAACTTAGGTTTAGTTCCACGAAACATCCTAAGTCGCTCAGCTAAACTTGAGGACTCCCCCTCAACATCCAATCCTTTCTTGGCTGGGAGCATCTTATACACAGTTTTGCATTTATTGTTCTATGACTTCCTTTTAAAAAGAGAACCTCCCAGATTGTGTGAAGCCATCATGGAACCTGAATGTGCCGCTAAATGGTTAACATACGTTAAATTCAGAATTTAAGCATGGGAATGGCTGGTCTCAATGCCTGTATGCTTCTTTTGTCAGGTGTGGCTCTTTCTGTGTTCCTTTTCTTGTTTTAGTAAAAGAGTTAAAATGACAGACCAGGAAAGCTCATGCAGGCAGGATTTATTAAACAAGTAACATGAAACTATCCTCCTGAGATGTGAGAGGGGACCCAGCCCATTTTAGTTTTTCTCTCTTTATGGCCTTTGTTCCTCACCCAAGCAGTCTGCAGAGACTGATACATTCATGTCAGACAGGGCTTGTATTTGAGACCAACCAGGGACGGGGTCATGTTGAGAATGTTTTTCCCCACCAAATTTTTTTTTACTCCAGGCTGTGGATTTTCCCTTTTTTTGTTTTGTGCAAAAAGTTTCATTCCTTTGTCTGCCTTTTAGCTGCCATTTTTTTAACAGCCATTTTGGACTTTTTTTTTTTTTTAACTCTAACTACCTAACACTTTCACTACAATTATTCTCAGTCTTGTTTTAGAGTTCTAGTGTTTAGTAAAATTATTTCAGAGACAACTCTGCAGAACTAAGGGCAGGCTGTGGGAGTAACTGAGTTCTGGGACTTTCACTCCAATTAACTATAAGACCAACCCTGCCTCTCTCCTGCTCTTCATCTATTTATCTGTCATATGAATCAAACTTACTTTGAAGAAATGATAGAAATGATTCTTGTCCAAAATGGTTTGGAAGTAGTGGCAATGTCAGACTTTGAGGACATTTTTTATTGAATACATGATGATATAAGTTAGCAACTGTGGCAAATTAATTATGCAAAATTTATTCAATATATTTTGAGCTGAAAAGGCCTAAGAAATTATCTAGTCTAATATCTTCCTTTTAAAGACACAAGAAATGAGTCACGGGAAAGAAAGTAATTTACCTAAGGTCAAAGATTGGTTCAGCATTGAACTGTAATGATTAAATTCTTACCATGCATTATGTCACTAGCTTATTTTAAATATACTTTAAGAAAGCACCAAATGTAACTTGTCTTTATACTGATGGTAGTCATGCTTTGACAGAGAAGGCAATGGCACCCCACTCCAGTACTCTTGCCTGGAAAATCCCATGGACGGAGGAGCCTGGTGGGCTGCAGTCCATGGGGTTGCTAAGAGTCGGAAACAACTGAGCGACTTCACTTTCACTTTTCACTTTCATGCATTGAGAAGGAAATGGCAACCCACTCCAGTATTCTTGCCTGGAGAATCCCAGGGACGGGGGAGCCTGGTGGGCTGCCGTCTATGGGGTCACACAGAGTCGGACATGACTGAGCGACTTAGCAGCAGCAGCAGCATGCTTTGAAGGTCATTGTTCACTTCATGCTACTTGATTCATTTTATGAGTGAGCACAAGAAGATATTTAACTTCAATCAGAATAAAAAACCAGTTGAGCAGCTTGTTTATTTTTTTTCTCTTTTAATTAACATCATATGTGTAAGTGGTTGAATTCCCTACTTTGGCTAGTTTCTAGAACTATCACTAACAAATTTGTTATGGACTGAATACTTGTGTCTTACCCCAATTTCATTTGTTGAAACCCTAATCTCTAATGTGATGGTAGCTGGAGGTAGAGACTGGGTAGTCATTAGGGTGAGATTAAGTCATGAGGGTAAGGCTCTCATGGTGGAATTAATGCCATTTAAGAAGAAGAGAGATGAGATATACTTGATATACATTGTTGTTATGAGATATACACTGAAATACTTGATATACATTGTTGTTAAGAAATCATTATTAATTTGACCTGAAGCTAGACAGGCACCATGGTCCATGAAAATTTTGGGGTAGTTGTATCTCTATCTCACTTGTATACAGATATTTCTCTAGTTTCTAACGTAGTGTCTTGTACATTATGGGCCTTCAGCAAATAATGAATTCATGCAGGCATGAAGGCAAGGAGAATGCCAAAGTTCTAACAACTGTGACAAAGCCCACAATTGATGCTTCTCAGATTAATGAAGGAAAAAAAAAAAATAAAAAGAACATATTTTTAGTTCTTCTGGTGTTTCAGACTCTGTGTTGTATACCTTGTATAAACTATCATACTTAATATTGTGTTGTCAAGCTATAAACCTTAATTTAAAGATGAAAAAATCAAGACTCAGAGGCCCCAAGACCAAGTCTATATCTGTGGCTAGTTGAAGAGTCAGAATTTAGATCTTTAAATTGTATTCCCTTTTCACTATCATAAAGTATCATGTTTCATAAGATATTATGTTTCTTAATAAGATTATGGAGAAAGTGCTACAATAGCCTAAAGCAGAAAGAGATGGTTTTTATATAGTGAAGTACATGATGTAGCATTTAAATTACATATTTAAGTTTGGATAGAATTTGAACAATACATAGAAGAGACAAATGTATTGAGCATATGAGCATGCCCTGAGAAGAGATTGTTTCTTGGCTGTAACAATTTAGCTGTAATTAAAGCAGAGTAAGGATTTTTTCCATATCACTCTTAAGCTAAGTACTTAATTGGGATTTGTGAATTTTCTACATAATTGTGGAGGTTAGTTGACAGTCTGTATTATACAGAATAATAATTCAGAAAAAAGGATCTAGAGCATAAATTCTCACTTTGAAATTCACATCAATGACTTACTTACTTGAAGGCATTGCTTGCTTTTCATGCATCTTAGTTTTCTTCTCTGAAGTTGAGGTACTTTCTAGTTTGTTTATCACACAACTGATGTGCTAAATCACATAATCCTCAAAAATTCCATAGGACAATGCTTGCAAGTATTAACTATTTCTTCTGTCTGTTATCAGTTACATTCAAAAATGTATTTTTTTTAATTTTATAAGTACTTCTATTTATAAATGGTCATATTTATAAAGGTCTTTCCTTTAGTAGAAGCCATGAAGAGTTTCTTTTAAATTTCTCTCGCCTTAATGTTCATGGTATCTGATTGATTTGGAATTTGATTTCTTTTCTTATTTCAGTGTTGAGTCTGCCATTAAGGTAGACCTCAATCAAAGGTCTTGTTCAATTCTGACTAACAAGCTACCCATTATCAATTAAGTGATGCACTATTTCTGATATTATCTATTATTATTCAATCTCTTTGTTGGCCTTCATTTTAAGATGTAATGAAAGATCAAGGAATATCAGAATATATTTCTAATCCCCAGGGGAAATTTTACAACTCAAAGATGTGAAGTTAAAAACCAGAAACTGGTGTATATTAAAACTGTGATTTTGAACTGCACATGCAATAAAACATGTAAAAAAACAAAAACAAATGAGGACCGGTTTTCAGTCAGCACAGTACTCATCATCTTTAAAAAAGTAGCAAAGTCATTCACTATCTAGAAAAATGCACATAAAATTTTTTTAATTTTCAATTCCTTTACTAAAAATTAACACTTTAATAGACCTGGATTTGCCTAAAGTTTGTGTGTGTATTCTCACACTCCTATTAGCCTCTAAATAATTCTTTAATTCAAAACAAATTCCCCAATGCCTAGTTAGTATGTAGAGTAAATCAGACATCATGCTAGGTGTAAAGTTATAAACACATGAAATGAATCAGACTTTCAAATTAAATATAATCACACAAAAGAGAATTTAAGAAATGATTAATAAGGTATCCTGTCACAAGAACAAGACTATGGAAATACAAAGAAGATACATATCAAACTGTAAACAAAGCAAACTTTTAAAATTAACATAAATCTTGGTTGGATTAAGAGCCTAACTGTGTTAATATATGTATATACAAATTGCATCTAAAGAGAGGTGTTAAATTCCACCCATCTGCCCAGTTGGCTTTCAGGATATGTCTCATTCAACCTAATGTGTTTTTTTTACCAGATCTTCTTTTTGATTTTCATCTAATGACTATTTAGTGTTCTCCCTTTTTCCTATACAAGAGTGCATTTTTCAGCTATTTAATCAGAGGTGATTTCCCTTACAGCAAGAATAACACATGCTCTTAAAAAGGCAGGTTTTCTTGTTTGTTTTTGTATTTAAATAACAGGTAACAATCAGACAGAAAGTAAAGCCTGTGTAAAGGCAAACAGTTCTGATATATGACTATTTCTGAAACTTGAAGTAATTTGGTTTGAGTTAATGAATAAGAAAAGTAAGAACTTCTAGTTCATAGAGGGCCTTATTTAGAAATGAAAGTGTCTGAAATTTCCACTACAACTTGTGAAGAGTTACTCAATAATTTTAAGAAGGGACTCCATTTTATATATGTGTGTGTGTGTGTGTGTGTGTGTGTGTGTGTATACATACACATGATCGGAGAAGGCAATGGCACCCCACTCCAGTACTCTTGCCTGGAAAATCCCATGAACTAAAAGCCTGGGGGGCTGCAGTCCATGGGGTCGCTAAGAGTCGGACACGACTAAGCAACTTCACTTTCACTTTTCACTTTCCTGCATTGGAGAAGGAAATGGCAACCCACTCCACTGTTCTTGCCTGGAGAATCCCAGGGACGGGGGAGCCTGGTGGGCTGCCATCTGTGGGGTCGCACAGAGTCGGACACCACTGAAGAGACAGCGGCAGCGGCGACACACATGATATTTTAGTTGAAATAAATATGAAAAATTTAAAACACAGCTAAGAGCAAAAGAAGCAGGACAACCTTGGCCCCATACATGGATAGTATAAATGCAACAGTTGTGAAAACTCCTAAAAATTAAGAACACTTCTTTGCGGGTATCTGATTCCCAAGTGCTCCTTATTGTCTCAATGATGATTTTACACATGTGGCCACATTTTGTTTGGTATTTATCAAGTTAAGTCTCCTGATCTACAATAATGTCCCTTTCACTCCTTTTACTTTCTGTTATTGATTGTTGCAAAGCCAGGTCCTTGTCTTTTCAGTTCAATTCAGCCACTCAATCGCGTCTGACTCTTCGCGACCCCGTGAAAGCAGCACGCCAGGCCTCCCTGTCCATCACCAACTCCCGGAGTCTACCCAAACCCATATCCATCGAGTCGGTGATGCCATCCAGCCATCTCATCCTCTGTCGTCCCCTTCTCCTCCTACCCCCAATCCCTCCCAGCATTAGGGTCTTTTCCAATGAGTCAGCTCTTCGTGTGAGGTGGCCAAAGTATTGGAGTTTCAGCTTCAACACCAGCCCTTCCAATGAACACCCAGGACTGATCTCCTTTAGGATGGACTGGTTGGATCTCCTTGCAGTCCAAGGGACTCTTAAGAGTCTTCTCCAGCACCACAGTTCAAAAGCATCAATTCTTTGAAGCTCAGCTTTTTTAAAGTCTAACTCTCACATCCATACATGACCACTGGAAAAACCACAGCCTTGACTAGACGGACCTTTGTTGGCAAAGTAATGTCTCTGCTTTTAAATACGCTGTCTAGGTTGGTCATAACTCTCCTTCCAAAGAGTAAGCGTCTTTTAATTTCATGGCTGCAGTCACCATCTGCAGTGATTTTGGAGCCCAAAAAAATAAAGTCAGCCACTGTTTCCACTGTTTCCCCATCCACTTGCCATGAAGTGATGGGACTGATGCCATGATCTTTGTTTTCTGAATGTTGAGCTTTAAACCAACATTTTCACTCTCTCTTTCACTTTCATCAAGAGGCTTTTGAGTTCCTCTTCACTTTCTGCCATAAGGGTGGTGTCATCTGCATATCTGAGGTTATTGATATTTCTCCCAGCAATCTTGATTTCAGCTTGTGCTTCTTCCAGCCCAACGTTCCTCATGATGTACTCTGCATAGAAGTTAAATAAACAGGGTGACAATATACAGCCTTGACGTACTCCTTTCCCTATTTGGAACCAGTCTGTTGTTCCATGTCCAGTTCTGTCACTTCCTGACCTGCATACAGGTTTCTCAAGAGGCAGGTCAGGTGGTCTGGGATTCCCATCTCTTTCAGAATGTTCCACAGTTGATTGTGATCCACACAGTCAAAGGCTTTGGCATAGTCAATGAAGCAGAAATAGATGTTTTTCTGGAACTCTCTTGTTTTTTCCATGATCCAGCAGATGTTGGGAATTTGATCTCTCGTTCCTCTGCCTTTTCTAAAACCTGCTTGAACATCTGGAATTTCACGGTTCACGTATTGCTGAAGCCTGGCTGGAGAATTTTGAGCATTACCTTACTAGCGTGTGAGATCAGTGTAATTGTGCAGTAGTCCTTGTCTTTTTGAATGTTCTGTATTTTTTATTTATACTCTTCTTTCATTTCTAGTGTCATTTAGATAGTTACTCTAAATTCTCAGTTTTATGTTAATAGAAGTTAACTCTAAAGACTTGGCAAGGTGACAGTCTACATTTCAATAATTTGAAATTACTTTAGATTGTACACTTCAATAATTTGAAATTAGTTTAATAACTTGAATTTATTCATATACCAGGTAATTTTATGAGCAAAAAAAAGCAAGAGTTTATAAACTACATCTACTTATAAACCGCTCTGTGGAACAACAAGATGCGTTCTCTCTTGTTTTGTGTGTACTTTTATTTCTTGTTCTTTGGCAAACTGATGAGCCGAAAGCCTATCAGGGATAACAGTCTGCCCTAAATCAAATCAATGCAGATATTAGGTAAAACAATTTAAATGATCTGTGGGTGTTTCTTAAGCTTATGATTTCAGCTGTAAAAATGCATATTCTGTTCAACTTTGGGTAATGGCTACTGGTATCCATCTGTTAGCCTTTCCACTAGTTAAACAAGGATAAAAACATTTTCTTCACAACAATTCCTGTCTTTCCTTTGGGTTGAACCCCATTCCCAGAGGGGCTAAATTTACTATGAAGGCTACTGTTTCTACTTGACATGTAGACATCTGCTGGATGACATCTCAGAATGATCACTGGGAATTAATGTTTAAGCAACTGTATCAGACAGCAGAGGAAGGCAAGGATATTTACACAAGCGAAAACAAGCAGGTAACGTTTGGAAACTTCCTCATAGCCAGTATTTTTTGTTTATTTTTTTATAGTTGAATTAAATCCACCTAAGTGAATTAATCCCATAGATTAGTTTGCCAAATTTTGATAACGAGCAAGTCTTTTTTGTTAAGTGAAAATGTGGTTGAACTACCTTTACTGAAGTGTTTATCTAGTTATTTATTATACATGCTCATTTCTTGGACATTTAAATATATGTCGATCCCCATCTCCCAATTTATCCCCCCCTCTATATGTTTGTTTATTACTTCTGTGACTCTATTTCTGTTTTGTAAATGTCTATTTGTACCATTTTTTTAGATAGCACATATAAGTGATTTCATATGATATTTATCTTTCTCTGTCTGACTTACTCCACTCAGTATGACAATCTCTAGGTCTATCCATGTTTCTACAAATGACACTATTTCATTCTATTTTATGACTAATATCCCCTTGTAAATAGGTACCACGCATCCTCTTTATGGATTCATCCAATGATGAACATTTAGGTTACTTCCATGTCCTAGCTATTGTAAATAGTGCTGCAATGAACACTGGGGTGCATGTATCTTTTCAAATTATCATTTTCTCCAGATGTATGCCCCGGAGCAGCATTGCTGGATCATATGCTAGCTCTATTACCAATTTACATTCCTACTGACAGCATAGGGGGAGTCTCTTTACTCCACACCCTCTATAGCATTTATTGTTTGAGATTTTTTGATGCTGATCATTCTCATCTGTGTAAGGTGATACATCATTGTAGTTTTGATTTACATTTCTCTGATAATGAATAACGTTGAGAATGTTTTCATGTGCTTTTTGGCCATCTCTATGTCTTCTTTGGAGAAATGTCTGTTTATGTCTTCTTCCCATTTTTTGATTGGGTTGTTCGTTCTTTTGATTTTGAGCTGCATGAGCTTTTTGTGTATTTTGGAAATTAATTCCTTGTTGGTCACTTCATTTGCTAATGTTTTCTCCCATTCTGTGGGTTGCTTTTCATTTGTTTATGGTTTCCTTTGCTGTGCAAAAGCTTTTAAGTTTAATTAGGTCCCGTTTGCTTTTTTTCTTTTAATTTTCATTAGGAGATGGATCAAAAAATTTTGCTGTGATTCATGTCAGAGAGTGTTCTGCCTGTTTTCCTATAAGAATTTTATACTATTTGGGCTTATATTTAGATCTTTAATCCATTTGAACTTATGTATGGTATTAAGACGTGCTCTAATTTCACTCTTTTGCATGTAATTATCTAGTTTTCTGTCTGGTTCTGGAAATTTTTGCTTTGTGAGATAGTTCAGTGGATTTCAATGTTAAATCTTTCATTTATGAATGTCTAAGTTCTAAAATTTGTTAGTAAATTTACACAGGATAGCCTGAATTGTTGGGTGTGTGTTCTGGAGTATAAAAGCAGGACTGTTAAAGTAACTGAAATTATTCTTTTCAATTTGGTTCTAAGGCTTGCCTTCTTGGTGTCATTTTTTTCTATAAAATTCAATCTAGTTGTATATCCTGTAAAGTTAGGTTTGGTGACTATCTGTTGGAAATGTTTGTCATATATGTATATGTGAATATGAGAAATTTGGTTTTAAGGTCAAATGTTACATAGTGACAATGGAAGAATTAATCTAAACCTCATGGGACATCTTATTATATAATTAAAATTTAAAATATGTAGATTAATATATTTAAAGCAAGGCATACAATTTTTGGTCAAGATTAAATCCTATTATAAATTGGGACAGTTTTGATTCTAAAATATGAGTTTAACCTATTGAAAACTTTGGAATAATAAGGCATGAAAATTTATCTTTTAATGAGAAACCTTGTATAATTTCTTGGTTATTAAATTGTAAAGTAAGTTTCTCTCAGACCAGAGTGGTGTATTGAAAGTACTTCCCAAGGAAGAAAAACAAAACTGATAAGTCTTTTTGCAAGGTCCAGATAAGGGAAAGCATTAATCTAACCAGGAAATTTGTATACTATTACCAAAACATATTGATTATTTCACGATTGGGATAGCTGATTAAAATCCATTTATAAATTCAAAAGGTCCCTAGAAGAGTGCTCTGTATCTTGCCCTACTTTATAGTTTTCCTGCATTGTAATTATAGATAAGGAAAATACTGTTCATCTTTTGAGTCTCTCAGATAAAATTTTCTCCATCAATAATTTTTTAAGTTTGCATTAACTTGATTAACATGAGATTGTGGGTGTTTTCTATAACACAAAGTTTCAAAGTCTTGATTTAAATGGATTCCAAGTAGCCAATTTGTACAAGCGAAAGTCCATAGAAATCGATGAAACAAACTTCTGAGAAAGATATTTTAACTCTTTTATAGAGGCACAAGGTTGTATTATAATAAATCCTCTGGATTCATAAAAATCAGTTTGAGTAACTGCCTATAAAGTCTCAATAGTGGTAAAATTAGTAAGGGTTGTTTGTTTTACATAGTAGTCATATAAGGATTTATTTCTACCATTTCAATTGTGGTTTAATTTTAATAAAGTGTATCAAATGATAAATACTTGCTTAGAGACATTTTTCATGTACAATATTCCTTAGACTTGAACGTATGTATAAATCAACTGTATTAAAAACTCAAATTTCTAGACCACACTACCAGAGAATCTGATTAGGTATTTGTGAAATGGCACCTGAATATGTACATTTTAACAAACATTTTTGAACTCCAAATTGAAATTTATAATACTCAGCTCTCTAGGTTGCTAGAAGATTCGAGAGATTGTATCAGACATTTTCATTCACTTGAAAATCATTAGTAGATAACTATAATTTTTTAAAAACTAAGTAAGTTTATATTCTTAAACCATTTCTAAAATATCTCAGTAACATAATAATGAAAAGGTTAAGAGCTTGAAATCTAAAGATACTTCCAACTGTAGTAATAATTCTATCTAAACTTGCTGTAGTTTGATGTTTTACAAGGTTCTTACTTTCCTTAGAATAATAAAGTTTATATATGTCTGGTAAGACTGATTAAGGAAAAATGAGAGAAGTCACAAGTTGCCAAATTCATAAATAAAATGCAAGATGTCACTAGAGTTTAAGATAGTCCACTGAATGTTCAAACTAATTACACTTTATGTAATAAAGAACTTTATCTAGACTGTACAAATAACAGGTAAAACCTATTCACAATTTTCAAAACAAAAGAAGAAAGAACAAATTATAAATGCATTTCACCAGTGGTATCAAAATTGTAAAGAAATATAAGAGATGCTGGTTAAATTCATGTCATAAGAAAAATGCAAATTGTAACCACAATTAGATGGTATTCTACACTTAGTAATGACTGAAATTAGAAATTGACAATATAATGATGTAGAGAAATGAGCATTCTCATACACTGATGACAGAGGTATAAAAATGCTATAATCACTTTGCAAAGTATTTGGCAGGATCTAAAAAATTAAGCACACTCATTCTCTGTAACCCAGGAATTTCTTTCCTAAGGAAAATATACTACATCAAAGAAAGTGTTTGAATATATGCAAAAGAAAAGTACAAATATGAATTCAAAATCAACATTCCTAATAGAAAATAATTGGAAATGCCCTAAATGTCACCAGCAGTAAGCTAGATGGATAAATGTGTGAAGTCTTTATACAATGGTAACTATGATTTATAACAATGTTAATAACACATGTCTCTACACATTGACACCACTTCAAACCACCATACTCTCACCATCTACTGTCTAGTTAGTGCTCAAGTCTAAACTTAGTCCAAGAGGTAAAGGTGGTATGAGGAAGTGGCCCAGGAAACAGATCTTGGGATTTATTCAAGGATCCCCATACAGAGCACTGGGAAACTGGTCTAGTCCTCTTTAATTTCATCCGGCTGCATCTTCTATTCCACGCCAGCACTCCTTAGATACCTTCTGATATCTAAGTAGATGCCCAATACTTCTCAACCTGTTTTTTCTCTTCAGCACTTCCATGTGTAGCCTGATTACGGTACCTGCATACCTCCGTAGGATATTGAGACTCTTGTATGATACAAATATACATATTCAACTCAAGGCATTGCCCTTGCCTTGTCTCGTAGGCTTGCACACTCCATCATCCACTACTCCTGACTTCCCTAAATCACTTTAATTCTCTAAAGCCAAGTTTCTTCTCAGTAAAGTGCAGTTGACAAAGTTAGGTGTTTAGATGGTAGGAGAGTGGTTACTTGTGAAAGGCGACAGTGGTTACTTGTGAAAGATGACACAAGGGGCTCTAAAGGGAAGCAGCTACAGTCTGTTTCTTGATTCAGATGCTGGTTAGATAGGTTGGCTCACTTTCTGAAAATTTGTTTACTCAGGATTTATCCTTTTCTTTTTTTTTTGCACATTATACTTCAAATTAAAAAGTTTGCTTAAAAGACATATTGGTTTTACTACTCTAAAAATATATTTGACTATAAGTCCTACAATAATAATAAGATGAAGAATATGAAAGTGTGATGCCAAGAATAAGTAATTATTTAATTAATCTACACAAATAATACTTAAATAGCTGCAAATTGTAAAACACTGTGCTAGGTATTCACACTGTAGCCACAGTCCTTTTCTTAACAATTTTATAATCTGGTTGAAGTGCAAAAATACATCAGAACTAATAAATAAATGCAATGAAAAGGCTATTGCACTGGAGAATAAGATCTATGAGAAATACGAAACTTGTTATGGTATGTAACTAAAATTTTGAGGAACCAAAGATTAAGGCACTCACAATTGTGAAATTTGAAAAACTAAGTAGACAATGTTGCTTAATGTTGCCAGACCTCAGTTTGTTTGAAATTATGTTCTCAACCACTCTAGTTTATCCTGCTCTGATACCTGCTTCAATGGAAGGTATCCAGTTCAACTGTTACCTATTCATTTCAGTTTATAATTTACAAGTACAATACTCAAATTCCTTATCAAGAGAAATAAGACGCAAAGTAATTCAGGTATATTTCTATTAGATAAAGTCCAAGCAAAATGAATCTACTTTCTTACTTTTTTCATGATGGTTGTCTTTGCAAAGGGGAAGGAGTAGTGATTGTAAAGGGTCAATAGATGGCTTCAGAAGTACTAGAAATTTTTTATTTATTGATTTGTGTGGTGGTTACATAGGATTTCACTTTTTCTTTTGAATTATAAATGTATAATTATTGTTTTCAGTTTATACAGTTGGATAAATAAGTTTTTAAAGATGTTAATTTGAAAATCACCTAAAAGATCACAGAAATGATGTAACAGTGAACTTTGCAAACCTCTTATTTCGGAGGAAACAAATAAGATGCTTACGCTTTGGAAGGAAAGTTATGACCAACCTAGATAGTATATTAAAAAGCAAAGACATTACTTTGCCAACCAAGGTCCATCTAGTCAGGGCTATGGTTTTTCCAGTGGTCGTGTATGGATGTGAGAGTTGGACTGTGAAGAAAGCTGATTGCTGAAGAATTGATGCTTTTGAACTGTGGTGTTGGAGAAGACTCTTGAGAGTCCCTTGGACTACAAGGATATCCAAACAGTCCATCCTAAAGGAGATCAGTCCTGGGTGTTCATTGGAAGGACTGATGATAAAGCTGAAACGCCAATACTTTGGCCACCTCATGCGACGAGTTGACTCATTGGAATAGACTCTGATGCTGGGAAAGATTGGGGGTGGGAGGAGAAGGGGACCACAGAGAATGAGATGGTTGGATGGCATCACCGACTCGATGGACATGAGTTTGAGTGAACTTCGGGAGTTGGTGATGGACAGGGAGGCTTGTCCTGCTGTGATTCATGGGGTCGCAAAGAGTTGGACATGACTGAGCGACTGAACTGAACTGAACTGAACTGAAATAGAAAATAATAAAGGTCACTTCCCTAATCAGTCACACTTAAATGAAAGTCACTTTCATATCATCAACGTATGATAATCTGCACTTTAATTTTTAACTTTGTAAGGTAAAAATGACTCCCTAACTATGAAATTTTTTTCAGAAGTCAATACATTTTAGGTTCCATCTTAAGAGATGAAATTTCAGAAAAATATTATATTTCACAGGTGTGACATATTAATCTGTAGTTATTTAATTTATTTTATTTTTTTTCTCTCACAGAAATGACTAATTCTCTAGGATGACAGTACATAAAATTAAGTGGTCTGCATATGTATATTCTTATAGCAATACAAAAGTTCCCAGTTAAGTGGAATCCTTCGGTTTATATATATGAGGGAAAGTAAAGTAGCCTCCTGAAAGAGATGGGAATCCCAGACCACCTGACCTGCCTCTTGAGAAACCTGTATGCAGGTCAGGAAGCAACAGTTAGAACCGGTCATGGAACAACAGACTGGTTCCAAATAGGAAAAGGAGTGCGTCAAGGTTGTATATTGTCACCTTGCTTATTTAACTTCTATGCAGAGTACATCATGAGGAACGCTGGGCTGGAAGAAGCACAAGCTGGAATCAAGATTGCTGGGAGAAATATCAATAACCTCAGATATGCAGATGACACTACCCTTATGGCAGAAAGTGAAGAGGAACTCAAAAGCCTCTTGATGAAAGTGAAAGAGGAGAGTGAAAAGGTTGGCTTGAAGCTCAACATTCAGAAAACAAAGATCATGGCATCTGGTCCCATCACTTCATGGGAAATAGATGGAAAAACCGTGGAAACAGTGTCAGACTTTGTTTTTTTGGGCTCCAAAATCACTGCAGATGCTGATTGCAGCCATGAAATTAAAAGACGCTTGCTCCTTGGAAGGAAAGTTATGACCAACCTTGATAGTATATTAAAAAGCAGAGACATTACTTTGCCGACCAAGGTCCGTCTAGTCAAGGCAATGGTTTTTCCCGTGGTCATGTATGGATGTGAGAGTTGGACTGTGAAGAAAGCTGATCGCCGAAGAATCGATGCTTTTGAACTGTGGTGTTGGAGAAGACTCTTGAGAGTCCCTTATACTGCAAGGAGATCCAACCAGTCCATTCTAAAGGAGATCAATCCTGGATGTTCATTGGAGGGACTGATGCTAAAGCTGAAACTCCAATACTTTGGCCACCTCATGCGACGAGTTGACTCACTGGAAAAGACTCTGATGCTGGGAAAGGTTGGGGGCGGGAGGAGAAGGGGACGACGGAGAATGAGATGGCTGGATGGCATCACCGACTCTGTGGACATGAGTTTGAGTGTACTCCGGGAGTTGGTGATGGACAGGGAGGCCTGGCGTGCTGTGATTCATGGGGTCGCGGAGAGTCGGACACGACTGAGCGACTGAACTGAACTGAACTGAAAGTAGCCTCAGATATCTTGAATTTACAATACCATAAATTATAGACAGTAATGAGAAATGGCTGGACTCTCCTATATTATAGGGCTTCCATGGTGGCTCAGACGGTAAAGAATTTGCCTGCATGTGGGAGGCCTGGGTTTGATCCCTGGGTCAGGAAGATCCCTTGAGAAGGGCGTGGCAACCCACTCCAGTATTCTAGGTTGGAGAACCCCCATGGATAGAGGAGCCTGGCAGGCTACAGTCCATTGAGTCACAAAGAGTAGGACATGATTAAGTGACTAAGCACAGCAGCACGTGCTATATTGTAAGCATAAAGTTGAGAAGGTTTGCTGATTGCTTGTATGTAGGGCAAAAGAGAAAGAAAATATTCTCACATGTTTGTCTTGAACAACTGGGTGAATGAAATTGTCATACTCTGGAACAGATCAGGTTACAGCATATATGTGCATGTGCTGTGCTGTGTCCATTTCAACTCTGTCCATGGAGATTCCCCAGGCAAGAATATTGGAGTGGGTTGCCATGTCCCTCTCCAGGGCATCTTCCTGACCCAGGGATCGAACCCAGGCCTCTTGCACAGAAGTTGGATTCTCTACCATTTGAGCCACCAGGGAAACCCAAAAATACTGGAGTGGGTAGCCTATCCTGTCTCCAGGGTATCTTCCAGACCCAGGAATCAAACTGGTGTCTCCTGCATTGCAGGCAGATTCTTTGCCCACAGAGCTACCAGAGAAGCCCCACATATGTGTATACATAAATACATATAGTAAAGAATTTGGGGTGGAATATTTTAAGTTTCAGAAACCCATTAACGTAAAAAAATAGAATCCCTGAGTTGGCAAGAAAAATGTCATGGCAAGAAATGTACATTTGAATGTTTTCAGTCTATATGGGCCTCCCTGATAGCTAAGTTGGTAAAGAATCCACCTGCAATGCAGGAGACTCCGATTCAATTCCTGGATCAAGAAAACCCACTGGAGAAGGGATAGGCTACCCACTCCAGTATTCTTGGGCTCCCCTGGTGGCTCAGCTGGTATAGACTCCACCCGCACGCAGTGCAGGAGACTTTGGTTCAGTTCCTGGGTTGGGCAGATCCCCTGGAGAAGGGAAACGATACCCACTCCAGTATTCTGGCCTGGAGAATTTCATGGACTGTATAGTCCGTGGGGTCTCAAAGATTTGGACACAACTGAGCAACTTTCACTTCACTTCAGTCTGTATGAGGTGACCTGGGGTTAGGGAGGAGATTCTGTCTGGATACAGAGGAGGACCAGAATCTTAGCTCTGCCCAGTCTAACTGGGAGGCTGTGGGCATAATATTTGCAACCTATGATCTTGGTAAAACCTGTATTCTAGGATTTTTGTAAAGATTGATTAAGACAACCAAGGTATGTCAAGACTAGATTACAACAGGAGATTCAGATTTAAGTGCTTGACAAGCATTATATTAATTAGGATATTAACAACTTGATTAGTTTAAATATCTCCAAAAGTACTTTCCAATATCTCCCCTCAGCAAAAACACCACCAAAGAAAGACAGAGACCAAAGGAATGAAAAATAAGAAAAAATTAAAACAATATTTTCTAACTATTAATATTTCCTGAAATATCACCTCTAAAATGTAATCAACCAGGACAGCTGGCTAAAGAGTATTTCCAGAGAAACACTGAGGATATGGGAAGCAGATTTGGTGCTTATGTTAGCAGGAAGGAGAAATGAAGCCGTAGACATTAGAGCACATCATGGGAAGACCACTTTACCTATAGGGACTTAATCACCGGGGAGACATATATAACCGTACGTTAAAACATTTCTAAATTCTTATTTGCAAAAATTGTATAATATGTGGGAAAACACTGCTTGATATTAGACAAATCATTGCAATTACCATTTATCGGGGACCAGCCTCGATGTGACCCAGGGTATCCTCGGGATGAACGGCGTCGGCGTCAGAGAGAGAGAGAGAGAGAAAGAGAGAGAGACAGGGGCTGATGATTCCTTGGTTTACACTGGAAACCAATAAAACCCCAGCACGGGGCTTGCTCTGTTTACGTAGGCCGCAGGCGCCCTCTCGAATCACTGGAGGCACCCCACCAGGGCACCCCCTCGAGTGGGTCTTAGAAGCCCAGGCAGATAAGTAAACTCAGAGGGCCCAGCGCTCCAAGGATCTCAACCAGAAAAAGGAGAATAGAGAAAAGGATGGAAAAAGAGAAAGAACGACACGGGGAGACCAAGCTTCAGTGAGCAAGGCCCAAAACTTTATTTTCCAGTGCTGCTTTTATACCCTAAGTTATGCGCATAAGAAACAAAGAAAGGGAGGTATAGATTCACACCAAAATCACGTGGGGTCAGCAGTCTTGACCCTTATCAGGATCAGGGCTTATTTTTGTGTGTCTTGTGATAAAAGTTTTAGGTGGTTTACATCTTCTTCTGGCCAGGGGGCCTGCTAACAGTTTATGGCCCTCTCTCCTAACAATAGGTTAGTTAGCAAGTAAAAGGCTTATATTCTTTTAAGGTGACTTTCCTAGAGTCAGGTGCTAGACACATAACAAAGTTACATTCCTATAAGGCACCGGTGTAGTGAGCTGCAAGAAAGGAACTTATTAACTTAAGATCTGATGTGGTTAAATCAAAGGCTACTACTTATATTCTCTATATGTGATTAATATATTTCCAAGGATACAATAGATAGAGGAAACTGCAGCAAGCATTGATTCAACAATGAAATCTTTTTTAGTACTACTCTAATGATTTTAACTTCTTCAACAGATTCCTGTATTTTAGAATATTAGGCTTTCTGTGCTTGCATGGCTGGGAGGCTATAAACAGTCACATTCGTAGTTGTAAGAGCCCGGACAAACTTGTCATGCAAGTTAGAAAGCTATCAGAGGGGCTTGGATTGGAACACTCCTATTAAGCCGAGGAGAACTTTTAAACTACAGCTCTGAATTAATGTTTTCAGAGAAAGGTGGTTGGGGGAAGCCCCTGTAAGTATTAGAGGACTTGGTAAGAGGCGTAAGATAGTAAAGCAGTCAGATTCCGGTTTTCTTTGGGGTAGATGCTCAGGTAAGTCCAGGGGGCTCCTCGAGTCCTGATTAGCCTTTGCCCGTCAGGCCTCTTCCCTAGTTGACCTTTGCCACGGGTAGAATTTCCCTCGCTGGCTCTCGGCAACCATTAACTCAATCATCTAAGAAACTGAATCCTTTATACTGTAGGGTAAGGGAATGGCAGATATTTATTAAAAATTTTATGTCTAATTGCTATTGCTAAAAGTTTATTATTAAGTATAAAATTATCATTGAAAAATATAATAGACATTCAATTAATACTTACTTCTAATGTGTTTATATTCAGAACTATATATAAATTGCATATTATTATAGCAGGTATTCATAATACATTTTCCCTGACCCTTTTTCTTCATACTTCTCCAACGTCCAAGAATATTATTACATAATCCACTCTTACAACCAGCTGCAATGAAATATTTGAAGGATAGTTGCCTGCCAGATGGAAAACACAGGTAACAGTGCCAAACAATGTATAATAAAGCATATTTCTATTTTCATATTCCAGTGGAATCTATTAATATTTTTATAAACTCAGAAAAAATATTGGTACATGATTTTGGGAACTGGATTGCTCAGAAAAAAAGTAAAAATAACAAGGAAGGGAATGTCACATAGAGCAGACTATAATGTGAAAAAATAAAGGAAACACAATGGCAAAGTTTGAGGTAAAATTTCAGTAGATATAAAAAAGTACAGACAGTATTCTCCTAAGGCAGGTTACTAACATACTAAAAAGACCATGTAGGATAGTGAAAATACATTGTGAAACTTTCAGTGCAATGAAGAATTTTCAGCAGTCAGCATTTTGTATTGAGGGATTCCCAGGGGTTGGCACTGGTGGTAAAAGCCCACCTGCTAATGCAGGAGATATAAAACCCAGGTTGGATCCTTGGGTTGGAAAGATCCCTTGGAGGAGGGCACAGACAACCTACTCTAGTAGTCTTGCCTGGAGAATACCCATGGGCAGAGGAGCCTAGCGGGCTACAATCCATAGGGTAGCATAGAATTGGAAAACATGGAGGCGACTTAGCACATGCGTACACACACACACACACAATTTGTACCAATCTCTAATTTTCTAAAATCAGAGACTCTTATGTTTGCTTTTTACTTTTGACATTTCTTATGAGCTAAAGGAAAATGTACCAGAACTCATATTCTCTAGGTAATTTCTGACAGCTGCTGATCTGAAAGTGATGAAAACCATTGGAGACAGTTAGCCATGCTAAAGACTGAGTGCATTTTTTATGATGCTGGCAAAGTATGGATGATCGTGGTTGGTAATCTAAGGAAACGCGGCAGCAGAAAATAATTACTAGAAGGGAAAGTCTGAGAACCACACAAGAGAAATGGAATATTGGTAGATGATTTTTAGGATGAATTCTGTATGCAGTGGGTCACTTCTGGAAGAGGAACAGAAGGATTTTCAGAAATGTGGGTTCCTCAATGCTGATCTTTTGTTATTCAGAGTAAGTCTTCTATTTTCAGGAGGGTCTTAACTGAGAGACCTAAGGTACTTGAATTTGTACCTTGAATCAGAGGAGAGACTGTCTGGATTGTTTCTTTTTTTTTTAAATTGTAACATTCTTCATCACCTTCTTGGAGGATTTTGTCCTATTTGGTCAAGAGTTATAAAGAAAATTCTGTTGCCTACTAATTTTTTGTTGTTGTTGATGATGTAGAGTTGATTTACAGAATTGTGTTAGTTTCAGGTGTACAGCATAGTGATTCAGCTTTTTTTCCCCTCTGATTGCATTCCATTATAGGTTAGTATAAGATATTGTATACAGTCCCTTGTGCTATATAGTAAATCCTGTTGATTATCTGGTTTACATATGGTATTTTATATTGTTAACCCCATACTTCTGTTTCTCCCCATGCCCCTCTCCCCTTTGGTGACCATACTTTTTTTTTTTTCTGTCTGTAAGTCTGATTCAGTTTTGTATATTGATTTCATTTGTTTTCTAAGACTCCACGTATAAGTGACATCATATAGTATTTGTCTTTCTCTGTCTGATTTACTTTGCTAAGCATAAGTTCTCATAGTTCACATTGCTGCAAATGACATTTCATTTTTTATAGTTGATAAACATTCCATTGGACCACATCTTCTTAGGCCATCATCAAGTTCTGTTGATGGGCACTTGGGCTATTTCTATTTCTTGGCTATTGTAGTGTTGCTGTGAACACTGGGGTGTGTATAACTTTTAAAATTAGAGTTTTTTTTTTCCAGACATATAGCAAGGATTACTGGATCCTTGTTATATGCTGACTGGATCATATGTTGGTTCTATTTTTTTTGAGCTTTTTATGGAAGCGTTATACTGTTTTCCATAGTGTTGTTGGCTACTAATTTAATGACAATTATAGCATCTGTTAATAATATCAGTAATTAACCCCAGTCTCCATCAATACTCTATGTATCCAATAACTATATTCTCAGAAGTAACCTAAAATATATGTACTTTTGAGGTCTCCTATAAATCTTCGAAATTGGGTTATAGACGAGTTGAAAATTTTTTATAATCCTAAAAGATTTGGATTTAATGTGAATGATAGAATTCCTAAACTGTTCACTGTGGCCTTATGGATACCATTGTATTAAGTTCTGAGTAGTCTCTTTAATAAATGGTTTTGAGAAAGCTAGATATCTTTATGCAAATGAATGAAATATTAATAGAACCCTTATCTTATACTATACACAAAAATTAACTGGAAGTGGATTAAGGACTTAAATGTAAGACCTAAAATCACATAACTTCCTAAGCTTAAGCAGTTTTGATGCCCTGTTGAATTTCTTTATGTGATTATCCTTTAAGCCATCTCTCATCCCCATATTCATACGTCCATTCATTTATCAGAATCTAGAAAATACTTAGTACATTTTGCTGAATGTATGGATGAAGAAATAATAAATTGCTCCACATACAAACATAATTTTTTCTATATTGTCCCCATTTCTAAATGTTTTCCCCTTCTTAAATCATTCTATTTCTTAAGTAATATTCAAAGAAAACAAAACTCAAAAAATCTTGATCATCCATAGAGTTCTACTCATAGTTATACTTTGCAAACATTAGAGCTATAAATTGGGAACATACTAATGAGGTGGGTAAAACTCACAGGACATGCTTTTAGTACTGGGGAGATGATACTCCAGATTTATGTCTATTAGGGACTGATTAGATACATAATGGCAACCCACACCAGTATTCTTGCCTGGAGAATCCCAGGGACGGGGGAGCCTGGTGGGCTGCCGTCTATGGGGTCGCACAGAGTCGGACACGACTGAAGCGACTTAGCAGCAGCAGCAGCAGCAGCAGATACATAATATGTTTGTTGTGTTCATTTTAATACCTCACAGAAACAAAATATGAACAGGAACTGCTTTGTTTAATTCTATGTTTCATGAGTATGCAGATTTATTAAGAAATTGATAATTGACAAAATTAGGGATACTGTATGTAACTGCTTATGATTTTTTTAAAAAAGCATTAATGGAAATTCCTAAATACTTCTCTCAGTTTTGTCTTTTGAAAAATATAAAATATTACATATAAAATATATATCCTTATATATTATACATTTTATGTATATGTTTAATCATACATTATTTGGCAGAAATTTAAAGCAAACTGTTTTTTTGTGGTGTCTAAAATTAAAACAAAACTTATCTAAACATTTTATCAAATTAGCAGTATTGTCTTTTGAAAAATATTACATATAAAATATGTGTTTCTATATTATACATTTTATGTATATGTTTAATCATATGTTATTTGGCAGAAATTTAAAGCAAACTGTTTTTTTTTTTGTGGTATCTAAAATTAAAACAAAACTTACCCAAATATTTTATGAAATTATTTCCTTTATGACTCCATGAAGCAAACTATAAAGATTGAGAATAAAATATTTCAATTAATAACTATAAAATTTATATGATTTAAATTTCAACTCCCATTCATAACACTGTAATTTTAATCATTCCATTTCTATTTCAAATCATAAAAATCCTAAGTTAATGTATAATAAATGTAAAATGAAATATAACATAAATATATAAAAAGAAAATATGGAAGTCAGTACTCCCAAGTGAAATTTTTGAGAATCAAAGTTAACACTAAAATAGAGAGCAGAGAGCAGAGCTGAAACCATGGCCTTTTGTATTTTTGATCTGGAAGCGGGTGGGAGTTGCCACAAGTTCTGTTCTTATAGGGAAACCATGAAATATGTATAAAAGACTTCCATTCAAACCTTGAAAATGACTAGAGTCAGGCTCATGGACAGAAACTAGAGATCAAGTGTGCAGTTCATAATCTCTCCCCAGCTTTAAAAGAAGAGCTTCATAAAGCTTATACTGACCTTTTCCCAGAGCTAAAGCTTTTATGAAACTATAGTCTAGGCAGGTGGGAAAAGAAATCACAAACCCTTAACCAGAGAGTGAGCCAGGTCACCTGCTATTTTGAACAACAGATTTTCTACATCTCCAAAATAAGCACACAAAATCATCCCAAACCAAAATTAAAGAACTATATTTTGGACAGGAGGCCACAAGGGAAGAGCTAACTGAAAAATAAAAAAGTGCTCAAAGAGATAAAGGTATTCAAAGAGATAGAGAGTAATGGAAAAAATGATCAAAATACAATTTCACACAAAGAAATCTGACAGTAAATAGTATAAAAAGATTTCTAAGCATAAGACAGACATAAAAAAGCAGAATACATATGCTTCCATATGAATTTCAAATATAAGATTAATCTGAATAGACTTTCAAGTGAGTATTTTTAAAAATTTATTCAAAGATATAGAAGGCAACAGAAATTCTTTCAAAAAAAAACCTAAAATATCAATTGACTATCATCAAAAGCAATTAAATGTTCCAAATGTGAATGAGATACTGACAATTAAGATGCAGGAGAGAGGAAAGTGAAAGTCGCTCAGTTGTGTCTGACTCTTTGTGACCTCTTGAACTGTAGCCTGTCAGGCTCCTCTGTCCATGGAATTCTCCAGGCCAGAGTACTGTGTAGCCATTTACTTCTCCAGAGGATCCTCCCAGCCCAGGGATCAAACTCAGGTCTCCCACATTGCAGGTGAATTCTTTACCATCTGAGTCACCAGAGAAACCCCATGAGAGAGGAAGGTAAATGGTAAGCAAATAAAAGTCCAATTAACAACTATGAATGACTAGATAAAGGGTTCTTTTAAAATGTTTAATAAGAATTTCTATGAAAGAACACAGAAACTTGGTAACTTAGATCCTAAAACTGAGATACATTTCAGGTGCTAAAGTAAAAAAATAAATACGTAGATAAATGAGAGTGCTGCACTCAATATGCCAGCAGATTTGGAAAACTCAGCAGTGGCCAAAGGACTGGAAAAGGTCAGTCTTCATTCCAACCCCAAAGAAAGGGAATGCCAAAGAATGCTCAAACTACTGCACAATTGCACTCATCTCACATGCTAGTAAAGTCATGCTCAAAATTCTCCAAGGCAGGCTTCAGCAATATGTGAACCGTGAACTCCCAGATGTTCAAGCAGGTTTTAGAAAAGGCAGAGGCACCAGAGATCAAATTGCCAACATCCGCTGGATCATTGAGAAAGCAAGAGAGTTCCAGAAAAATATCTATTTCAGCTTCATTGACTATGCCAAAGCCTTTGCCTGTGTGGATCACAATATACTGTGGAACATTCTGAAAGAGATGGGAATCCCAGACCACCTGACCTGCCTCTTGAGAAACCTGTATGCAGGTCAGGAAGCAACAGTCAGAACTGTACAGGGAACAACAGACTGGTTCCAAATAGGAAAAGGAGTACGTCAAGGCTGTATATTGTCACCCTGCTTATTTAACTTATATGCAGAGTACATCATGAGGAACGCTGGGCTGGAAGAACCACAGGCTGGAATCAAGATTGCTGGGAGAAATATCAATAACCTCAGATATGCAGATGACACCACCCTTATGGCAGAAAGTGAAGAACTAAAGAACCTCTTGATGACAGTGAAAGAGGAGAGTGAAAAAGTTGGCTTAAAGCTCAACATTCAGAAAACTAAGATCATGGCATCCAGTCCCATCACTTCATGGCAAATAGATTGGGAAACGATAGAAACAGTGGCAGATTGTATTCTCTTCGGCTCCCAAATCACTGCAGATGGTTACTGCAGCCATGAAATTATGAAGACTCTTGCTCCTTGGAAGAAAAGCTATGACCAATCTAGACAGAATATTAAAAAGCAGAGACATTACTTTGCCATCAAAGGTCCATCTAGTCAAAGCTGTGGTTTTTTCCAGTAGTCATGTATAGATATGAGATTTGGTCTATAAGGAAAGCTGAACACCGAAGAATTGATGCTTTTGAATTGTGGTGTTGGAGAAGACTCCTGGTGTCCCTTGGGCTACAAGGAGATCCAACCAGTCAATCCTCAAGGAAATCAGTCCTGAATATTCATTGGAAGGACTGATGCTGAAGCTGAAACTCCAATACTTTGACCACCTGATGCAAAGAACTGACTCACTGGAAAAGACCCTGATGCTGGGAAAGATTGAAGACAGGAGGTGAAGGGAACGACAGAGGATGAGATGGTTGGATGGCATCACCAACTCAGTGGACATGAGTCAAGCAACTCCAGTAGTTTATGATGGACAGGGAACCCTGGCATTCTGCAGTCCATGGAGTTGCAAAGAGTCAGACACGGCTGAGTGACTGAACTGAACTCATAACTATTAAATATGTTATCACTAAAAACAAACTAAAAACATAATACAATGGCAGTAAACATAAAAGTAATAAAGGAAAGTAATTTTCAGCCTAGAATATTGAATTGAATTAAATTATTATTAAGGGAAACATAAAGAGTCTTTGGGTCCCAGTTATTCACTCAAAGAAATACAGAATGATGTGGTTTCAAAAGAAAAATGCATACAAACAAAGGTGTAAGACACAATAAACAAAAAACTAAGCTCGGATATTGATAGGAAATGTTGGTGAATTTAGTTAATCAATAATATAAAAGAAAATTATTAAATGCATGGCTAAATGATATAGCCTAAGAAGCTGAAGTTAAAAGTTTAGACAACTCTAATAAACGAATTGGGGGATGGCAGACTAGAGATGTTGTTTAGCGAACACTGATGCTAAGGACTAAGGACTTAATCTCATTCTGAGGGACTTATTCTGAAATCAATGCACCGAAAAAAGTTAGACCTCATTATAGTTATAATTCAGTATTGATGTTAAATATATATATTCAATAAAAGAGTTAAAATATGTGCTGTTTCCAAATCCACAGATTAAACTAAGATTGCATACAGAAAAACTTTAATATTAGAATGAATGCTTTCATAGGAAAAAATAAAGAAAATTAAGATAAAGGATGTTAAACATGAATATATTTGTAAGTTTTTAGGATTGTATCAATTATATTGAGAATGTTCAAAAATAATTTTGTAGAACTATTAAGGCTATTTACATCTTCTGAGACATAGTTAAAACAAAATGAAACTAAAAGTTTGAAAAAAAAAGTTTTATGAAATACTAGCCCAAAGAAAGTAGAATATTCCACACAAAAATTATAAAAATATAATTTATGTATTAAAGAAATGATAGAATAGGTAATTAATGATAAAAGAAGCATTTCACAATAGTGTAAAAATAAATAGATGTTATATACCTAAAACTAGAGCTAGAAAATATAATAAAAAAATCTTAAGTCTAAGGCCACAATCATAGTAAATATTTTATTAAACTAGACCTAAAAATTATGATAAGAATTCTTAAGCCTAAGGCCACACTCATAGTAGATATTTTATTATACTTCCATAAGTATATAAATTGTTTAAGCAGTTATACAAAATTTTATAACTTAAATCTAATATACATATATAGAAAAGGTATTCATTACAGTTTAAACTGATAAAGGAGAAACCAAACTCATTTATTAAATACATGCAAAAGAAAAATGCTAAGATATATGCCTTCAACCTTATGGAAGATAAAACATAACACCAAACTAATTGCATTCCTCATATTCAAAGTTGGGGTCTCATTCATTTCCCTTAAAAATGACCTAGTTTTAATGACTTGGTAGAATAGAATATTGTCAAGTGATCTACAGCATTACTAGCCTAGTCTTTTAGAACACTAGTCTTCCTGCAATACAGGAGACCCAGGTTCAATCCCTGGGTCAGAAAGATCCACTGGAGAAGGGTATGACTATGCACTTCAGTATTCTTGCCTGAAGAATTCCACAGACAGGGGAACCTTGTGGGCTGTAGACAATGAGGTCACAAAGAGTCAGATGATTAGTGACTACACTTTCACTTTTCAGAACACTAACAGTTTATACCCTTCTTTGGGGTCTTGAATTGCCATATAAGAAATTCAACAGCCCCAAGGATGCCACGCTCTGAAGAAGCCCACAACACACGATGGGCCATGTATAAAGGCTCCCAGTGGAGGTATAATTTTGTAACTATTCCCATCAAGGCCCTCAAATATGAATGTGATTAACCATCTTAGACTTCTGGTTGATTCCATCCATCAGCTGAATACCATCAAGTGACATCAGTTGGCACCACTTGGAGCAGAAGAATTACTCAGTAGAATGGTCCCCAAACTCTTGATGTACAAAAATTTGAAATATAGCAAGATATTTATTGGTTAATATTGTAGGCTATTTTATTATGCAGCAATAATTAGAACAAGCAGTGTTTTAAAAAATATAAATCAGATCAGACCATTCTTTTCTACATTTTCAAGAATCAATATTGGAAAATTGTTTCATGTAGTCTATCACATTACGAAATTGAATCAAGAAAAAAAAATTTTTTTCACTTCAATAGAAAAAAGGAATCAATAAAACACATTGGGTCAATTTAGAGGTAGAGCAAATTCATATTTAATCTAACATTTTAGTAAAATGAATTGAATGCAATCTTCTGTAGAAAAAAACATTTTCATTGTCAGTGTCAATATTTTTCACAGTCCGGGGTTAAAAGTTTAGGTATCCAGGGACTCCTTCTCATAGTTCTCCCTTAAATCTCATGAAATGAAAAATAAATTAATAAATAAGTAAATTCAGTTTCAGATTCTGCTTATGCTAAAGGGACTAAATTTGTTAAATGCTCTAATCATCCTAAGATAAACAGATGGCTTCTATTCAAGCAAAGCAAAGCAGTAATTATACACATCTGTATAATACCAATAAAGTCTAATATATCCAGAAGCTATTGGCTGCCATTTCAGACAACAGTCTCTGAGAATAACATTTGTATAATTATTTAGCCATTTTTCATAAAAGCTATACTGACACCCAGAAAATTTTTATCATGCCAAACATAAGGGATGTCTTTGATTCATTCCTTCTTAAAAAAAAAAAAAGAGTGCTATTGACTGTCAGTGGAATATCAAGTTTGTTAATCTTACCATCTCTTTGCCATATTTTTTCTTTTGTATGACATTAGAAATTTGCTTCTGTTTCGAAAGAAAGCTCATGTTTACTTAGTTTTTTGAAGAAACTTGTATATCCCGATCATCAGGGGTATAATAAATATTACACCTCCAAAAATCATTCTAAAAATATTGGCCGCCAACAGAGCTGAATACTGTTCTTTGAATTTTAAATGTTTCTTTTTGAATTTTCATACACAACCAGAAATGCCATCACCTCAAGTAGGGTGTTGTGGTTTCACGTGAAGGAACAGCAGCTCAGCCATCTGGAGAGACACTTTAAAGGTTTTTATTGTCCAATTGGTTTCTCTAGTTCTATATGGCAGCCTGTAGACACCCACATTTTCTGTCTAGAAGTGCAAATGAATGCTTTTATTTCTGGCAGCTCAAGTAAAATGCTGCTCTTCAGATAGCCAGACTGAAATGCTTCTGGTTACCAAAATAATTTCATTAGCCCAGTTAGAATGACATGCATAAAATTGAGATTATACCCTGTAAAATCAATTCTCATTACTAACCTTAATGAGGCCAATATGTTTTTCTATATAAAAAGTGCTGACGAGTTTAGTCTAATTTTAGGAACAAATGAAAATACAGATTTGAGAATGTTTGTGGAGACTGTGCTATTTTTTTTTAATAAAGATATTTCTAACTTATCAATCTTTAAGGGAAATTGATGACAATTTAACATTCTGTTAACATTCTTCAAAAAATGTAATGTTCATTTCAGTTATTTCTGCCTTCCAAATTCCATTTTGTACTTCAATTAAATCTGTATTGATCATTGTGAGGTAATTGGCATATACTCAAATAAATTTGCATTGTCTAAACTGAAAAGCTGAAGTTTTACCTATGTCAGCAAAGATGGTAAAAATAGAGCCTTTATTACTACTATTTTTTTAGAGCCAGGAACCTGATGAGCTTTATTTTTTATTTTTATTGGAGTTTAGTTGCTTTACAATGTTGTGTTACTTTCCGATGTACAACAAAAGGAATTGGCTATATTGTTTGCATATATCTCCCCTGTTTTGGATTTCCTTCCTATTTAGGTCACCACAGAGCATTGAGTAGAGTTCCCTATTCTATACAGTAGATTCTCATTAGCTATATATTTTATATATGGCATCAATAGTGAATGTATGTCAATCCCAATCTCCCAGTTCATCCACCCCTCTTCTTTCGACCTTGACACCCACATTTTTATTCTCTATGTTTATCTCCACTTCTGTTTTGCAAATAGGATTATCTATAATATTTATCTAGATTAAACATACATGTATTAATATATTTGCTTTTCTGACTTCACTCTGTATGACAGTCTCTAGGTCCATCCACGTCTCTGCAAATGGGGCATTTTGTTGTTTTTATGGCTGCATAATCCTAAATCAAATTCCTTATGATTATACAGTGGAAATGAGAAATAGATTTAAGGGACTAAATCTGATACACAGAGTGCCTGATGAACTATGGCTGGAGGTTTGTGACATTGTACAGGAGACAGGAATCAAGACCATCCCCAAGAAAAAGAAATGCAGAAAAGCAAAATGGCTGTCTGGGGAGGACTTACAAATAGCTGTGAAAAGAAGGGAAGTGAAAAGCAAAGGAGAAAAGGAAAGATATACGCATTTGAATGCAGAGTTCCAAAGAATAGCAAAAAGAGATAAGAAAGCCTTCCTCAGCGATCAATGCAAAGAAATAGAAGAGAACAATAGAATGGGAAAGACTAGAGATCTCTTCAAGAAAATTAGAGATACCAAGGGAACATTTCATGCAAAGATGGGCTCGATAAAGGACAGAAATTGTATGGACCTAACAGAAGCAGAAGATATTAAGAAGAGGTGGCAAGAATACACAGAAGAACTGTACAAAAAAGATCTTCATGACCCAGATAATCAGGATGGTGTGATCACTCACCTAGAGCCAGACATCCTGGAATGTGAAGTCAAGTGGGCCTTAGGAAGCATCACTACGAACAAAGCTAGTGGAGGTGATGGAATTCCAGTGGAGCTAATTCAAATCTTGAAAGATGATGCTGTGAAAGTGCTGCACTCAATATACCAGCAAATTTGGAAAACTCAGCAGTGGCCACAGGACTGGAAAAGGTCAGTCTTCATTCCAATCCCAAAGAAAGGCAATAGCAAAAAATGTTCAAAATACAGCACAGTTGCACTCATCTCACACGCTAGTAAAGACATGCTCAAAATTCTCCAAGCCAGGCTTCAGCAATACGTGAATCGTGAACTTCCAGATGTTCAAGCAGGTTTAAGAAAAGGCAGAGGAACCAGAGTTCAAATTTCCAACATTCACTGTATCATCAGAGAAGCAAGATAATTCCAGAAAAACATCTATTTCTGCTTTATTGACTATGCCAAAGCCTTTGACTGTGTGGATCACAATAAACTGTGGAAAATTCTGAAAGAAATGGGAATCCCAGACCACCTGACCTGCCTCTTGAGAAACCTGTATGCAGGTCAGGAAGAAACAGTTAGAACTGGACATGGAACAACAGACTGGTTCCAAATGGGAAAAGAAGTACATCAAGGCTGTATATTGTCACCCTGCTTATTTAACTTATATGCAGAGTACATCATGAGGAATGCTGGGCTGGAAGAAGCACAAGCTGGAATCAAGATTGCCGGGAGAAATATCAATAACCTCAGATATGCAGATGACACTACCCTTATGGCAGAAAGTGAAGAGGAACTAAAAAGCCACTTGATGAAAGTGAAAGAGGAGAGTGAAAAGGTTGGCTTGAAGCTCAACATTCAGAAAACTAAGGTCATGGCATCCGTTCCCATCACTTCATGGCAAATAGATGGGGAAACAGTGGAAACAGTGACTGACTTTATTTTGGGGGGCTCCAAAATCACTGCGGATGCTGATTGCAGCCATGAAATTAAAAGACGCTTGCTCCTTGGAAGGAGAATTATGACCAGCCTAGATAGCATATTAAAAAGCAGAGACATTACTTTGTCAACAAAGGCCCGTCCAGTCAAGGCTATGGTTTTTCCCGTGGTCATGTATGGATATGAGAGTTGGACTATAAAGAAGGCTGAGTGCAGAAGAATTGATGCTTTTGAACTGTGGTGCTGGAGAAGACTCTTGAGAGTCCCTTGGACTGCAGGGAGATCCAACCAGTCCATTCTGAAGGAGATCAGTCCTGGGTGTTCATTGGAAGGACTGATGTTGAAGCTGAAACTCCAATACTTTGGCCACCTGATGTGAAGAGCTGACTCATTTGAAAATACCCTGATTCTGGGAAAGATGAGCGTAGGAGAAGAAGGCTACGACAGAGGATGAGATGGTTGGATGGCATCATCGACTTGATGGATATGGGTTTGGGTGGACTCCAGGAGTTGACGATGGACAGGGGTACCTGGTGTGCTATCGATCATGGGGTGCAGAGAGTCGGACACGACTGAGTGACTGAACTGAACAGAATGAGTATTTGTTCTGGAAAGCAAGATCTTCTTTGCAGAGTGTTTTTTTTTCAAGTTGAACATCATAACCATGGTCATCTAATTCCTACGTAAAATAACTGAAAGTCAAAAAGAAAATTCATTATCATTTGGGAAAAATTATTTCCTATTTAAAGTCTTTGAGAACATCTTTCACATGTGGAACATATCATCTCACCTTACCATTAAGTTGGTTCATTAGGTTGTCCCATATAGACAGTAGGGTATCCGTAAAGACACTAGACACGCAATAAATCACTACCCAGTTAATCCCTTCTGCAACATGCTGACAGGTGATAATCCAATACTAAAAAACCTGCAAATTCATAATGCAGCACATTTAATTTTGAAAAAATTCTGATTGTGAGAAAATACTCCTTTAAAGTGATGGCATATCTGATTCCCTAGTGTTACTGCTCTTTGGTTGATGGTACAGTTATGGATAGATTGAATTCCTCTAGCACAAGTTTACCCCAAAAATGCATAATGATACTGTGGTTATGTGTGTGTTTTTTTTTAAGAGAATCCTCTTGGGGAGTCCCATAATGAAACGCACATGGATTAAATAATAGTCTTTGATTTGCTTCAAAATATTTAAGAACAGGAGAACTGGATGAGGATCGAAGAAATATAATCCGAAGTAAGATTGTGGTTACAGCTGGGTAACAGGTACATGGGGATTCACTATATAAATTTTTCTCCTTATACATTGATTTCATAATAAAAAATTAAACAAGCAAAATGATATATCACCACTTTCCCATATCAGCTTCATATTTTCCTTAGGCGTCAATACTAGAGGAAATGCCAAATTTTCTTCATATGAAATATCTTTGGAATGTAGAAATGTTATTGACTGAATATTATGAGAAGCTTACCTGCTTCATCAAACCTAATTGCTCACACAAGGAAACTTATTTCTTTTTAATTACTGACTGAGCTCCCCAAAAAATAAATAAAGGAAATCCTCTGAGGACAAAAGTGAAATGAAAATTACTGTTAAGTGTGAGCAAGTCCTTATCTACCCTGAGAACGTTCACTGATTCTAAAACTGCACATCATGGATTTTTATATTCCTGTGCAGATAATATGAAAGGAATCCCACCTTATCAAAGGAGAAGTAGGAAGCAAGACTTTTCCATGGAGCCAGAACTCTGTAGAGCCTCACTACCTGTGAATTATAAGCTGGAAAAAAAGGAAAAAAAAAAATCCATCCTTATGCTAAGCCAATATGTTAAGTTCTAAGTAGGAGAAAATCATTCTGCCTTGTGGTTGGTAAATTTATGCTCTCAAATCATGTATTTGCTCTATACATTTGAATTTCTACTACATCATTTATCCAACATATTCGGATATGAGATATAAATTTAAAGAGATCCTTGATTGGTAGAATTTAAGAGTGCTCTCTGAAACAAATACAAATGCTACAAATGCTAGCATCATTCAGTTCAGTTCTGTTCAGGTCAGTCACTCAGTCGCGTCCTACTCTTTGCGACCCCATGAATCACAGCACGCCAGGTCTCCCTGTCCATCACCAACTCCCAGAGTTCACTCAAACTCATGTCCATCGAGTCGGTGATGCCATCCAGCCATCTCACCCCCTGTCGTCCCCTTCTCCTGCCCCATTCCCTCCCAGCATCAGAGTCTTTTCCAGTGAGTCAACTCTTCGCACGAGGTGGCCAAAGTATTGGAGTTTCAGCCTCAGCATCAGTTCTTCCAATGAACACCCAGGACTGATCTCCTTTAGAATGGACTGGTTGGATCTCCTTGCAGTCCAAGGGACTCTCAAGAGTCTTCTTCAACACTACAGTTCAAAAGTATCAATTCTTGGCGCTCAGCTTTCTTCACAGTCCAACTCTCACATCCATACATGACCACTGGAAAAACCATAGCCTTGACTAGATGGACTTGGTTGGCAAAGTAATAATTCACCTTAAATCCAGGCACCTTGGAAGTCCTAAAGACAAAATTAAACATTAGGTTCTTCAGATATAAAAATTATTGAATGTTAATTATAAACTATTATATTTAAAATATAAAGAAAAAAATATTATCCAGAAATAAAATAAGTATGCTTGTCTATTATAATATGAATAAAATGATTTTCTAAATGGAGGAGAAAGATAAATCTTTCTTACATAATCATGCCAAATAATATGCTTGTTCTTCCCTTTACGTGAAACCTAGTTCCAAGTCCCTCTTCCTCCTTGAGAATTGGCTAAATTAAATACATACTTTCAGTAAAAGAGTAGAGAGTGGAAAAAGATTAGCAACTTTACCATGGAGAAATTTGGCAAATACTACCTTAGTTAAGTGACTAAGGTGTACACGAATATTGTGTGATATCATATACATCCAATATGGGTAAGGAGAACAAACTATCTCTTTCCATAAATCTATACCTTGTGTAATCATGAGAAAAACAATAGAAAAATAAGTATTGAAAAATATTTTACAGGTACCCAGTCAGTATTCCTCAGCCAGAGGAACTTCCATAGACCAGGGGAGAGTAGGGAAGTATGAGAAATATAAGATTATACTCTGGATAAGATCTTGAAACAAGAATTTGTACTAATGGAAAAATTGGCAAAATCCAGAAAAATGTATAATACAGTAATGTATCAATGTCAGTTTTTTCAAAATACCATTTAAGATATTAACAATCACTTGATAGAATAAGGGCTAAGTGGAGAAATATCAGTATCCTCAGATATGCAGATGACACCACCCTTATGGCAGAAAGTGAAGAAGAACTAAAGAGTCTCTTGATGAAAGTGAGAGAGAACAGTAGAAAATATTGGCTTAAAGCTCAACATTCAGAAAACTAAAATCATGGCATCTGGTCCCATCAATTCATGGCAAATAGAAGGGGAAACAACGGAAACAGTGACAGACTTTATTTTCTGGGGGGCTCCAAAATCACTGCAAATGGTGACTGCAGCCATGAAATTAAAAGACACTTGCTCCTTGGAAGAAAAGCTATGACCAACCCAGACAGCATATTGAAAAGCAGAAACATTACTTTACCAACAAAGGCCCGTCTAGTCAAAGCTATGGTTTTTCCAGTAGTCACGTATGAATGTGAGAGTTGAACTATAAAGAAAGCTGAGCACCAAAGAATTAATGCTTTGAACTGTGGTGTTGTAGAAGACTCTTGAGAGTCCCTTGGACTGCAAGGAGATCCAACCAATCCATCCTAAAGGAAATCAGTCCTGAATATTCATTGGAAGGACTAATGCTGAAGCTGAAACCCCAATACTTTGGCCACCTGATGCAAAGAACTGACTCACTGGAAAAGACCCTGATGCTGGGAAAGATTGAAGACAGGAGGTGAAGGGGATGACAGAGGATGAGATGGTTGGATGGCATCACCGACTTGATGGACATGAGTTTGGGTAGGCTCCGGGAGTTGGTAATGGACATGGAAGCTTGGCGTGCTGCTGTCCATGGGGTTGCAAAGAGTCTGACACAACTGAATGAACTGAACTGGGGAACTCTGTTTTTGTCTCACCTTGCAACTTTTCTGTAAATCTAAGTTAATTTAACAATAAAAAATTTCTTTTAAAAAATTGAATCCTGGTAACATGTTAAAATGGCAAAATTTAATATATAATAAACATAAATAACTACATCACAAGACTAAGAAAAAAAACTCAGTTGGAAGGGACGAGAGTTATAAGCAGTAATACACAGAAAGTGACACATCAAAGGTTTATAGAACAAATTTAAGAAATTCAACCTCATTAGTAATCATAGAATTGCAAATTCAGCTATATTTTCATGCCTATCATAATGACCAAAAGCACAGTATCAAGGGTTGGTGAGAATATGGAGCAGTATTCATATTCATCTGTGATCAGAGTACCAAGTATAAAAGATAAGTTAGGAGATTACTGAACAGTTAATTGCTGGTAATGTAAAAATTAGAAATAAAATGCTGGTAAAAATTTTTTAACATGTATAATCTATGTACCAGTTATTATGTCCTGGTGTGTATACTGGATAAAATCAAAAGTACACAGGATACATGTATGGAAGTATTCATAGCATCACTTGAAATAGAAAAAAATGTGGGAGGAATGGTCTCTATATCTATTGACAGAGAATAATAGTTCACATTCATGGGTATTCATATATTGAAACACGGCACAGAAGCAAATATGAATGAAACTGCACAACATATTAATACTGGTGAACTTTACCAGTAATTTTTCTTGGAAAAAGTAAGTTGTAGAGGACATATAAGTTCAACTTCTCTAAAGTTTTAAAACATACAAAGTAATATCACAGTATCCTTGTAACTCACAAGGTTGCAGAAAATGAACCAGAATAATACACATAAAACGCAGGATAAAAGAAGCTTCTCTGAAGAGAATAAAGGAAGTAGATTGGGGAGGAAAATTCAATAAGATTGATAATGTTAAGCTAGTTGACAAGCGTATGTTGTTTTATTTGTTAACATTTTGCATATGTGTTTACCTGATAGCTCAATTGGCAGAGAATCCGCCAGCATTGCGGGAGACCTAGGTTCGATCCTTGGGTTGGGAAGATTCCCTGGAAGAGGGAAAGGCTACCTACTCCAGTATTCTGGCCCGGAGAAGTCCATGGACAGTCCATGGGGGTCTCAAAGAGTAGGACACAGCTGAGCGACTTTCACTTTTTGATGTTTTATAACTACATTTTAATTGTATATATTAGATTTATCAATCTAGCTGCTTCTCTCTTAACAGGATTTTGTTTAATATCTGTCTTAAAACATTTTACCAGAACCTCATATTACCATACTGGTTTTAAAAGCATAACATCTAGTATATTAATCTATCTGTATGCATTAATTGATTAAGGTTATTAAAAGTGCAATAGTCTTTCTTTTCTTTCACATTGTGTGTTACTATCTTATCTTGTGATCAAAAAATCTTTAAAACTTTTCCTTGTTTGTTGTGAGGATTACTATCACTATTGCTTTTATTGTTGATTTAAATACATGCTAGAAATAAAACTAAAATAAACATGGACCTTGAGGAGTAAAGAACAATGCTGTGCTTAGTGCTGTGTCCCCTGGGAATTGCCATGCGTTGTCCCTCAACAGTCCTTTCATTATCCTACTTGTATGTTCACTAATTTATTGTGCTTCAAGATCTGACCTTTGTATTTGTAGGGTCAGTAAACTGTATAATTACATTCAGAATGGATTCATCATTCACTTATGACATAATTTAATCAAGCTCTTAAAACTGATCCATAAAGCCAGAACAACAGTTTACCTATTCAAAATAAAATTAGAACTCTTAAATTAAAAGAAGGGATTGAAGGGATCAAGGACTTAGTATTAGCAGCTTATCTTCTCCCCCTAGGCAGACCCATGATAGATAACAATAGCAAAATCAGAAAGTTGTTTTAAGAGAATTTTATACGGATAAGCACAGTTAGATGAATCAGATATTTATTGGTTTCAAGATAACAACAATTAATATGTTCATCCAAAATATTAATTATCACCTTGCTGATGGAACATGAATATTCAAAACCCATTGACTAAGATTCTCCCCTGACCAGGGTAAGAATGACAACTACCAATGTTTGCCTCTGGGACTAAAATTTTTCTTACAATCTCATGATAGATATTTCATATTTTTGATTGACAAATTCTTTTTAGACACAAGATAATGCATTCAGCCAAATTACAAGTAGGTCTTCAAGAAGCTTAGGACATTTCCTGCCTTTGAGGTGACTTTGTATAAATCTGCTTTGATACATTGTATTGATTTTCAGATGTAACTCTCATAGGACATCTGATATCCTTTGTTTTATTTGCATCTGATGTCTGTCATCCAACATAATAGCTATCACTTCAAGTTTTGTGTTGTCTGCAATTTTAATCATCCAAGTCATTGATAAAATTGTGAAACAGAGAAGGGACAAAAACCTCCGTTGCATGCTTCTAGAATCTATCTTCTCTCTTGACAGATTTTTCAGTAATTATAGATTTTTTTTAACATGATCAACCATTGACAATTCTGCCCAAATGCCCTGCCTTCCAACAAAAAAGACTTCTTGTTCCCAAGGACATTATGTGGTAGTTTGTGAAATACCTTCACTAGGCAGATGTACTGTACCTACTAAATTACTCAAACTAATAATTGTTCAGTAAACTTCCATGAAAGAATATATAATTGATCTCAAGTGATCTGTTCTTTGTGTCCACATAGCAAGCAGAAACCTGGGCGTTATTTGAGACTCCATGGTCTCTCCTCTTTTCTGATTTTCACTCTGCTGCCAAATCTGGGTTTCAGCCATTCCATCCACTTCTGCTGTCAACATTTGTGCATGCCACTATCTACTCTGTTTTCATAAAAATCTGTCAAACAGATGTTGTGGACTGATTGTGTTACCTCAAAATTCACAGGCTGAAGCCATTATCCTCAGTGTCACTATATTTGAAGGTGTGGCCTTTAAGGAGGTTAAATTTGATTGAGGACTTCAGGGCCCATCCCTAATCCTAATCCCACAGGACTGATATCATTGAAAGAGGTAGAGACACTTGGAGAATATTTCATATGCACAAAGAAAAGGTCACATGAGAATAAAGCAAGAATACAGTTTATATGCTAGCCAAGGAGATCTCTAGAGAAACCCAACCTGCCCATACCCTGATCTTGGACTTTTAGCCTCCGATTTTTGTGAAAATAAATTCTAGTTGTTTTAGCTATCCAACATGTACTATTTTTTGGGCAGCAGTGAAAGTGAAAGTCGATTAGTCTTGTCTGACACTGTGTGACCTCATGAACTATACAATCCATGGAATTCTCCAGGTCAGAATACTGGAGTCGATAGCCTTTTCCTTCTCCAGGGATCTTCCCAACCTGGGAATCAAACCCAGGTCTCCAGCACTGCAGGCAGATTCTTTACCAGGGGAGCCACAAGGGAAGGCTCAATAGCCACTCTCGTTCACTAGTATAACAAGAATCTTATATTTAGACTAAATTACATAAAGCCATCACTGGTAAAAATCATATCTTCTTGGTAAATTAATAATCACCCATTAATTCAGGGTTTTTCTTTCCACAAAATACTTGTTTATATCAATGGCATGTTTTCATACTTATCCTAAATAGTGTATCTTGTTTTCCATTTTTGATTGAGACCAATTAGGTGTATTATCATCAGTGTGCTCTTTAAATGGCCGCTAATTTTAGATAAATGTCTTGTTTCTTCTTCATTAAAAATAATTCTTTGTATTGATATATAATAATTACTTTTTAAACTGCATAAACCACCTCAAATTATAAATCCCTTCATAATTATTCAAGCAAAAATAATATCCCTCTCTATTAAATGGTGATATTATTTTATTGCTCTTGTAATCATGGCAACCTTAAATATAATTATTATAGTATATTTATTTTAAGTGTTCTTTCCTGCCTTACTAGATTATAAATTCCTTGAGCACAGAGTTGACCTTACTTTTCTTTTTCTTTCAGTGGTTATCATAATTTTTTTAACTGACAGAAAAATCACTGTGTTAAATTGAGTAAATTTAAATATATTTTGTGTTTTTATTAAGCCATACTATCAGTTAATATTTTCTAATAATGTTTAAGTAGTGTTTTCTATTTTTTCTTCCATTTTCACTGAGATATAATAGGTATATATCACTGCAGAAGTTAGAAGTGAAGCATAATGTTTTGATATACATACATCAAGAAAGGATTACCACAAGGTTAGTGAATAATCATCATCTTATAAATATGCAAAATTAAGGAAACTGAAAAATTTTTTTCCTCTGAAAAGACTTAAAAATTACTCTCTTAACTTTCATATACAACCTCAGTTCAGTTCAGTTCAGTTGCTCAGTCGTGTCCAACTCTTTGCGACCCCATGAATCACAGCACGCCAGGCCTCCCTGTCCATCACCAACTCCCGGAGTTCACTCAAACTCATGTCCGTCCAGTCGGTGATGCCATCCAGCCATCTCATTCTCTGTCGTCCCCTTCTCCTCCCACCCCCAATCCTTCCCAGCATCAGAATCTTTTCCAGTGAGTCAACTCGTTGCATGAGGTGGCAAAGTATTGGAGTTTCACAACAGTGTTAATTAATCATATTGAACATCGTATCCCTGGTATTGTTTATCTTTTAATTGGAAGTTTTTATGCTTTGACTACCTTCATTCAATTCACTTTCCCCAGCCCCTGCCACTGGTAACCACAAATCTGATTAATTTTCTTTGAGTTTGTTTGTATTTGAAGAATAATTGACCTACAACACTATGTTAGTTCTTGGTACAGAAGCTAGTGATTCAGTATGCGTGTACATTTCAAAATGACCCTATAATAAGTTGTTACCATCTGTCATCATACAAAGACACTGTATAATTATTAACTATATTTCCCACACTGAACTTTTCACACCTGTGACTCATTTATTTTGTAACTGATAATTTATACTTCTTTATCTCCCTCACTTCTTTCCTTCCCCCACTCTCTACCCCTCTGACAGACTTTATTTCTGATTTGTTGTGCCTGCTCATTTCTTCTATTTTTAGATTGTACTCATAAGTGATATTATACAGTCTTTGTCTTTCTCTGTCTGACTTATTTCAATTAGCATATTACATTCTAGATCCATCTATGTTGTCACAAATGGCTCTCTTTCATCCTTTTTCATGGCTAGATAACAGTCCATTGTGTATGTATACTACATCTTCTTTATCCATTTATCTATTGATGGACAGTTAGGATACTTCCATATGTTGGCTATTGTGAGTAATGCTACAGTGAAAATGGGCTGCATATTTCTGCTCTAATTAGGTTTTTTGCTTTCTTTGGATAAATACCCTGCAGTGGATCCTATGGTGGATCTCCATAATGTTTTCCATCATGACTTCCCTCTAAGAGTGTACAAGGGTTCCCTTTTCTCCACACCCTTATCAATAATTGTTATTTGCTGTCTTTGGGATAATAGCCAATTTGACAGGTGTGAAGTGATATCTCAGTGTGGTGTTGACTTGCATTTCCCTGATGATTAGTGATGTTGAGCATCTTTTCATATGTCTGTTGGCATTGGTTTGTTATCTTTGGAAAAGTCTATTCTGTCCCTCTATCAATTTTTTAATCAAATCATGTGTTTTTTTGTTTTTTTGATGTTGAGTTGCATAAGTTCTATGCATATTTTGGATATTAACCCCTTATCAGATATATGGTTTATGAATATCTTCTCCCATTCAGTAGGCAGCCTTTTACTGATAGTTTCCTTAGCTGTGCAGAAGTTTTTTTAGCTTGGTGTAGTCCCATTTGTTTATTTTTGATTTTGTTTTCCTTGCCTGAGGAGACATATCAAAGAAATTTTTTTCTAAAATGAATATTAAAAAGTGAACTGCCTATGTTTTCTTCTAGAAGATTTATGGTGTCAGGTTTTCTAAAATTTCTGCTTACTTAAAAAAATAACAGTTATAGAGATGGAAATAATTTTCTATGGCAAGAAAATCTTTGGTGAATGAAGTTAGCATAGTAAATTTAAGTAAAATAGTACATCATATACAGTGAAATTATCTTATTAGTAAAAGGAATAATTGTGGCAGGAAAATATTTTGAAATATTAATCACAGTTTTCTTCTGTAGTTTCTCATACCTTGTGTCAATTTCACATTCATTCATCTGTTTCTTGTTGACTGATTTATGATCATTTCTTTATTGTTTCCTTCAGTCTAATTCTTTGGGGGTGGGTGGCCTTGTTCTTATTTTGACTTCTTGACTCAGTCAGCTATCATTAAACTTTTATTCAAGGACTGTAATCTCTTGTGAGCCAAAATGTACAAGAGTTCAGTACAACAGTAACACTGGAGATGTAAGAACAACCAAAGAACAGAAGATCTGCTGCTGCTGCTGCTGCTGCTAAGTCACTTCAGTCGTGTCTGACTCTGTGTGACCCCATAGACGGAAGCCCACCAGGCTCCCCCATCCCTGGGATTCTCCAGGCAAGAACACTGGAGTGGGTTGCCATTTTCTTCTCCAATGTGTGAAAGTGAAAAGTGAAAGTGAAGTCACTCAGTCGTGTCCGACCCTTAGCGACCCCACGGACTGCAGCCTACCAGGCTCCTCCATCCATGGGATTTTCTAGGCAAGAGTACTGGAGTGGCTTGCCGTTGCCTTCTCCAGAAGATCAGAAGGCATTAAATCAGAATGAGCTGGATCCACTTTTTTTCTTTTTTAATGGAAGGATAATTACAGAATTTTGCTATTTTCTGTCAAACCTCAACATGAATCAGCCATAGGTAAGCATGTATCCCTTCCTTTTTGAACCTCCCTCCCATCTCCCTCCCCATCCCACCCCTCGAGGTTGATACAGAACCCTTGATTGAGTTTCCAGAGTCATACAGCAAATTCCTGTTGGCTATCTGCTTTACATATGGTAATGTAAGTTTCCATGTTACTCTTTTGATACATCTCACCCTCTTCTCCCCTCTCCCCATGTCCATAAATCTATTCTCTATGTCCGTTTCTCTACTGCTGCCCTGTAAATAAATGCTTCAGTACCATGGATCCATTTTTAATACCAATGTCACAGCAACATAAAATCCAACTGCTTGATGTATAGAAGCAGGGTATACTCTTTGGATAATAGATGGTAGCAATAGTAGATTTTCTGCTATGAGGAGTAAGTATTTAGCAAATAAATACAAAAGTAGATGAGAACAAGCCATATTGACTTAGAACCAATCCAAGGGAATCAGATCATACTAGTTAATCATGTACTAACAGGACTATGTGGCATTACTTTAGCCAGATAGTTGGTGTGTCTGATAAAAAATTTTAGATGCAAGAAAAACTAGCATTTCATTTACTGTCACTTGTAAATGAAAAATCTCTTTATTCTTTATAATAGGTGCATAAAAATAAGAGCTATAATGATATAACAGGCAACTTTTAAAATTTTAAAACAAAAGAATATATCAAACAAATTTCCATCATTCTGTTAAAGTACATACCCTAATTTTTCTTTATTCCCTACAATGGTTATTTATGTATGTATTTGATTTAATAAAATTATATTTAGAACATAGATAGAATTATATATGTTTTCTTTAAAAGGATAAAATGTTTCAAATGTTATGACATCATATTAGAGAGATTTTTGAAGTTTTGGTACTAAAGAAAAGTTACTATCAGAGTAAGAATAATAATTTAAAAAAAGAAAAATGAGTTCCAGACAAGGAATTTCCAATTATCAGAACAAGTTTAAAGGAAATAATTCCAAGCAACGATGATCAATTTAAGACGGAAGTGCCAATGTCAGGTGATGATAATACTAATCATCCAAGCTGGATACTAATCATTCAAGTTGGAAATACCTAGTAAAAAATGTAGAGTAATTAATCTAGACAATTTCTCAAATACAAATTTTCTTTGTCATGGAGTGGTTATATGTATACTGATTCATGTTGAGGTTTGACAAAAAAACAGCAAAATTCTGTAAAGCAATTAGCCTTCAGTAAAAAATAAATTAATAAAAAAATATGTACATCACGTATAGTATACTTACTTTCAGTTGTTTGGAATCTAACTCAATGTACTTCCCAGGTGAAGGTAATGATAAAGAACCTGCCTGCCAATGCAGGAGATGTCAGAGACATGGGTTTGTTCCTTGGTTGGGAAGATTCCCTAGAGGAGGGCATGGCAACCTACTCCAGTATTCTTTCCTGGAGAATCCCACGGACAGAGGAGCCTGGTGGGCCACAGTTCATGGGGTCGCAAAGAGTCTGATGCGACTGAAGCAACAGCACGATACACAATCTTATTTGTTATTTGTACATATTGTTATTATTTTGTAAATATACTACATATAGAAAATATGTATTCTGAAATTTTTAATCAAGACTGTCAGCAATGACAGTATAGTTTAAATGATACCTTTCTGTATTTGGACCCCTGAAAAATTAGTTATGCATTTATTCAGTTATGAATTTACATTGAGAACATAATTAAGACTTTTTGCGACCCCATGGACTATAACTTGCCAGACTCCTCTGTCCATGGAATTCTGCAGGCAAAAATAGTGGAGTGGATAGCCTATCCCTTCTCCAGGGGATCTTCCCAACCCAGGGATAGAATCCAGGTCTCCTGCATTGCAGGTGGATTCTTTACTGTCTGAACCACCAAGGAAGCCCTTATATATATATATATAAGCCCATATATACATATATATGTATGTATGTATTTACAGAGTAGGTATATATTTACAGAGTAGGCATAAGCTTTATTGAATATAACTCAGGTCAGTGTATCTATTAACAGATAATACATAAAATTGCAGCCTGTTATCATAGAACTGATATTATACTAGATTTAATTCAGAATTCTGTATTACATTATAACTTATTTTTCTTAATTCATCAGGCATTAACTATAAGAAGTGTGTTTAGTTGTTTCAGGACTGCCAGATACTGTTCAGAGTTCAAAGAAAAAAAGTAATTTGTTTAGATATCCAACAGCACACAATGCTGATTTTGAGGAGTTGGGCAGTTCTAAACAATAACATTGACACAAAATTTTAACTAGGTAATCCTGAGGTTTGTTATCAAATCCAGTTTAAATGGGGTAATTCAAATAGAAGAGAACACTGGACATAGAGACCAAAGAACATATGTGTTTGTGTGTACTTTAAATTCCAAGTCTGAAAGCCAAAAGAGAATTCAAATAACATCTAGTGAAAATTACTGTAATTTAAATATTGATGCACTTTTTTGACTTACCAAACGTTTCAAAATACAAGAAGTCCACTTTGATTCCTTAGAATGAGGTGTTCTTTCATGCTACTTCACTTCTGCTCAGGTTTAACCCTAACGTGGTTCATTATTTTCATGACAGTTGTACTGACAGTTCATTAATAATCAGCTTTAAGACATAAATTTTCTCAACTCAGTGAAAATGTTATTTATTAAATATGCTAAAGTGAAATCATCCCACTCCAAGAAGTATGTCTAATACAAAAAATCTTCTCTGTTTTACCTCTTAAAGTTTAAAGATCCCTGTATAGCCTAAACAACACAAGACCCTTGCTTATATCCTAATACTATATTCAGAGAAAGCTTCTTTTGTTTTATTTGCATGCTGGGTGATTTGGCCTGTTTTGAAAAACAGTTCAGAAAATCTCAGATGAGGATAATGTCTGTTGATGATAACTGATGCTGGCTTCCATGGAAATGTTAATTTGATAGCAGTCACTGTCAATCAGGGGCCCTGAGTTATTGTTCCAGCATTTCTAAATTCAGTGCGTGATGGCTGACAAAAGTCCCCACTACAGTATTTTGGCTGTTTTAAAAGAACAAGAAAGGGTTGTTAACACAAACTAAGGTAAACAAATTCCAAGCAGGAAAAAATCAAAAATTGCTTAAAATGATTTGAACAAAGAAAGGCATTCAAAAATCCTTGTCTCATTTTCTTAAAAGAGAGGCACATAGGTCGAACAGATTCAGCCTATCACAGTGTATAATAAACTGATTCTTTCTGGTTTGTCTATTTATGTATTATAGCTATGAAATTAAAGAGTTATTATATAGCTATGAAGTAACATGTGTTTTACTAAGTATTTTATTTCATTTTTAATAATTAAACATTATTTTTTGAAATTACTTTGATTTATATTCTATTGTAAGAAATTCCAAAAATTATCTCATTTATATTTTATTGCTTCCTTTAATAATGACAACTTACAGGCTATGGTACAATATCCCACTCAGGATATTTAACTTGGTTTATTCCACTAATCTTGTTCAATTTCCTCAGTTTAGTTCAGTTGCTTTTACAATTTCCTGTTTACCACCGCTTTTGGCATTGCGATTTGTTATACTTCCCTTCATATCACTTATGATTGTGGTTTGCTGAACCTCATGGATCTTTGAATTCTTTGTTTTTTACAACTTAAAAAAAATCTTTGGCCATGATTTAAGTATATTTTTATCTGTTCTTTTCTTTTGAGGGCTCCAATTATGCACATAGTTGGAACTTCTTTGCATTGCCCCACTGCCCACTAATTCTTTGTTCATTTCGTTAATCTATTTCATTTTGAATATTTTCCATAACTATGTATTTAAGTTCAATTATCTTTTATTTTGTAACATTTAATCTTTTAATCCCATACAGTGTATTTTTCACCTTTAGACCTTATAATTTTTATCTTTAGAAGCTGTAGATATAATTTTTTATCTTTTGATCCTCTTACCATTTTAATATATAGGATACAGATAAAATAACCATCTAAAAATTCCTGTCTCTTATTTCTAACACCTATGTCATTTTGGGTTGAGTTTCAATTGATTAAATTCTGTTAATATTATTATGGGTCCCAAGTTGTGTCTTTGCTCTTTGAATGCCTGCTAGCTTCTTACTGGAAGCTAGAAATTGTTAAATTTACCATGTTGAAAGCTGGATAGTTTTGTATGTTTAGAATTCACCTGAAACTTCTTGTCTGGCATAGCTAGGTTACTTGGAATCAGCTTGATCCTCTCAAGTCTTGCTTCAAGAATTTTTTAGGCGGGACCAGAGCAGTGCCACCAGAGGCAGGACCCTTCTGTGTACTCTCTGCAGTGAATCAAGAAATTTTCAGTCTGTTTAGAATATGCACTGCCCTGGCATCAGGCACTATTACCTTTAACCTTCAAGGATGTTTCTTTCCCAGTCCCAAGTAATTACACTCATGCCTGGACTGATGAATGCTCTGGTGAATCCTTGGATACTTCCATCTGTGAATCTCAAGATTTCCCATTACAGGATCTCTCATCTCTCTGGTAATGGATCTCTCATTCTCCCTGGTCTCTTGGTTTTGTCTCTTTACCTCATGGAGCCCATGGGGTCCTAACTGAAATCTCTCTTCCTGCACTGCCTTCTGGAAACTCTCTCAAGATCAAAAGTTGGAGAAAGCCTAGTACCCATCTCATTTCTTTCCCATCACTTGGGTATCATTGCCTCTTGTCTTTCATTGGTATCTTGAAATTGGAGGTAAAACAGAACAAATGTTGAAAGTCCCCACAGAGAACAAATGTTGTAGTCATTTTGAGTTTCATCTAAGATAGATATACATCAACATTTTGTTACACCCTAGTAGTAATCTAGGGCTTCCTGGGCTTCCCACATGGCACTAGTCGTCAAGAACCACCCCTCACCCTGCCCATGCCAATGCAGGAAACAAAAGAGACTTGGGTTGTATCCTTGGGTGAGAAAAATCCCCTGCAGGAGGATATGGCAACCACTCCAATACTCTTGCCTGGAGAATTCCATGGACAGAGGAGTCTGGCAGGCTACAGTCATGGGGTCACAAAAAGTCAGATATGGCTGAGAAACGAGTAGTATTTTATCCTATGGACAAATAATATATCATTTATTCACTTACTAGTTGGGTGAGATTGGGATACAAATCCATAAACTAGTCACCAGGGCTTTAATTCTAAGCTGTATGATTCAGGTCACTCCAGTACTCTTGCCTAGAAAATCCCATGGATGGAAAAGCCTGGTAGGCTGCAGTCTGTGGGGTCGCTAGGGGTCGGACACGACTGAGTGACTTTACTTTCATTTTTCACTTTCACACATTGGAGAAGGAAATGGCAACCCACTCCAGTGTTCTTGCCTGGAGAATCCCAGGGAAGGGGGAGCCTGGTGGGCTTCCGTCTATGGGGTCATGCAGAGTTGGACACGACTGAAGTGACTTAGCAGCAGTAGCAGTAGCAGAGACTGAAGATCCTCTAGTGAGAGCATAAACATAATATGGGTTTATTACATAAGGCAGAAAAAGGTCCTGTTCTCATTCTCATTCTGTAGAAACTTAATTCTATGGAAATGCTGTGTGGAATCTTTTCAAACTGCTTCACATTTACATCTCTCTCACTTGCTTCTGATTATAAGAACTGGCAAGCAACTTCTCTCTGCCTATATTAATTCAGATTATTAAAGACAGGCCTTAGCATGGTGAATGTTTATACTAGATTGTAGAAAACAACTGAATAAATTCAGTGGTGAGGATCTATATCCATTAGTTTACTCCCAAATTAGTTTGCAGAACTTGAAGCAGTTTAGAACTAGGCTAAAGGAACATGCAAATAATAAAACATTTATAAACATTTTCCTCATGTTTAAAATTAGTATTTTTATTTAAAATAACCATTCATGTTAACCAGGACTATGATTATTTTATAAATATAAATTATTAGAATGGTGTATATGCTTCTGTTTTTATTTTGCAATATTTTGTCTCATTTTCTTAAAGAGTCAACAATGATAATGTTGGAATAGTAATGGACAATAGTATTAATACATACTACATATTTTATGCTTAGAATTTTACTGTTCCCAGTATACAGTGTTCAGTTCAGTTCAGTTCAGTCACTCAGTCTTGTCTAACTCTTTGTGACCCCATGAATCACAGCACGCCAGGTCTCCCTGTCCATCACCAACTCCCGGAGTTCACTCAAACTCATGTCCATTGAGTCGATGATGCCATCCATCAATCTCATTCTCTGTCATCCCCGTCTCCTCCTGCCCCAATCCCTCCCAGGATCAGAGTCTTTTCCAGTGAGTCAATTATTCACGTGAGGTGGCCAGAGTATTGGAGCTTCAGCTTTAGCATCAGTCCTTCCAATGAACACCCAGACTGATCTCCTTTAGAATGGACTGGTTGGATCTCCTTGCAGTCCAAGGGACTCTCAAGAGTCTTCTCCAGCACCACAGTTCAAAAACATCAATTCTTCGGTGCTCAGCTTTCTTCACAGTCCAACTCTCACATCCATACATGACCACTGGGAAAACCATAGCCTTGACTAGATGGACCTTGGTTGGCAAAGTAATGTCTCTGCTTTTTAATATACTATCTAGGTTTGTCATAACTTTCCTTCCAATGAGTAAGCGTCTTTTAATTTCATAGTTGCAATCAGCATCCGCAGTGATTTTGGAGCCCAAAAAAATAAATTCTGACACTGTTTCCACTGTTTCCTCACCCATTTCCCACAAAGTGATATAGTGTAACTTTGATATAGTATATATATATAGTATATAGTGTAACTTTGGTATTCAAGGTACCCCATTGTTTAGTGGCACCAAACAAGCTTTGTGTCATGCTCACATATTCTGTGGATGAGGAATTAATTACAGAGGAAATAGTTTATCTTTCCTCCTCATGCCAGAAACTACACCTGCAAAAGACTTCAGGCCTAGGATAACTGAATGAATGGATCCTGGAACCATTTGGAGATTTCTTCACCCACATGTTTGCTACCTGATCTGGAATGATTGCAATACTGAGTTTAACAAGGACCTTCCAACAGAGTGTCTAAATATTCCCTCTTCATGTGGACTGGCTTCTTTGAGGTCTTTATGATACTGTTTTCTGAGTTCAGATCTCAAGCAAGAGTAGCCAAGAGAATAAGTCAGAGGCTTCAACGCTTTTATGACCTAGTCTAGAAACTCATGTAAAGTCACTTCTTTCAAACTGTATTGGTGAAAGTAATCACTAGATTCAAGGAAAGGGAACAGAGCCATTGCAGCCTGAAGGTAGTAGCATCAAAGAATTGTGTGACTGTTTTTAAAATCACCACACTGTTGATAATCCAAAGATGGTCAGGCTTCTTTAAGTCATGCCAGTGTAGGACAATTAGTCAAATTCAAATTCCCTCCAACGACAACTCCATCACTGTTCTTAATTTCTCATCTATTTTATTTTTCCCTTCTAAGGAGCTACAGTTTTAAAATGGTAGAGCAGAAGTGTTTCCCAGGGTAATCCCTATTATAAAAAGTGAGATGTCTTAATTGAATAGGACAGAAACCAGACAGGTCTTTTTTTTTTTTTTTTTTATCATTGACTACACTAATTTTTTGGGCTTCCCTGGTGACTCAGATGGTAAAGAATCCGTCTGCAATGAGGGGGACCTGGATTCAATCCTTGGGTTGAGAAGATATCCTGGAGGAGGGCATGACAACCCACTCCAGTATCTTTCCTAGAGAATCCCCATGTACAGAGGAGCATGGCAGGCTGCAGTCTATGGGGTAGTAGCAAAGAGTTGGACATGACTGAGTGACTAAGCACAGCACAGCCAGGCACGCTAATTTCTTATTCTCTGTCCTCATAATTATCATATGTTACATGTTATATCATAGTTATATTTATGTTATATATATGTTATAATTATAATTGTTATCATATAGTTATGTTAATTATCATAGCATAATTAAATTGTTCTGATTTGATACACCTTGCATAGCTCATCCTATACTGATTCATACAGCCAGTATTTTAAAATCTTTGAAAAGTAAATACTTTAAATGGAGCTTTTTAAAGGGATTTTATTTATTTAATTTTTGTAATTAATTCACTTTTTTATTGAAGGCAAATTATTTTACAATATTATATTGGTTGGTTTTGCCATTCATTGACATGAATTCACCCCGGGTTTACATAAGTTCCCCCTCCTGAACCCCCCTCCCACCTCCCTCCTCCCTCCTCCCTTTATCCTCCCTCTGGGTCATCCCTGCATGTCAGCCCCGAGCATCCTGTAACATGCATTGACCCTGAACTAGTGATTCATTTCACATATGACAACATACGTGTTTCAATGCCATTCTCCCAAATCATCCCACCCTCACCCTCTCCCACAGAGTCCCAAAGACTGATCTAAACATCTGTGTCTCTTTTGCTGTCTCGTATACAGGGTTATCATTTGCATCTTTCTAAATTCCATATATATGCGTTAGTATGCTGTATTGGTGTTTTTCTTTCTGGCTTACTTCACTCTGTATAATAGGCTCCAGTTTCATCCACCTCATTAGAACTGATTCAAATGCATTCTTTTTAATGGCTGAATAATACTCCATTGTGTTTATGTACCAAAGCTTTCTTATCCATTCGTCTGCAGATGGACATCTAGGTTGCTTCCATGTTCTGGCTATTATAAACAGTGCTACAATGAACATTGGAGTACATGTGTCTCTTTCAATTCTGGTTTCCTCGGTGTGTATGCCCAGGAGTGCGATTGCTGGATCATATGGCAGTTCTATTTCCAGTTTTTTGAGGAATCTCCACACTGTTCTCCATAGTGGCTGTACTAGTTTGCATTCCCACCAACAGTGTAAGAGGGTTCCTTTCTCTCCACATCCTCTCCAGCATTTATTGCATGTAGATTTTTGGATAGCAGCCATTCTGACTGGTGTGAAATGGTATCTCATTGTGGTTTTGATTTGCATCTCTCTGATTATGAGGGATGTTGAGCATTTTTTCATGTGTTTGTTAGCCATCTGTATGTCTTCTTTGGAGAAATGTCTATTTAGTTCTTTGGCCCATTTTTTGATTGGGTCATTTATTTTTCTGGAATTGAGCTGCAGGAGCTGCTTGTATATTTTGGAGATTAATCCTTTATCAGTTGCTTCATTTGCTATTATTTTCTCCCATTCTGAAGGCTGTCTTTTCACCTTACTTATAGTTTCCTTTGCTGTGCAGAAGCTTTTGATTTTAATTAGGTCCCATTTGTTTATTTTTGCTTTTATTTCCAATATTCCGGGAGGTGGGTCATGGAGGATCCTGCTGTGATTTATGTCGGAGAGTGTTTTGCCTACGTTCTCCTCTAGGAGTTTTATAGTTTCTGGTCTTACATTTAGCTCTCTAATCCATTTTGAGTTTATTTTGGTGTATGGTGTTAGGAAGTGTTCTAGTTTCATTCTTTTACAAGTGGCTGACCAGTTTTCCCAGCACCACTTGTTAAAGAGACTGTCTTTTCTCCATTTTATATTCTTGCCTCCTTTGTCAAAGATGAGGTGTCCATAGGTGCGTGGATTTATCTCTGGACTTTCTATTTTGTTCCATTGATCTATATTTCTGTCTTTATGCCAGTACCATACTGTCTTGATGACTGTGGCTTTGTAGTAGAGCCTGAAGTCCAGCAGGTTAATTCCCCCAGTTCCATTTTTCTTCCTCAAGATTGCTTTGGCTATTCGAGGTTTTTTGTATTTCCATACAAACTGTGAGATTATTTGTTCTAGTTCTGTGAAAAATATCGTTGGTAGCTTGATAGGGATTGCATTGAATGTATAAATTACTTTGGGTAGTATACTCATTTTTACAATATTTATTCTTCCAATCCATGAACATGGTATATTTCTCCATCTATTAGTGTCCTCTTTGATTGCTTTCAGTAGTGTTTTATAGTTTTCTATGTACAAGTCTTTTGTTTCCTTAGGTAGATATATTCCTAAGTATTTAATTCTTTTCGTTGCAACAGTGAATGGAAAAGGGATTTTAAAAAGATGGCTTTTGGTGGACTTGGGGAAAATAATAAACAGCTACAATTTCTGGTATTCTTTGCCAAAGTTTTTCTTTATTTGACCAATAATCAGCATTCAATGGTAAAAAAGACTAACCCAACATGCTTGCTGCCATGATTTCTTGTCTCATCTAACTTACTGATAACAATATAATACTTTGGCTCACAGTTATGAACACATGTGAAAGTGAAGCAAGCATACTGTAAGAAAAAAGAAAATAGAATCGATACATACATACTTTGTAACCATGTGATTGTGCTTATCTTTTTATGTGTGCCAGATAGTAATCCCAGATATATATCATTATCTCATTATTTTCACAGAAATGTTTATGGAACCCAGTTAAATTTAACACTGGAAAGTAACAGAATTGATGATGCAATTTATAACTTAATTGTGCATTTTAAATGCTTGGGGCTGGCATGCGGGGATGACCCAGAGGGAGGATAAAGGGAGGAGGGAGGTGGGAGGGGGGTTCAGGAGGGGGAAATTATGTAAACCCGGGGCGAATTCATGTCAATGTATGGCAAAACCAACCAATATAATATTGTAAAATAATTTGCCTCCAATAAAAAATAAATTAATTACAAAAAAAAAAAATAAAATCTAAGGAGATAGAATTAAACAAGTAGCTATGGCAGCAGAATTAAAGCAAATGTGTAAATCGAACACTACTAAATTAAATGCTGTTGTCCTGGCAACTCTAATGCTTTAATAAATAAGTCATTCAACATCAAAAAAAAAATAAATGTTTATACCATTTTTTCTCAAAAATGTTAAGTATCCCGCTCTTTTTTAAATAATGAAACTAGTCAATGAACAGAATAATAGACAATTAACAATACAAATACAACTTACCTATACAAATTGGACAGACATTTACAAGTGCCTAATCACTTCAAAGATTTCACTCAGAAGAAACAAGCAAAAAAAAAAGAAGTGTGCTCTTTAAGATGGCATTTTTTGTTGTCTAGGAAAAGAAAAACCTCATGACCAGATTAATTCAAATATTTAATCTGCTTTAGTAATAATATTAAGAATTTTATAGTATTTAACCTAGAACATCCAATACAATCATCTATTTATAGAATGATGAAGGAATGATCGAGAAAATTTAAAATAGTACTTAAAATCAAAAGCTAAATAAATCATAGGACACAGGAGCTAGAAAAGAGGTTCTCAATCAGGTGAGTTTTCATATTTCCCTAGAGGTTTAAACCTATAGATTCCAGACTTCATCTTTCACAAGTTCTATGTCAGAAATCTTTCTTTCCATTCCCATCACTTCCTTAGCATTTAGAATGTTGTCCTGTGATTTAGTTGGCATGTCATAGAGATCTATTATTCTAAAAGCATTTATTCAGTAGCTACTGTATGCTGAGGGTTGGAATGTGGAATAAGTACAATGAGTGTCAAATTTCCTGTTCTCAAGGAGCTCAGCTGACTGAAGGAAACAGAAGTAGACAAATGTTTGCAATTTAATACACTAAGTGCTATGACTGGATACCAAGAGAGTACTTAAACTAAATTGAGGAAGAGAAGGGCATTGCCTGTACTTTAAGGAGAGACACTGACCTGATTCTTAAAGGAAGTTGGAGGGGAAGGCATTTAATGAAGCTGGAAGGGAAAATGAGCCTAAGAAAATAAACAGGCATCAGCAACCTAAAGACTTTCTGCATCCTTCTGTGGGAACTGGCTTTTATCCTAAGAATAGAGGAGCAGTTTAAGGTATCTACATGGGACATTAGTAAGATTCTTTTGTGATTTGAAAATATTCATATGATTACATCATGTGGATCCCATCAGAATGGTGCAAGTAAGAGTTTAATCATAGGAAGATTTTATTTGGCATGAAGTAAACTACATTTGCAGGACCTTTGTATTCTCATGATTATAGGTTGGTGATCTTAATCACTTCTCATTTCCAGATTCTTGACAAATAAAAAAATGAAGCAAAGTCCAACTGTGGATCAACCTATAGCATCCATCTGATTTAAATTAATATATCTGAATTAAAAAAATCTTGGCAGAATTGTCTGCCTTTTTTTCTTAAGCCTAAGCTTTTATGTCTTTCCGATCCTGACTTACTATATCCAGTTTCAGACTGAGAAATTAGAATTTGGGGAGTGGATATATGGCTTAACCTAGCTGCTTACATGTAGATTTGCTGCACATTTTAGTACAAGAATCTATGTGTTAAGGTGTGGGTGGTATGCTGGTTTACAGGGCTGATTTTTAAATGGAAAGGTTTTACCTCCAGATCAACTTGACTCCTAAAATTCAGGTGTTCCCTCTCACTAAGTAGGTGAGATTATTTTCTTCACAGAGAAAAAGAGAAACCCAAACATCCCTTCACATTTCTCATTCTCTAGAATTAAGGCAGAATCTTTCAGGCCATCACAAAGACCTTAAGAACAAGACTTTTCCCTAGCATTCTCCAAATTGTTTTTCTCCTGAGATTCTTACCTTATCAACAAATCTGTAGTCAACCAATGATGCGATGTTTCCTTTGGGATAAGATAGTAACAGAATCTGAGGTCAGTCTGGCTCCCTGAAGTTTTTCTATTAAAACCAACTTTGCTTCTTTGTGTATCCTTTGAGACCAAATAACCTGGGATGAATATAGTTATTTTAACATTTCCAAAGCTATAGTAATATGATCAGAATTCTCTCATGTATCCTCTTTTATAAGAGGTATAAAGAGCCAGTAGGTGAGTTGTGATTATCACGAGTATCCTAAAGTGTCAGAACACAGAAAATACAAGCCAACCCTCCATTATTATAGCAATTATACCCATAAAACTATGTTCTCAAATGTCATTTCTAATAGGTGTCAAGAGTGGCAAGGGTCTGAGATTTGACCTAACTTGCAAATGAGCAATTCTGCTTTCAACAGTTTCATGAATTCAGACAGAAGGTACAAGACTCCTAGGTCAGAGAATATATTCACAGCAATGGCAGTAGTCAGAGTATGAATACTTTTGCTCCAGTTCGGCACACCCCAATTCCCACAGGGTGACAAAGAAAGATGGTTGATACCTGCACATACAGCGGGTTGAGATATAGAAGAAAAATCATGCACTTAAGAAACCTATATCGTTTATAATGGACAGTAAGCTTGCCTGCCTGTTACTCCTAAGGGAGACACTCTCTCTTTCAAGCCTTTGAGAAAACATGCCCTTTGCTTAGAAGAGAAAAATTCATCTTTAATGCTATTTTCTATTCAGACATTCCAGAACAGTAGGTTTGGAACAAAGAACATTAAAATGTGTTCAATATGGGCAGAAATGTGAGAAATCTATAGAGAAATATTTCCCCAATTTTAAATATATATATGATTTATACACATATGAAAATACAGATAAACATATGTAACTAAAATTATTATACATATATATGCCCATATATAAAAATAAAATTATATACATATCTGTCTATAACTACATGTGAGAGATGCATGCATACATAATACATAGAAACATAGATACATATATACACATATGAATATAATGTTTGAGAATCAGAAGAGTGCATTTTATCCTATGCATGACATTGAGTTATTGTTGTTGAATGCAAATTTATACTGTGTACCTCTAAGCTTCAATGCTCACTGAGATTTTCATCTTCCATATATGACAATGTTTTAAACTATTTAGCTTTCATTTTCCTTTTTATTTTTGTGTTTCTAGCACTCTAATGATGAAGTATATGCGGAATTTTAACTAGAGAGGCTGGTTAAAATATTATGCTTAGCTTTAAAAAAAGTAACAGCTCCTTAATTTACCTTCATATTCTTCCATCATGAATAAGAACCCTGAAGGCTATATTGGTAACATGTTCTAATGGCCACTGTCATTTCCTAATCTGGCTGTGGGATTACAGATCTTTGCCTCCTAAAGAATGTATCATGGTTGTTTACACTTTTACTTTCCCTAAAGATTTCATCTGGGCAGATTCCAAAGGAAAAGGCTATTGCTAGTAATTCCAAAATTGTTGTCCTAGTATACCTGTAAAGATGACTATGTATTCATACAAATAGGTCACTCAGCATTGAGTCTTTCTTTAGATTTTGATGGATCTGAGAAACTTGAGTCATTTTAATGAAAACATATTTTTATTTTATTGCCTCACATTTTTTCCTATACAAGTAGGATATGCATCTATGTACAATGTCCTTGAATTGGTTCCTTCTTCTTTTAAGAAGTACCCTAATGAAACACTAAAATCACAATCTCATTTTTAAGTTTATCTCTTTTATGATGCTTATAGGAATAAAATTAGATAACCTTTAACATATATTTTGACTCCCAGACATTTGTTTTCTGAACACATGCCACTGTAATGTGTTCTATCACATTATTTGTATTTAGTTGATCATTTAAATTAAAAATGAACCTCTATGTTGCTTTGACAACAAAGTGTGGATTCACAGTAAAAACACTGTAATATATCATGGATAAAAATGCAATCATATTGCATTAATGGACAGATACATTAAGGGTTTGTTAAAGTACAATTTTGAGTATAAAATATTCAGGAAAGAAATCTTTGCATCTCTGCAACAGTATTTATAAGTACTTTCTAAAATTATGTGCTGTAATAATATGATTTTTATATTGTTATTGTAAACAAACCTTAATATTTGTCAGACCTCCAATATCACTGAACATTTTTTTCAAAAACCCTTAGTACCAGAACAGAATAAAACTGAGAATAAACTGATGGCCATTCAGATAAAACAACCAGGTGCTCCTACCCCAGGCATTAAACACCAGAGTAGGAAGTCTCTCGAAAAAGATAGTTGTAGATACACTGAAGAAAAACACTATTAGAAAAAATTGGCCTACATGAACTAAGAAAGTGATAGTGAAAAAAATGGAATTATCAGTGAAGGTACTAAGGAGAAATCAAACACCCAGTTTCCCATTTTGTTCTTGAGTTCAAATGGATAAATTTCTATATATGCTAGAGAACAATTTTGCAAAAAATTGAATTGTTGCAGATGCTACAGTATTGACCTTAACTTACAGTTGTTAAAGAAATGCTTTATGGAGTCAACAAACTACTCAGGTTGTATGCTAGTTTCCTTCAATAATTCTATCACATTCTCTGTACCCTGGACAACATCCCCATGTTCACACCTTAGCCAGGGAATATCCATTCCTCCTCTCTATACCACACCCGATAACTTCATAGGAAACCATTTACAGTGTAAGTAAAATTGCCATATTAATAAAATCTTGATCTCTTCCTAGAAATCCCTGAGGCCTCCTCTATTCCCAATGTGGTTGGATTTAATTTGAACATTAACTGTCAGGTATCCTGTATCTAAAGCCCAGATTAGATATCTCAAGAAAGTGCTGGATGACTGGTAGGCAAAATTTCCTTTTATAGATAGGATTTTGGGGGCTGAACCCCTAAAGGTTTAGATAAACCTAACAAATCCTCTACTGAAACTTTCACAATACACTTTAAAACCAGAAGCTAAAAAAAGCATTAAAGGCAATAGTCAAAGCCTGACAGAAGGGCTTGTTTTATCTTTTCACAATCCTTCTACTAGTATCCTCGCAGGCAAAAACTAACCACAGAATACATAAGCAACAGCAACAACAGAAACAAACAAAACACTCAGACTTATTAGAAGTACCTTTCTTCAAAGTAAGACAAAATCTTATTTGCAAATGGGTTATACCTTAAAAATGAAACAGAAATATAAAGTGGAATTTACTGTAATTCTTATCATAGGACAATCTGCTAAGCTGCTGCTAAGTCACTTCAGTTGTGTCCAACTCTGTGCGACCCCATAGACGGCAGCCCACCAGGCTCCCCCATCCCTGGGATTCTCCAGGCAAGAACACTGGAGTGGGTTGCCATTTCCTTCTCCAATCCATGAAAGTGAAGTCTCTCAGTCGTGTCCAACTCTTAGCGACCCCATGGACTGCAGCCTACCAGGCTCCTCCATCCATGGGATTTTCCAGGCAAGAGTACTGGAGTAGGGTGCCATTGCCTTCTCCGAATCTGCTAAGGGATAGAGCTAAATCAAGCTCATTAGAGTATGTGTTGGTTAACTGGGGATAAGACTAATAATTTGTATATTGATAGAAGACACTCTTCTGGAGTCATCCATGAATTTGGAAAATTTTGAAAACCACAAAGCTTTCTAACTTGAACAGCAACCCAATTAAGAATGATTAAGAAATTAAAGAAACTTTTTGTAGCTGTGGCTATCATAACTGTAGTTTATACAAAAAAGCATAGATAAGAAAGACAAATTCCTTGGCTTTTTCCAGATAGTCAACAATAATACAATCCTAGCCCTCATGATATACCAAAGAGACAAAATATTTGGAAAATTTGAGAGAGACAGTTTTAGAATTCCAGCATTGTCTCCTGCATAGAAAAGAAATGGTGGAAGAATCTAAATGCCAAGCATGAGAATAACACTTGGTCCTCTAGGGCAAGAGGTTAAGTAGGCCTGGAGGACCTCAAGTAGAGACTTGCAAAAAATTGACATGAGATTACCACCACAGCAAGGACAAGCTAACCACAGTACTTAATGAAAATTGTTGGGGAAAATTTATGATGAAGATCCTAGTTTTGCCTCTTGTGTATCTGTCACCACCATAATGGTGAAATGTAAAGGTATGATATTGAAGAGCTCAAACCATAGAACTCCTTTGAGCATATCCAACTGGATTTCACAAAACTATCTCTGATGTGGTTTTGCATACATTATGGTCATTGTTTGCTTATTCTCTGTAAGTGTTTTCTCTTCGAAGGGCTATCTCTCACGTAGTAGCGAAAAAAAAAATATTGATTTGGTATTCCCAAACTCAGAAATTCCAAGGTGTCTTTCTAGTGACAGAAAGTGAAAGTGAAAGTTGCCCAGTCACGTCTGACTCTTTGAGACTCCATAGGCTATACAGTCCATGGAATTGTCCAGACCAGAATACTGGAGTGGGTAGCCTTTCCCTTCTCCAGGAGATCTTCCCAATCCAGGGATCAAACCGAGGTTTCCCACATTGCAGGCAGATTCTTTACCAACTGAGCTATCAGGGAAGCCTAGTGACAAAGGCACCCACATGATTGAAACTGTTCTTAGAGAGTATTACATAACCCTCCCACTATTCAGACACTTTACAGTTCATATAAACCTGATTATTCAGCAAAGGTGTAATGAAGAAATGGAATTCTGAAAATTAAATTAGTCATACTCTCAGAGATTTTCAAACTTTCTTGGCTGAAGGGATGGTGTTTGGTTTTAATGAAATTCCTACTGGGATGCTTTAACTTTCTCATGATTAGTTAATAACAGGTCAGTGATAAGATATGTTCTATGCTCCACATTCTTGCAAGCAGACATAACCATATATTTCAGGTTGTTCATGTAACACACTCATTGTTAGCACCAGATAGAGAGCCTTTCTCAGTATCTTCCTAAACCATCCTGACATGTCTCAACACCTGGAGAAATGGTGTGATGGAAGAGCCAGTAGGCAGTCCTCAAACACTGATAGAAGTAATCTTGTCAGATATTCTTAGCTATTTCAGTAATGAAACTCTGAGAAACTGATGCTTTTATTTATGTATTTCAACTAAAGAAGAAAAACAATCCTTGTATCACTGAAAGATGGTCTCTGTTACTAATCTCGAGCTGAAAACTCTTAGTAACTGGAATCATTTTCCATTGAGACACCTCAAGTAGAGGTCTTTCTACTCAAGTAGAGGGAGTTTCTACCCAACTTTTTTTTTTATTGAAGTTATAGTTGGTTTACAATTTTGTGTTAATTTCTTCTATACAGAAACGTGATTCAGCTATACATATATATCTTCTATTTTATATTATTTTCCATTATGATTTATTATAGGATAATGAATCTATATACCGTACAGTAGGACCTTGTTTTTCTACCCTAGACTTTTGAACCAACTAGTTGGCTATATGAGATGTAGACAACTTCCACCCAAGATACATGGGGCAAAAAAATGTCACCCTTTAATCTTAATATTATTTTTTGAAGCCTTAATCATGCCTTGGTATGAGTCTAATACCTGGACACAATTTATTCAGGTACTGGCTAATGCATATAATAAAATGAATTGTTGGGTTTGTAAGCTTTTTCCTTTGGGAGCCATTGAGCTTACCTTGTTATAATTTCCTTATGATGAATTTGCTTGTTTTCTGGCTTATTCAGTCATTAGGTAACTTTTAAATGACACATGCTCCAGCAAGCTAAATAGCCATAAATTTAAACTCCTCTTTTATTTTATTATTAGAAAAGGAAATTCCTATCTCCACCAAAAACAATACTCCAGGACCTCTTGTTAGAGCCAGCTCTTTTTTTTTTTTAAACATTGATGAATGTGCTTTCATAGAAATAAAACTTAGAAGAAAATTAGAGAACATTTGGAAACCATCTCCCTTTTACCAGTCTTATGAGCAAGAAGCTTTACTTTTCTTTTGCTTAAGTCTATCTATTTATTTTAATACTAAAAGTTTGATTTCCTGGTGATATGCCGTTACAGACGAGCAGCACCCTGTTGTTAGATACTGGACCTCATTTTCAGAACTGAAATTCTTTACCCCTTGAGGTGGTTCTAGTCTATTTTCCTCTCTCCTCCAATCTCTTCCCTCTGTGCTTTACAAGATGCCCAGGATGTGCGGAAATCCTAAGTGATTCGGTCAGAGAAGAGAAGCGGTGCTAGACAATGTCTTCAAGCCCATGAAACTGAACAGGCAGTGATTCAGAATAGAAGCTGTTCAGGTAGCATATTGGCCTCTTCAGGAAGAATATGTGCTGTCTTAAGGAAAGAATGGGATCCTTATATCCATGCAGATCTCTCTAGGTTCTTTAATATTAATAAAAGAGATATGAGAAAAAAACAAAGACATTTTAATTAGGCAACTTGGCTAATGCAACTAAATTGGGCTCTGAGGACATATTGGATTGGATATTGGATCCGTTTTCTTGATTTAATTTGAGCACTTTTGGCTACTGACTTAAACACAGACTATAAACTCTGATAATAATTCTCTTATTTTTCATCTGTTTTGTGTGTGTAGATGTATGATTTCCACTGTCTTAAATGTTTCTGTAGAAAAAAATAATAAATTCTCTACATAGCTGCTGTACCATTAGATATTCTAATAGTCATCAAGCAAAAAGACAGGAAAACTTGACACTCAGGAATGTGAAAAAACAACTCCTGGAACTTGATACAACATTCAGTTCAGTTCAGTTCAGTTCAGTCGCTCAGTCGTGTCCAACTCTCCATGACCCCATGAATCACAGCACGCCAGGCCTCCCTGTCCATTACCAACTCCCGGAGTTCACTCAAACTCATGTCCACAGAGTCGGTGATGCCATCCAGCCATCTCATTCTCTGTCGTCCCCTTCTCCTCCCGCCCCCAACCTTTCCTAGCATCAGACACCTCAAATAGTAGTGAAGTGTGGGATCGGTTATGTTCACAGATATTAATGATCCACCTTCAGCTAGGGTTTTAGACTGGAAGCTGGGGGTTGGGGGTGGTGCACTGCCAACTGAAACAGTCTCCAAACACTCAGCTTCTTGCCTGAGGGTTGCTTAGTTACTTCAGTCGTGTCCAACTCTTTGTGATACTATGGGCTATAGCTCACCAGGGAAATCTGTCCATGCAGAGTCTCCAGGTGAGAATACTGGAGTGGGTTGTATGCCCTCCTCCAGGGTATCTTACTGACCCAGAGATCAAACTCGCCATCTGTGTGCGTCTCCTGCTTTGCAGGTGGATTCTTTACCCACTGAGCCATATGGGAAGCTCCAACTTCTTGCCTGCTCTAGTGTAATTTTGCTGTTTGGTTGCCTTCACTAACATGGTTTTGCAATCTAGTGTATTGTTTAATGGGCTTCCCTGATAGCTCAGTTGGTAAAGAATCCGCCTGCAATGCAAAAGACCCTGGCTCAATTCCTGGGTCGGGAAGATCCCCTGGAGAAGGGATAGGCTACCCACTCTAGTATTGTTTAACATAATCTCTGGAAGATAAAACTTGAAAATAACCTTATTGTTAATTTCAGGAACATTCTAAAGACCTCATTAAAGATCATGACACTTCCTATCTTTTCAATATATTACATAAAATAACTCTTTACTCCATAAGCTTGTTTCAAAACCCTCATCTCAAAATCTTTGTCTTACTGAGCCTGCTGCTGCTGCTGCTGCTGCTAAGTCACTTCAGTCGTGTCCGACTCTGTGTGACCCCATAGACGGAAGCCCATCAGGCTCCCCCGTCCCTGGGATTCTCCAGGCAAGAACACTGGAGTGGGTTGCCATTTCCTTCTCCAACCAATCCTAAATTATTACATCATGGGTTTCCCTTTTCAACTAAAATATCTTAATCAATTCTTAATATATACAGAGTTCCTTGGCATTGCATTCATAGTTTTTTAAGGTCCGCTTCATGCTCACCTCACTAGCCTCATACTAGTACTCCTAACTTTCAAATTACCTTCAGGCAGAGCCAATACTGGTTCTCAGTTTCATTTTCAACAATTCACCACTTTTTTTCCAAGAAATTTTTTTCTGCTCTCGGTTGATATTACCTCTTTTATGGCACTTTCTCTGAAGCATTAGGATTTCAATCATATACATATGCTAATGTTTCTATTAAACTGCTTTTAAAGTTTTGTTTATATGTGTTTCATACTATTTTTATGTTATGACTTACTGGTTAATACTCTACTAGAAATTTTGGCAACTGTGCTTGACAGAATTAAGACTGAAAACAATAGTACCCACAAGTCAGTTATAATGTAACAAAAGCTCTACAATATAACAATGTCTCAGAGTATCTATAAAAGAATCCAGTTACTGCACTATTTAATGTTCACCATTCAACACCAGGTTGTTTTTTAGAGAGGAATGTTTACTGCCTTGAATAAACTCTCTTATGTTCTCATGAGGCCAAGTTTCTTGTATGTTCCAGAAAACACTTTCTTTGACTTTCATTTAGTTTTATGCTTCATCTCTTACCTCTGACACAAAACAAGTTGTACCTTGCTCTGCAAACAGTGTAGCATTCAGCCTGACAGATGTGGCCATAAAAATAGGTGTATATAGTTTAAAATCAAAGTACATGTTATACATCTATCAAAATGTGGCACATAGCTGGAGAGGGTTTAGGAAACTATTATGCTGTGCCATACTTTGTCATACTGGTCAAAGACCACTGTTTAAGACAGTTTCTTGAATACTGGTATATAGATTTTTGTATTCCCAGGGCTTAGTACAGTAGTTGAAATATCAGCAGATTAAACTGAATAAAAATCACAATGTCTAACCTATTTTTTCTATTTTCATCTATTTATACATCAATAAATAGAGTTCCTTTTCTCTCAACTGTGTTTTTTTTTTTTTTCTTTAAAAGAAGCAAGAGAACATGTTGCTACAACAAGTAACAGGGGGCTTCTAAAGAACTGCCTTGGGCACCTTAATTAATGTGCTCAGTAGTTTTGAATCACTGACATTAAAATGGGGATGCAAAGAGTCCAGGGAAATGCATATTTTTTTTCTTAACAAATGACTAAAATCATGTAGGTCTTATTATTAATATCTGATTTTGCTCTTAGTTGTGAAGTTGATAAATTCTCTGAATGTTTAGGAGAATTTCATCCATCTTTCCACAAAGTTAACTTCCTTATCATTCAATTTCAAAAGAGGTTCACTGTCTGTTACATACAAGTCATTGAGTGGGGGCTAAAGAACTGAATTTTAAATTTTATTTGATTTTAAGTAACAATTTTACATACTCTCTTGGGGTTTGTGACAGTTGGACAATGCCAGTCTGGATAATAAGCAATTCCTACCATATAGAATTTACTTACATTCCTTTCAGTTTAGAGCTACATTTTTTCTCATATATTTCTTTCTTCATTTTGCTTTTGGTTGAATGTTAATGTAATTTTGATTTTTCTCTGCTTCCCTTGAAGGCAGTTTCTCCTCCTTCAAACTTTTTTCAACATTTTAGTAATAATCTTTCTAAAATTAAGTATTTAGAATAAAAGTAAATGAGTAATTATGTTTTAGCAATCCTTTTTATCTTTAGTGTATTGGACAGGGACTTGCTCATAGACAAAAATAAATATTGTTGAACACTGGATAGTCTCTTTATGATATAGAAAGTCCTCTAATTCATGATAGGCTTGGCGACAGAATGTAATATGTATTAGTTCCATTCCATTAACCCTTCTAGAATTTTCTTGGAGTTTTCTTATACTTGTAGAAAAAGTAAAAAGAGATCAGCATACCATGAAGCCTCTACTTCCTTGTTCATAAAAGTGGGTGCAAAAATAAATGTTTCTAAAGCATTCCAATTATAACTTTCAGAAAAATTGAAACCTTAACTAAAGTCAATAAAGGTTTGAAAATTCTTCTGACGATATCCATCAAACTAATTTGTTCATGAATATAACTCATTTCTTGCTTTTAAAAATGGATGGACATAATTCACTTAAGCTAAGATTTTATCACTTCAAAAACATGTATGGAACACCTGATATATACTTCATGTATTTCACAATTTATTTATATATCAATAAGTGGATTAAACAATATCATACAAGGCATGTTTGTGTTTTAATATTCCCCATACTACCTACTTATTCTCATTTTATTTCTATTTTGGCTTTTATTATTCCCCTTTTAAAAAGAATTCTAATAGGAATGTAGAAAATGAGGTCTTGTCTAAATGTCTCATCAGCAGGAACTAAGGCATTTCTATGTAATTTGATTTGCTTCTAATCAGACAATCATTCTTTTCCAAAAATCCACAAAGACTAAACAGATTCCCTAAAAACTAATGAAACTAATACCATCTTACTGAAGAAGCCTATTTAGAACTGCTTTCATTACCAGAAACTCAGTTGTCCCAGGAAGTTTACAATCATTTAGACTTTATGTGTAAAGCATGGAAAGATGACCCAATTCTCCACCTGTCATTATCATTCAGACACTTTCACTGTTCTCAATGGAACATCTTCCATCATCATTATCATTTTATATATTCTGGATCTCTGCTGTGTGATTCCCCATCACTTTCAGGCTTTAGAGGAAACTTCACTCTCTCCTGAGAATCCTTCCTCCCTGTATCCCCTAAGCTCACTAGATATTTTGCACATCCTGCTTTTTTTTTTTTTTTAAGCTATCAGCATTGCACAGGAGCTATCTGAGACATACTTTACTTACCTTGTTTTCCATTCTCACTTCCAAGCCATTTCCCTTCTTTCCTTCAAATACCACAGCTCTTTTGAGGTGCATGGCACCATATTTTCACACAAAATTTTGCAGTTGTAAACATTACAAAGCTTCCGTTCAGTTCTAATTCATCATAAATGTTTTCACCAGGGTCATCCTCTTCATCCTTACATTACTTCAGTATCTCCTCATTACATAGAGTCTTTTCAATTGGCTCCTCATCTCCTTTCCATCATTTTCAACATCTTGTACTCATCCACCTTACCGAGATAAACACCACCAATTACTGAACAATCACCACAGTCTTCGTGCTACTCATTCCTGACTTCTACCCAACTTCCCAAGCTGCTGCTGAATCTATTACCACCTTCTAAACATTTCTTTAGTCTCATAGAGACTGCCAAAACTTTGACCACATCACCTATCTTTTGGCTGTCTATTACCCTCAATTCATGTCCTAAAAACAGTTCTCTTCATTTCTCCTACTCCTAACAGAAATACTGAAAGTCTGGGTTCTAACATAAACAGAGCCAATAGTATATATGCATATGAATATACATGTAGGTATGTATATGAATATATACACACATATACATAGTAAAACAATGTAAAAAAGAAGGAAAAGAGTAAAACTGAGGATTCAATAAAGCTTTCACACTTATTTTTTTTTTTCCAAAATCTATATTTAATGTATGTGTTCACTTTCATAGTAATACGAAAATTATGACTTTTTAGACTTCACCTATCCAACATGACATATATACCAAATATGTCCCCAACATGCTGATTTGAGTTTCAGTTTAACTTTATATTTAAGATAACTGACAAAGCTTTATAAAAGAACCCCTTGAATCATCACAGTTATTCATTGTTTTCTAAAATGTATAATTGATTCCATTTTTAGTAAGTTACCATTGATGGGGTAATTTTCTTTTCAGATATTGGTGTAGTATAATGAGTAGTTTTATCCTAGTAAAATACAAAAAAAGAATTTAAAATCTCTAGCTTCTCTCATCTCTAAAATTTCTCAGAAATGCACACTTTAGTGTTCAAGATGAAAAATGTGAATCTATCATAATATTTCACATAGTCTGATTAAAGTCTCATTTTTCCAATCAAACTACTCTCTTTTGGTGACAACACTGTCTACAAATTCAAAAGTGTGAACTCTGTGGTCTTACCTAAAATGGGGAATGGCTTCCATGTCAGCCAGATTCCCAATTGAGAACTAGAGATGAATAGTTAAAATTTAACTGCAGAAGGTCTTCCATATTTCAAAGTCTACTTCCCTCCACGATGCTAAACACCCTGGATCAAAGGACTTCATATTTTCATAATTATATAATATACCCATGAAGGTGGAGCCAGATTAGTAGAAATAAATAATTGTTTTATTTGTATTTTCAAAGTTACTTATAAATAAACAAGAGCTAGTATTATTTAATAGTCATTTGGATAAAGTTTTATATTTTTAATCTTACTGAATCATCAATTTTTAATAGAACAGTAAAATTAAGTAATAATTATAGTAAAAAATACCCAAAAACCTAGTTTACCAAAGGTTCAGTTCAGTTCAGTTCAGTCGTGTCCGACTCTTTGCGATCCCATGAATCACAGCACGCCAGGACTCCCTGTCCATCACCACCTCCGGAGTTCACTCAAACTCATGTCCATCGAGTCGGTGATGCCATCCAGCCATCTCATTCTCTGTCGTCCCCTTCTCCTCCCACCCGGAATCCCTCCCAGCATCAGAGTCTTTTCCAGTGGTCAACTCGTCTCATGAGGTGGCCAAAGTATTGGAGTTTCAGTTTTAGCATCAGTCCTTCCAATGAACACCCAGGATTGATCTCCTTTAGAATGGACTGGTTGGATCTCCTTGCAGTCCAAGGGACTCTAAAGAGACTTTTCTAGCACTACAGTTCAAACTCCGCGATCTGCTTTCTTCACAGTCCAACTCTCACATCCATACATGACCACTCATTCTAAATCACAGAGTTATTATTGAAATAAAAGATTTCCAAAGACAAATACAAACTTATATTTTTAATATGTCTATAATAAAAATCATATTAATTTAGATATTTCAATAAAAATAAAATGACAATAAATAAGTTATTTTAAATAATTATTAAATTTGGCATAAAATAGAATATTTGTAATATTAGGCTTGGTATTTTCAGAAGTATTCTAATAGGACAGTCAAATATCAGTTAAATCTTAAGGGAGCATAGTTACATTATTCTTTTTATTGATGGTGACACTATACAGTTGACTAAACTTTTTAAAAATGGAAAAACAAGCATATATATAAACATACATTATATATATATATATATATACACACATACACACACATATATAAACAGCTCTAAAATGTAAATTGGATATCTGTAGGAATTCTTATATTTTGATATTTTGTTATATATACATTAGGAAAATATTTATTTTCTCAATTTGAGATTATATAAACAAGGAAATGTCTCTGATTTGCAATTTGTATGCCTCTCTGATTGCAATTAGGAAAGAAAATATCTAGAGGGTAAGTCAAATGATTTGGATCAAACTTACTTAATATTGAATATTTCATTCAGTTCTGTCAGTCAGTTCAGTCACTCAGTCGTGTCCAACTCTTTGCAACCCCGTGAATCACAGCACACCAGGCCTCCCTGTCCATCACCAACTCCCGGAGTTTACCCAAACTCATGTCCATCGAGTTGGTGATGCCATCCAGCCATCTCATCCTATGTCATCCCCTTCTCCTCCTGCCCCCAATCCTTCCCAGCATCAGGGACTTTTCCAATGAGTCAACTGTTCACATGAGGTGGCCAAAGTTTTGGAGTTACAGCTTCAGCATCAGTCCTTTCATTGAACACCCAGGACTGATCTTCTTTAGAATGGACTGATTGGATATTCTTGCAGTCCAAGGGACTCTCAAGAGTCTTCTCCAACACCACAGTGCAAAAACATCAATTCTTTGACACTCAGCTTTCTTCACAGTCCAACTCTCACATCCATACATGACCACTGGAAAAACCATAACCTTGACTAGATGGACCTTTGTTGGCAAAGTTGAATATTTCATTACATAAAGAATTATTCACTTTGTCCCTATTACAGAAATAATTATCTGTTTGAAAATGATGAGTATGTGAAAAATATAAAAATTTTAATTTCAACTATAACCAGTGTGCTGTGTGTTAGACCTTCAGGACTTATTTATCTACTACTTGAAAGTTTGTACCTTTAAACAACATCTTCCCAATTCCCCCATCCCCAGGCCTCAGTAACCATTCTATTTCCTGTTTCTAGAGAGTTCAAGTTTTTTAGATTCCACATGTAATGATATAATACAATATCTTTATTTTTTTGTCTGCCTGGCTTAACTCATTTAGTATAATTCCCTCAAGGTCCATACATGTCATCATATATGCCAGGATTTTCTTCTTTCTCATAGTTAGATAACATTTCATTGTGTATCTGTATTTGTGTATGTGTGTATAAAACATCTTCACAGAAATAGAAAGAACAGTACTAAATTTATATAGAATCACAAAAGATCTCAAATAAGCAAAGCAACACTGAGAAAAAAGAACGAAAATGGGGTCATAACATGTCCTCATTTCAAACTATGCTAGAAAGTTATAGTAATTAAAACATTATGGTACTGTAATAAAAAGGGACACATACTCCAATGTAAAAGAATAGAGAGACAAGAAATAAACCACCACATGTAGTCAACTAAAGAGTCAACAAAAGAGTCCAAAATGCAGTAATTGGGTGCAATCTTAAAAACAAGAGAATGATCTCTGTTCATTTCCAAGACAAACCATTCAATATCATACTAATCCAAGTCTATGCCCCAAAAAAGAATGCTAAAGAAGCTGAAGTTGAACAGTTCTATGAAGACCTACAAGACTTTCTAGAACTAACACTCAAAAAAGATGTACTTTTCATTATAGGGAACTGGAATGCAAAAGTAGGAAGTCAAGAGATACCTGGAATAACAGGCAAATTTGGCCTTGGAGTACAAAATGAAGCGGGGCAAAGGCTCATAGAGTTTTGCCAAGAGAATGCCCTGGTCATAGCAAACACCCTCTTCTAACAACACAAGAGAAGACTCTACACATGGACATCACCAGATGGTCAATACCGAAGTCAGATTGATAATATTCTTTGCAGCCAATGGTGGACAAGCTCTATACAGTGAGCAAAAACAAGACCAGGAGCTGACTGTAGCTCAGATCATGAACTACTTATTGCAAAACTCAGACTTAAATTGAAGCAAGTAGGGAAAACCACTAGACCATTTAGGTATGACGTAAATCGTAAATCAAAGGCCTTGTGATTATACAGTGGAAGTGACAAATATATTCAAGGGATTAGATCTGATAGACAGAGTACCTGAAGAACTATGGAAGTAGGTGTGTCATACTGTATAGGAGGCAATAATAAGATAAGCCCCAAGAAAGAGAAATGCAAAAAGGGAAAATGGTTTTCTGAGGAGGCCTTACAATGAGCTGAGGAAAAAGAAAGCAAAAGGCAAAGGAAAAAGGGAAAGATATACCCATTTGAATTCAGAGTTCCAAAGAATAACAAGGAGAGATAAGAAAGCCTTCCTCAGTGATCAATGCAAAGAAATACATGAAAACAATAGAAAGGGGAAGACTAGAGATCTCTTCAAGAAAATAAGTGATTCCAAGGGAATATTTCATGCAAAGATGGGCACAATAAAGGACAGAAATGGTATGGACCTAACAGAAGCAGAAGATATTAATAAGAGGTGGCACAGAAGAACTATAAGAAAAGATCTTAATGACCCAGATAACTACAATGGTGTGATCACTCACCTAGAGACAGACATCCTCAAGTGGGCCTTAAGAAGCATCACTATGAACAAAGTCAGTGGAGATGATGGAATTCCCATTGAGCTATTTCAAATCCTAAAAGATGATGCCGTGACAATGCTGAACTCAATATGCCAGCAAATCTGCAAAACTCAGCAGTGGTTTCACTGCTCATAGGACTGGAAAAGGTCAGTTTTCATTCCAATCCCAAAGAAAGGCAATGCCAAAGAATGTTCAAACTACCACACAATTGCATTCATCTCATACACTAGCAAAGTAATGCTCAAAATTTTCCAAGCCGTGCTTCAATAGCATGTGAACCATAAAATTTAAAATGTTCAAGCTTGATTTAGAAAAGGCAGAGGAACTGGAGATCAAATTGCCAACATCCCCTGGATCATTGAAAAAGCAAGAGAGTTCCAGAAAAGCATCTACTTCTGCTTTATCGAATATGCCAAAGCCTGTGACTGTGTGGATCACAGCAAACTGTGGAAAATTCTTCAAGTGATAGAAATACCAGACCACCTGACCTGCCTCCTAAGAAATCTTTATGCAGGTCAAGAAGCAACAGTTACTACCGGACATGGAACAACAGACTGGTTCCAAATAAGGAAAGGAGTAAGTCAAGGTTGTATATCATCACCCTACTTATTTAACTTATATGCAGAGTACATCATGCGAAATGCTGGGCTGGAAGAAGCACGAACTTGAATCAAGATTAATGGAGAAATATCAATAACCTCAGATACACAAATGATACCACCCTTATGGAGAAAAGCGAAGAAGAACTAAAGAGACTCTTGTTGAAAGTAAAAGAGGATAGTGAAAAAGTTGGGTTAAAACTCAACATTCAGAAAACTAAGATCATGGCATCTGGCCCCATCATTTCATGGCAAATAGATGGGGAAAGAATGGAAATAGTGAGAGACTATTTTTTGTGACTCCAAAATCACTGAAAATGGTGACTGCATCCATGAAATTAAAAGCCTCTTGCTCCTTAGAAGAAAAGTTATGACCAACCTAGATAGCATATTAAAAAACGGAGACATTACTTCGCCAACAAAGGTCCATGTAGTCAAAGCTATGGTTTTTCTAGTGGTCATGTACGGATGTAAGAGTTGGACTATAAAGAAAGCTGAGTGCCAAAGAATTGATGCTTTTGAACTGTGGTGTTGTAGAAGACACTTGAGAGTCCCTTGGACTGCAAAGAGATCCAACCAGTCCATCCTAAAGGAAATCAATCCTGAATAATCATTGAAAGACCTGATGCTAAAACTGAAGCTTCAATACTTTGACCACCTGATGTGAACAGCTGACACATTGGAAAAGACCCTGATGCTGGGAAAAACTAAAGGTGGGAGGAGAAGGGGCGTTAGAGGATTAAATGGTTGGATAGCATCACTGACTCCATGGACATGAGTTTGAGCAAGCTCTGGGAGTTGGTGATGGACAGGGAAGCCTGGCATGCTGTATTCCATGGAGTCATAAAGAGTTTTACATGACTAAGTGATTGAACTGAGCTGATAGTCAACTAATATTTGCAAGGGAGCCAAGAACAGCATTCAATGGGAAAGTAATAGTCTTGTCAACAAATAGTGTTGAGAAAACTGTATAACAATATGCAGGAAAATGAAATTAGATTTCTACTTTATAAAAAGCCACAAAAAATTTAACTTGAAATTGATTCAAAATCTTAAATGACCTGATCCTTTAAAATTTCTAGGGAAAGATAGGGAAAAAGTTCCTAAAGTTCCTTGACTTGAGTATTGCCAAGGAGTTTTTGGGGTATCACACCAAAATCACAGTACCTAAGGCAAAATCAACAAGTGGGACAATATAAAGCTTTATATATAATATATTTTTATGCATATATACCATCTATCCTTTTATTAAAATTCAGTATTTGCAAATTTACCTACTTGCTAAATTTTATTGGTAAGCAGAGAATTAATATTCAAGGTGTTTTAGCGGTCACTTGTGGAATTGTGTTGCACATTAAAAAAATTGAGTTTCCTTGCATTATATAATAAATAATTATGAGTAGAAAAAGTATATATGAATACTTAGAAGAGGAATTATGAATATTAAAATCCCTGAAGTCATCATAGACCATTACCGATATCTTAGAATACTCTTATATGCCTTGGTGCTTTTGAAAGTCATTTTCTGTCCCAAAGAAACAGTCTCTACTTTTCCTGACCTTTGTGATAATCAATGTTTATCTTACATATTTTACCATCTATGTATGCATCTCTATTATTTATAGTTCAGTTATGCAAGTCTTTTTCATAGAAATGAAAGTATACTAGATGTTTTTTGTGCCTCGTTTCACTCAATAATATGTTTGTGACATCCATCCATATTTTCTTGTGGACTCATGTTTGCTGCAGTATAGACTATTTTGTATGAATTTATCAAAATATATTAATCTATTCACTCTTAATAAACCTCTGTTAAAATTTTGCAGCTGTTATAAATAATTCTGTTAGAGCTCTACATGAATATAAAGGAGATGCATAAAATATGAATTTATGTTAAACATGTATATCTAACACATATGTGCTCAGTCGCTCAGTTGTGTCCAACTCTTTGTGACACCAAGGACTGTAGCATTTGTGTATGTAGGTACTGTGTATGCATATGTGTAGAATTGCCGAGTCTTTGGTAATGCTAAAATTCCTTTCTTTGACTGAGAATTCATACATCATAATAGTCACCACTTGTAGTGTAACATTCACTGATCTTTTATAGGCATGATGTTGGGCAACTTTTATCACAGTTAATTTTTAATATATTTTTTACCCCAAAGCAACCTCGTTTTTATTGTTGTTGTTCAGTCACTCAGTGGTTTCTGACTCTTTGGACCACATGGACTGCAGCATGCCAGGCTTCCCTGTCCTTCCCCATCTCCCAGAGTTTGCTCAAGCTCATGTCCATTGATCAAGTAGGTGATGCCATCCAACCATCTCATCCTCTGTCATTCCCTTCTCCTCCCACCTTCGACCTTTCTCAGAATCAGGGACTTTTCTAATGAGTTGTCTCTTCACATCAGGTGGCCAAAGTATTGGAGCATCCATCAGGCCTTCCACTGAATATTCAGGATTTATTTCCTTTAGGATTGACTGGTTGGATCTCCTTGTAGTCCAAGGGACTCTCAGGAGTCTTCTGCAACACCACAGTTCAAAAGCATCAATTCTTCAGTGCTCAGCTTTCTTTCTTTTTTTTTTTTATTGGAGGCTAATTATTTTACAATATTATATTGGTTGGTTTTGCCATTACATGAATCTGCCCCAGGTGTATATGAGTTCTCCTTTCTGAACTCCCCTCCCATCTCCCTCCTCTCCTTATCCTCCCTCTGGGTCATCCCCGCACACCAGCACCGAGCATCCTGTATCATTCATTGACCCTGAACTGGCGATTTGTTTCACATATGATAATATACATGTTTCAGTGCCATTCTCCCAAATCATCCCACCCTTGCCCTATCCCACAGAGTCCCAAAGACTGTTCTATACATCTGTGTCTCTTTTGCTGTCTCGTATACAAGGTTATCATTTCCATCTTTCTAAATTCCATATATATATGTTGGTATACTATATTGGTGTTTTTCTTTCTGGCTTACTTCACTCTGTATAATAGGTTCCAGTTTCATCCACCTCATTAGAACTGATTCAAATGCATTCTTTTTAATGGCTGAGTAATACTCCATTGTGTATATGTACCAAAGCTTTCTTATCCATTCATCTGCAGATGGACATCTAGGTTGCTTCCATGTCCTGGCTATTATAAACAGTGCTGTGATGAACATTGGAGTACATGTGTCTCTTTCAATTCTGGTTTCCTCGGTGCTCAGCTTTCTTTATGGTCCAACTCTCACATCCATACATGACTACTGGAGAAACACTTTAGCTTATCCCACTCCTAACTGTAGGGGACTTCTAATCTGTTGTCTCTATAGATTTGCCTATTCTGGAAATTTCCTGTAAATAGAACTATGCAGCATGTTTTTATTGAGGATAATATTTTCAAGATTCATCCATTCATATATCAGTACTTCATTCTTCTTATGGCTAAATACTGTTTGTGTGGATATACCACATTTTCATTATTCATTTAATAGTTGATGACTATTTGGGTTGTTTCTACATTTGAGCTATTATAAATAATGTTGCTCTGAGCAATGCTGTACAAGTTTATGTGTGAATATATATTTTCAGTTATATTGGGTGAAAATTCATTTTTATTTGATCTTATTACATGGTTTTTTAGAGTTAGTATACTAGTTTCTGCTCTCACCAACTAGATGAGACCTTCTATTACTATACATTTTTACAAGCACTTAGTGTTCTGGAGGCTAAAATTTCACTTAGCTTGGTGAGTGTGTAGTGATATTTTATAAATTTGTTTTTTATTTCAGTGATATCTAAAGAAGCTGAGCACTTTCAATGTATATATAGGCTGTCCGGATTTCCTCTTTAGTAAAGTGCATATTCATTTCTTTTGCCAAATTTTTTTTACTGTGTGTTTTTGACTTGTCAATTTTTTTAACCTATTTGGAAACTAATTATTTGCCCATGATATGCGTTAAAATATTATTTTCCTACTGTGGTGTGTCTTTTTACCCTCCTTTGAGTATTAATGTCATTCATTTAAATTACTTTAGCAAATTATTTTCTGTGGTTATTATTTCTTGTGCTTTATTAGATAAATTCAAGTATACAAAATGAAGGATTGTTTCTATATCACCCTTAAGTTTTTATAATTTTTTTCTATATTTAGACTTATTTTTATGTAGGGTAAAAGTAGTGATCAGCTTTTTTTCACCAATATTGTGTAATGATTCCACTGACATGTTCATTCCCCACTGAGCTGTACTGCCCCTTATATAATTACTGCCCTTTTAAGCATGGCTGTTTCAATGTTGTAATTCTCCTGTACAGGTCTGTGTGTTTATACCTGTAGCAACATCACACTTCCATAATATATCTTGATACCCTACAAAGCAATTTCTCTCATCTTACAATTCTTTTCTAACCAATGCTTAACCCATTTTTTGACCCTTTGTAAATTTATAAAATTGTTTTGCCAACTAGCAAATTGTTCAGTAAGCATCTTTGAATTTTCATTAAGATTACATTCAATTTACACATTATTTTGGAAAGAATATAAATTGTTGGGGTTCTCCAGTTCATGAATACTTTGTTTCCATATATTGATTCATCTTTCATCATAAAAATGGTTTTTCTATTTTTATGGATTGCTTTGAAACTTTATAAAATAAATACCATGCTACATCTCAAATTTTATGCTCCTAAAATATTAGCTTTTCCAAATATAATATCTGACATATTAACACTGCTTGATTTTAAAATATTGCTGGTGTTTATGGCTATAATTTTTGCTTTAATTATATATAAAATATAATTTATATATTTTTTGTATCCAGAAACCTTTTTAGATACTTCTTTGAATTTCAAAGTTATTCTTTAGACTATTTGATATTCTACCACATACAAATATATATAACAAATATATATTAATTCAGTGATGAAGTATCCTAAATTGTCCTTCTGACACTTTATTGCCTAGATTTGTCAAAGTTTATTTTTCTTTATGCCACACATAACAATTATGTAAAGTTCTTTAGCAAAAATTATTTTAAAATACAAATCATTATATACATGTATGTGTGTAAATAAAGTTACAAATAATTACACTAATTTTTGTTATTTTTCTAACTTGTATTGTATTTTTTTATCATTCTTTTCCTTATGGTACTGGCTAGATGCTTTATTGCAAAGATAATTAAAAGGTATAATGACGAACAAAGTGTAGGCTTGCAACTGACATATCATCATTTCTGTCTTTTTCTGTTGGTTACAAGTCACATGGCCAAATTTGAGATCAAGGTAGAAAGAAATAAATTCCATTTTTTTTAGTGGGGAAGACTGAAATCTCACTGGCAAAGATTACAGAAAAATTTCAGAAGGAAGGATTACAACCATTAATGCAGTTTCCAATAGTATTTATTTTTGCCAAATTTTAAAGATCACTTTTTCCATGATTCACCATATAAAGGTTGTGGTTTTATTAGTCCATAGTTTTACTAGATAGGTTATTATTACACACTTACTTCCTAGAAGCAATTCCTTAGGCAAAAGTTTGACATTCAGAATATCCTCAATTGTCAATGCATGGAGAGTTGGCAGAAACAGGATTGAATAGAAGTGAACATCAAACTGCAATGTGACCCAACCTTGGGTGACTCAGGAGAGTCCCCTGCAGAGACATGTCCTATCAAAGTTGTCTCACATAAGGCTCAGTGTCCAAAATGTATTCCCCTACTGTGATCAGTCACTGGATATGGAATTTTCTAGAGAAGCTGTTCCCTTGGGTGAGGCAGCTTAATATATTAGAGGAGACTGAAGAGTTAGAATTAAAGGCGACCTGCTGACAGCATTTCCAGTTTTGGGGGCAGTATGTGCTTCCTTAAAAGGGAATCTGAGAAAAACATTAAATATCATCAAATTCTTCTTTAACAAATAATACATTTTATCAGTTTTATTAAATTATTAGAAAGTCATAGTTTTTCCCCTTTAATCTGTTAATGCAGTGAATTGAATATTTTCTAAAATGCATTGAACCTTGAATTCTTGATACTGAACCAGATTTTTTTCACACTTGTATCTTTGAACTACATGTGGATAATTTCTTATCCATCTGCCATTTACCCAGTGGTTCTCAATCATATATTAGCTGCTATTAAGCATATCAAATACATAATTAACTTTGACTACTATCATTTTTACATATAGGATGAAAGGTTTCTCAGTAGTTTATCTTTTCATCTAAGCATTTTCCTTGCTTGGACAAATGCTCACATGAAAAAACAAGTTTAATTTTTCTGCTCAACATTTGGGGTATTTTTACTTTTGCTTTAGACTGGTGTTTTTTTATCTTATTAGTTCTTTGATTATTACTCTTTAATTTAAATATATAATCTGCATTTTCAGTTGTCTTTAATGAGAGGGTTTGTTTAAGATAGACTTTCCAGCCATAACTGGAAATAGAGGTCAAATTTATATATTAAAAATGTGACCTAAGGATCATAAAACACGAATTCTGTGAAAATAAACTAGAAAAAAAAAATACAGCAAGCTTCTGTATTAAACTCCCTGTGACTGGGAAAACCAATAAATTAACATTATACATGAGCTGCTCAGTAGTTTCATCTAGATGCAAGTATGTATACTTAGGGTGAAAGTAATTTCATATCCTGGGTCAAAAAAGTTTGAAAGTCATTGCAATAGATTGAGGAAACAGAGTGAATAATAAAAATCCATTTCCCATGTCTTGAAGGAAGACAACAGTTCTTCTATCTCATTTGAAACTACGGAGAGTAAACTAGTCTGCATTATGGGGAGTAAACTAGACTGCATTTAAAGTATAACAATTCTATCTATTATTTAGAATAGTTGTAGAGAAATACAATATACCATGGCATTGTCTAATCAAGTAGTAAGGGTTTAGATTTTAAATGTATCAATCATTTTGCTATCTATTTTTCTTGATTTTTTACCTCTGTCACTAAGTAAACAGAAAATTTATGAAAAATTTAAACATGCAAATTTACATTATCAAAAAACCCAAAGCAAACTAAAAAGAAAAAATAATAACTTTAATTTTTGAGAAAGTTATAAAATAAGTGGGCTCATCAGAATATTTTTGTACTTGGGAAATTTAAGCAAACAATCTCGTTACTATAATTAAATGACAAATTATTATAATTGATAAGATTATACAACATAGCTAACATTTTCGAGTCTCAGAATTTTTTAAATTTTGATATAAATGCACTTTACAAGAGTCAAAAACAGTGATACATTTATTCTCACAGTGATAGATATGATATATTCTGTTATTTCAAATCAGTAGTCTGAAAAGTGCTAGGTACAGCCATTTTTGATTTATTCAATGTAAGTAATGACTTTTACTGATTGTTCTGCATCCATCCAGTGTTTTGAACTATATTATATTTATATAGCATATATAAGCACAGTGTATAATTTGTCAGCAGAAATACATCTTGCAATTAGTTTGCTTTACAGAGCTGACCTCATCAGTATTACCTGGAGAATGCCATCTAACATTGATAGCATTCTCTTAGTTAAAGACAGAAAGCTGTCAGGATTTCCATTAAATTTATATTCCCAGAGGTTTGTAACTCTGCTTCTAAAAATGCCAAAGGCATTAACTTAGAATGGAAGGTGTTAGTGAGGTAGTTTAATTTAAAAGGAGGATTGTTTGTAAACTGTGAAAATGTCCTTCAAGTTTAAAAAGGCAGCCAGGCTCTATGAATATGTACATAGGGAAGCATCTGTGTTAGTACCATCTTGGTGCTCCTAGCAATCCTGCTGATGCTAAAACCAGAGAGGGATAATGATATAACTGCAGTTGACTAGATATTTCACGGGGTTCAGCCAGTCACTATTGTGTCCTTAGCTGTTCATACACAGGTTCAGTAAGGTGTTGTTGTTTTTTTTTTCATTGTAAGAATATCCCAAATCAGGATACCAGAGTGGTTTTGCAGAATTTGAGATGGGGCTTACCCTTTAAGAATGAATGGCATAGCTTCACTGAAGCAGATAAAAAGAAGGTTGCCAGGATCTGGGGTATTGGGGAGGGACATGGGAAGATAGTGATTAGAAAGTACAGACTTCGTTATAAGGTGAGTAAGTTCTGAAAATCTAATACAGCACACTGACCATAGCTAGTAATGTTGTATTGTGTACTTAAAATTTGCTAATGGAGCAGATCTTAAATATTCTCTCTCTCACACACACACACACATACACACACATATAAGGTAAAGATGAAAAGGAAAAAAAAATGTATGGCATAGCTTTTAATCTTTTAGTCCTAAATCTGACAATTACTGTCAGCTGGTGGAAATCAAATTAATGTGATCATTAATTACTCAAATTATAAAGCAAGAATAATGATAATGCCTTGCCAAAGATACATACACTGGGTTCTGAGAAATAAGGCACGTAAAATTTACAAACTGGAAAGGGCAATGTTAACATTATGACTCAGAGAACTTCCAGCAAGGTGCCTCAACATAGGTTTCTTTTGCCTCAGTGGGAGGCAGGCTCAGGCATTGATTTGTTGGAGTTTGGTGATATCCGTTGTGAGCAGCCCAAAACATTGCCCTTATTCTGGTCACCATAATTGCAAGATGGAGAGGTTTTTGTCCATTGGTGAATGTTTCTTTCAGAGACATTAAGGTCCACACTAATTAACCTTTCAACAATAAAAGTCATTTGGAGGTATCTGGCAAAAATGTAGTCACAGTGACAAGATTTACCCTCCTGATTCCAAGAACCAAAAAAAAAAAAAAACCTCATACAGAAGAATGGTTTTCAAGATAATGGACATTAGTCAATGAAGGACAGTGAGTCCACAGAGAATGGAAATAAACAGCTATACTGTTGTCCCTTTACTGACTTGAAAGGACTCCTGGGCCATGGTGCAAAATGAGGAACAAAGGCAGAACCTGGTAGTCTCCCTGAGTTAAGGAGAAGAAACTGAGATTTGGAGGAAAACAAGGCAGTTATAGACCATAAAACAGACTATGGGAAATAAGAGACCAGCAAGGAGAAGAGGCCCCAAAATCTGAGGAAACACCCATTTAAGTATTGAGAAGAATACTTACCTGTGCATTTGTACAATAAAACTACACTGAAGAACCATCCAAGAATATTAAGAACAATAGCCAGGAAGTTAAAAGACACTTGCGTCTTGGGAGGAAAGCTGTGACAAGTCTAGACAGCATATGAAAAGGCAGAGACATTACTTTGCTGACAAAGGTGCATCTAGAGAAAGCTATAGTTTTTCCAGGAATCACGTATGGATGTGCGAGTTGGACCATAAAGAAGACTGAGCACCAAAGAATTGATGCTTTTGAACTGTGGTGCTGGAAAAGAATCTTGAGTGTCCCTTAGACTTCAAGGAGATCAATTACAGATCAATTAATTACAACATTCATAAATATTTTGCCTCTGTATTGGAAAGTAAACTAGCTCTAGAAGAGAAATTCCTCATATCTAGGTAAGAAATTTTAGAAAGAAAAAGCCAAAAGGATCAAACAGTTTCCAAATACCTTTAGTATTCCATACAATAGTACTCAAGAATATTACAGAAAAAAAAAGTATAACCTTCCACCACAGTTACCAGACATATAGAGGAAAGAAAATATAACATATAATGAAAAAAGATTCAAAATTGACCCAGAACTTTCTCAAATGTTAGGACTAGCATGTGAAAGAAATAAAACAGTTATTAACAATTTTATTGCATATATTAAAAAATTTAAGTAGAGGCATGAAGGATATAAAACAAAATCACTAACTGCTAGAGATACTAATGCCAACAGCTAAGACACAACTATGATAAATAGAAATCATGGCAGACTTGATATTGCAGAAGAAAATGTTAGAAAATATGAAATTGAAAACATAGCAAGAGAAATTCTATAAATTAAAAAGATGTAAAAATCAGTAAAATTGAAAAGAGTATAAGTGAAATAAAATTCTTAGAGAGGAGAGATTAATAGCAAAAATATTTGAAGAAATAATGTCAAAATTTCCCAAATAGAATGTCAACTATAAACTCACAAATCCAAGAAGTTCAACAAACCCCAGAACAAATTTTGAGGTAAATTGCATCAAAGCATATAATAATCAAATGACATAAAACCAGTGACAGAAAAAATTTTTAAAGTGGCAAAAAAAAGACACATTACATACAGAAGAACAAAGGTAAAAAAGAAAGATTTCTTCTCAGGATATTGTGTCTGAGCAGATAACGGAGCAATGTATTTAAAGTGCTGAAAGAAGAAGAAATTTATCAACATAGAATTATATATATATATATATATAAAATATCTTTATATAATGAAAGCAAAAACATGATATTTTCAGAAATATAAAAGTTGAAAGAATCTGTCTTTGTCAGGCCTGCTCTACAGGAAATGTTAAAGTAATCCTTCAGTCAGAAAAGTATACCAAGTTTAAACGTGTTCCCCAAGAAGAAAGATGTAGTAAGAAAATTGATAATGATGTATAGTTGTTAGCTATACACATATTTAAATCTCTTTAAAATATGAATTACTGTTAAAAATAACACTGAATTTTACAGTATATATATATATATATATATAATGTGTACAAGTGATAGCCCAAAAATGAAAAAAAGAAGGAAATGGAATTATATTGTTGAAATGTTCTTATGCTACACATCTGATATAGTATCATTTGTATGTGAGGGGTGATAAGTTACAGATATTATAAAATATAAAGCACCATTCAAATGAAAGAAGGAAGTATGGATAATAAACCAACAATGAAAAATAGAATCATTAAATATACTGAATCCAAAAGACAGAGAAAAAAGCACTATTTGGAACAAATGGAAAAACAGTAGCAAACAGATACACTTAATCATATCAATAGCATCAAATGTAATTGTTCTAAAACCCCTATATATATGGAGATATTGTCACACTGGACAAAAAAATTAAGAATACACTCTCTGTTGCTTTCAACATACATCTGAGATACAAAGAAATAAATAGATTAAAAGTAAAATATGGGAAAGGTTATAATACAATTTGACTAAACAAAAGAAAGCTGGAGTGGCTATATCAATATCAGATAAAATAGATACCAGAGCCAATATTATTACCAGGGGATAAATGATTTCATAATGAAAAGATATGTAAAGCTAATTTAAAATTTTAGATATCTATGCTTTTATTAACAGACTATCAAAATATATGAAAGAAAAATTAATAGAACTGTTAAAAAAGAAATGGACTACTCCACATTTACAGCAAGGGATTGCTATACCTTGTTTCCAATATTGGTAGAATAAGTGAATACAAAATCAGTAAAAAAGTGAATAATACTGAAATTGACCTAACTGACATTTATACAAACACTCCATAAAACAACAGAAAGATACCTTTGTTTTGTTTCTTCACGAATGTACATGGAACATTGGTCAATATAATAAATATATTTTGGGTCATAGAAAAAAATCTAGGTAATTTTTAAAAGGTTCCATTTAAATAATCTACAAAATACATGGGATTAAAATAAAAATCAATAGACATATCTTTGAGATATTTCCACTAAATATACCCAAATGATAGTAATTCAGTTATATATTTAGAAAATACTTTCAACTAAATGAAAAATAACACAATATATTAAAATTCGGGCTGTTGTTAAAGCATGTGTTAAGAGAAATTAAAGGACAGTATGAAAAATGCACATAAGGATGCAACATCTCATATCAATAACATCATCTATACCTTAGAAAATGCAAAAATAAACTGCAAATGTAACCTAAAGTAAACAGAATGAAAATAATAAAAATCAGAGGAGAAAGCAATAAAAGAAAACTTGGAAAAAGAAAAACAAGACAAAAACTCATTTTTTTGAGATCACTAAAATTCTAAGCTATCAAGAAAAAGTATGAAGACACAAATTACTATTCTGAGAAATGAAAGATATGATGAGATCACAACATATTCTACAATCTAAAAAACAGTAAATAATCATCATGAAAATTACGGTATTTAAAATTTTACCATTTAAAATTTTTTAAATGTTAGGGAGAACATAATAATGCTAATTCCACACAAAATCTTCTAAAATTTGCAGAAGAGTATTTCTCAATTAATTTTATTAGGCTTCTGTTACTCTGATACCAAAAATCGTAGAAATAGATTGAGAACAACAAATTACTATTATCCAGATAAATATAGATTTAAATAGTATGAATAGTATTTTAGCTAATTGAATCTAATAATATGAATAATAATTTATCATAATCAAATGGGATTTATCCCAGGGATTTAAAGTTGATTTAATCAAAGTGAATGTAATTTATCATATTAACAAAATAAACATGAAAACCATAAGATAATTTGAAGAGCCAAAAAAGAAAAATAATAAAATTCCAACACTAGTTTTTCACTATAAAATATCAACAACCTAGACACAGAAAAGTACCGCCTCATCCTGATAAAGTATATCAATGAAAACGCTATCACCAATGACAACTTAATGTGAAAGACTTCCTAATATCTCCAATATCAGGAGGAAGACCAAGATCTTCTCTCTACTTTTAGTCAATACTGTATTACAGATTGCACCTATGGCAATAAGAAAGTTATACAGACTAGAAAGAAAGAAGTGTTTGTTTTTCAAGACTACTCTAATATCAATGTAGAAATTTAAAGGATTTTTTAAAAAAACAAAATCCTACACCTATTAAGTCAATTTCAGTTCAGTTCAGTTCAATTCAGTCTCTCAGTCATGTCCGACCCTCCGCGACCCCATGAATCACAGCATGCCAGGCCTGCCTGTCCATCACCAACTCCCGGAGTTCACTCAAACTCAAGTCCACAGAGTCGGTGATGCCATCCAGCCATCTCATTCTCTGTCGTCCCCTTCTCCTCCCGCCCCCAACCATTCCCAGCATCAGAGTCTTTTCCAGTGAGTCAACTCGTCGCATGAGGTGGCCAAAGTATTGCAGTTTCAGCTTTAGCATCAGTCCTTCCAATGAACACCGAGGATTGATCTCCTTTAGAATGGACTGGTTGGATCTCCTTGCGGTACAAGGGACTCTCAAGCGTCTTCTCCAACACCACAGTACAAAAGAATCAATTCTTCGGCGATAAGCTTTCTTCACAGTCCAACTCTCACATCCATACATGACCACGGGAAAAACCATAGCCTTGACTAGACAGACCTTGGTTGGCAAAGTAATGTCTCTGCTTTTTAATATACTATCAAGGTTGGTCATAACTTTCCTTCCAAGGAGTAAGCGTCTTTTAATTTCATGGCTGCAATCAGCATCTGCAGTGATTTTGGAGCCCCAAAAAATAAAGTCTGACACTGTTTCCACTGTTTTTCTATCTACTTTCCATGAAGAGATGGGACCAGATGCCATGATCTTTGTTTTCTGAATGTTGAGCTTCAAGCCAACCTTTTCACTCTCCTCTTTCACTTTCCTCAAGAGGCTTTTGAGTTCCTCTTCACTTTCTGTCATAAGGGTGGTGTCATCTGCATATTTGAGGTTATTGATATTTCTCCCAGCAATCTTGATTCCAGCTTGTGCTTCTTCCAGCCCAGCGTTCCTCATGATGTACTCTGCATATAAGTTAAATAAGCAAGGTGACAATATACAGCCTTGACGCACTCCTTTTCCTATTTGGAACCAGTCTGTTGTTTCATGTCCAGTTCTGACTGTTGCTTCCTGACCTGCATACAGGTTCCTCAAGAGGCAGGTCAGGTGGTCTGGTATTCCCATCTCTTTAAGAATTTTCCACAGTTTATTGTGATCGACACAGTCAAAGGCTTTGGCATAGTCAATGAAGCAGAAATATATGTTTTTCTGGAACTCTCTTGCTTTCTCCATGATCCAGTGGATTTTGGCAATTTGATCTCTGGTGCCTCTGCCTTTTCTAAAACCTGCTTGAACATCTGGGAGTTCATGGTTGACATATTGCTGAAGCCTGGCTTGGAGAATTTTGAGTATGACTTTACTAGCGTGTGAGCTGAGTGCAATTGCGCGATAGTTTGAGCATTCTTTGACATTGCCTTTCTTTGGGATTGGAATGAAGACTGACCTTTTCCAATCCTGTGGCCACTGCTGAGTTTTCCAAATTTGCTGGCATATTGAGTGCAGCACTTTCACCGCACCGTCTTTCAAGATTTGAAATAGCTCAACTGGAATTCCATCACCTCCACTAGCTTTGTTCGTAGTGATGCTTTCTAAGGCCCACTTGACTTCACATTCCAAGATGTCTGGCTCTAGGTCAATGATCACGTTATCGTAACTATCTTGGTCGTGAAGATCTTTTTTGTACAGTTCTTCTGTGTATTCTTGACACCTCTTCTTAATATCTTCTGCTTCTGTTAGGTCCATACCATTTCTGTCCTTTATCGAGCCCATCTTTGCATGAAATGTTCTCTTGGAATCTCTAATTTTCTTAAAGAGATCTCTTGTCTTTCCCATTCTGTTTTTTTCCTCTATTTCTTTGCATTGATCACTGAGGAAGGCTTTCTTATCTCTCCTTGCTATTCTTTGGAACTCTGCATTCAGATGCTTATATCTTTCCTTTTTTCCTTTGCTTTTCACTTCTCTTCTTTTCACAGCTATTTGTTAGGCCTTCTCAGACAGCCATTTTGCTTTTTTGCATTTCTTTCCCATGGGGATGGTCTTGGTCCCTGTCTCCTATACAATGTCATGAACCTCTGTCCAGAGTTCATTAGGCACTCTATCTATCAGATCTAGTCCCTTAAATCTATTTCTCACTTCCACTGTATAATCATAAGGGATTTGATTGAGGTCATATCTGAATGGTCTAGTGGTTTGCCCTACTTTCTTCAATTTAAGTCTGAATTTGGCAATAAGTAGTTCATGATCTGAGCCACAGTCAGCTCCTGGTCTTGTTTTTGCTAACTGTATACAGCTTCTCCATCTTTGGCTGCAAAGAATATAATCCATCTGATTTCGGTGTTGACCATCTGGTGATGTCCATGTGTAGAGTCCTCTCTTGTGTTGTTGGAAGAGGGTGTTTGCTATGACCAGTGCGTTCTCTTGAAAAAATTCTATTAGCCTTTGCCCTGCTTCATTCCGTGCTCCAAGGCCAAATTTGCCTGTTATTCCAGGTGTTTCTTGACTTCCTACTTTTGCATTCCAGTCCCCTATAATGAAAAGGACATCTTTTTTGGGTGTTAGTTCTAAAAGGTCTTTTAAGTCTTCATAGAACTGTTCAACTTCGGCTTCTTCAGCGTTACTGGTTGGGGTATAGGCCTGGATTACTGTAATATTGAATGGTTTGCCTTGGAAACGAACAGAAATCATTCTGTCGTTTTTAAGATTGCATCCAAGGACTGCATTTCGGACTCTTTTGTTGACCATGATGGCTACTCCATTTATTCTAAGGGATTCCTGTCCACAGTAGTAGATATAATGGTCATCTGAGTTAAATTCACCCATTCCAGTCCATTTTAATTCACTGATTCCTAGAATGTTAATGTTTATTCTTGCCATCTCCTGTTTGACCACTTCCAATTTGCCTTGATTCATGGACCTAACATTCCAGGTTCCTATGCAATATTGCTCTTTACAGCACCAGACATTGCTTCTATCACCAGTCACATCCACAACTGAGTATTGGTTTTGCTTTTGCTCCATCCCTTTATTCCTTCTATAGTTATTTCTCCACTGATCTCCAGTAGCATACTGGGCACCTACCGACCTGGGGAATTCCTCCTTCAGTATCCTATCATTTTGCCCTTTGATACTGTTCATGGGGTTCTCAAGGCAAGTATACTGAAGTGGTTTGCCATTCCCTTCTCCAGTGGACCACATTCGGCTGTGGTCCATGTGATCAGATCGACTAGTTTCCTGTGATTATGATTTCAGTGTGTCTGCCCTCTGATGCCCCCTCGCAATACCTACCGTCTTATTTGGGTTTCTCTTACCTTGGGCTTGGGATATCTCTTCGCCGCTGCTCCTTACCTTGGATGAGGGCTATGTCCTCAAGGCCGCCCCTCCTGACCTGGAATGTGGAGTAGCTCCTCTAGGCCCTGGTGCGCCCACACAGCCACCGCCTATCGGACATCAATTTAGCAAGGTACTAATATCAAAATAAAAATTAAAAGTTTTATTTATTGTCAACTAAAAATGAAAGTCACATCCTAAAAGTTTAGAGTTATGTTTTATTTGGTAGGAAATTTTAGTATTTCCAGCCTGGAAGACTCAAGTGACCCAGAAAGAACTGCTTAGAGAAGGTGGGAGATGAGGGCGTCAGGTTATATAGAAGTTTGCAACAAAGGCAGGTAGTCTGAACATCAAAAGTAATTTTGTGAATTAAAGAATGTCATATATCTTAAGAAATTTAGCACTTTTCTATGGGAAGATGCAAGAGTCTCAGACTAACTGAAATAATTCTTTTCATATGCATCTCGGCGATCTGGAGCCAGTATCTTGTTTTTCCTCAGTACTCACTCCAGGGAGTAGCAGCAGTCTGATAGCTGCCAGATCACAGGTACTGCTCTCCTTCCTGGTTGCCCTGGAGGGCTGGAATTGCTGATGACTATGGTAGGCTACCGTCCATGGGGTCGCAAAGAGTCAGACACGACTGAGCGTCTTTACTACTGCTACTACTACTATGACATCTTTGCGGAGAAGGCAATGGCAAGCCACTCCAGTACTCTTGCCTAGAAAATCCCATGGACGGAGGAGCCTGGTGGGCTGCAGTACATGGGGCCACTGAGTCAGACACAATGAGCGACTTCACTTTCACTTTTTATTTTCACTCATTGGAGAAGGAAATGGCAACCCACTCCAGTGTTCTTGCCTGGAGAATCCCAGGGACGGGGCAGCCTGGTGGGCTGCCATCTATGGGGTCGCACAGGGTCAGACACGACTTAAGCGACTTAGCAGCAGCAGCAGCAGCATGACATCTTTGTTTCTTGATTTAGTAGGAAATACTCCACTTCTCAGACTCCCCAGGTGGCTCTAGTTATAAAGAACCCATCTGCCAATGCAGGTAAGAGACACAGGTTTGATCTCTGGGTCAGGAAGACCCCCTGGAAGAGGGCATGGCAACCCACTCCAGTATTCTTACCTGGAGAAATCCATGCACAGAGAAGCCCACTGGGCTACAGTCCACAGGGTCTCAAAGAGTTAGACATGACTGAAGCTATTTAGCATGCACTCAAGCACACTCCATTTCTCAGTACTAATGAACAATCCAAAACTGAAATTAAAAAGAATACCATTTACAACGAGAACAAATACATGATATACTTTGGATGTAAATATCATGAAAGATGTGCTAAACCTATACATTTGAAAGTATAAAACATTGCTGAGAGAAATTAAATGCAGCCACAGCGTCCCCTTTGGGCTTCCCTGGTGGCTCAGACGGTAAAGCGTCTGCCTGAAGTGCAGTAGACCAGGGTTCGACATCTGGGTTGGGAAGATCCCCTGGAGGAGGAAATGGCAACCCACTCCAGTACTCTTGCCTGGAAAAATTCCATGGACTGAGGAGCCTGGTAGGCTGCAGTTCATGGGATCGCAAAGAGTGGGAGACAACTGAGCGACCTCACTTTCACTTTCAAATAAATATAACTGTTCATGAGGCTGAAGGTTCTATGTTGTTAAGATATCAATTCTCCCCAAAGCAGTCTACAGCTACAGCAAACCTCAATCGAAATCTGAGCAGGCTGCCCAGCAAGCATATGAAAAGATACTTAACATTACTAATTATAAGAGAAATGCAGATAAAACACACAATGAGATTTTACCTTAAATCCTTCAGAATAGCCACTGTCAAAAGAGCCGAAAATCGCAAGCACTGGAGAGGATGTGAAGTAATTGGAAACTTTACTTACCATCGGCCATTATGGAAAAAAGTATAAATTGGTCAAAAAATTAAAAATAGAATTATCATGTGATCCAGCAATTCCACTTCTGTATATATTTCCAAACTAATTCAAAGCAGGATCTCTTAAGAACTATTTACATACTCATGTTCATTGCAATCTTATTCACAATAGCCAAGAGGTGGAAGCAATTCCTATGTTCATCAGTGGATGAATGGATAGAGTAAATGCGGTATATGCATACAATAGACTATTGTGCAACATTTAAAAAGAGGTGTTACAGCATGAAAGAACCTTGGGGATATTATGCTAAGTGGAATAAGATGGCCATAAAAGGACAAATACCATATAATGCCACCCATATAAAATACCTGAAGTAGTAAAATTGTAAACAGAAGAAATGTGGTTGCCTAAGGCTGATGGAGGGAGGGAAAGAGGCAATTAGTGTTTAATGGATATAGAGTGTTTTGCAAAATGAAAAGGATTTAGATATCATTTGCACAAAATGTGAAGATATTTAACACTACTAAACTGTAAAATTAAAAATGGGTGAGTCAGTAAGGCTCAGTGTTACATGTTTTTACCATACACATACACACAAATCCTAGTAAGCTTTCTTATAGAACTTGAAGGTTATTAGAAAAATTGATATGGAAATGCAAATGACTTGGAATAGTGAAATCAACTTAATAAAATAACAAAGTTGGAGAACTAGAAAACTATGATTTCATGGTAAGACTACGTAATTGCAAGACTTATTATAAAGCTCAGTCATAAAGGCAATGCAGTTTAATTCTGAAGTAAGATAAGTATTAATATATTTATGTAGATATAGTCCAGAAAAATAAACACATACATATGGAAAACTGATTTTTGACAAAGGTACAACTCAGTGGAGATAAGGTAGTTTGATTTTCAGCAAATATCACTAGAGTAATGAAAAGTTCATATACAAAAACAAGAGCTTTGAAACATAACCACACTTTATACAAAAATTACTTAAAAATGAAAAGCAGACACAAATGGAAAACCAAAACCTTTAATATTTTCAGAAGAAAATAAAAGATACTGTCTTTGTGATCCTGGATTCACTAATATGAAAAATATTTGCATCAAAAGTCACCATTGAAATAATGAGAGAACAATCTACAGTTGGGGAGATAATATTTGCAACCTTATGTCTGCTCAAGAACTTGCATCATTAGTGCGTAAAGAATGCTCAAAAATAAAAAACAAGAAAAAATCTCAATCAATTCAGTTCAGTTCAGTTCAGTCGCTCAGTCGTGTCCGACTCTCCGCGACCCCATGAATCACAGCACGCCAAGCCTCCCTGTCCATCACCAACTCCCGGAGTTCACTCAAACTCATGTCCATCAAGTCAGTGATGCCATCCAGCCATCTCATTCTCGGTCGTCCCCTTCTCCTCCCGCCCGCAACCTTTCCCAGCATCAGAGTCTTTTCCAGTGAATCAACTCGTCACATGAGGTGGCCAAAGTATTGCAGTTTCAGCTTTAGCATCAGTCCTTCCAATGAACACCCAGGATCGATCTCCCTTAGAATGGACTGGTTGGCTCTTCTTGCGGTACAAGGGACTCCCAAGAGTCTTCTCCAGCACCACAGTTCAAAAGCATCAATTCTTTGGCGATCAGCTTTCTTCACAGTCCAGCTCTCACATCCATACATGACCACGGGAAAAACCATAGCCTTGACTAGATGGACCTTTGTTGGCAAAGTAATGTCTCTGCTTTTTAATATATTATCAAGGTTTGTCATAACTTTCCTTCCAAGGAGTAAGCGTCTTTTAATTTCATGGCTGCAATCAGCATCTGCAGTGATTTTGGAGCCCCCAAAAATAAAGTCTGACACTGTTTCCACTGTTTTTCCATCTATTTCCCATGAAGTGATGTGGTCAAAAAGTCAAGAAGAGACATCTCCAAAGAAAATAAACAAATGTAAATATGCAGTGCAAATAAACATTTGAAAAGATGATTAGTATGCTTAATCACAAAGGAAGTATTAGTATTTCCTTTATTTTTATTTTATTTTATTTTGATGATTTCCTCTATTTTTAAAAATTAAAACCATCAGAAAATACCACTACGTATTACAATAGCTAAATGAAAAGGATGGGCCATACCAAATATCTGGAGATGAGGAGGAACTGGCATTCTCACTTATTGATAATGAGAATATAAATGATATAATCACTTTGTAAAACCTTTTAGTGGTTTATTATAAAGTTCAGCATGTGCCTGCCGTATAAATCAAATATTCCATCTCTAGATATTTAGTTAAGAATAAATAAAGCATATAGACATACAAAGACTTGCAAATAAATATTCATTTTCTCTGTTATACCCTTAAGCTGAAAACAGTCCAAATGTTCAACAGGTGCTTGAAAAAACAAATAGTGGTATGTATTTTTATAACAGAATACTACTCAGCCACAAATGGTAATGAACTATTAATGCATGCCACTGCCTTGATAAACTTCAGAATAATGAGGCTGAATAAAAGAAGTCAGTTAAGAGAATACATACTCATTTCCATTTATGTAAAATTCTAGAAAATGCAAATCAAACTCTAGTGACAGAAAGAGACCTATGGTTGCCTAGAGACTAGGGCGTGTTTGATGGGTAGTTGAGAGAGATTACATAGTCATGAGGAAATATTTTGGGGTGATATATTCAATATCTTGATCATAGTGATTGCTTTATGGGTGTTTATATATGTCAAAATGTATCAAATTGTGTGTCAGGGAGAAAACGTTTTCCTCTACTCTTCCAGGCTGGTTCAACTAAATCATCATAAGAAAGCTTAACAGGAAAAAATCTAACAAAAATTTAATAACATGTATATATGTGGGAGAGATCCAGGAGAACTGAATACCTCACCAAAATGACTGAAGCCCTCACTTTAAATACCATCTTCAGCTAAAGATAAAAGAGGATGTTGAGGGTAGAGATTTGGGACTTCAAAAGGGAGGAAGACAGTTCCCACTGATGGAAAAGCAAATGTTTGGTAATACATGTTTGCTGGGTCACGCAGAGAGAATGGGATGCGGAGTGAACTCTGATCTCTAGGCCCTAGCCAGTTTCCCCCACCACCTCCAGCCCATAGTTTTTGCAGATACCTCAGGAGATAGCTCAACTCTGGGAACTCTTTATCTAAATTATTCTGGGCACCTAAAGAGGAATTCAAAGTCTCCTCTCAGATCTTTTGGGCCTTGATTATTTTCAGCTCAAAATCATCCTCATGCCAGAAGACGTTTTGGGGTGGCACATTTTGCTCCCCTGCATATGCTTTAAACGTATGTATTTATTTTTGTCAATTATATTGCAAATAAATAACACAGCTCTTCCTGTCCCCACATATTAACTCAAGAGAGTGAAACAGTTTTACTTAGGATAAACACTTACATAAGTGCTAAATCTGGCTCATATTTTGGATTCACTTTATTGTTAATATTTGCTTGATTTTGGCAGTAATTTTTTTTCCTTTTCCTTCCTCAGAGATGAACTGTAAGTTGAAGCATTCATGCATTTATCTTTGTTTTCTTGCTGTAAAGAAATTTAAATACTATTTCTGGGTAAATCACACTAGTCTATTATAAAATTTTGTGCTGTGTCTGCATTAAATTTGTTTATTAGCTTTTGAAAGACTCAACAAGTATTGTATGTGTGTGTTTCTATGTGATCATGCAATATCATTTCAAAAAGTCGGAATAAAAGGTAGAAATAGGGAGAAGAAGGAAAAACATTTCCATAAGAAAAGTGCATTGGTTAGCTCAAGGTTTGAAAAAAGTTAAGTTCAGGTAGAACCACGTGTCGTCATGGCAACACAGAATTTTAAGAGAAACCTCCTTTTAATTTTATATAGAAAAGGGAAAAGAATCTGACACTTGTAGTTTATTTTCTCCTGCCACTTAGGAGAGAGAGAAAAAAATATCTGACACTTGCCTCCGTTTGGAGACTCCTAGCCTTCCTGTGTGTTACCCTCTTAGTTTCATCAGTACCATTTTTCTAGATTTCATACACATGTGTTAATGTACAATGTTTGTCTTTATCTTTCTGACTTCACTCTGTGTAATAGTCTCTAGGTTCATCTATCTCATCAGGATGGACTTGAATGTGTTCTTATTTATAGCTGAGTAATATTCCATTGTCTATATGCACAACAATCTCTGTATATATACATCTGTCAATGGACATCTAGGTTGCTTCCATGTCTTAGTTATTGAAAACAGTACTGCAGCAAACATTGGGGCACATGCATCTCTTTCAGTTAGGGTTTTCTCAGGGTATCTGTCCAGTAGAGGGATTTTTGGATCACATGGTAATTCTGTTCCTAGTTTTAAATCAATCTCCATGCTGCTCTCCATAGTGGCTGTATCAATTTACATTCCCAGCAACAGAACAAGAGGGTGTCTTTTCTCCACATCCTCTCCAGCATGTATTGTTTTTGTAGATTTTTAATGATGGCCATTGTGACCAGTGTGAGGTGATACCTCATTGTAGTGTTTATTTGCATTTTTCTTGGCTTCCCTGGTGGCTCAGAGGTTAACGTGTCTGCCTCCAATGTGGGAGACCCGGGTTCGATCCCTGGGTCGGGAAGATCCCCTGGAGAAGGAAATGGTAACCCACTCCAGTATTCTTGCCTGGAGAATCCCATGGATGGAGAAGCCTGGTAGGCTACAGTCCACAGGGTCGCAAAGAGTCGGACACGACTGAACAGAACAGAACAATGAGTGATGTAGAACCTCTTTTCGTGTTGCTTGGCCATCTGTACGTCTTTGGAGAAATGTCTGTTTAGGTCTTCCACCATTTTTTGATTGAGTTGTTTCTCTGATGTTGAACTGAGTAAGCTACCTGTATATTTTGGAGATTAATCCTTTGCCAGATGTTTCATTTGCAATTATTTTCTCCCATTCTGAGGGTTTTCTTTTAATCTTGTTTATTGTTTCCTTTGCTGTGCAAAAGCTTTTAAGTTTAATTAAGTCCCATTTGCTTACTTTTGTTTTTATTTCCATTACTCTAGGAGGTTGGTCAAAGAGGCTCTTGCTGTGATGTATACCAAACAGTATACTGCCTATATTTTCCTCTAAGAGTTTTATATTTTCTGATCTTACATTTAAATCTTTAACTCATTTTGAGTTTATTTTTGTGTATGGTATTTTCCCCATTTTTAATTGGTCTTTTATTGTTCAGTTTTAGGAGTTATTTCTATAAGTATATATTAATCATCTATCAGATATGCAACCTGAAAATATTTTCTCCCATTCTGTGTGATTTGCTGTTTAATAATTGGGTCAGTTTCAGGCTTACTGTAAAGTTTGCCAAAATGCCAATTTTTTTTTTTTTTCTAAGCATTGTCCTTTCTACAGTTCTTCTGGCTTTCAGACTTTTCTTCTTCATTCTTTCGTGTGCATCAATTTAGTTCAGACTCAAACAAGTGGTGAAATTTTGCTACCCTTTGCTCACATCTGGTCATATAACAATAACATTGGACAGTATACTTATGATAGAAAAAAGAAAAAGAAGTCATATCTTTATAAATTTTATATAAGAGCTCATAGTTGCTATTAGAACAATCTCATTCATTTTCTTCAGAAACTTTTTTGTCAATGTACTAGTCTTTGCAAATGCAAAAATTTCATGAGCATATTTACTTGCATATTGTGTTTCATCAAAGCTGTTTTATAACATTTTTCATATAAAATTTTCTATTGCTTTCAGTGGTTTCCTTAAGCTATAATTTCTCTAAAGCATTTTTTAGCACATTATTTGTTGAGCTATTTGTATTCTCAGTGCTAGAATCTTGCTAGATATGAAGAAAAGAGCACAAAATGTAGTCTGTATTCTCAAGAAGTTACTGATCTTAAAAGAATTAGGGCATAATAAAATGAACATAGAATAAGCAAATAATATTTTTAAATGCCCATTGTTGAACACAGTATGGTATATGACAGAAAATGAAATTTGAGAATATATCTATGATTGCAATTCTGACATTGTCTCTTGTAATGTATATACACTTGGCACAGAACACTTTTGTTACCTTTATTGTATTCATGTGTAAAGTGAGGTTAACATTTTCATAATAAAATTTGGGTTTTATTACAAAGAGAAATTGCAGTGCACTTCATCTATTACATGTAAGGCATTAATGATACCAAACTGAATTCCTTTCTCACTGATCATATTGAGTGGCTTTATATAATTTCTTAAATTTTAACTTAATTGCATTATATCAAAAGTATCTTCACTTAAATCAGAATCTTGAACCACTTTGATGAACCTAAGTCAATTTATTTCTGTTTTTATCACATTACTTTGTAAGTTTTAAACATTTTTTAAAAATTTAGTATTTTAAAATTTTATTTTTTTGCTCAATATATTAACTTAGGAAATTATAAGAAATCTCAATATGTTATGAAGGTTATATTTTTTCCTTTCTTAATGAGAGACAGAATTAGATTTGCCAGTTTTAAATTAACATATTTCTTTTCCTTTCATCAAATTGCTTCAATAAGTAAAAGTAATTTAACCTAGTTAAATATCCTTTTATCATTGAAAAATAGATGTATAATTTCAGCTGTATTATTGGTTATTTAAAGTGTAAATAAATAAATGAAGATTCTTTTGCCTGCAATCTAAATGCTCTTTTTTAAATTTATCATTACTTGTGATGTTAATTTATTTAAATTCTTATGGATCATATAACCTCAGTGAGAAATTTTTATTAGAAATATGATAATGGTATTGATCCATATTGGGATGTCAGGCTTGGAATCTGTTTTATGGCTATGTCTAAATTAATGTATTATGCAAATGTCTAACTTGACTAAATATGTTTTCTGCTGCTTGAATTATATTAGCAATTGTTCTTCTAGACATGGCCTCAGATTAAAGATGTGGGATCAGTCCAGCAGGTTTGACAAATTCTGTGTATTCTCACCATTAAGAGAGAAATGAATTGTCAAAAGTAGAATTAGAACTAGAATCTTACTCCAAAGTTTCCATTGGCCAAATAAAAGTGTTTGGAGGAGGAAGTATACTTTGTAGCTTCACGACAGCTGCCTGTTTGTTTGTTTGTTGTTATTTTGGGATCAGTGAAAGAATCAAATGAACATTCCCTTGAAAATTTAATGTTGTTCCCCAAAAGTTCTTCATACAGTATTGCCATTTTATTGAGTAATGCAATACTTCACATTTTCAATTGATTTATTCTGTGTTTACTCTGTGTTTATTATGTTCTATGTATTAATGAAATTGCACTATCATTGTATTTGTATTAATATAGTGTCAGGCACTCTGCTGGCTAGCCACTTGTTACAGCTGGAAATAGTCTTTTGAAGTCCATGAGCTTGTTACTCCATAATTATCTACATTTAACAATTAATTTGACTAAGAAAATGCTTAAACTCAGGGACATAAATGGTTAAACCCACTATTGTTAAAATTATACTTCAGTTGCAATGTTATAAGGCTTCCCTGGTGACTCAGAAGTTAAAGAATCTGCCTGCAATTCAAGAGACTCAGATTTGATCCCTGGGTCAGAAAGATCCCCTGGAGAAGGCAATGTTAAAGATGAAATCAGGGAAAACTAGACTGGGACATTCAGGCTCACTGTCTGAGTAAAGGAGAACAGCCAAAGACAACTTGATTCTCACTCTGCATGGATAGGATGCCTAATAGATCTGAAATAATAAAATCATTGCCAACTCTTTCAGAAATTCTGAGCTTCAGCTTTCAGATATCACCTTTCTTATCTCACTTCACTTGTCAACAGGAAACATAGTCCTTTTCCATTTTCACCTCATGTTTGTCAATAAGTTCATGATGAATGATTACTGCAACATGAACTGACCTGAGATTTGCATTCTACCTCAGTCAACAATCTTGTATCAGGCAGCTACCAAACACCTTCATAGATAGCTTCATGTCTTACCTTTCCTGACTTTCCAGGCTGCAGACTTTTTACAGTTTAGAAATGAACACAGCATCTACTTCCCTCACAACATCTGTAAAATTGGCCCCTCTTAATAAGACTTACAGAGGCCTGTATATAACATAAATTAATCACAAATACAACACACACATACACACACACACACATACATATGCACTCTCTAGGATATTTAGATCCCTTTGATGAAGTTTCTTTCCTGTCTAGTTCTGTGCTTCTCTAATACTCTAGTATCTGATCCCTGGAAGAGTTATTCTTGTTCTTCTGATTAGTGGGGTGTTTCATTATCTTTCCTTTTTATAAAGTCAAGCCCCCTAATTCAAACTCCATACTCGATTTACCAGTCACCTCCAGGCTGCCATAACAGACTCAATAGACTGAGTTGCTGCAAGAACAGAAGTTTACTTTCTTACAGTTCTGCAGGCTAGAAGTCCAAAATCAAGACATTAGCTTAGTTAGTTTCTGGTTAGTGCTATGCCCTGGCATATAGACTGCCGCTTCCTCACTTGTCCTCACAAGGGGAGGAGAGACACAGCAAGCTCTTTGGTGTCATTTTGGTAACAACACTAATCCCATAATGAGGATCCCTCCTTTATGATCTCATCTAAGCCAAATTATATTTCCAAACATCCTTATGTTGGGTATTAGGACTTCAACATGATGTTGGGAGGGGATAGTCCATAACACCAACATGGATCTTTTCCTCTTGGATGGAAGTTGGAATGTCTATTCTCCTCAGGGTGAAAATAGCTCTATCCTGTTTAAAAAAGAGACAACAGATTCCCAATGGAGTCAGCTATGCTAAGCCCACATCACCAAACCAAGACTTAACACCTAATTTACATTCTCAGTGTCTTCAGGAGTAGAATCTTAAACCAGTCTGGAATTACTTGGTCAGCACTAGTGAGGTAACTGGACTGATAGTCCCCTCAGAAAAGGTGACTTTGACTGAAACAATTTGCTCTTTACTAGTAACTCCTTTGTCTCACCCCCTCCTCCTACGAGTCTTTCATTTTGTACAGCTCTTTAGAGCATCTTTCTATCTCCTTGTTGGGATTATGCACAATTGAAAAAAGTCCATAAAATCTTTAAAACTTCCTCAGTTGATCTTTTTTTTAAACAATCCCTGTGGTTGCTTACTCTCTCAGTCGTGTTTGACCCTGCGGCCCCATGGACTACATTTCTCTAGGCTCTTCTGTCCATGGGATTCTCCTGGCAAGAATACCAGAGTGGGTTGCCAATGCTCTTCTCCAGGGTATCTTTCCAACCCAGGGATTGAACCCAGGTCTACCTCACTGCAGGCAGATTGTTTACTGAGGCACCAGGGACAAGACACTCTTTTAATCTGACCATCTTCTGCTCATAACTTCTGCCACTACAGCTAGGGTAACCTTTTAGAGTATGTTTCTCTCTCATTGGCTCAATTTGCAAAGCCTGAGGCGTTCAGTTCAGAATACCACCGAGGGTTGAATTTCACATAAACTTGTTCCTCTATCTACTCTTAACTGCCATGAGACAACTCCATCTTCAATTTTTGCCATTGTACAGTGGCTACTTCAACTTTCCTATGGATGACTTCTGATAAAGGATACATTTATTACAAAGATAAAAATCTACAGTGAAGGAAACCTTTTATTATGCAGAGCAATTTAAGTCTATTGTCTCAAAGCTCTGCTTTCAATAATAGAATCTTCAATTTATCTTTGAATAACAAAGAGGCCCATTAGAGTGATTTTTGTAAAAACAAAGTGATGATTTGATAAAACATAAATATAGCTCTCTGTTATAAAAACAGAAAGACAGGTCAAAGCTTAAGGCTTACTTCCCACTCCTTTCTAGGTTTTATGGTTTCCTAATGAGAGTGATCATTATCGGAGACCTATTAAATCCAGTGGACAGATTTTTTTCTTTAATTATTGCATATATATTAATATTTTCTTTCTAGTAATAAAATGATATAATATCACACATACTTTGTCTGTTATTTAGTATAAGTATGTAGCAGGATAACATTTTCTTCATGATTATTTCTTTTCCACTGAACATGCCTTCAACTCTTCCTTTTAAGCTTGTGATTTCTTTTCTTTCTCAGGTTTTGATAACTAATATAAATAATCCTTTAATATTCATCATTGATATTATGCTGGCAAAACAATAGTATAGAAATTGTTACTCTCAATTAAACTTATTAACCAGGGGGGAGAGAGAGAAAGAGTGAGTGAGTGAGTGTGTGTGTGTGTGCACACACGCATGCTCAGTCTTTTCCAACTCTTTGAGACCCCAGGGAACTGTAGCCCACCAGGCTCCTCTGCCCATAAAATTTTTTAGGCAGTAACACTGGAGTGGGTTGCCACTTCCTCCTCCAAGTGATCTTCCTGACTCAGGGACTTAAACCTTGTCTCTTACATCTCCTGCATTGGGAAGCAGATTCTTTACTTCTGTGCTGCCTGGGAAACCCCAATATTATGTTTAGAAACCAGGAAATGATTCTCCTAGGATGACAGAAATAAAATGAGAAGAGCCTGCCAGCCATTTTTAAGTCAAAGCCCTGGGGAGGTAATCATACAGTTGCATAATGAGGTTAAACAGAAAGGACAGTTGTAAAGGTATCAAGTGGTTGTCTCACTCTACCTGAAGTAGCTTCTGGGAGACGAATTAAGGGCTGCCATAGCAACTACCACTGTGATTATATCAGTTACAAAGAATATGAGAAATGAAGGAGTTTTTCCAGCCTAGATTGGAGAACAAAGAGAACCAGAGGTGAAGCGTCCCACATTCACCTATGTGAAGGTGTTTCACATAGTCTTGTTATCATTTAAACACCCAACCCCATCAAGGTAGGTGTCAGGCAACTGGATAAAGTTCCAGTAACAGCAAATGGCTTGAGATGAACTGGAGATAGAACCAAAAAGAACAAATAGCAGGAGAAAAGATTAATCAGAGGTCAGATTGTATAAGGTGACAACACAGGTCGTTTTTTAAATTTAAGAATTACCAAAATACCAAGGGGAGATGACAAAAGGGGTTTACATACAAGTGTGACAAAACCAGGTATCTAGTTGCAGTTCATCCCTACTGGCCTTATACCCTATTAACAGTGGAGAGTACAGAGCAGTACTTGTAACAAACAGTCAAAGAGAGTATTAGAAGGCTATTTAGTCATTCCAGCAAGGAATAACAAAGCTTGTAATAAAGGACAACAGCAAATAGAAAGAAACGATAGGACTTTGAGTGTATCAGAAAGTCAAAGTGACAGGATTTGATGAATAATTGGATATTGGGATTTCAGTGAAATAAATTTTCAAGGGTGACTCCCAGATTCCTCCATAAAGAATAGCATGTATAGTGGAAGAGAAAATGATTTAGGTGAAAAGTTTATAAATTTGGACACAGGGATTACACAGGCACTTATGGTCTTGTAGAGACTTTGTCTTCCATACTGAAAGCAGATTAGAAGTTTCAAAGCAAAAATTTTACTGCATAAGTAAAACAGGTGTCAATTCATTTTGCCTCTGAAAATAAACTACCATAGGCTGAGTGGCTTAACAAGTAAGAGAAATTTGTTTCTCACAGAGAGGTTAGGAAGCCCAATATCAATGTGCTAGCAGAGTCAGTATCTAGTGAGGCCTCACTTCCTGGTTCACAGATGGCATCTTCCTCCTGGATCCGCACTTGACTGAAGAAATGAGGGAGTTTTCTAGTGTATCTTTTAAAAAGGCACTAACCCCATTCATGAGGGCTTTCCCCTATGACCTAATCACTTTTCAAAGGCTCCTCTACCTGCAAATATCTTCACACTAGAGCTGAGATTTCAACATGTGAATTTAGGTGGTGTGAGGACACGAACTTTCTGATCATAGTAACAGACAAGGAAGACTTTATTCAAGGCAATAAGACAGAAAGGTCAGAACTCAGCCTGAGCTTAACTCACAAAAACAAAGGGTGAGATGGTTTTTTAAGATATGTAGGTAAAGGATAAGGGTGGGGAATCACAGTCTACTTGCGTTTGTAATTGTCCTTACCCAAAAGAGGAGCTGGAGAAGGCAATGCAACCCACTTCAGTACTCTTGCCTGGAAAATCCCATGGACGGAGGAGCCTGGTAGGTTATAGTCCATGGGGTCGCTAAGAGTCGGACACAACTGAGCGACTTCACTTTCACTTTTCACTTGCATGCATTGGAGAAGGAAATGGCAACCCACTGCAGTGTTCTTGCCTGGAAAATTCCCGGGACGGGGGGAGCCTGGTGGGCTGCTGTCTATGGGGTCACACAGGGTCGAACATGACTGAAGCAACTTAGCAGCAACAAAGGAGGAGCTACCATTCTCACAACTTCATGACATAAAATAGCTTTACAACTTGGAACAAGGTGCCCACTGAAGTTAGAAGTTAGGCTCCTACGCTTCTACAGAAACTGAAGATGAGATGCTATCTTCCTGGAAAAGGATAGCTCGCAGGTCCTTGAAAATGACTTTCTTGGGTTGTAAGTCTGGCAACAGGCTTTAAAAAAAAAAAATTATTGGAGTATAGTTCATATAAGGGGTTTTCCAGGAGGCACAGTTAAGAAATTAAGAATCCTCCTGCCAGTGCAGAAGACTCAAGAGACACTGGTTTGATCCTGGGTTGGAAAAATCCCCTGGAGTAGGAAATGGCAGCCCACTCCAATATTCTTGCCTGGAGAATCCCATGAACAGAGGAACCTGGTGGGCTACACAGTCCATGGGATGACAAAGAGTTGGATACGATTGTGTAACTCAACATGCATGCACGTAGTTGATTTAAAATGTTGTGTTAGTTTCTACTGTATAACAAAGTGAATCTGTTACACATATACATATATCCACTCTTTCTTAGATTCTCTTTTCCATATATATCATTACAGGGTATTGAGTATACTGTAGGTCCTTGCTAGTCACCTATCTTTGTGTATGGTAGTGTGTATATATCTATTCCAGCCTCCCAATATCCCCCCTTTTCCCCTTTGGTAACCATTAGTTTGTTTTCTACACCTGTGACTCTATTTCTGTTTTGTAAATAAGTTCAGTTGTACAATATTTTTTAGACTTCACATACAAGCAGTATCATATGATATTCATCTTTGACTTCACTCAGAATGACATCCATCTATGTTGTATAAATGACATTGTTTCATTTTTTATGACTGAGCAATATTCCATTGTATTTATATACCACCTCTTCTTTATCTTCTTCACCTTTTCCTCTGTCCATGGACATTTAAGTTTCTTCCATATCATGGCTATTGTAAATAACACTGCAGTGAAAATTAGGATACATGCATCTTTTCAAATTATGATTTTCTTCAGGTATATTCCCAGGAGTGGGATTGTAAGATCATATGATAGTTCTAGTTTTAGTTTTTTAAGGAAACTCTATACTATGGCAACCCACTCCAGTGTTCTTGCCTGGAGAATGCTAGGGACAGGGGAGTCTGGTGGGCTGTCATCTATGGGGTTGCACAGAGTTGGACACGACTGAAGTGACTTAGCAGCAGCATACTATTCCCCATAGTGGCGCTACCAGTTTACATTCCCACCAACAGTGTACAAGGTTTCACTTTTCTCCACACCTCTCCAGCACTTTTTTTTTTGTATATTTTTTGATCATGACCATGCTGAGCAGTGTGAGGTGACACTTCATTGTAGTACTTATTTACATTTTGATAATAGCCAAAATATAGTAACAGCTAATACAGTGCAATATTCATAACAAAAAATCCCAACAAACCCATCAAAAAAAAAATTAGCAGAAGATCTAAATAGACATTTCTCCAGATTTACAGATGACCAAAAACACGTGAAAATATGTTCAACATCACTAATTATCAGAGAAATGCAAATCAAAAATACAATTAGGTAGAAAAAGGCTTTTAATAAATAGATTAATATTTCAAAGTGGCAGAGAAAGAATTTACAGTGATAAGTTTTCTAAATTAAACACTACAATAGAAAAAAAAGACAGATCAGACTCCTAGGTTTAAAATGAAGCTTGTCTAAAGTTTAGTCAAACTGAGGGCAAGTTTAGGCCCTCTTGGTCAAAGGCAAGTTTAGAAGCAGAGGAGTTTTAGGTTTAAAGATGGTATTTCCTTTTTTATTCAGTATTTATCTTGCTATGGCTGATTTATTGGTTCATTATAATTAGTAGGGTCATTCACAGGTTTCATCTCCCTTTATAAAGAACTAAATATGCATACTATACTCCTATTGAAACACTTTTCTTTTCTGCATGCTTGCAATATTAATATATAGGACTGGGGACTCACTCTTGCTAGATTTTATCATGACACACACTTCAGAGCAATCCTTTCTTTTTATGAAGTCTTTGCATTTTTCTGTAGTATCTGCATTGTTAAGTGGATAATTGTTATCCAGTTTTTCTTTAGAAATAAATATATACTGGCAAAAACATACACATTACATATATTATATATACATATATATACACACAATATACATGAAAAATATATATTCATAATTATGAAGACATATGTTTTCATAATTAAAAGTTAGAATTTAGCTTATAAATAAAGGAGCGCACTCATCTCATATTGGTCAATGAAAGGCATATTGAATGTTCCAATAAGTGACAGAGGGATGAAAGAAAAAATAGAATTTTATCAGTCAACATATAGTTAAGATATATAATTTTAGGTGTAAATGTAACTAGCACGACGTATTTTTTTTTCTAACCCATAAGGGGAAATAAATATGTTATTTATTTTTTATTTATTTATTATTGCATCAGGAAAGTACAAATCACATACTTTTTTATATACTGTAAGTATTCCTGATAAGATCAAAGGTTGCAACACAATGCTATTTGGTTTCATTTCAGATGCTCGACAGACATGTTTGTTTTATGAATACTACATTGGATAGTGCAGATACAAAACATTTCCATGACCAAAACAAGTTCGATGAAAACTTACATAGTCACGTTAGCAGATGCAACATAAACATAGAAGAACAAAGAGAGAATAAAACTGAAGTTTAATTGGATTCATAATGTGAAAGTAATTATCACTTAAACTTTGAAATTATTAAGAAATCATGGAGAAGAGATATATTTATGGGGTAACATAAAACTGAAAATTTTCACAGTAAAATGTCACTGAAAAAATAGACTTGGAAAAACCACTGATATTATTGTGTTAAAAAGTTTACATGTGTACAAATTTGTGGATAAATAATATATGTACATAAATATTTATACAAAGAAAAATACAATCCCATGATTATAGTCAATTATGATCTCACATTTATAATAAGAACAGTAACATAAATATTATGAGAATTACAAAGAACAAATTCATGTAAAATGAACAAAGCCAATACTTAGAGACAAACATAAATTAAAACACGCATAATTGAGGAAGGATTTTAGCAATATTAGTCATCTGACTGATGGAAAAGTACTCAAGCACTATATAATTTAAAGACATAAATTCTACTCCTAGCAATTTACCTTTAGGAAATAATTTCATAAATTATAAAATTGTATATGTATATGACAGGATACATATGACAGGATTTTTTACTGCAAATAACTGGGATTATTCTGCCTATGCAACAACTAAGAACTTGGAGGTAAATTGTTTCATCAACAATTCATGGAAGATATAAAGCAACATAATAAATAAAATCCAAAAGTCTGTATCTGCTGTGTTTACAACTGTGTAAAATTATGGGACTATATAAGCAACAATAGTAAGAGAACAGTGGAAAAAAATGGAACGTTCATAGATTAGTGGGATTTATAAAAAATAGATGATAATGATGATAATTTTACTATTTATTCTGACAATATTTATTGAATTTTTAGGTTACTTCATGGTTGGCATAGTGCTAATTATTTTATATTCATTAGCTTAATAAATCCTTCCAACAACCTAAAGAAGTAGCTATTATCATTCTTCATTTTACAAATGAGAAAACAATGTCTCAGGTTCTGCTTCTTGTCCAGTGACACTCAGTGGAAAATTGCAGAGCTCAAGGTCTAACCCGGATCTTACTTGCTAAAATGTTGATTGTGCAATATAAAACAACAGATACAATGAAAAATGTTCCACATCTGAGAATTTTGCTTCCAGCACATATACAAGGTTTATTTATACATTAAATTCATTAAGAGATTGATCTTTATTTCTATGTATTAAACTTGCTGTAACAGACTATTCTTTGTGTGCTCCAAAAATCCTTAGTAAATGTAAGCCCCAGTTGATGAAAAGCTTCATAATTTAAGTCTAAAACTTTGTCATTAGGCCTCTCATCTCTTCTCCAAACACAGTAAAATTTTAGGGAATATTTTAAAATTAGTAAATGTTGCCCAGAAAGAACGATATAAAAATTTGTGGCATATGAGAACACCACTTGTGGGTTTTCAAAAGGGCATTACATAATCTTGCAGGAAGTGAACCCCTGACTTACGAATGGATCTGACAGAGGTCAAATTACAGTTTACATGTCTGCCCCTCTTAACAGAGGATTAAATCTTATAACATTAACTTCTCTTTATCATCCACAAGGATATGTCATTCCCTAATTGTTAATAGTGAAATCTTTCTCAACTAAGTCAAATACTTCTTGAGAATAAAAATAAAACAGTAATTGCATTAGTTTTCTATCATTGCCATTTCACTAGCAATTTAGCAACTTGGAAAACAAATTTATCTTACAGGGTCTGTAGCTCAGAAGTCCACATGGACTCAGCAAGTATCACAATGCTGAAATCAAGTAGACAGCAAGGCTTTGTTTGTTACTGGAGTCAAAAAAGAGTGAGTCTCTCAGGTTCTTGGTAGAAATCATTTCCTCACAACTATAGGACCAAGGTCTCAATTTGCTTTTCTTACTGTTGCCCAAAGGTCATTATGAGCTTCTAGAGGCCACCTGCATTTTCTCATACCTCGTTCCCTTCAATGCCATCAGTGTTAAGGTGAATCCTTCTCACGCTTCAAATTTGCCTCACCTCTCTCTCATCTCCGCTTTGCCCCTCTTCTCCTCTGAATTTATCTACCTTTACTATGTTTCCATCTTTAAATGTTCATGTGATTGCTTTGAGCCTAGTGGATTATCCTGGATAAAGTTCTATCTTAAAATTAGCTAACTAGCAACTTGATTCCATCTGTACAGTGTCTACACAGCAGTATCTTGGTCTATTTTTGATTCAGTAACCAGAGGATGGAAATTTTGGAGTAACAGCTTATAGAATTCTGCCTACTACTATAACCTAAAAGATTCATCCTCTTTCCTTTCTCTGTCAATAAATCTAAGTCGTATTTTTGGTTGAGCTAAGTTAAAAACAACCTTTGAACTACACTATAAATCTTAATATATGGTTTCCAAAAATAACTCTAGAAATATTTGAATTATTAAGCAGTTAGTAAAGTTTGATCACTTTCATTTGGAGTTCCAATTGCATTCGTATCTCCTGTTATTCTTCAGTTATATGACTTTGTGTTTGTTTCATTGATCTCTAAATTACAACAAAGACATCTCAAATTAAGTATAGTGTTAGAAAGACCTTGACTATCTTAATTAAAAGGAAATTACAGAATTACTTGAGCATTTCATTTAACAATGCTGTTCCCTTTTCCTCATCATAGATAGGCAATTGACTTTATATATATTTAACATAATCAAATAGCTACTTAAATCTTCTTTAGTGCCTAAGTGAACTCTTAACTGCTAGTGTTGATTTGGATGCATTGTATCATCTCCCCCTTGGAGAGAATGCATTATCTCACAGGCACATACAAAAGTGCTATGAAAACACACTAGGACTAAGACTATTTTGGCTTAAAATATCCACCTGTCCTATTTACTGTCTATTGCATGGATTGCAATGCTGGCCCTTGGTATGAATTTGTAGTTTGCTTTTCAATGTAGCAGAAATATCAGGTAAATTGAAGTCTCTACCTTATTCTAGATAGGAAGGTCAGCCATAATGTTAATTTTCTGTGTTCCATTGCAGCACTTCTGCCTCTCCCCTACTCCCCCATAAACATTGTGGAAAAGGCCAAACAAGAATGACGATCTTTAATCACCATATCTTAATTCTAGCCTGTTTTCTTTAAAAGAATGATTAGAAGGCAAAATATAATTCCTCCCCTCCAAGACAATTATTAGTTTCATCAGTATACTCTAATGTGGTGTCATTTAAAAAATTTGATTCTCCCATGTTCAATCAGTAATGAATTCTAGAAAAAATGAGCTAAATTCATCAGCCTTGTTAATCCACTAAAATCCTCTAAGACAGGAAGGGACACAGTTCAAAATATTTTACTTACATTTTGATAGAAATACATTGTCAAGCCATAGATCTAATTTATTAAGTTTACAATAAATGCCTCCTTTTAAATCAATACAACTGGATAGTATGTGACTTTTTGACACAATCACTTCAGAAGCTGTAAACTCTGTCCTTGCCTCAGATGACTTTTTCAGCTTTATCCCTTGCTTCTATCATCTGTTATCATTTTGCCTTTTCTTACTGTTCATGGGGTTTTCAAGGCAAGAATACTGAAGTGGTTTGCCATTCCCTTCTCCAGTAAAATAATTTCATAGGAATAATTCCAGGAAAAATGAAGAGATGGAGCCAAAGTAAAAACAATGCCCAGTTGTGGATGTGACTGGTGATGGAAGTAAAGTCCAATGCTGTAAAGAACAATATTGCATAGGAACCTGGAATGTTAGGTCCATGAATCAAAGGCAAATTGGAAGTTGTCAAACAGGAGATGACAAGAGTGAAAATCAACATTTTAGGAATCAGTGAACTAAATGGACTGCAATGGATGAATTTAACTCAGATGACCATTATATCTACTACTGTGGGCAAGAATCCCTTAGAAAGATGAAGTAGTCCTCATACTCAACAAAAGAGTCAGAAATACAGTACTTGTATGCAAATCTCAAAAATGACAGAATGATTTCTGTTTGTTTCCAAGGAGAACCATTCAATATCACACTAATCCAAGTCTGTGCCCCGAAAGTAATCCTGAAGAAGCTGAAGTTGAATGGTTCTATGAAGATCTTGAAGACCTTCTAGATCAAACAACCAAAAAAGATGTCCTTTTCATTATAGGGGACTGGAATGCAAAAGTAGGAAGTCAAGAGATACCTGGAGTAACAGGCAGATTTGGCCTTGGAGTACAAAATGAAGCACGGCAAAGGTTAACAGAGTTTTGCCGAGATAACACATTGGTCATAGCACACACCCTCTTCCAACACAAGAGAAGACTCTACATATGGACATTACCAGATGGTCAATATTGAAATCAGGTTGATTATATTCTTTGCAGCCAACAATGGAGAAGCTCTATACTGTCAGCAAAAACAAGATCAGGAGCCGACTGTGGCTCAGATCATGAACTCTTATTGCCAAATACAGACTTAAATTGAATCAAGTAGGGAAAACCACTAGACCTTTCAGGTATGACCTAAACCAAACCAAATCCCTTATGATTATACAGTGGAAGTGACAAAGATTCCAGGGATTAAATCTAAGAGAGTGCCTGAAGAACTATGGATGGAGGTTCGTGACATTTTAAAGGAGACAGTGATCAAGACCATCCCAAGAAAAAGAAATGCAAACAGTGAAAATGGTTGTCTGAGGAGGCTTTAAAAAGATCTGAGAAAAGAGAAGCTAAAGGCAAAGGAGAAAAGGAAAGATATACCATTTGAACACAGATTTTCAAAGATTAGCAAGGAGAAATAAGAAAGCCTTCCCCAGTGATCAATGCAAAGAAATAGAGGAAAATAATAGAATGGGAAACACTAGAGATCACTTCAAGAAGATTAGATGTACCAAGGGAAAATTTCATGCAAAGATGGGCACAATAAGGGACAGAAATGGTATGGACCTAACAGAAGCAGAGGTTATTAAGAAGAGCTGGCAATAATACACAGAAGAACTATACAAAAAAGACCCTTATAACCCAGATAAACATGATGGTGTAATCACTTACCTAGAGTCAGACATTCTGGAATGTGAAGTCATATGGGCTTTAGGGAGCATCACTACAAACAAAGCTAGTGGAGGTGGTGATATTCCTGTTGAGTGATTTCAAATCCTAAAAGATGATGCTGTGAAATTGCTGCACTAAAACTCAGCAGTGGCCATGGGTTGGAAAAGGTCAGTTTTCTTTCCAATCCAAAGAAAGGCAGTGTGAAGGAATGCTCAAACTATTGTACAAGCACTCATCTCACAGGCTAGCAAATAATGCTCAAAATTCTCCAAGCCAGGCTTTAACAGTATGTGAAACCATGAACTTCCAGATGTTCAAGTTGAATTTAGAAAAGGCAGAGGAACCTGAGATCAAATTGCCAACATCCACTGGATCATCCAAAAAGCAAAAGAATTCCAAAAAAAATATCTACTTCTACTTTATTTACTATACCAAAGACTTTGCCTATGTGGATCACAACAAACTGTGGAAAATTCTGAAAGAGATGGGCATACCAGATCACCTGACCTGCCTCCTGAGAAATCTGTATGCAGGTCAAGAAGCAACAGTTAGAACTGGACAAAAAACAGACTAATTTCAATTCAGGAAAGCCCGTATTGTATATCAAGGCTGTATATTGTCACCAAGCTTGTTTAGCTTATATGCAGAGTACATCATGTGAAATGCCAGGCTGGATGAAGCACAAGTTGGAAATAAGATTGCCGGGAGAAATATCAATAACCTCAGATATGCAGATGACACCACTCTTATGGCAGAAAGCAAAGAAGAACTAATGAGCCTCTTGATGAAAGTGAAAGAGGAGAGTGAAAAAGCTGGCTTAACACTCAACATTCCAAAAACAAAGATCCTGGCATCTGGTCCTATCACTTCATGGCAAATAGGGAAACGATGGAAACAGTGAGAGACTTTATTTTGGGGGACTCCAAAATCACTGCAGATGGTGACTGCAACCATGAAATTAAAAGATGCTTACTCCTTGGAAGGAAAGTTATGACTAACCTAGGCAGCATAGTCGGAGAAGGCAATGGCACCCCACTCCAGTACTCTTGCCTGGAAAATCCCATGGACAGAGGAGCCTGGTGGGCTGCATCCATGGGGTCGCTAAGAGTTGGACAGGACTGAGTGACTTCACTTTCACTTTTCATTTTCATGCATTGGAGAAGGAAATGGCAACCCACTCCAGTGTTCTTGCCTGGAGAATCCCAGGAACGGGGGAGCCTGGTGGGCTACCGTCTATGGGGTCGCACAGAGTTGGACATGACTGAAGCAACTTAGCAGCAGCAGCAGCAGACAGCATATTAAAATACAGAGACATTACTTTGCCAACAAAGATCCATGTAGTCAAACTATGTTTTTTCCAGTAGTCATGCTTGGATGTGAAGGTTGGACTCTAAAGAAAGTTGAGCGCCAAAGAATTGATGCTTTTGAACTGTGGTGTTGGAAAAGACTCTTAAGATTCCAAGGGAGATCCAACCAGTCCATCCTAAAGGAAGTCGGTCCTGAATATTCATTGGAAGGACTGATGCTGAAGTTAAAACTCCAATACTTTGGCTACTTGATACAAAGAACTGACTCACTGGAAAAAATTCTGATGCTAGGTAAAATTGAAGGCAGGAGGAGATGGGGACAGTAGAGGATGAGATGGTTGGATTGCATCACTGACTCATGGACATGGGTTTGGGTAAATTCCAGGAGTTGATGATGGACAGGGAAGCCTGGTGTGCTGCAGTCCATGGGGTCACATTATATAGATATATCAGAGATTGTTCATCTATTGAAGGAAATAATAACGTTGCTATAAAAGTTAATAGGCAGATGGACATATATTTTCAAATCAATTTTGGTAAATATCTAAGAACATAATTACTGGACTCTCCAAGACCCTCAAACTGTTTCCCCAACTGGCTATGCCATTAGTGATGGATGAGTTTCAGTTGCTTTTCAAAAGTAACATTGATATTGTAAGCTTTAAAAATTTCTTCAGTTCAGTTCAGTTCAATCACTCAGTTGTGTCCAGCTCTTTGCGACCCCATGAATCACAGCACGCCAGGCCTCCCTGTCCATCAACAACTCCTGGAGTTCACTCAAACTCATGTCCATAGAGTCGGTGATGCCATCCAGCCATCTCATTCTCTGTCATCCCCGACTCCTCCCATGCCCAATCCCTCCTAGCATCAGACTCTTTTCCAGTGAGTCAACTCGTCGCATGAGGTGGCCAAAGTATTGCAGTTTCAGCTTTAGCATCAGTCCTTCCAGTGAACACCCAGGACTGATCTCCTTTAGAATGGACTGGTTGGATCTCCTTGCAGTCCAAGGGACTCTCAAGAGTCTTCTCCAGCACCACAGTTCAAAAGCATCAATTCTTCGGCGATCAGCTTTCTTCACAGTCCAACTCTCACATCCATACATGACCACGGGAAAAACCATAGCCTTAACTAGACGGACCTTTGTTGGCAAAGTAATGTCTTTTCTTTCTAATATGCTATCAAGGTTGGTCATAACTTTCCTTCCAAGGAGCAAGCATCTTTTAATTTCATGGCTGCAATCAGCATCTGCAGTGATTTTGGAGCCCAAAAAAATAAAATCTGACACTGTTTCCACTGTTTTTCCATCTATTTGCCATGAAGTGTTGGGACCAGATGCCATGATCTTTGTTTTCTGATTGTTGAGCTTCAAGCCAACTTTTTTACTCTCCTCTTTCAATTTCATCAAGAGGCTTTTTATTTCCTCTTCACTTTCTGCCATAAGGGTGGTGTCATCTGCATATCTGAGGTTATTGATATTTCTCCCGGCAATCTTGATTCCAGCTGGTGTTTCTTCTAGCCCAGCGTTCCTCATGATGTACTCTGCATATAAGTTAAACAAGCAGGGTCACAAGATACAACCTTGACGTACTCCTTTTTCTATTTGGAACCAGTCTGTTGTTCCATGTCCAGTTCTAACTGTTGCTTCCTGACCTGCATACAGGTTTCTCAAGAGGCAGGTCAGGCGGTCCAGTATTCCCATTAGTATCATTTTAATAGACGTGTTTTAGTATCTCATTGTTTTAGCCCCTTTTTGAAATAAGACTTTTTTAGAAGTCAGCTGCACCATTTATTTTTGTATTGTCTATGGCTCTTTTCATGACATAATGGAAAGCTTAATAATAGTAAAGCGTTGCATATGATCTACAAAGACTAACTGGCTTCTTACAGAAAATTTTGCAGACTTCTGTCTTAAACTAATTATATAAAAAGTAATGCATTGAAAAATTAATTATATTCATTTCTAAAACTATTCTTTGTATTTTTAAATTTTATATATTCTTATAGCTTCCAATAAAATTATAATTTATACAATTAATGTTTTGATAAAATCCTGAACAGTATGATGAATTACTGGAAACTTTCATAAGAATATTCTACAGATAAAATTAAGTCTCCTTTTTGTTCTTATATAACATATTTGGAAAACAGAAAATTAAGTGAATATAAATTTTGGGAAGGATGTAGCATGAAGTACTTAAAAGAAAAATAGAAAATGGAGGAACTAATATGTTTTAACTGTATTGATAAAATATGCCAGAATTTGTAAGCAATAATCCACTTATTTTTAAAAGCAATTCCATGACACAGTTAGTATTATATTACTAATTATGAAAAAGGGGACAATCATAAATTTTTCCAAAAGTAGAGAATTACTAATAAACAGATAATCAAAAATGTGTCCATATGCCTAAATGATAAAAAAATTTCTGTGTGCTTTCAGAGCTGCTCATTACAAAATATCACATCATCAGAAAAAAAATTATATCATCAAAGTCCTTCTTAATAATTAGCTGAATCTGCTAACTAACTGATACTAACAGGTGGTAATAATGATAACACTTTATCAAGGTCACTATTTCTCTTATCAAAATTTGGGGTGAGTTTGGGGAATGTTACTTAACATCTATGTAGTTTGTTACTCCAGGTGTTTCTTGACTTCCTACTTTTGCATTCCAGTCCCCTGGAAAATCCCATGGATGGAGGAGCCTGATGGGCTGCAGTCCATGTGGTCACTAAGAGTCGGACAGGACTGAGCGACTTCACTTTCAGTTTTCACTTTCATGCATTGGAGAAGGAAATGGCAACCCACTCCAGTATTCTTGCCTGGAGAATCCCAGGGATGGCAGAGCCTGGTGGGGTGCTGTCTCTGGGGTTGCACAGAGTCAGACACGACTGACGCGACTTAGCATCAGCAGCAGCAGCCCCTATAATGAAAAGGACATCTTTTTTGGTTGTTAGTTCTAGAAGGTCTTGTAGGTCTTCATAGAACCATTCAACTTCAGCTTCTTCAGCATTACTGGTCTTACTGGTTGGGGGCATAGACTTGGATTACTGTGATATTGAATGGTTGGCCTTGGAAACGAACAGAGATATTCTGTCATTTTTGAGATTGCCTCCAAGTACTGCATTTCGGACTCCTTTTTTGACTTTGAGGGCTACTCCATTTCTTCTAAGGGATTCTTGCACACAGTAGTAGATGTAATGGTCATCTTAATTAAATTTTCCCATTTCGGGCCATTTTAGTTCACTGATTCCTAAAATGTCAACGTTCACTCTTACCATCTCCTGTTTGACCACTTCCAATTTGCATTGATTCATGGACCTAACATTCCAGGTTCCTATGCAATATTGCTCTTTACAGCATTGGACTTTACTTCCATCACCAGTCCCATCCACAACTGGGTGTTGTTTTTCCTTTGGCTCCATCTCTTCATTCTTTCTGGAGTTATTTCTCCACTGATCTCCAGTAGCATATCAGGCACCTACCAACCTGCAGAGTTCATCTTTCAGTATCCTATCTTTTTGCCTTTTCATATTGTTCATGGGGTTCTCAAGGCAAGAATACTGAAGTGGTTTGCCATTCCCTTCTCCAGTGAACCACATTTTGTCAGAACTCTCCACCATGACACGTCCATTTTGGGTGGCACTACATGGCATGGCTCATAGTTTCTTTGAGTTAGAGAAGGCTGTGGTCCATGTGATCAGATTGGTTAGTTTTCTGTGATTGTTCTTTTCAGACTGTCTGCTCTCTGATGGAGAAGGATAAGAGACCTGTGGAAGCTTCCTGTTGGGAGAGACTGACTGAGGGAGAAACTGACTGAGAATCCCTTGGACTGCAAGGAGACCCAACCAGTCCATCCTAAAGGAGATCAGTCCTGAGCATCCACTGGAAGGACTGATGTTTAAACTGAAGCTCCAATACTTTGGCCACCTGATGTGAAGATCTGACTCTTTTGAAAAGACCCTGAAGCTGGGAAAGATTGAAGGCGGGAGGAGAAGGAGACGACAGAGGATGAGATGGTTGGATGGCATCACCTACTCAATGGACACGAGTTTGAGTAAACTCTGGGCGTTGGTGATGGACAAGGAGGCCTGGCATGCTGCAGTCCATGGGGTCGCAAAGAATCAGACGTGACTGAACGACTGAACTGAACTGATTTAGATTGTATTTACCAAAAACTGCAATATGGAAGCTTTGATGTTGTGAATATATATATGTGCGTGTATGTGTGTAATCTATATAGCTGGGGTTTTTTTGAAAAACAGATTGCTCAAGTAGCTTCCATATAGTGAGTCAAAGTGCCACAGCCATGAACTCAGGATAGAATATCTATTTTAAAAAACAAAATGTAGCCCTCTAAAAATATAAGTAGTGTGGCTTGGCCACGGACCTCTAGGGTATACAAAATTTCCCATTTTTAGCACCTGAGAACTTTGTTTATCTGGAGGAAAAACTATATAGATATACTGGATTTAGAAATCAACATTGAAAACAGACATGTTTTTTATGTAGTAACTATATAAATGGTCATCAAGATTTAGAGTACCACAAATATTTAACTGTTCCAATTGTCACACTTGCCATTTAAGAGTCACATTAAAATTGGTAGAATAAATCATAAATACAGGCAGTAGCAATCTTTCTTAACAGAAGACTGGCTTAACTAAGCTTACCACCAACATACCATCTGTTATACATCTCTTAGATTAAGACACAATAGACTTAAGCATATGGACTGTAGGTTGTGAAGAAGAAAGGTTTTTGAACATGTTAGCCTTCTTTTTTGGATTTCTGTTTTGTTTTGCTTGTAATTGTTGTGATTTGTTTTGTTTTTCAACAATGTATGTTTTCATTCCTCTGGGGGCAATTTAAACATTATCCTGATTGAAGGCTAAGTGGAACTGCATTCCTTTTAAATGCTATTTTGTTTCCTAACTTAAGACTGGCCAATAAATGTTCAGTTCAGTTCAGTTCAGTTCAGTTCAGTCGCTCAGTCGTGACTGACTCTTTGGAACCCCATGAATCACAGCACGCCAGGCCTCCCTGTCCATCACCAACTCCTGGAGTTCACTCAAACTCATGTCCATCCAGTCAGTGATGCCATCCAGCCATCTCATTCTCTGTCGCCCCCTTCTCTTCCCGCCCCCAATCCTTCCCAGCATCAGAGTCTTTTCCAGTGAGTCAACTCTTCGCATGAGGTACCCAAAGTATTGGAGTTTCAGTTTTAGCATCAGTCCTTCCGATGAACACCCAGGATCGATCTCCTTTAGAAGTGGCTAAAATTTGCAGAGACATTTTTCTGCCCCCAACTCTTCAGAGTGAAGTTTAATATATGTTTACACCATTGCTATGGGAACAAACATTGTCCTCATTATTTTGTATCATTTCCCTATTCACCTAAGAGATCATAGATCCAAGCACACAGATGATCTCTTGTACAGCCATACTGTATTATCCTGCATGCAATAAAACAGCATTAACAATGAAGATACTATCTAATATTCACTTTGTGTTTACTGTGTGTTTCATGTTGCTCTAAGTCCCCTATAACCATTAATTTTCTTAAAAAATATGTTAGGCATTATTATTATAAGAACTTCATTTTATAAATGATAAATGGGAAGAAATAAAGATACTAGGTCTTTGAGCATGAAGATTAAAAAATACCCTGAAGTACTGAGATAAAGCAAATCAATTCATTTCAAAATAGTCTAAGATCAAAATAAAACTTCATACCATTTTGAATAATAAAATTTTGAGCCTCTATATAACTTGAGTTATTAAATTTTTAAAAGTTGTGTTGAAGCATAGTTGATTTACAGTGTGTTCATTTCTGCTGTACAGCAAACGATTCAGTTTTATATATATATAAAAGCACCCATGTTGCTTCAAATGGCATATATTTGATTCTTTGTATGTCTGAGTAATATTCCATTCTCTGGAATGGAACATACACACTGTATCTTCTTTATTCATCCTATTGATAGACATTGATGTTGTTTCCATATCTTGGCTATTGTAAATAGTGCTTCTAGTGGATCTTTTTGAATTATAGTTTTGGCCATATATATGCCCAAGAATGGGATTATTGGATCATATGGTAAAAATTTATTATGTTTTATTATCATATTTAAAATTATATTCCAATCTCAAATTAAGAACCATTATTACTTGGTCTGACACTTAAATATTATACTTTTATGTCCCTTATTGAGCTAGCTATTTGTATCCAAATGAAGCTACATTTTATGAATCTGTTGCAGGAAAGGGGACCCCTTTCAGGGCCCAAAACTGGGCTTTCATCTAACACTCAGGAAAGAATTGTCCAAGGAGACATGTGCTGACAAAGCAAGAGACTTTATTGGGAAGGGCACCCGGGTGAAAAGCAGTAGGGTAAGGGAACCCAGGAGAGCGTGGTTCGCAGTCTTGGGGTTTATGGTGATGGGATTAGTTTCCAGGTGGTCTTTGGCCAATCATTCTAATTCAGGGTCTTTCCTGGTGGTGCATGCATTGCTCAGCCAAGATGGATGCTGGCGACAGGGATTCTGGGAAGTGGATGGACACCTGATGTCTCCTTTCTACCTTTCCAGAACTCTTCCAGTTGGTGGTGGCTTATTAGTTCCATCTTCCTTATCTGGATCTCCTGTCATAAAACAACTCATGCAGATGGTTACTATGTGCCTGGCCAGAGTGGGCGGTTTCAATCAGTGTGCTTCCCCTAACAGATCTATGTAAAAAGAAAGACTAGGATGAAATTCATCACTGGGCTCTTTAATCTGTCCAGTCAGGAAAAAAATCAGCAGTTTGATTGCTGAATTGTTTCTTTCTCATCATTTTTTACCACAAACACAAGTGACTGCTTCTAAAGTATTCTTGTCAATATTTCCTATCATTTCTAATGCAAATCTAGTCATGACAGTTTCTTATTACTAGTTTGTATGCCTGCGTACCTGAACAGCTTTCACAAAGTTGATTCTGCCTATCAGTCAAACAGGACAAGAGAAAGACAAATTTCTGGAGACCCAGAACAGAAGAAGCGAGAGAATGAAAATGTGAAAAAGACATGCAACATCAAATTCAAAAGACGTGGAAATCTTTCTTGTTCAGAACATCGATTCCTGTCTGTCAGATTTAAACTAGTGCCTCTGTCTAAAACACCTAGTATGTAGGAAAGCCAACAGGATGGAAAAAGCAAAAGCGTTAAAGCATGAGAATTTATATCACTATAAAGAATTTGAACACCCAAAAAAGGCTCAAATTTTAGATTGGACCCAGGGGTCAGTTTTCTCACTTTTTAGTATTGGTACTAAGAAACAGTTGTTTAATATCTGGACTTTGGTTTCTGCCTCTGCGAACTGAGAATGATAATTATATATGCCACATAAAGTTTGCCATGTAGACTTTTTTCTTTCCAGTTTAATTGAGATATAATTGACACACAGCACTGAATAAGTTACTGTGTACAGTATAATGCTTTGACTTAATCACACCATGAAGTGATTACCAAAATAAATGTAGTGAGCATCCATCATCTCATATAGATACAAAATAAAAGATTTTTGTCTTCTGATGAGAATTCTTAGGATTTACTCCTTCCAAACCTTTGTAACATAGAGCACTGCTGATTATAGTAATCATGTTGTACATTACATGCTTAGTATTTATTCATCTTATAATTGAAAGTTTGTGGCTTTTTACTACCTTTATCCAATTTCCCTACCTCCACCCCCTGCCTCTGGTAAAATATACCTCTTCTATAAGTATGTTGTTCTTGAAGTATAAGTAGCCTACAATACTATGTTAGTTCCTGGTTCACAACATAATGAGTCTATATTCCTGTACATTACAAAACGATCACCAAGATAAGTCTAGTTACCATCTGTCTTTATACAAAGTCGTTGCAATATCACTGACTACCTTTCCCACTCTGTACACTTCATCCCTGTAACTCACTTGTTTTGTTACTGGAAGTTTGTACCTCTTAATTTCCCTAATCCCTTTCACTCACTGAGTACCCAGTATAATCACAAGCCTTCTTGTCAAAGAGGGAAGCAGAAGAAGGGAACCAGAGTGAGTTATGATCACAGAAGCATGTTCACGGAGATGTAATGTTGACTTTGAAGGTGGAGGAAGGAGACTACTCTCCAAGAAATGTAGTTGTCTGTTGGAAGCTGAAAAACACAGGAGAATAGAATCTCCTCTAGAGTCTCCAGTAAAGAAAGTCAGAACTGCTGATACTTCGAGTTTAGGTTGTTAACATTCCTAGATGGACTTCTGACAATGAGAACAGTATTCTCTCTGAAGAGAGACCCATGATGAATGAGGCAAGAAGTCTTATGGTTTCACTACACAGTCTCTGACCTTGAGAAGGAAACTGCCATGTAGGTTAAATTAATTCATGCAAACAGACTACTAACAATATTTTCTTATATTTAATAAGTACACAATAAATATCGCTTATTAGCCACATTGTTATTTTGGAGGGGTTCAAAAATATTTTTGAAAGAAATGATGAGCCATTAGAGTGACAATAATGAAGCAGGGTATTTGAATAAAAGAAATTTTATGTCTAACAGTATTTTTAATCTTATGGAATTTAGAAAACTTGCTATAATTTCGTTTAGACTTAGAGTATAAATTAAGGATTTCACTTAAGAATTTGCATAAGTTATAACTGAAACTTTTAATTGAATTCATAAGATGTTTTGATACTATCACCAATTTCGTGTTCTGAAAAATTGGATGTAGAAAAGATTTTTAAACAATTATTTATGCTTTAATAACTGAAAAAGTTTGATTTTTTAAAGACTTTAAATAGGATGCTTCTCTATTGGTAAGGTTTCAAATAAATAAATGACATATCAGTTATCTACTCTTGGTTTCTACAATGAAAGTCTGCATGAACATAGTTTCAAAGAGATCATCAGTAAGTGGTAACGGCTGTGAATATGCTAGTATACTTTGTATTTTACATTTTGTTTGTGGAGGAAGTATGTTCAATTGTTAGGATTTCACACTAAAGGGCCAGATAGCATTAGGTTTTGCCACTTAACAGTTCTGTCATTCACACTGAGGAATTTATTTAAGTCCTGAAAAGCTAATAAAAATGTAGATATCTAATAGCATCCAGATCAATGGACTGTTTGAGGATTGAATTATATAATTCAAAGAACATGCCTAGATCACATCTGATTTATAATCGTTTATTGTTGTTGTAACGGCTTAAACATTAAAAAGCCTTTTTTCCTTTTTCAAAGAGAAGGAACATTATCTAATCAAAATATGGCTTCCTCCTGCCTGAAGGAGAATTAGTATTGATTTACTAAATATCTAAAAGAAAAAGAGACTTAATATTAGAACTTTGACATCTAAATAGGGTGTTGCATCAAATTTATAAAGAAAAAGATTTGGCAAGAGAAAGTATTTTGTAATGCCTTTATTTTTTCTTTTATGACATTAAATACCCAGGTCTTAAGAGCTGTTCACTGAATTTTATCAGACAGAAGATAGAAGGAATAAATTCTTTTTTTTCCAGTCTGGGTTTTTGAAGAAGAGGAAATTGAAGGTAAATGTCTTCAGCTGTGCTTCCACTGTGAAACTGGAAAGAGAGTTCACTTCCATATGTGTGTGGCTAGCCAGAGTCATGCTGAACACCCAGGGGTAAATCCACAATGTGCCTAATGGTCCTCTCTTGGCTCCAGGAGCACCAGAGATGTACCACTGGCATGGCACAATCCAGACACCCTGCCTCCTTCCTTCCCTCATTTCTGAAAGACATACAACCTCTTCTTCCTCTCCTATGTCCAGACATTATCTGAAAGAGTGGGTGAAAACTCAAAGACAGACAGAACATTTTGCTTATAGAGTGACAAAGTGGGGAAGTATAGAGAATAGTCTCCTGCTCAGCTGTGCAGATAATAGAATAAGGATAAATTTAAGAAAATGAGATTGCACCCAGAGTAACTATGATGAACTTGCAATCTTGCTACAGGATTTGTTTTGTTGTTTTCATTGAGGGTGCATGCATGTATGTGTGTCTAGGTGTAAGCAGTACTTTTTCTTATTTCATTATGTCTTTATTTTTCTTTCCCATTGGCTTTAAAGACTTCCTACTAAGTATTGCAGTGATATGGATAAAGGTGGTATTTCCAATATTCTGTTATTGAAGTTTTAGATCCTTTTCATTATATTTTCTGTTAGAAATAATATTTTAGAGGATATCTTTGTAATTTACCTATGGATGAGATTTTCTGACTAAAATAATTTATCATTAAAAGGATAAAAATTTTCTTAAACTTTTGATATACATTTGCAAAGAGTTGTTTCAGTTTACATTCTACTTATATTGTTGCAAGCTACAATACGTTTCATGTAAGGAATACCATTATAAATATGCAGTATTACAACATAGCACTGTTTAATTAAAAAAACTTTTTGAACAATTTTCCGTAATGAGGTCTCTTGAGCAATTAAAACAGTATTATATTTCAAGCATTAAGAAATAGAGAAATGAAAAGGGTGTAGGAAAGGATCAAAATGGTCATATTTATTTTCACAATCTTTTCTAAGGGTAGAACACAAATAAACAACTAAATCTGTCTGCCACTGTGTTATTTCAATCATCGCTCTTCATTCTTTTGCACATAGATCCTCTTGTGAAGAAATCTTAGTATTAAATTCTAAATCACAATATGTTCTAAAACAATTCTGAATTCCAAGAAAAACATCTAAAGTACAAATAAATATAAATTTTCATTAGTAGTTTGAAAGTACAACTCTACTTGGATTTACATCCTCCAAAATCTAGTCCCAGCACTTTTTTCTCATCTCATTTCTCAAAACTTAATACTTAATTCACATATTACTTCAGCCCACAATGCTCTTAGGCACTCAGTCATCCTCAGTCCCTTGTTCTCAGGCTGATCCCCCTGGCACAGTCTAGAATTAAGGCTCATATTTTGCATAAGCTATTCAGTTAATATTCTTCACATTTAATTTCTCATAAAACAATTCTTACTAATCAAACAAGATGTTTGAATTATTACTTTTAAATTTTAGGAAAAATATAAAATTATCCAATGCTAGGGTTATGCTTGTTTCTTCCCTCTATCCATCAACCTACCTATCTATCCATCCATTCATTCATACATCTGTCCGTCAATACATATAATCTTTGCTTTTCGGAATGATTTTAGAACAGTATTAATTTACTTTTAAGTTGAGAAAAATGTTTTATTTGTGATATGTAACACCCATTGCTATTTAAGGAATGGAAATTAGTATTATACACTGAAGACTTACTTTGTGAGAGTGATTGAATTTATTTTCTAATTGGCTTACATATAATATATTTATATTATCTGTGATTAAAATATCTTATAATAGCTCAATACATTTTAAAAGTTGTTATTAAGGCCTTGGTATTATTTCACTCAGGGTACTTGATTTTGTTACAGAAGTCAATAACTATTGGCTTGACAAAATACAAAGAGAAGTGTTTTGCCTAGGGCATTGTTTTTTCTAACAGAAATAATATACCCCAAAATATAGATGCTTTATTTCTGAATCAGTGATGAACAGCAGATTGTGAAATAGCAAAAAGCAAATTTGATTTTACTGAACCTGAAACTGAACTGACATGGCATATTTGAAATAGTCATTACTTTTCCATTATTACAATAACTCTGGAACAAGTTATAATTGTTTGCATAATCTGGCTGAAGTAAAATTAACCATAAAGAAAACAAGGAAAAAATACTACAAATCAAAACAAAGGTAACTAAAACATTTCTGTGAGTGGGAATAACCTAATACTGCTCTGGTATTTTTCTCTTTTAGGATTTTCTCTTTTAAGGATTTTCTCTTTTTAGGATTTTCTCTTAATAGGATGGATTCTGTCTTTTGGACTTTTGTTTCCATTTTCCTTCCTGCTGTAGGAAAGACTTTCTGGTGCCAAGGAACTGAACTCCTCCCAAACATACTCTGTGACTCAAATGAGATAAAGGGAGATTATGTCAAAGATTAAAGATGAACTCAGAGTACTCACATCTTTCTGAACCGTCAAGTGGTTCACAAGTTGGGAGAATAGTGGATAAATGGATCCTAAAAAGGTATTTGTTCAGGGTATGTGTACTCAGTACGTACAAGTTAATGAAACTTTTATGATATCAAATACTCAATCCTTCATGGCATCTTCCATATAATATTCTGCCAAAGAATGTCTCTTTTTATATTCCATAACTATTTTGCCAGATCTCAGGAAGAAGAAGGAGGGAGATAGGGAAAAAAATATTCTGCCATATGTGATAATTCAAGTCTTCATCAATAAACATTTCTCAAACATAGCTATGAGCAAGGCATTGTTCCAGTAGTTATCAGTATTCAAATGATGTGTGAGACATGGTTCCTGTCTATAAAGAATTGACAGGGTTATAAATGATATTGATATATAATTTTAAGTCAGCAGAATATCTAAAGGAGAAAGGAATTAACAGCTATGGGAATAGGAAGTGTTTGTATATAAAATGTATATAAGATGGCATCTTAGATAATCTTTAAAGAAAGGGAAGGGAGCTGAAGGAAAGGGAGAAGAATATGGATGGATTGGTATAAAAATTAAATTTTACTTTCAAAAGTTAAGGGGATACAAAGTGAGCAATGGAGTCTGGAAATAAAATTGTGGATTGGACACAAGTAATTCTATGTGGCTGAATGGGATGTTTGAGCAACTATAGGCTTTTGTAATGACACATAACTCTAAAATGTGGTATATAATGAGAGACTGTATATTTTTACTAATTGAATTTTCCTGTTTATCTTTTGCTTATGGAATTCTTATATCTGAGAGTTCTGATCTATCACATGACTAATATCCTGCCCTCTAAGTTTGATATTGAATTCTCTTGGCACTTCAAAGCACAGTGTGCTTTTCAGTTTTCACAAGTTGTAGAGTCAGACTATTTGAAATCTAAGCTTAGACTATAATTTATTGATGCCTAAATATGAATTTCAGTCACAAATAGATGCATATATGTTCAACCATATCTGGCAACTAAGATAATTTTTATCTTTTAAATTGAATTACAAAACCCTGAAGTTCAGAATTCATTGAGATTTCTAATTCACCGTTGACAAGAATGAGAGAGTGAGAGAAGAGCAGAGGGGAAAAAATGGGGCGAGAGAAATCAGAGATCCTGATTGTTCAATACTGTTAAAGGCCAGCAGACGTGGGACATGGTAACAGGATTTTAACTTTAGATAGCAAATGTTGACTCCTTAGAGTTGAATTGTGAGTGCTAAGTTATTGGAATCAAATTGATGTATTATGTAATAAATGTTCTTACCAAATGCCACTGTAAGCTCATCTCCCAACATTAAACATTTGGAAGGCTTAATTATATTTCACTGAGTTCTGAGGGAGAAAAAAATAAAGCACTTTTATTCAGAGAGGCCTGAAATCCCAACTCTCTGAGCCTCCCATTTCTTGTTTAGTGAGCTAAGGGTGTTTACAGCATGTCCCCTGGTTCAACAATGTAGCTCTTTCTGGGCACATCATAAGTACTCAGCAAATTGTTAAGGTTATTAGAATATAAACTTTTATAGTAGGTTGTGGTTATTTGATTTTTAACTGATTTGTCTAACAAGGCAGGGAGGGAATCTCACACTCCTTAGGCACCATTAGGAATTAACTGTGATTCATACACCAGAAACAACCCATGCCCAGAAGACTCACTGACCCATCTTGGGTAACTTTCATTTCTTGGTCCTATAGAACATATTCAAGTGAATAAGAAGAGTTTGCCTTACTCTGACTTACTCTGAAGCTTAATAATTTATCTCCCTATGCAGGCCCCAGACTTCCTAAGCATTGATCATATATCCTTACTTGGAATCCACCAAACAAGGTAGGAACTTTTTACACATCCAAGTCTTAACTTGCTCTGGTCCTTCAGGCTACTCCATCTTCCAACCCCCAAACACCCGACTCCTGCCCTATCTGTTCTTCACTTCACAGAATCCTGCCTGCTCCGAAACAAATACCCATTTCTTCAAATAACTGTTTCCTGTACATCCAAATCTGAAATACTCACTTTTTAAATGACCTTAAGCCCTATAATGATAATAATGTTTTTTAAAAATGCCAGGTAGGAGAAATAAAGAGAGTTTCTTTGGTGTTAATAGCTAGAGCAAAGGCAGCTTTAGAGTTGATAAGCACGCGTGCCTAGAATAATGGTTCTTGTCCAGGAGCAAGTCTGTGCCCCAGGAGAGAGTTGTCAATGTCTGAAGTCATTCTGCTTGTCATTCTTGAAGAGGGGGAGGATGTTCTGGTAACTAGGGATGGCAACCAGAGATGCTGTCAATACCCTACAGTTTACAGTACCGCCCCCTGATAATGAAGACTCATCTTCCCCCGTAGCTCAGTTGGTAAAGAAACTGCCAGCAATTTGGGAGACGGGGATTCGATTCCTGGGTCAAGAAGATCCCCTGGGAAGGAAATGGCAGCCCACTCCATTATTCTTGACTGGAGAATCCCATGGTCAGAGGAGCCTGCCAGGCTACAGTCCGTGGGGTTGCAAGAGTCGGACATGACTGAGTGACTAAACCACCACCACCATCCTGTCAAAAGGTCAGCAGGGCTGAGGTTGAGAAGACCTGGTCTGGAGTAGAATGACATCATCTCATTTGCCTCCCTCGGTGCTAAAGGACTGAGTACCAGAGTGTGCTGCATGGAACAGCAGTGGGTCTAGGTCAGCGTAGCTGATGCTGGGAAAGCAGAAAGGTATGTAAGCACCAGTGTTTCATAGGAAGAGTGTAGCCACTACAGCAGAGAAAAGGCTCTGCTGGTGAATACTTCTTCTTCTCCTTTTCTCAGGTTGTTGAAGTGTAGAGAAGCTTCCAGAAACTTAGACATATTATGGGAAAAGGATAGTCAAGACCATAGCAATTTCTTGGTTGTGATTCTAAAACATTTTTTTAAGTGTGATTTTTAGTGACATAATAAAAATGAGAAGGAAATGGCAACCCACTCGTTTATTCTTGCTTGCAGAATCCCCATGAACAGAGGAGCCTGGCACGTTACAGTTCATAGAGTCACAAAGAGTTAGACATGACTAAAGCAACTGAGCACAAAAAACAAACACATTATTTATAACAATAGCTACTTTTGAGTAGCTTCCATTTGTCAGGAATTTTGCATAAGCTATTTAATCTTCACAAGACATCTGTGAGATATACTCTATTATCTGCATTTCACAATATTCTATTTTTCTTATATTTACATTATTTTTATTCCTGAATAATCTGATATTTAGTTGTTTTTAAGAAAAATATTTATACTTATATCCTGTGCTTTGCACAGTGATTTGCTAATAATAATAATAAAATGATGATGATGATGATAATTAACTTATCCTGTGCTTTTCTATGCTTGAAATATATTAAATTCTCTTTGCAGTATTACTTCTTCTTATAACTCTATTAATTCAATTTATTATATACATATATATATATATATATATCACCATGGGAGAGATATTTAAAAACTAGAATAACATTAAAAAAGTATAGAATACATCATATGAAATATGTCCCCAGTCCTCCAGTTTCCATTAGGATAAATGAAAAGTAGTCTGAGTCAAGAGCTTCTGATTGGAATCACTCTGCGATACTGACGATGCTCTATAACTGTTAACCAGTATTGATTAAATGAATCAGACAGTCTTCTGCTTGAAGAGCGTTCAAGAAAAGGTACATGCTGCATGCAGTGAGACAGTCATACCTGAGGATGCCTGGCTGGCTGCCCGGAAAGTTCTCTCTAAGCTTTAACTTAGTTCTTTAACCTCAGTTCAGAGTTCATAGCAGGCTAATTTGTAAACATCAAGGGGTTCCATTTCTCTGAGGTAGTCACATATTACCCAAGCTTGATGTAATTGAAGAGAATAACAATACAACTAGTTGACAGTGAGAAAGAAATATAAAAGGTAATCTGATGCCTAATCTCTTCCTGTAGGCACTGATTAGAGAATGCCAAGCATTGTTATTTAGAGGTTTCTTGGTAAGCATAAAGTTAAATTAGGAGTGTTAGTAATAGGAATTCAATATTTAATGTTATCATATTAAATTACCCTCAGAGATAGATCATCACAATAGGTTATAATCAAATCTCATGGCAGGGTATCTATTTTGTGTGAAAGGTAATTCCATTATGATATTAAAGTAAATTTTTATTACTGAAGCCTCTCTAATCCTGTGTATTTTTAAGTTGTTACTATAACTGCTATTATGGGAAATGGTTTGGTGGAAGAAGGCCTTACTGCAGCTGTTATTACTAATAGGTGCTTATGTCTGATTTTTTAAATTTTTGAATTCTCCAGTTATTCTAGTTGTTTAATTTTATAATCAGTAATGTAATTAAATGTCATGATTATTTACAATTTAAGCATTTAAGCCATAGATCTAGGCACAGCATTTCTACAGAATAGGACAAGGAGATTATAGGATTTACTTATGATGTCATTACCCAATATAAATGCTTAATAAGTGGTTTTTAATTAATTTTCGCAAAGCTTTCCCACTTGTAGATAGCACTCTCATTTCAACTTTCAAAATTATAGTTGCATATGTTTGTAGAAAATTTCATTCACTATTTGTCCACACCAGAAATTATACTTTGCTTAAAAGTATGATGACCAATAGGATGATTTTGAAGAAGACTAAATTTCCGGTGTTACTTTATGAGTTCACAATCTTCATATTATTTGGTGCCTTATGGCACTGTTGGGGAAGGAATGGCAACCCTTGTATTTTTGACTTGAGAATCCCATGGACAGAGGGGCCTGGTGGGCTACAGTCCATGAGGTCAAAAAGAGTCGACCATGCCTGAGCAACTGAACACTTGTGACACTGTGATTTCCTTAAGTAACTGACCCCATTTCCCAGATGAGGGACCTTTGCTATTCTAAGTTTGATGATGTTCTTAAGATCAGCAAACTAAAGAGAGAAGCAGAACTTGGATCTAGACATTCTGATTCCAAAGCTTACCAACTTTCCAGTTTTTTTTTTTTTATTCTTATAAATAATTGCAAATATTGCTGTGTAGTATATCGTATTTTCCTCTAAAATATTTAATCAGACTCTTTGTACAATTATTTGTATATATAATAAGAACTAACTTTATTTTCTATTTTTATAGTTTGCAAATTGAAATAGATTAAATATTTCTATGATATTGAAATCTCTCACCATGTTGAAGAAACGGAAAGCACATTCTAGACCATAGTAAAAGAAAAAAAGTTGAAATACCTTATTTTGTAAAAAATATACATGGATACATTGCTGCAGACTGAATGTTTGTGTCACTCCAAAATTCATGTATTGAAGCCTCAACCTATTTGGAGATGGGACTTTGGGAGATGATTAGGTCATGAAGGTAGAATGCTCATGAATGGGATTAATGCTCTTTTAAGAGAGACCACAAAGAACTCCCTGTTGGCCTTCCACCCTGTAAGAACACTGAGAGAAAGACTGCAGGCTGTGGGCCATGAAGCAGGCCCTTATGAGACAATGAATCTGCCAGTCTCCAAAATGGCAAAATATAAATTTCCGTAGTTTATAAATTAGCCTTTGGTATTCTGTTATAGCAGCCCAAACAGACTGAGACATATATTGACATGTAAATGTGTATTTTTTAAATACCAGATTTTCTTGCAAAATGTTCTGTTGGGGAAATGGGTCAAAGTGGTGACATTTGCTTTATATAAAAATGTTTTCTAGATTATTTTATATTCATTATATATTACTCTCTGACTTGCTATATGCTAAATACTGAATAGGGGAGTGTTCCAGCTACATGGCCAGCTGAGCAGGTGAAGACCACTTCTTTTGTCAATAATATATAAGATACCTGTTTATAATATAAGAAAACAAACTTTTTATAGAGAGCACATTCATAAATAGAAAAGGAAATCCACAAGTCCCAGAAATAACCTTGGAATTAAAAGCATAGGCATAGCTGTGCATTTTGAGACATTTTAAAATGTTGCCAAAATAATCTAGAGGTCTGGGAACTAATTCCAGGTTTTGGGATAGGGGAGCTTGGTGGGCTGCCATCTATGGGGTCACACAGAGTCAGACACAACTGAAGCGACTTAGCAGCAGCAGCAGCAGCAGCAAAGGCTTGAAAGTTTGGAAGCCTACTTGGGATGAAGGATATGACCTCAGACCCAGATGAGTTTGAGAAGAGGAAAGCTGAAAGCCTTGAAAATCTTTCCATGCAAAACAAGGTGTGGGTGGCATAGAAAAATCCTACTCTGTGACTCGTAGAAGCAGTAAGGAAGATTGTCATGAACTGGAGCTCTCATGATGGGGAAAGGGAACTGAGTATTAAGCAGATAAGTTTAAACTCAAAATCCACTCAACCTGCATTTAAATTTTTTTTTTTTTTTACACATTCCACATGGAACAGTAAACAAGAGTAAAAAGTTTTCTCTGTCTTAAAATCAGGTTCTCAAGAAGCAAACTCTGAAATAAAGTTATATGGGGAAAAAGTATACTGGGGCATGGCTTCAGGAGCATGAGTATGTGGGTGAGGGGAGACAAGGACAAATTTGGGACGGTGATGCTGTCACAAATAAAGGCCATCACGGCTCAGAAGACCTGAGTCCAGGATGGCCCTTCAGAGTTGCCGTAAATAATGGGCTGGGCCTTTGTGTCCCTGTATTGATGGGAGGAGAGCAAAGCCCTGAGTCAGGTAGATTTTTACAGCCAAGAGAAATCTGTGTGGAGGAACAGACTATAAGCTATCAGCAGGTAATTCCCTTGGCTGCTGGAAGATACATGTCTCTATTCTGAGAGCAATGTGGGGCATTTTCTAGTACCCCATGACTTTCCCCACCATCCATCCTTATACTGCTCTGATCTACTTTTATATAAAAGGTTAATCCCATCTGGAAAATTACAGAATTTGATTGTTCTCTTCCTGTAGAAACTTTCAAGGGAGGGTTAATGGAACAAATTATAGCCCCTACAGTCTCTTCTACTAAAGCTTGTGTTTGGGCCATAGCCAATATGTGTCAATTCCCCTATTACCCTTCTAGATTCCTCTCACTTCAGTGAAGCTCCTCTGAATGTCTTGGTAGCTAATATGTTAGGGTGACCCAAACACTCATCACTAAATCTCTTTATACTAAGTAATTCTCCATCTGCAGCTCCTGTACTTGTCAGTTAGCATCAAAAGTCACAGGGAAAATAACAAAAGATGTGAATATAGTCTTCCCTGCTACATTTCCCAATATTCAGTTCAGTTCAGTTCAGTTCAGTCGCTCAGTCATGTCCGACTCTTTGCGACCCCATGAATCACAGCACGCCAGGCCTCCCTGTCCATCACCAACACCTGGAGTTCATTCAAACTCATGTCCACAAAGCCGGTGATGCCATCCAGCCATCTCATTCTCTGTCGTCCCCTTCTCCTCCTGCCCCCAATCCTTCACAGCATGAGTCTTTATCAGTGAGTCAACTCGTTGCATGAAGTGGCCAAAGTATTACAGTTTCAGCTTTAGCATCAGTCCTTCCAATGAACACCCAGGATTGATCTCCTTTAGAATGGACTGGTTGGATCTCCTTGCAGTCCAAGGGACTCTCAAGAGTCTTCTCCAACATCACAGTTCAAAAGCATCAATTCTTCGGTGCTCAGCTTTCTTCACAGTCCAACTCTCACATCCATACATGACCACGGGAAAAACCATAGCCTTGACTACACAGACCTTTGTTGGCAAAGTAATGTCTCTGCTTTTTAATATACTATCTAGGTTGGTCATAACTTTCCTTCCAAGGAGTAAGCGTCTTTTAATTTCATGGCTGCAATCAGCATCCGCAGTGATTTTGGAACCCCAAAAAATAAAGTCTGACATGGTTTCCACTGTTTCCCCATCTATTTCCCATGAAGTGATGGGACCAGATGCCACGATCTTCGTTTTCTGAATGTTGAGCTTCAAGCCAACCTTTTCACTCTTCTCTTTCACTTTCATCAATAGGCTTTTGAGTTCCTCTTCACTTTCTGCCATAAGGGTGGTGTTATCTGCATATCTGAGGTTATTGATATTTCTCCCAGCAATCTTGATTCCAGCTTGTGCTTCTTCCAGCCCAGTGTTCCTCATGATGTACTCTGCATAGAAGTTAAATAAGCAGGGTGACAATATACAACCTTGACGTACTCCTTTTCCTATTTGGAACCAGTCTGTTGTTCCATGTCCAATTCTGACTGTTGCTTCCTGACCTGCATACAGGTTCCTCAAGATGCAGGTCAGGTGGTCTGGGATTCCCATCTCTTTCAGAATGTTCCACAGTTTATTGTGATCCACACAGTCAAAGGCGTTGGCATAGTCAATGAAGCAGAAATCAATGTTTTTCTGAAACTCTCTTGCTTTCTCCATGATCCAGCAATATTATATCTTCCTAATGCTGGGAAAGGTTGGGGGCGGGAGGAGAAGGGGAAGACCGAGAATGAGATGGCTGGATGGCATCACCAACTCTGTGGGCATGAGTTTGAGTGTACTCCGGGGGTTGGTGATGGACAGGGAGGCCTGGCGTGCTGTGATTCATGGGGTCGCGGAGAGTCGGACACGACTGAGTGACTGAACTGAACTGAACTGAATTATCATGATTAGTTACTGATACCAAGATGTGACTTCTTTCCTTACATGATAGTCTCATGGCACAAGGAGACAAAGAAACCAACAGAATGTGGGGTTTAAAGTTGACTGGTTCTTATATTATGTCCTTGTAGAAGAGTTTTCCTTTTTTGAACCAAGACCTCTAGTCGTTCATTTCATAGATTCTGGGGATAGAAATCATGAATTCCCAAATGGAGCACTAGGAATTATGGTAACAAAGTTACTCCAAGTTGAACCTTAGGTACCCAGACTAACATATTTTTACCTCTTGAGGACATAGCACTCTACAAAAGAGTTACTGATTTAGATTTTACATTACATCCTGCAGAATGGTACTCTATTCTCCCTGCCATCATCTCCAAGCGGATATTTCAGCTTTTGTCTTCCAGCCATCTTAGTTTTGTATTAGATTCTGAGGAATATGGTAAATTTTAGGGTCAATGGTTCCTGTCATAAGGTACCAACATATTGACATAGATTTACACTGATGGAGAGGCAATGATGCAACGGGGGGACAACACAGGGGTCTGGGCCATCTGTTCTGGCAGTCCAACCTTGTTATGCTGTACTAGTTGTACCTACAACTGGATATGTTACTTTTCATGATTGTTGCTGCTGAGTCTGTCCAATCTAATGACTTGAATTTTCTGAGAGACCTCAGTTCATGATGTATGGCTCTAGCCATGCAGTCATGTGATATCTGATGGCCAGCTACACTTCTTCTACCAGAACCTCATAGCATTCTGGCAGACATTTTTTTTTAATAGCGTATAATTCTTTGTTGTAGATGGCAGGAATTTGTTCCAGCATCGTAGGGGTATATGTTACTGGTCTGTTGGGGATTTCCTTACTCTCTACCAAAGGGTGATACCTTTGTCAACACAGATGCACTGACTACTGTAGAGTTTCCTTGGTCACATGGCCTAAGCAGTAGGACTGTGTTCCAGTAACTGTGGACGTGTTGCAGAGCCCTTCCCTGCTCTGAACTCAAGTCAGAAGGTAAACTTTCCAGGTCATTTGATAAAAGGAACACATATTCCAGGTGTGCAATGTTCTGTCTCCAGAAGCTAAAGATGCCTGCTAGGAATTGTCTCCCTTTCTAGGACTGGGAGGCACAGGAGACTTGAAACATACATTCGCCTTTATTTTAGAGGGTAAATCTCGTTATGCCCTAGACCATCTGATTCTTCAAAACCTCTTCAATGCAGCAGACCCTTGGATTCTCAGTGTTTATCTCACATCTTCTTGAGCACTTGTATATTACAATTACCTGCCCTTTCTTCCTCCTCTTTTGTGAACAACCTAATATTTTTGAAGTTGTGGACACGACTGAGGGACTGAACTGAACTGAACTGAACCCAATGGGAATTTCTATAGAATGTTTAGGAGGTCCAAGTCCCTATTATAATTGACAGAGGAAGAGGGATTTAACATAGTTATGGGAATAATCTGTGAATATAAACTACTCTTACCCTCCCTCATGATGGAGATAGAAAAGAACACCTTCACTTGGCAATTGCTATTATATATTCCCAAGACCGTGTTAATTGCTCTAACAAAGATAGTAAAGCTACTCTAGCATCTATACTTGGGGCTACTCTTCTGCTTCTGCAGAGTTTTCAGTAATACAGAAGAATCCATCTGATTTTTATAAGTGCTAGATAAATCCTTTGGCAAATGATAAATTAAATGGGTATGTAGTGAGGTTCACTACTCTGCATTTTTTAGAAATTTAAAGGTGTTGTTAATTTTTGCATTCAGACAAGATTTTTGGTAAGTTTAACCTCTTTTCTCAGGTGGGAAGATTCAGATGTTTCTGCTGGACTTCTCCTATATTATAGCTTCTCCTTTATTATAACTTTAACCCAGAGACCAAGGTACACTTGTGGGAGTTATGGCAATGACTGTCTATCTATTCCAATTGTACATACTGGTGAAATAAACATTAACTGCATTCATGGACTCAGTGGAATCCTAGCTAATTATGACAAGGCTAGATTCAATTTATCATCTGTTCCAATATGCATCCACTCTGAGAGGCCATGGTGACACTTTGAGTCCACTGGTTATTGTTGCTAACTTGGTCTCTGTTTCCCAAAAGTTCTCTATCTATTCCCATTTCTCTAGTGTATTTTTAAAGTGAGTGGACATAGGTCTCCTTGTGGGAGGATTGAATGAATCATAACTGTGCACTGGTTGTATTAGAGTTTCCTTCCTCTTGAAAACTTGGTCTTTACATCAGTCGGTGTCATGCCAGGTTTGAAAACTGGCTCAAGTCCCAAATCTAAGAAAAGACAATTATGTTTTTTATTGCACCAGATGCCCTCCACCTCCAGATCATCCATAATTTATCATTTTGATTATATAGATTGAGAAATAGCATTGTTGGCTATCTCTATGACATTTTTATTTTAGTGACCATCTTTATATCTCTTCACACATCTGTCTCCACTGGCTAGCGCAATGGCATTGCTATTCTTACTGATTATGCTTCGCCACCAAGCCTTAATACGTTGAGGTTTTATCATTCTCTCTTACTATTAGGGAGTCAGTATCTATAGCAGTATCATCCCTTTTAAGTCCCATAACACAGAAGACACCATTTAACTTCTCAAAATTGCTGATGTCCTTACCAACAGGATATTCTTTTTGTTTTCCTTGCATATTTGTATTTCCCTTTATTCTATAGGAGAAAATGAATATTTTTAAATTTTATTGGAGTATACTTGATTTAAAATGTTGTGTCAGTTTCAGGTGTATAGCAAAGTAAATCAACAGGATATTTCTTTCACCACTGTCATAAATAGTATGTTGCAATCTCTCCTAGAGAATATACTTAGCTAGTGGCTTTTCTAAACTTCATAGTCATCCCATCATAGTTTCACTTCTCAGAGCCATTTTACCCAGACCTCTACCACTTTCCATGGTAACTCTTGCATTTTTACTACATGTTGAGAAAGCTTTTTCCAAGCTTGTAACTGTCAAATTAGCCACTATTAGCACTATCTCCTTGGGAGATGCTTGTGTTTGATCGTGCATTAAGAGAGTAATTCCTTATCAATGAATACTCTCTTATGAAAATTTGCTTTCCATTTACCATATTCCAGCTCTCAATGTCTTTTTTCTTTGTATCTCCCAGTACACATTGGCTGGGTCCTGAAACTCCTTCAATTCATAGTTCTTTTTCTTGAGAGGCCCAGCAGTTCTCTGGCTTTGTTACATTGTGATTTGACCTTAGTTATGGGGTTGGTGGCCAGCACTGAAGGTGGCTGTAAATCCAGAGAGGAGTGCCACCTGATCTTCGAGACAGAAAGAAGCTTCTGTATTGTCTTTAAGCAAGAGGGGAGTGTTAATCTTATTAGAGACAAATGAGGTATTTCTGCTGCCCAAAGAATTTAGGAAATCTGAGATTTCAGGCTCTTGAACATATCAACTCTTATGTAGGTTAGAAAGTCTGAATCATCTAGAAATCCATGCACATGGTCTGAATTCCATATAACTCTATTTTAATGATTTCAAACAAGTAATTTAATCTCTATTCAAAAACAAATTTAACTTTATGAATGAAACTTTTAAAATTTTTTAAAATACACTTATCAAAGATTATAATTGTACACTATTGAGAAGTATAGAACAAAATACAATTATTGGAGGACAGTTGCTCTTCTATACTGTAAAGTATAGTTTGAGACGAGGCAATGAAGAAAGGAAGATGACCTCAATGGAGAAAGGTTACCTTTATTCAGGCTAGGAGGGGTGACAGTCAGTCAAATGACCAGGCTGAGCTCGCGCTGGATCAGGGAGGCTTCATATTTAAGGAGAGATTTTGCGAAAGCGATACAGGAAGATTTAGTAAGGCGGATGAACAGGGTTGGGGTCCCAGTCTGGGGGTAGAGGGTCCCGGGCTGATGCAATCTGCCAGGGGTATTGTGGGAGGACTTAAAGTTCAGCTTTGTCAATCCAAAGTCAGGTCGTTCAGCAAGGACCCTTGAGGTTGTTATCTTCTTTTTCCAGGCCCATTGCCTTTCAGGTCTTTATCTTCTTTTCTAGGCCCAATTTCATTTTCATTCATTTCATGTCAGTCGCTCAGTCGTGTCCGACACTTTGTGACCCCATGAATCAGAGCACGCCAGGCCTCCCTGTCCATCACCAACTCCTGAAGTTCACTCAAACTCATGTCCATCAAGTTGGTGATGCCATCCAGCCATCTCATTCTCTGTTGTCCCCTTCTCCTCAAGCCCCCAATTCTTCCCAGCATCAGAATCTTTTCCAGTGAGTCAACTCGTCGCATGAGGTGGCCAAAGTATTACAGTTTCAGCTTTAGCATCAGTCCTTCCAATGAACACCCAGGATTGATCTCCTTTAGAATGGACTGGTTGGATCTCCTTGCGGTCCAAGGGACTCTCAACAGTCTTCTCAGACACCACAGTTCAAAAGCATCAATTCTTCGGCAATCAGCTTTCTTCACAGTCCAACTCTCACAACCATACATGACGACGGGAAAAACCATAGCCTTGACTAGATGGGCCTTTGTTGGCAAAGTAATGTCTCTGCTTTTTAATATGCTATCTAGGTTGGTCGTAACTTTCCTTCCAAGGAATAAGCATCTTTTAATTTCATGGCTGCAATCAGCATCCGCAGTGATTTTGGAGCCCCAAAAAATAAGTCTGACACTGTTTCCACTGTTTCCCCATCTATTTCCCATGAAGTGATGGGACCAGATGCCACGATCTTCGTTTTCTGAATGTTGAGCTTTAAGCCAACCTTTTCACTCTCCTCTTTCACTTTCATCAAGAGGCTTTTGAGTTCCTCTTCACTTTCTGCCATAAGGGTGGTGTCATCTACATATCTGAGGTTATTGATATTTCTCCCAGCAATCTTGATTCCAGCTTGTGCTTCTTCCAGCCCAGTGTTCCTCATGATGTACTCTGCATAGAAGTTAAATAAGCAGGGTGACAATATACAACCTTGACGTACTCCTTTTCCTATTTGGAACCAGTCTGTTGTTCCATGTCCAGCTCTAACTGTTGCTTCCTGACCTGCATACAGGTTTCTCAAGAGGCAGGTCAGGTGGTCTGGTATTCCCATCTCTTTCAGAATTTTCCACAGTTTGTTGTGATCCACACAGTCAAGGCTTTGGCATAGTCAATGAAGCAGAAATAGATGTTTTTCTGGAACTCTCTTGCTTTTTCCATGATCCAGCAGATGTTGGCAATTTGATCTCCAGTGCCTCTGCCTTTTCTAAAATCTGCTTGAACATCTGGAAGTTCACAGTTCACGTATTGTTGAAGCCTGGCTTGGAGAATTTTGAGCATGACTTTACTATCATGTGATATAGACTCCTTCAAATACTGTGTTGGCTCTACTAGATATCAACAGAAATCAGCCACAGGTATACATATGCCTGAGAATGACATTTATTGACTGCATTTATATCCCATTCATAATCATTTAAAATTTGTTGCATGCTAAATAAATGTACTTATTGCCCATAAGCATGTTTTAAACATACAAGTGGGCTTAACTTTACTTATAATATTTATTTAATCATGCAACACATTTTTATTGTGCTACTTTTCATTGTATGTACAAACTAGCTAATTTCCGAAGTGAATAAAACAGGTTTTCGGAACTATATCTAACTATAGTAGCCAGCAGCCTTCAAGATAGTCCCATGATCCCTGCTCTCTAGTATCATAGCCTTATGTGATATTCTCCCTATCAGTTCAGTTCAGTTCAGTCGCTCAGTCATGTCCGACTCTTTGCGACCCCATGAATGGCAGCACGCGAGGCCTCCCTGTCCATCACCAACTCCTGGAGTTCACTCAAACTCATGTCCACAGAGTCGGTGATGCCATCCAGCCATCTCACTCTCTGTCATCCCCTTCTCCTCCCATCCCCTATCCTTCCCAGCATCAGAGTCTTTTCCAGTGAGTCAACTCGTCGCATGAGGTGGCCAAAGTATTGCAGTTTCAGCTTTAGCATCAGTCCTTCCAATGAACACCCAGGTTTGATCTAAATCCCAGTTTTCTGTATATACTGTACAGATAGTATACACTTTGATAATACTATATTACTTATGAACTTAGGTTATAAAAGACTATGGTTTCCATCTTGGGATCTCTCTTTCCCTTTCCCTTTCTCTGGAGGAAGCAAACTGCCATGTTTTCAGAGACCTTATAAAGAGCCTGACGGGAAGAAGAGCTAAACTCTGGTGGATAGCCATAAGGGACCATGTTTCCTTGCCAACAGACATGTGAGTGGGTTTGCAAGCAGGTTCTCCTATCCCAGTCCACTTTTAGCATGCCTACAGCACTGGTGCATAGTTTGGCTCAAATCTCTTGAGAGAGCATGAGGCACACTTTAGCTAAGCCACTCCCACATTCCTGATCCTCCGAAACTATGATAATAAATGCTTAGTATGTTAAACTACTAAATAGTGGGGTAATTTATTATGTGACAATAGATAACAAATATATCCACCAAACATTAATTAATGGGAATTTATGCAGATTCATACATTTGAAAAATTAAACTACTATATCACTCAGATATCAAAACATTATAAAATAAACATTTTTAATGCATCTGTGTTCCATAAATGTTTTCCATTTATATGCAAATATATTGATTGATAAGCAATTCATTTTAATTTTTAAAAAACCCTATGGATTTATTAGAAAAAGAGCTAGAATCCAATCATCAATAAGAGATATATATTTATAAGAAATATATATATATATAGATTTTAAAAACTATGTGTAACCTCGAATTAAAAAAAAAAAATAGCTCAAGTAAGCTTATGAATCAAAGCCATTTCCATCCTACAAGTGTTCATTGCTCAGTCTTCCTGACCTTTTGCGACTCCATGGACTGCAGCCCACCAGTCTCCTCTGTCCATGGAATTTTCCAGGCAAGAATACTAGAGTGGGTTGCTATTCTCTTCTCCAGGGGATCTTCCTGACCCAAGGATTAATGCATAGCAGGTCTCCTGCATTGCAGGCAATTTCTTTACTCTTTGAGCCACCAGGAAGTCAAAAGGGTTCACAATTTAAGATCACCAGATATAGTCCCTCCCCCTCCAGCAGGTAGAGACTATTGTTCTCTGCCTCACCTGTCCAAAACATTTATAAAGAGAACAGAATAAAGTTAAAACAATATTAATTTCCTGTGTAAGAAAAATGTAAATATGGAAGAAGAATTCAGCTTCTGCTTTAGCAAGGTAATCAGAGTCACATTTAAAGCAACGATTGCATGACTTCTCTCTTCCCCATCAAACTTAAGGTTTCCAGTCCAGAGAGGAGGACTTCCCTCCTCACAGAAGCTTAAAGGGCTTTGCTACCAATTAAATTCTGTGTTATGAGAGAAAACTCTCCAGTGAAAAACTAAGATATTGGTTCCTTTTTTTCTTTGTATTATTATTGGGGTAGGGGAAGCAGTGGGCCAAAACATAACAAGACTGTTTTCCTCACAAGAAAAGAAATCAACACTTGTATATGGATGTACAAGTGCCTGTGGTAATAGTTCTAATTTAATTGACTTTTCTTCTTTTGTTCAACATATAGATGATTCTTCTCTAATAAATCCAATAACTAAAGAAGAGGATATTTAGCCTCTAGTTTTAGTATTTCATCTAGATTCTAGGTGTCACCTCTCTGATAATTAATAAGGCTTGGAAATTATCACTATCCCATTTGCACTTAATGAGCTTTCTCCATTTGCACATATAGAACCGAGGTTTATATAATATTTTAGGTAATTTTCCTAGGAAAGGAGAATAGTAAAATCAGAAAACTTGAAAGAAGCCATAGCATTGTTGTCAGAATACAGTTTTCTAAAGGAACTATAAGAACTCATTTTAAAGTTTCAAATTTTGATTCATTAATAAAACTAAAGAAGAGAGGAAGATAAAGAGCTCTGTTAGAAGTGATGCAAAAGGAAAGCATGGAGATGTATTTTGGGGCAAAAGTCATGAAGGGAATCATGTTATTTTGCAGATAGACAAATATAGAGCTATACAGCTTTAAACTATGCAAAATTAAGAAATGAAAAAGAGCAGCATATTTTAAAATATGCATTATTGATTTGAGCTAAGGAATTTATTATGGATTACTCTTGAGGGTTTGCTATGTATTTTAGAGTGCAGAATGATCAAGCCAGGTAATTGGGGGACTCTCCAGGAATAGAAATTGGCTGCATATATTAAACATCACATCTCTGTATTTTTAGGAAGCTTTCCAAAAAAGTTCATCAATCAGAGTACATGGAACCTTGAGCAGTGATTGTGTTAGGCTGCTTTGCATGGAATTCTTGGCAATAAATAGCTATGGGTTATTGGGCAGCTTGTCAACCACATATCATATATTTATTCTTCTAGAAAGGGAGACTTATTTCCCAGTGGGGAAGTGAAATCTACAGCAGGGATTCATTTTGGAATGAAATAGAACACTATGGAATAAGATGTGAGTTTCTTATTTGCCCTCTGAGGTGTCAGTTTCTTTTTTTGGATTGGCTACATTTTTCTTCCTTTTAATTGTATCACATTTCTTATTTCTAATCTTATATACTTTAAATTAAAATGGGAAATTTACTTTCTTTGTGTAAAGCGAGATTAAATTACTGTGAACCTCAATGAGGGAGTAGGTTGCTGGAAGTAAGCCAGTATTCAAGGAAAAGGAGAGTGAATGTGAACTCTGTATTTTCCATCTTAGCCTTGCTCTTTTGCTGACAGCATCAGAGAGGTGAGGCGAGCAAAAAGCGGCTGTGGAAACAAGAAACCAAACCCTGAGAACTGAAATGGATCAACAGCACCAGTTTTTAACTAAACAGGTTAGAAAAGCAGAGCCATTCATAGCAAGCTATTAAATGATGTGGAAACCATTTGAAGGCTTAAGGTTTAGGAAAGCAGAGTGGAAAATAATATTGAAGATGCTTGAAGAAATGTAGCAAGAGTGAGATAACACTTTTAAAACTATAAGAGAAGCCTCTGTGCATGAAGCTGTTACTGATATTTGTTTTGTAATTCTACATCCTTACAGGAGCACTATGTAAAACAGTAAATCTTGCTTTTAAGCAAACGGTAATTTAAAATCTAACGACTCAATGTGAGATAGACGGCTCCATGTACATCATACTGGCTTTGAGGGAACGCTCATACATTCCTCCCTAAAACTCTTAGTCTAGACTTCAATGAACCAAGACAGTTCTTCTAGACCCCTACTTTATTGATTTCTAACTTTACCCTCACCCTACTTATGCCTGTCATACCACTTCTCCTGTCATAGCCTGTTGCTCTCAAGAATTCAGCCCTTCACTATCTCTAATCCGTGAAGCCTTCTCTCTGATCATCATGTCCTCTGATTCAGGTGAGTTTCCTCTGCCAAGAAACTAGCAGAGGACTAGTTTAGACTAGGACTAGTCTAGACCTAGGAAACTAGGACTCCACTGATGCTCCTGTTCATTTTCTGCTGTCACTCAATCCACTGATGTCCTTCCTTCTGACCTTAACAAGTTTTTAATCCCATGATCAGTCACTGTAAAAGTGCCTTACTACAACCATGTTGAAATCGAACTCTCTGCCTGCCTCATCCTTGCACCCAGAGGCTTAATGTGGCTATGGGAAAATATACAACCACAATAACTCTTTGCCCTTGAAATTCTTGATCATAAACCTTACACTGACTTTAACGCTGTCCTGAAGTCATTCTATATTCCCCTCATTCACTGGTTGGCCCACTCTCCTCAATGACTTTCTGGTGCCTGTTCCTCTCTAATACCTCCTTCACTATCCTCAAACTCTCATGATTATTAATTCACAAAATTAAGTAATCAAAAGATCATTTCTGTAGGTGCCCCCAACATCTAATTACAGATATACTTCCATGCTGTTTTCCTCTTGCTATGGATTAGCTGTTTACATTTTCTATCAAAAACTTACATTTGTAACCTTGATCACACCTACTCAAGAACAGTGCTCCAGCAATTTCTCTCCATCTCATTTATATCCTTGTTTTTTACTTCCCTACTAAATCATTTATTTAGCCATATAAAATGACATTATTTCTCCCATTAAAAACAAGCAAGCTTATCTTAACACCACTTTCCTTTACACCTACTACCCCAGGTATACATTTTCTTGGTTCTCTTCACATGAATATGGTGATATTTTACTGTAGATTCTCTTCTTCCTCCAATTTTCTCTTGAACCTATGTGATTCAGTCTTCCACTCTCATCTTTTCACTGAAACTGCTTTTCACTATCACCAATGAAGTCTAGTACTCTAGGACTAGTAAATACAGCATTTAGGGTCATATTTTATATTTGTCATATTTTATATTCTTGGTAACTCTTTTCTCTTGACAAACTATCTTCCTTAGGCTTCCAGGGCAACCGTGGTTGTTGTCATAATTGTTGTTTGATTTCCATCTTATTCACTGTTGTTAGAACTCAGTCTCCATGGTGATTTCTCTCAATTTCATAACCAGTTTGGAAGCCCCATTTCTTATCTATACTTCTTTGGTAATCCCATATAATCTTATGTCTGCAAAGTCTATGATATGAGTAAATGTGTTTGCTAATTCCCAAATATACCCCAACCTAGCTGTCCAAACTCATAGATACAGTAGCCTACCTGATAATTCCACTTCTAAAATGTAAATAGATTTAAAATTGAACATTTGATCATCAGTCTCCAGTCTAAAAGGGAAAAATGAGCTGTTCTACCCAAATTCTTTCCCATCTATCTTAGTTGACAATAGCTTAATACTTCTAGTTGCTGGAGATCAACCCTTGGAGTTGACCTTAATTTTTCTTTCTTTATCTCAAACCAGCCTGTCAAAATTGCCTGTTGGCTGTACTTTCAGATAAAACCTTAATCAGACAATATCTCCTCCCCTTCCCCATTACTACTCTGACCCACTATGGTCTTCTCTGGGATTCTGCAATAGCCTCCTATCTTGTCTCTGTGATTCCATCCCTGCCATGCACACTCCCTTAAAGTTTATTCTCCAATATTTGTCAGATTGATCACGAAGACCATGTCATTCTTGCCTTAAATGTGTTAACATTTCCTTGTTGCTCTTTGAGAAAACTATGAAGACCACACAATGGTCTGCAAGCCTTTATGTCATTGACTCCCTATAATTGTCTATCTTACCTCTCTCTTGTTCATGTCACTGAGTTCACATTGCAACTCCTCAAATAGTCCAGACCAACCCCTCACTTTGTACTGTCTATTCTTTGTCTGAAACTTTCCCCTCTAAATATCTCTATGGCTTTATATCTTACATCTTTCTAGTCTTTGCTTAAAAATCCCCATCTCACTGCAGCTATTTAAAATTGTAATTCTCCCCTCCAAGTTCCACATATCCTGCTATACTTTTCTATTGCACTAATCATAATCTAGTGTAGTATACTATTTTCCCTTATTTATTTTTGTTTCTTGTTTAATATCATAATCCCCATAAGAGATAGGGTCCACCAAGGCATTAATGTTTGATTCTGTTCACAGATGTATCACAGGTTTCTTGAACTGTGTCTATAAATAGTGGACATTTAATACAGATTTGTGAGGGAAAAAAAAAGATTCATTCAAAAAGGATTAATTTAGAGTCAGATAAATTGATTCAATGTCAGACCATTGTTTCCCTCATTCACTTCTCACATCAGGAGAAAGTTACTTTAAACCTCTGTAAACATGTAGAATGTGATAATAAGATACCGTACAAGATAACTGCAAAGACTGAATTTTTGAAGTACGGTGTAAGCACACAGTAATAATAACAATAATTATCATTGCTTTTTAAACACTTGATACCCATTTTGTTATTGCAATTGTGTTCATAAAAAAATCAAACTACCTAGACCTCACTAATTAGTTTGTTTGTAAAAATGAATTTTCTCCACACTTGTATGAGTTTGTTCTATTGTCAAAAGTCTGGAAACTATATTATATTCAGCAGATGAAGTAGGGCTTTCAAAGTCTAGGATTTCATATTGTTTATCGTTGTACTTTGTGGATTAACAGAGTAGATATTCAAATGGTCCATTAGAACCGAATCAAATTGGCTAGAAAATAAGACAAATGAATAGATCACTTGCCTAATTTTAATAGTCTTATATAAAAGGGAATTATCTTGGGTGTTCCCTTGCATTTGATCCAAACAACAAAAACATATCTTTCACCTGTATATCCACTAAGTATGTAGGAAATTTAAATGATTTCATCCTTGCTGTCTCATTCCCAGGCTATTCCTAGATTGTTACTGAAATTCTTGGTTGATATAAACAACAAAGGTAGTCGAGGCTAACTGAGTTAGAATCTAAACTCTAAAAGCAGCCATTTATCCAGTAGAGATACATCAAAAAATGAGAGAAACTGCATGGAAGAATCACATTTGCAGAACAGAAGATTTTCATGATGTTGTTAATTCTATTTTGCTTTCTCTTAGAAGCCATTTGAGGGAAGTTTGAGATCAAAGAGTGAAAACATTGTGCTGGCAGTAATCAGCATAAAGAAAGCTGAAAGGCTACCTGCTTGTCTGAGTGAATTTGTACCATTTTCCATACATGGAAATCCTTACTTTCCTGCTGCCTCTACACATCCTTCAAGTTTAATAGGTTTCTAAGCCCTCAGTCATTGTTATTAGGTCTGACGCTGACCTGGACATTCTGGCTCGACTCCTTTATACTTACATGATCCTTCTTCCTCTTTGACAGTGCCTATTCTTATAGATTTCAGTCATTTGTTTCCTGTCCAGGGCTATGTTTTCAGATTTAGGTTCAGCTACATATCAAGGCGATACTGCCAATACACCATTCTCCTGCTGGCGACCTTTAGCAGATTTAGTTCATCTCTTAGTTTCTTTTACCAGTCCTGTCCACTGAGTAGTAAAACCAGTGAGTCTTTTACAGTCTTTTATTAGCTGACTGACTCCTTTCTCTTCTCCCATAGCAGCAGTATTGTCATGCAGCATTCAAGCATAGGTTCTTTGGAAAATCTACTCTAGCGATTCCTATTTAAGGAATACATAATTCCTGTATAATTAAAGTTGATGAACCCCTAGCAATATAATCACAAATTGACCTCTATAATGAAAAATAAAACTTATATAAAATAATAGATAACTACTCTTCTTCATTGTTTTACCACAGAAGAGAGTTCCTTCAAGATATGCTAACTAGATATTAGCATATTATAAAATAATAGAATATTATAAAATCTGTAATTTAATTTAAAATTCTGCAGGCGACACAATATAAAACAGGTGGGTTGAAGTAAGGTATACTCCAAGGCTAGTTATATGCAGGTCAGGAAGCAAGTTAGAACTGGACATGGAACAACAGACTGGTTCCAAATAGGGAAAGGAGTACGTCAAGGCTGTATATTGTCACCCTACTTATTTAACTTCTATGCAGAGTACATCATGAGGAACGCTGGGCTGGAAGAAGCACAAGCTGGAATCAAGATTGCCGGGAGAAATATCAATAACCTCAGATATGCAGATGACACCACCCTTATGGCAGAAAGTGAAGAGGAACTAAAGAACCTCTTGATGAAAGTGAAAGAGGAAAGTGAAAAGGTTGGCTTGAAGCTCAACATTCAGAAAACAAAGATCATGGCATCTGGTCCCATCACTTCTTGGGAAATAGATGGGAAAACAGTGGGAAACAGTGTCAGGCTTTATTTTTTGGGGCTCCAAAATCACTGTGGATGCTGATTGCAGCCATGAAATTAAAAGATGCTTGCTCCTTGGAAGGAAAGTTATGACCAACCTTGATAGTATATTAAAAAGCAGAGACATTACTTTGCCAACCAAGGTCTGTCTAGTCAAGGCTATGGTTTTTCCCGTGGTCATGTATGGATGTGAGAGTTGGACTGTGAAGAAAGCTGATCGCCAAAGAACTGATGCTTTTGAACTGTGGTGCTGGAGAAGACTCTTGAGAGTCCCTTGGACTGCAAGGGTATCCAACCAGTCCATTCTAAAGGAGGTCAATCCTGGGTGTTCATTGGAAGGACTGATGCTAAAGCTGAAACTGCAATACTTTGGCCACCTCATGCGAAGAGTTGACTCACTTGGAAAGACCCTGATGCTGGGAGGGTTTGGGGGCAGGAGAAGGGGACGACAGAGAATGAGATGGCTGGATGGCATCACGGACTCAATGGATGTGAGTATGAGTGAACTCCGGGAGTTGGTGATAGACAGGGAGTCCTGGTGTGCTGTGATTCATGGGGTCCCAAAGAGTCGGACACGACTGAGCGACTGAACTGAACTGAAGGCTGGTTATACTCAGAACTGTCCAGTTGGTAAAATTTGTCTATTTTCGATCAGCCCAATAAATGTTAGATATTTGTGCTCTCTCTGATGAAGTTTATGGTAGTTGATAGTTGTAGAATGGCTAAGATATTCTATAGATAAATGACAAATGTGCATGAACAACCATGCGTCTAGGGAGTCTAGTAGGAAAAAAAACTAAAATTTGATTCATAAAAGATCCTTCATTTAGAAATGGAAATGGAGAATTTTGGTTTGCCAACTGCCAGTAATCAAGATCACAGAATCCCACTTCTGGAATCTTGTCAGTTGTGCCTCTTGTAATTTTATGCAAGTTGTGTTCAGGTAGATAAACGACCAAAGAGATGTGGCTTCCTAATTTAGAACGCAGGTTTTATGAACTATTTTGTGATTCTTAAATTTACTTAATAAAATGTCTGTATATATGATGATATTTGGTCTGAGAAATATTTTCATTATAACTTGATAGCAAGGTTTCAGAGCACATTAAACTTTATCCATTCAAATAATTTAAATTATCTAATAAAAGATGCTAAGGGTTCTCATGTCAAATTGACTTAGTTTAATTTATTTTTAATCAAACAGGATGAAGGTGACTTAAAAAATGATTTATAAGAAGGAGGTAAGAATTCTAGGTCTGAGGAAGCATACATGTACAAAGAAATTTATAATCAGATAAATAATCATAGTCCACATGGAAAAATTTTTTTGAACAGTGGTAGGAATGGTAGGTTGGATGAATGGAATCTTTTCTTCAGTATCGTTCAGTAGGTTTTAACTAGCTAATTTAGAATTTGATTATGAAAATATATGTATATTTTTTGTTGCCAAGTTTCAGAAAGCTAGATTCTTTCACTGAAGGATGAGTCAAATAAGAGTTATATACATAATTAGAAATGTTAACATGCTGTAATGACAGGAAAATGGAATATTTGAACACCTGATGCATAATGCTCATTTATTTTCCCTAATCACAGGGCTCATTTGAAAGATTAGTAATCTGTTTTTTAGACAAGAAGATCAGAAAATTACCCCCCTGACTTTTGGCTGTCTTCAAATGTAGAGCAATCTGAAATTCTGTCTTTCAGTAGGGGAAAAAATATCCTAGAAAACAGGAAGTAATGGAAAATTATCTTCAAGGATGTTTAAAAGAAAGATTCATAAAAAGTGGGAATTCCCTTTATGCTTCCTTAAATGATTGTCACAATCACAAATAGTTCTGATCCCTTTTCCTCCAACTTCTTGAAGAGCAAAACCTGATTGCATATCAGAGCATAAAGCTTGGTATCAGGGCATAAAAAGTTGCTTTCATATGGTGAGTCAGTCTCAGTATGTCCTTGAAAAGATGAAAAATGAGCTGAGGTTGGAAAGTATAAATATTAATACAATCAAAGACAGCAAAATGAGGGGGGAAATTATAGACTAGTTTATGGCCCTTAAACCTGCTATGAGAAATATCTGACTTACGTGAAATAGTCATTAGGGATGAGTTAGGATAAAAACAAAAATTAAGTGACAAATATATGCCTCATTTTATATTCTACAGATTCAATCATTTTATATAGATAGATATATTCCCCAACCTCCCACAAGAGTTTTGAAAGAGTTTATCTCAAAACATTTAATACTAAGAAAGTTTCCATCATATGCTATTGCTATTTTATTCAATGCAGTTTCCAATTTCCTTATTTTGGTTGAATTTTTTTCATGTTTCAACTATATATTTTATCTAACGATACAACTTTAAAAATTTTTCTCTTCTGGAAGGTCTTGCACAAGCTAAATGTGAGAAAAAAATATATATATATACAATTCTAAGTAGCTTTATTTATGTTTTCAAATATATACCTATAGATTTTCCAGCCTGTATAAAATTGGTGGTTTCAAACTTAAATACATATTACACCAGTTCTAGACAAAATGGTAAGTCTATTCTTCGATTCCACATTATTATTTTACTATCAAATTAGAAACTTGGTCTATTTTAATCCAAACGTGTAGTCTAATTTTACCTTATACAAATTTTTTCCTGTAATGTTCTTATTTCAGGATGCTTTAATATCTGTACTGAGTCTTATTTTTATAAGTTAAAATTTGAAACAGCAATCATGGAAGCAAAATTCATGTTACCTCAGTTTTCTTACTTGAAATGTAGTGAAGCTCATGAGTAGCCATGGACGGTGTACTTTAATCATAGTTTTATACCTATGAAAAGAGTTTTACCCCTGCCTACATTCTTATTAGGCCAAGAATACACTGTTTTAGTTAGACTTTCCATCTACATCGTTAATATATAACATGCTCTAGAAATGAGACTCTGCTTTGGAAGAGGGAAAAGACAAACAAATTGAAAGTTAAAAATCTATTCCTTGTGATATCTGTATTTTTACCTTTCACATTCATTCTGTGGTCATTATATTTTTGGCAAATAACATAATATTTCCATGCACAATGGAAAAACTCTCTGCATCAGAAATATATTGTGAGCATTAAATACTTTACCCACAGTTAGATATGATTGAAATAACAGTGACAGCAACAACATCAACAATAATGATGCTTATATAGCATTTACTTAGTGCCAGGCACTATATTGATTTTGTTTCCATATGAGGAAGGTGTAATTATTTTACCCACATTTATATTAGGAAAAAACTGAAGCACCAAGAGGTTAGGTGAATTTTTCACCATCACCCAGTCTGGAAGTAACAGGGTTGGGATTCACTTCCAGACTCTCCAGATCCAGACTCCACTTTTTAAATAATGAATAAATCGTGAGTTCTGAAGAAGGAAACAGCCTGAAACTCAGAGTAAAAAGTCTGCTCAATTCAGAGACAGCAAAAATCAGTACTGCAATTAATCTGACTGTGATCACAGACATTGATAAAGTCAGCTGCTAAGTTCATAGGAAATAATCTTTCCCATTGCAACTATGTCATGTCCAAATGATTTCCTTTCTTCTTGAGACCACTATCATCCTGCTTTGCTAGCCTCACCTTATGAACCAAGCTCAGTGAGATGCTCAGTTATCGCCTATCTCCTTACAACAGCAACCAATCCTGAGCTCAAACCTACTTTGTCTCCCCCTTACAAATTTCAGTCAACACAGAGGTGATTTTTCCTGTCCCGTGTCCTCCTTAGAATCAATCATGGTGAGTACCAAACTTACCCAAACCCTTCCTAACCTACCCCTGTACGTGGATACCACAAGGACCTGTGGCACGCAGTCTACCCTTATGTTACACATCAACAAAAATATTTTTGCTAGACTGCAGGTGTGTCCCTAGGGGTCTTCACCAGACAGGCTCTAGTAGTACAGCGTTATAGAACCTGATAACAAATGTACAGCCAGGGTTATTTTTGTTTTCTGACATTTTCCTCATCTCCCTGAACTTCCACACACCTTGGATTTACTTTGGTTTTCAGATCCATGCTTTCAAGTTTACCTAGTGTTTACTAAAAATCCAGTGTGACTATTTTAGCACCTATATTCATCTACTGGTAAATATGAGCAAGTTATTCATTGAGGTGAAGTTATTCTGTAAAAGAATAATAGAATCCATTTCTCGAAGGAGTTAGTAAGAATTAAGTGGAACAATATGTCTGCATGGGCAGAGCCTAAATTAGGATAAGCAGAGAATAAACATTGATCATTATTATTGTTTACATGTAACATTATTCATTTTTAACTGATATTATTCCAAAACTGATTTGAATTGGGACAGTCATACAGATATAGAAATAGATATTTTTGTAATCTATAGGTAAATAATAGATAGATATGGATAGATAATACAGCTGTCCCTCAGTATCCACAGGAGATAGGTAATAATCTTTCTCAAATATCAAGTTCTAGAGATGCTCAAATGCTTTATATACAATGGTTTAATATCTGTGTATAACCTACAGATAGTCTCCCTTATACAGAAAATTTAAGTTTTGCTTTTTGGAACTTTCTGGAATTTTTTTCTACATATTTTTTATCCACAGTAGGTTGGCTCCATGGATATGGAACCTGTGGATTTGGAGGGCCAACTATACTGTAAAAGAGAAAATATCAGGATATTATCCTACTGTCTTAAGTTTAGGCAGTAAGATAAATAGAGAAAAAAAAAACTTCATTCAGAAATACATCTCATAAGATTATCTTCAATAGATTAGAAAGAGAGCTATATTTACAACGGTCCTTTCAGCTTATTTTTCCTTTTTTGTGTTTTATGCAGTTTGTTGAGTACCTAGAAATTCAACACAGGAAAAAGTATAGTATATACTTTGAAACATTTTATTATATGAACTGATTCATTTATTCTCTCATCACATTGCTGTGTTGGTTTATTTCTCTTTCTTGGTTCTTATCTCGTCGCAACAAAAATTTAGAACTATGGGCTAAATGGTTTAAAACAATAGACAAGTTACAGCTCAGTTACAGCTCAAGCAGACAGAATATTAGATATACCCAAGACATGGGAGCAGGCCGACCCCAAAGGAGTTACCCTAATGTTCCCTATAGGCTTCCCCCATTTTATACCTCCCATCTCCTCCTTTTGGTTGTGCCCATGCAAAATAGGGCTTGTACCCACCACCAATCAATGAAAGGGAATGCAAAGGGGCATGTGCTCAAGGTCAGTTGACAGTTGCAAGTTAGATAACAGTGGGCTTTGCTGTGCATGTCTTCCCATAATTCAGTCTGTTATACTCAGACATATACATGTGTAGAATACTTATGAGCACTTAATGTAACTCCTAGCTGCCTAAGGTTACTTGAGGAAGCCGCTATGGTTAGTTTGTGTCCACTCTGTGCCTAGGGCACAAGTGCAGGAGTTGAAAAAGTCTCTGTGGTCATTTTGTAGCATATATGTGAACTCTCCTGGGTGTGTCTGGGATGGGGTGTAGAGATCAGATCCCTTTCAATCAGGCTGCTCCTTGTTGCTCATGCCCAACTCTGTACCGAACAAAATCCTTATTAGGTCTGATTGTACGGTGAGGCTAGCTGTGGAAGAAGGTTTTTTTATTTTTTTCCTTACACTGATACTGTATTTTGTTTAGGAAAGTTGTTTTCAAAATAATCACTTGATAAACTTGTATTTTTTATTCCTATGAAATATATATTGCTGTTACTTTCCATAGGCCAAAAAAGGGAACCTGCTTGTACAAGTGGGACTTCATTTTCGCTTATATTACATATTCAGGGTCAAACATAATTTATTAAAAGTAGCTCTGCTGAACAAAAAGTTATGAGAACACTGAGATAAGCTATAAAAGACTATACTACCCATAACATTCTGCCAGCAAAAATATAAATTTGAGGATAATTTTTGAAAATAAAATTCATTTAGAGTTCCATTATCAGTCATGTCTGACCCTTTGTGACCCCATGGACTGCAGCACGCCAGGCTTCCCTGTCCTTCACCAACTTCCAGAACTTGCTCAAACTCATGTCCATTGAGTCAGTGATGCCATCCAACAATCTCATCTTCTGTCATCACTTTCTCCTCCTGCCTTCAATCTTTTCCAGCATCAGAGTCTTTTCTAATGAGTCGGCTGTTTGCAGCAGGGGGCCAAAGTATTGGAGCTTCAGCATCAGTACTTCCAATGAATATTCAGGACTGATTTCCTTTATTTTGACTGGTTTGATCTCCTTGCAGTCCAAAGGACTCTCAAAAGTCTTCTCCAACACCACAGTTCAAAATCATCAATTCTTTAGCACTCAGCCTTCTTTATGGTTCAACTCTCACATCCATACATGACTAGAGATCCATTAATAAAAATTAAATAACAAATCTATATTATATTGGCATTTCCAATAATGTCTTCAAAGTTAATAATTAGCTAGACATATACGATGTATGCTGAGGAATAGACATGGGAACTGTCTATGCTTTCCTGACGTACTTCACACATTTGTCTCATCATGAAACTGCAAAACCACATTGTTTTGGGCACTAAAATTTCCCATAGAATTGAATGTTCATAATGCAGAAATGATGTTTTAGGGAGAGTATGGAGAATAGATTTGAATGAACATTTAAGGCTGACTGTGTATTTTCTCTAAGCAAATTTCTAACCAGTCTCCTCCCATCCTTTCTCTCTCTTTTTCACACAGGCATACACATGCACACACCATTAGTTCCTGCAGGAACCTCTTCTCTTTATGTTTTATTCTCTTTGTCTGCATTTATCAGCATAACTAATCCTTGCCTTATCATAAGAAAGCCTGTTTTCAATTCTGAATGAGTATTATTTTGTTTGTATCTTTTCTTACAAAATGGATATTATTTTATGTGTGTGTTTACTTATCTAAACATATAAATGGAATTGGATTATGTATCTTACATTGTTTCTTTTTTCTTTTCCTTTTTTTGTTTTAGTATCATTTTAAAAAGACTCATTCTTTTGGAACGCACATATCTAGCCATTGCTTCTAACTCATGCATAGTTCTTGAGGTATATTTACAACAATTTTGTCTCAATTTGCTCATATTAAATTTAAAAGAGAAATGGTAACCTTACAGTTGTGATGCTTTGCAATAATATATCCAAATCTTATCATACTCCATTATCTACTAAAAACACTAAGTGGTAGCCAATATGAGCTTAAGATGGGGTGGGAGATAGACTACACATTAGGATCATCTTTTAACTCTACCGCCCATTACCTGTCTAACCTTAAATTGCTTTATATTATTAGAGCTTCAGTATCCCCTTATGTTAAAAATGTGTGAAATCTACTTTCAGGGTTATTTGAAGATTAGAGACAATGACTATAACTGCCAATGACATGTTATATATGCTTAATGTCTGTTTTAAGAAAGTGAGAGTCTTGAGTGTTAAGCTATCATTTTAGCTTCCCTGTGGCTCATATATGGAGAAGGCAATGGCACCCCACTCCAGTGCTCTTGCCTGGAAAATTCCGTGGACTGAGGAGCCTGGTGGGCTGCAGTCCATGGGGTCGCTAATAGTTGGACACGACTGAGTGACTTCACTTTCACTTTTCACTTTCATGCATTGGAGAAGGAAATGGCAACCCACTCCAGGGTTCTTGCCTGGAGAATCCCAGGGATGGGGGAGCCTGGTCAGAGGCCGTCTATGGGTCACACAGAGTCAGATATGACTGAAGCGACTTAGCAGCAGCAGCTGCAGCAGCAGTGGCTCATATGATGCATGGAACAGAATTTGAAATGAATATGTTGAAGAAATCAATTAGAATAAATAGAGACTAGTGTCTGAAATATGGAACTGGTAAAATGCTACATGATAGAAAAAGGATATTTGTATAATAGGTTAATTGACTCAGATAAAAACACGTGTCAGGGAGTTTCCCAAATGCTTTACATTGTGGTATCTCCTTTAATCTTCATTCCATCTCAAACCAGTGTGGTGGATTCTATTATCACCTCTTTTTTTTTTTTTTTTTTTTTTTTTACAGCTAAGCAAACTAAAGCCTAGAAGGTAAAGTAATTTTCCTCAAGTTTGAATCTTGTGGGATTCAAACTAAACTGCTGTAAATAGAGAATTCATACTCCACTCCATACCAACTGCCACTTACCTTTTGAAAAATTAATTTTATATGGATGATAGGGTCTGGTTAAAGGAGATTAACTCCATTGTACTGATAGTATGCAATTGCATAAATTCATAATACTTGCACGCATTTACAGGATGAACTCACAAGCATATGTTCAGCGCTGATGCCACTAATGTACAGGTGTGAGAGAAGAAAGGGGAAGAAAGAAAGAGTCCTGTGGTGAAAAGTGTGCATGGGTAATAACCAGGTTCAGAAGTTCGGATTGTGTCTTGTTAGTAGGAAGTCATTAAAGAAGTCATTTCTTAAGAAATGAGTGCATTGATAAAATTTGGCCTATTATAAAAATAATTCTGAGGTTTGTATATAGAATGCATTGAAAGAATAAAGGAATTGAACTTTAAGTGTTCAGTTAGAAAGTTATTTCAGAAATTCAGACAAGAAATGAAGTAAGTTACTGGTGTCAAAAAACTATGGATAAATTTTAGAGAGAACTTTTGCAATAAAATATTTGGTAAATACTGTGTTGTTAGCAAATGAAAGTGTTGTTAGCAAATGAAATGGTCAAAAAGCAGAGTAGCTTTGGGGGAAATTGAATAAGTACTCTCATGAATGCATCACCTTTAGGATGTCCTTGTGATATCCTTTGAGGAGAAGGCATTAACTGGGGAGTTAGGTGTACTTAAATTGAATTAAATTGGGCTATTACAAATAGTGCTGCTATGAACATTCTTTCTCACATTATTTGGTGAACATGGTATTTCTTTCCATTGGGATATGCCCAGAGATAGAATAACTGGGTCACAGGGCATGTTTATGTTCAGCTTAGTTGATACTCTCTTCAGTTTGATTTTTTTTTTTAATGTAATAAAGTATACATAACAGAGCTTAAAGAGCTTCCCTCATAGCTCAGTCGGTAAAGAATCTGCCTGCAATGCAGGAGACCTGGGTTCAATTTCTGGGTCAGGAAGATCCTCTGGAGAAGGAAATGGCAACCTACTCCAGTATTCTTGCCTGGAGAATCCCATGGACAGAGGAGCCTGGTGGGCTCCAGTCAATGGGATAGCAAGAGTTGGATACAACTTATTGACAAACCACCACCATACACAACAGATTTACCATTTTTGCCATTTTCTTTCTTTCTTTCTTTTGGCCACATCATGTGGCATGTGGGATCTTATTTCCCAAACCAGGGGTTGAACTCAGGTTCCCTGCAGTGGGAGTACAGTGTCCTAAACACTGGATTGCCAAGGAAGTGTGATTTTAGCCATTTTTAAGTGTACAATTCAGTGGTATATAGTATAGTCACAAATTTGTGCCACCATCATTATCTATTTCCAGAACGTTTTCACTATCCCAAACAGAAACTCTACAATCAGTAAATGACATCTCCTTATCCCTCCCTTCCCCTCACCCCTGGTTCCTGAATTCTACTGTTTCTATGGATTTGCCTGCTCTAGGTACTCATATAAGTGGAATTATAAACCATTTGTTCTTTTGTGTTTGGCTTATTTCACTTATCAAAATATTTCCAAGGTTCATCCTTGTTGTATTAGAACTTCATTAATTTCTTTTTGGCTAAATAGTAACCTATCATATAAATATACCACATTTTCTTTAACATTCATCTATTGAGGGACGTGAATTGTTTCCACATTTTCTCTATTGTGTATTCCCAAAGAAAGGCAATGCCAAAGAATGTTCAAACTACCACACAGCTGCACTCTTCTCACAGGTTAGCAAAGTAATGCTCAAACTTCTCCAAGCCAGGCTTCCACAATATGTGAACTGAGAAATCCCAGATGTTCAAGTTGTATTTAGAAAAGGCAGAGGAACCAGCAATCAAATTGCCAACATCCGTTGGATCATTGAAAAAGCAAGAGAATTCCAGAAAAACATCTACTTTTGCTTTATTGACTATGCTAACGCCTTTGACTGTGTAGATCACAACAAACCGTGGAATATATTAAGAGGAGAGGGTGAAATATATGGAAAGAGTAACATGGAAACTTATATTACCATATGTAAAATAGATAGCCAATTGGAATTTGCAGTATGACTCTGGAAACACAGTCAATTGCTCTGTATCAACCTAGAGGGGTGGGGTGGGGAGGGAGACAGGAGGGAGTTTCAAAAGGGAGGGGATTCATGTGTACCTGTGGCTGATTCATGTTGAGGTTTGACAGAGAACAGCAAAATTCTGTAAAGCAATTACCTTCAATAAAAAATAAAAATTTTTTTTTAAAAAAAACCTCAATATTCAGAAAACTAAGATCAAGGCATCCAGTTCCATCCTTTTATGGCAAATAGATGGGGAAACAGTGGAAACAGTGAGAGACTATATTTTGGACTCCAAAATCACTGCAGATGGTGACTGCAGCCATGAAATTAAAAGATGCTTGCTCCTTGGAAGAAAAGCTATGACAAACCTAGACAACATACTAAAAAGCAGAGACATTACCAACAAAGGTTCATCTAGTCAAAGCTATGGTTTTTCCAGTGGTCATGTATGGATGTGAGAGTTGGACTGTGAAGAAAGCTGATCGCCGAAGAATTGATGCTTTTGAACCGTGGTGTTGGAGAAGACTCTCGAGAGTCCCTTGGACAGCAAGGAGATCCAACCAGTCCATCCTAAAGAAAATCAGTCCTGAACAATCATTGAAAGGACTGATGCTGAAGCTGAAGCGCCAATACTTTGGCCACCTGATGTGAAGAACTGACTCATTGGGAAAGACCCTGATTCTAGGAAAGATTGAAGACAGGAGGACAAGGGAATGGCAGAGGATGAGATGGTTGGATGGCATCACTGACACAATGAACATGAGTTTGTGCAAGTTCTGGGAGTTGGTGATGGACAGGGAAGCCTTGCATGCTGCAGTCCATGGGGTTGCAAAGAGTCAGACACAACTGAGTGACTGAACTGAACTGAACGGACTGAAATTGAGCTCAAAATAAGACCTGTCAAGGTGATTAAGGCCACTCTAACAGAATATATCAGTATCAAATTGTAATCAGTGGTCTGAAATCTGCACAAGTGATCATGAGGATCTATTCATAGGCTTTATATGTTTAATGTTTTTCTAATAGATTCCTTCTTTGATAATTCCTAGACTCTATTATTTTTTCTATTTTCATGCTTATTTTCAGCAAAGAACTTTTAGATATTTATACATATTTTTTATTATAAAACTAATGTATTCCCCCTATACATTTTTTTGAGACAATGCATGAGCTTATAAAGTGAACATATGATACACTCCTCTCCTTGTTCTGTTCTCTTCCTCTGGATCAATTCTCTAGGGATAAGAACTGCTAACCATCTGATATATAGCCTTGTGCATCTATCTTTAATACATTGTTTCTCCCTAAACAAATGAAATTTTCATGAATTGTGGTGGTCCATGACCAAGAATAGTGTTCCTATTACTGTCTCATGACAACCAGAATGTTTTCCTGGTTGGATTAAATAAAAATATAGGCTGCCATTTGGGCTATGATGACATTTTGATAATGAACTCTATTTTTATATTGGATATAGTTAAAAGAGAGAAAGAAAGGAAAGAAGGAAGGAAGGAGACAGCTTTCAGTTTTAGTCACTATGTGAAATATAATATGTGCCACACACATACAAAAAAAAGCTGCAGTAATACTTTTTGGCTATGGATTTAGCCATGTGAGCATGGAGCCAGCAGAGCTAAAGGAGTACTTTATAACTGTCCATCCTGAAAACACATGTGAAAAATAAGCTCAATTTGAACAAAACTGGGCACTAATTAAACCTTGGATGTACCCCAATCCCTGCCTTTTGGTGGCACAGAGGGTAAAGAATCTGCTTATAATGTAGGAGACCTGGATTTATTCCCTGAATCAGAAAGGTCCCTGGTACCCAGTCCAGTATGCTTGCCTGGAGAATCCTAGAGGAACATGGCAGCTACACTCCATGGGGCTGCAAAGAGTTGGACACAACTGAGTGATTAACACTTTGCCTTAAAACCAGGCTGTCAAACTAAAAATTCTACATGTGATTTGGCACAGTTTGATGAAGCTATTTACTCTGAAAGTGGCTAAGTCACGTTGTGGCTTGGCAGAAAGAAATACAAGAGATGAGATGTTTTTTGACACATGACATTCTACCACAAAGACCCCCAAGATGATGATGTTTAATGCAGTTAGAACTGCTCATGGAGAAATAAACAAAATGTCTTTCAACATCCAGCTGGATAAGAATTCCTGTATCATTCTTTGTGGCCAGATTTTGGTTCACAGACTACTTTATTAATTTAAAAAGTGTCACAGATTTGAGTGAGTGAAGAATTTTTTTTCAGAAGTGCATCTTTAAATGAAAGGAAATCAGAGTATTTTGTTTTTAGGTGGACATCTGTACTACTTGTTAACATAGTTGATTCTGTGACTCTGAAGATGAAAGTTACATTGCATACCATCAAAATTATAGCTTGGAACATTTGTATGCAATGTCATGAAGTCTCAGGTTACACTATATCTTGTTTATTACATGAAATTTCATTGGCTTCATTAGAGCCAAGAATGAATTAGTTTCTGTATCAAAGATATTATTTTTATAAAATGGGAGCAGAATATTATTTTGATCTATGTGTGGAAACTTCCTAGATTTCCAGAGTGAAAATCTTAAAGCATGTGATTGAAATTTAAGTAGAAGTTTTATTTTTCATTTTGAGGAAAAAGAAATTCCCTTCTTAGAACAATTTGATCAGAAGAAGTTATTTTACCTCTAGGTTTAAATCAAAGATTGTTCATTTCCACCGATGGGTTTTAAATTGTTCAATACAGTAACATGGAGGGCTGCTTAAAACACAGACTCCAGGTTCCACCCCCTGAGTTTCTGCTTCAGTCAGTTGAGGTGAGGTCCAAAAATTAGCACTTTGACACCCACTGACTTAAACTATGCTTTGATTACATGAATAATGTATTTTTTATTTACAACTCTGCATTTATGGATGGTGCTGATAAACTTAAGAGCTCTTTTGACTGAAATACTACTCTGCAAGATGAGATTAAATATTCCAGTGTTAGGGATATATACCAGGTCACACCAGGTTTGGTGGTGATACAGTCCTATCAATGACTTTGGCAGGCAGAGAATTGCAGACACCTACAAATGCCTGCCATTTTTGTTAAGGTTATATTAAAATCAAATATGGAGTGATCATAGAAAAGAAGCAAGCCTTGCCATTGGTGACCTCACTGCTTATGTGAGGAAAAAGAGCTATACGGCAAGTTAAAGCAACATGGCTTCAACTTGAAGTCCTGTTGAATTTTAGGAATAATGTTAAGCTTACCTTGCAGAGTGAACTGAGCTTTCTCTGATCACATTTTCCCCCCAGTATGTTTGAAACCAGTGTTTTCAGCAGTGTTGGTAAAACCGAGAACTTTTTTCTGATTATACTGAAAAGATTATATGTATACTGCCATTCAACTCTCTATTCAGATCAAAGAAAATTTTATTGAAATCATTTTGAGCAAAATTATATTATAATTTTTATTGCCTAATATTGACTTTCTGGGACTTGTTTTCATCAACTGGTTATTAATTTTTCATTTAAACATAAGATGAAGAATAGGTCTCTCTGTAGTTACTACTTTGTGTATATATTTTAATAGCTAGTAGAGACGTATAAGCTTGAAATATGAAGAGTCATATCCATGTTATTTTTCTAACACTCCTTTGGATCTCAATTCCCTCATTGACAATCAGTCCAAAATCCATCCTTCTGTCTTGCCCATTTCATCTCACCTCAATTTTTTCACAAAATCCCTGGATGTTTATGGTGTCCAGCTTCTACACGCCAGCCAGGTACAGAACAGTATGCCGTATTTTTTATGCCAGTATTCCTGATGATCCATGGACTCACTGCTAACAGTGGTACCTACATAGCCAAGGTTTTCATCACTGCTGAGGTGACTCGTTAATGTCTAAACCTCAGCATGGCTTGTGTTTTTTCAAAGAATGATCATTCTACTTCCTCAATGTCATCCCATGCTTGACATCTGATGGTTGTGGTCTTTAGCCCTCACTGATTTTGTTCCACACATTCTTCTCAGGGCAGAAGATACCTGCAAAAGGGCTACAATATTAGTTCTAGCACTGTCTATTTCAGGAATCAGAACTCCTTTTCGAACTCCCCAGAGATAAAATAGCATCTCTACTACTGCCTAAAAATACATTATCTTGATTTTTCCCTTGGAAAATCAACAACCTTGAAATGGCAACCCACTCCAGTATTCTTGTCTGGAGAATCCCATGGACAGAGGAGCCTAGCAGGCTATAGTCCATGGGGTCTCACAGAGTCGGACACAATTGAGTGACTTCACTCTCCACCTTCCACCTAGTGTGGACAGAAGGACTATCCTCAGAGATCGCCATATAATATTTTATCCTTGTAAGGATAATGTGACCTTCACTAATCCAAAGGTGATTTTCATCCTAGCTTATTATTATATGTTGTGTTGTTCATTAAAAACAAGAAAAAAAAGGAGAAATAAATTATATATGTGGTAGACTGTTGTTATGTCAATTTTTAAATGTGTGTGTTCATGGGCATTTTTAAAGGAGGGATGCTCATAAACCATTTTTCTCATACTTTCAATGAGATCCATGACCAATAAGAAATTTATAACCAGTTGGTTATATGGGTATAACTTTACAGACAGAACATGTAATATTAAGTATTATAAACAGGAGTAAGAACAGAGAATAGCAAGGGTGTATCAGAGATACAGGAAAAGATGAAGAGAAACTGACAATCATGGAAGTCAGAGAAGAAGAGAGTTGAATGCAGGAGAATCCAGTTAGATGAAGAACACTGTGATCGCTGCTGTGGGGAGCATTTCCTGGGGTTGCTGTTCAGGTTGTCACTTTCTGTGTGAGTTACCTGCAGCAATTATGTCAGTGAACACAGCCTCCAGGGAGAACCTGCAGAAGCAGTGGTGGAGGAAGATGAAAACTGAAAGGAAGCAGTAGGAGGTGCAGGAACTCCCACTGGCTCCTCGTGGCTAATAAATAATTGAGAAGCCAGCCCGACCATTCAGGCACATTTATCTGGTCTTATGCTGCCTTGTCACTTCCATACATCCTCATTTATCACTTTTCATGTGCTGCTTTTCACCACAGCAGTTCATTTCAAATCATTTGTAGTTTAAAGGGGAATAGTGCTTTTTCTCCCCAAATCTATTACAGATCTACCTTTTTGCAAAGTCCAATAAATTGGAAAAAATCAAAAAAACATAAAATGCAAGCACTGTTTTTTATTATTAAACTTCCAAAACTTAACGTGCTGTAGGATTTCATTTGTAAAACATGCTTGGAAGGACAATACTATAGAAATGGAGAATGAATTAGTAGTTGACAGGGTTTAAGGAGAAAGCAGAGACTAAAGGGAAGTGAGTGTGAATATCAAAAGGCATCATGTTTAAACCTTGTACAATGGACATTTTCTGTATTTGAGCTCTAATTTCATTATTCTGGTTATGACATTGTATTGTAATTTTGTAAGTTATTATGGGGGGTTGGGTAATGTGCACATGGACTTTCACTCTCTTATTTCTTAAAACTGTATCCACATATACAATTATCTCAAAAAGTTTATTTAGTGAAAAAAAAAAGTAGACATATTATTCTGTCAAAGGACTAAAAAGACTTAAATGCTTTTTATTTTCCAATGTTTATCTCATTGAATGGTAACATCCACTCAATCCACACTGGTCCACAGACCACACTTGTACTAACCAGCACTTTCTCTTTTTATTTCTATGTTACAGTTAAATTCCTTAAGCACAGACTCTCTTTAAAACTATTCTTCTGAAAACAGACCGTTCTTCTGCACCACTCTACTTTTCAGCCTCATTACACAACTCCATACCTTAAGCCATCCTTAATGTATCACGGACCTCTGTGTTTCTCTCCTTAGCTTAACTCTTCCTTTTACTTACACTCTTCTCCACTAATCAGATCTGCCTTCCCAAATCCATCTATCTTTCATATACCAGGATGACTCTCTTCATTCATAGTTTCTCCAGATTCCATCGCTCACAGTTAATCGCTCCTGTTTCAGTTTTCTCTTTTATCTATAATCATTTATTTTTAAATAACCATTCAAGCATTTTCCATTCTCTTCACTTTAAGGAAAGAGTAAAAGAATACTATCCCCAGAAGATACACAATAATTGTTGAAATAGGTTAAACCAAGTAGGAGGAATTGCCAGCATCTGTTTGATGCCTGAAGAGGTCTCAGTGTCACTGCATCTGTTCCCTAAGGTCAGTGTAAGAAGCAGTAGTTGCTGATTCAACTCAAGGGATGTTATGAATTTGCTGTATTTCATGTTGGTTCTTTCTTGGTTGTTCAGAGGGAGCATTATCTAAATTTAGTTCAGTTCAGTTGCTCAGTCATGTCTGACTCTTTGTGACCCCATGAACCGCAGCACTCCAGGCCTCCCTGTCCATCACCAACGCCCAGAGTCCACCCCAACCCATGTCCATTGAGTCAGTGATGCCATCCAACTACCTCATCCTCTGTCATTCCCTTCTCCTCCTGCCCTCAATCTTTCCCAGCATCAGGGTCTTTTCAAATGAATCAGCTCTTCCCATCCGGTGGCCAAAGTATTGGAATTTCAGCTTCAACATCAGTCCTACCAATGAACACCCAGGACTGATCTCCTTTAGAATGGACTGGTTGGATCTCCTTGCAGCCCAAGGGACTCTCAAGAGTCTTCTCCAACACCACAGTTAAAAAGCATCAATTTTTTGGTGCTCAGCCTTCTTTATAGTCCAACTCTCACATCCATACATGACCACTGGAAAAACCTTAGCCTTGACTAGACAGGCCTTTGTTGGCAAAGTAATGTCTCTGCTTTTTAATATGCTATCTAGGTTGGTCATAACTTTCCTTCCAAGGAGTAAGCATCTTTTAATTTCATGGCTGCAATCAGCATCTGCAGTAATTTTGGAGGCCAGAAAAATAAAGTCAGCCACTGTTTCCACTGTTTCCCCATCTATCCACCATGAAGTGATGGGACAGGATGCCATGATCTTAGTTTTCTGAATGTTGAGCCTTTAAGCCAACTTTTTCACTCTCCTCTTTCACTTTCATCAAGTGGTCTTTAGTTCTTCACTTTCTGCCGTAAGGGTGGTGTCATCTTCATATCTGAGGTTACTGATATTTCTCCCGGCAATCTTGATTCCAGCTTGTGCTTCTTCCAGCCCAGCGTTCCTCATGATGTACTCTGCATATAAGCTAAATAAGCAGGGTGACAATATACAACCTTGATGTACTCCTTTTCCTATTTGGAACCAGTCTGTTGTTCACCCAGTTCTATTATCTGAAGGGAGAAAAGCAAATCCCTATTTAGGATCATGGTTGGGGGGGTTAATTCTAGAAATGTAGGTGTTCAGGGGCTTTAAGACTACAACAGTACCTTTATATTAATTGGATATCTTAGCCATGAAATGTCTGGTTAAGAATATCGCTCAGGAAAAACATGCCACATTAATCTAGCGGAATTACAGAAAATAGCAAGTTAATAAAGAAAGCAAGTACAAAGAAAAATCCAACTGCTGATTAGGCAGCTTGATTTCTTATTTTCATTATATATGCATGTATATATAATCAGTGTGATAGCTGTAGTTATATAATTGGAAATAGTATCGCAATCATTACTTTAGATAATGTTCTTCATTGATTTTAGTGTTTTGTTACATGTGGTCCAAAGCTTTCTTATTATCATAAAACCTACAGAATCCTTTCACTTATTTATGCTTACTAAATATTAGAAACTATTTATTAAAAGTAGTCATCTAAGTTTAGAACTTCCAGGGTGAAAACATGTTCCCTCTTGGCTCTATTTTCTGTATTTCATTTAGCTGAGTTCAGATTTTCCCTTATTGTGATTAGTACACACTGTCAGATGAAAGACTGTGCAAGTTGCCCTTCATCTTCTGTGATAAATTTAGCTCCCCACGATGATACATAATTACACTGGGCAGTGCAATCTGATTATCTGTCAAATATAGATGAGTCACCCTGCTACCTTCAAATACCAGTTCTCTGTGTCTACAATGAATTAAAACACTTCAGTCCTTGATGCAAAAGTGATAATAAAATCTCCATTCAGTCAGTACACATTATTGAATGCCTGCTGTGTGCCAACCAATCGTATTTGAAGAGCAGCTTTCGGATGAATTTTACATAATTCTTTAACTGGTCCTTAGAATAACTCTTTAATCTGTAGAAGCAGACACACTGGTCTCAATCTGCAGGTGAGGAAACGGTGCTTCAGAGAGGGCAAGTGATTCCTTGGGGCTCACGTGGTTTGAAATGTTACAGTTAAGAATAAAAGTTAGGACTTCTGAGTCATCCATATTTAGTCCTTTTTCACATAGCATGCTTTGTTGCAGAATATAAGATGTTCTGTGCATGATAATGTCGGTCTGGCATCTTTTGTGTGAATGTCTTTATCATCAAATCGCTTATAATTATGAAAAATCTATTTTCCACTCCAAAACTATTAGCCCTGTGGGACTCCAGTGAAAGTCATGTTTCACAGATCTGTAAAATGAAATAAATAGAAGTTGCAAACATTTCTGCAAAGAATAACCCACTTGAACCTATGACAAAAAGATCGTTAATGATAGAAATAGTTATGTTTCCACTGAATCTGTAACATTCTTCAGTATTAGCTCAAAAAGTGTCTAACAAGATAAGCAAATCCTTGCACACATAGTAAATGTACACACATTTCTTTATAATTAACCCTTCATATGTCTCACATATAATTTCATTTTATAGCTAAGAATAGAAAATCTAAGAGAAGCTGCCAGGATGAACAAATTGGTTTCTTCAGAGCTTGTGTGTTTGCTGTCATAGTACTGTCTTTAATAAGTGCAGTTAAGGCAGATAAATTCCACTGGGATATTTAAGCTACCAGGGGCTTTCCTGGTGGCTCAGCAGTAAAGAATCCATTTGCAATGCATGAGATGCAGGTTCAACCCCTGGGTTGGGAAGATTCCCTGAAGGAACGCACAGCAACTCCCTCCAGTATTCATGCCTGAAGAATCCCATGGACAGAGGAGCCTGGAGGGCTACAGTCCATAGGATTGTGGAGAATCAGACCCAGTGAAGTAACTGAGCATGCATAAGCTACCAGAGGCAAAAATTTTTTCGGTTTATCTCATTACTAGATCTCCAACCCTAGAACAGTACCTTGCACATAGCATGTAGTCAATAAATACTTGTCAAATGAATGCAACACTTTGAAAAGAAGTCTCTTTTCACCTTCAGCCTTTCCTGATGCATATATGTCTGTGATACTAGAGAGAGCTGTGTCAGAATGGTTTAGATTTCTTATGTGGCCAAGTGAAACCACACCAGTATAATGATGATCCTGTAACACCAATTGATTCACATTGTATCTCAGCCATGGTTGGTATATGCTGTTCCAACAGCCATCTTTTTTTTTTTTTTAATTGAAGGATAATTGCCTTATTTGTGGTTTTCTTTCATATAACAAAAATAAGCCATAGGTATTCCCATGTCTCCTTCCCATCTCCCTCCCCATCCCACCCTTCAGCCTGTCACAGAGCCCCTGTTTGAATTCCCTGAGTCATACAGCAAATTCCAATTGGCTATCTATTTTAAATATGATATTGTAAATTTCTATGTTACTCTCTCCATACATCTCCCCTTTTCCCTCCTCTCCTTCCCCTATGTCCATAGGCCAGTTCTCTATGTCTGTTTCTCCATTTCTGTGCTGAAAATAAATTCATAGGTGCCATCTCTTTAGATTCGATATGTGTGTCGGTATACAATATTTATATTTCTCTTTCTGACTTACTTCACTCTGTATAATATTTATATTTCTCTTTCTGACTTACTTCACTCTGTATAATATTTATATTTCTCTTTCTGACTTACTTCATTCTGTATAATATTTATATTTCTCTTTCTGACTTACTTCACTTCTTTTCTGGTAGAAACTTTAGTTTCTTCCATCTCATTACAATGAATTCAAATGTGTTCCTTTTTTATGGCTGAGTAGTATTCTATTGTGTATATGTACCATGACTTCTTTATCTATTCATCTGTCAGTGGACATTTAGGTAGCTTCTACATTCTAGCTATTGTAAATAGTTCTGAAATGAATATTGGGATACGTGTGTCTTTTTCAGTTTTGGTTTCCTCAGGGTATATGGCTAGAAGTGAGATTGCTGGGTCATATGGTGGTTTTATTCCTAGATTTTTAAGGAATCTCCATACTATCTTCCATAGTGGCTGTATCAGTTTACATTCCCACCAGCAATGCAAGAGTGTTCCCTTTTCTCTACACCGTCTCCAGCGTTTATTGCTGTAGACATTTGATGATGGCTATGATGACCATTCTGACTGGTTTGAGGTGGTATCTCATTGTAGTTTTAATTTGCATTTCTCTAATAATGAGTGATGTCAGGCGTCTTTTCATGTGCTTGTTAGCCATCTGTATGTCTTCTTTGGAGAAATGTCTCTTCAGCCCCCTTTCCCACTTTTTGATTGGGTTGTTTGCTTTTCAGGTATTGAGTTGTGTGAACTGCTTGTATATTTTGGAAACTAATTATTTTTCAGTTGTTTCCTTTGCTATTATTTTCTCCCATTCTGAGGGTTGTCTTTTCACCTTGTTTGTAGTTTCCTTTTCTGTGCAAAAGCTTTTAAGTTTAGTTAGGTTGAACTTGCTATTTTTGTTTTTATTTCCATCCCTCAGGGGGGTGGGTCATAGAAGATCTTGCTTTGATTTATGTTGAGTGTTCTGCCTGTGTTAATAGCTTCTTACATTTAGGACTTTAATCCATTTTGAGTTTATCTTTGTGTATGGCATTAGGTAGTTTTCTAATTTCATTCTTTAGCACGTAGATGTACAATTTTCCTAGCACCACTTATTGAAGAAGCTGTCTTTGCCCCATTGTATATTCTTGTAGGTGCCTGGGTTTATCTCTGAGTTCTCTGTCTTGTTCTATTGGTCTCTATTTCCAACAGCCATCTGTAAATAGAACAATAAACACCCTCCAGTGATACCAACAGAACTCAAAGCTTACATTCCATTAACCATAAGCCAGAGCTTTGCAGATATGCAGAGTAAAAGACAGCATGCATTAAAGTTTCTAACCTAGGACTGGCCACAGAGGATGTGCAGTAAACATTAAGTGAATCTCCCTTCAATATTGTAGCACAATAAATCGGAACTTGTGTGTGTGTTACATAATATGGTCTTATCTAATTCACATGAAGGTAAAGCTAAAATGCCTTGTGATTTCATATCTGTATTTAATAATGTTTGAGAAACCTCTTTAATAAGGTAGTTAAGCTAAAAGAATTTTAAGATAGGGAGATTTTGGCCCATGGCATGACTTTGTCAATTGTCAACTTTCTAAAATTTGGCAAGTTATTCAGTTTTCCCAAGGTTAAATTTCCTTAGCTTCAAAGCAAGGAAAATAATAGTAAAAACTTTATAAGATGGTAGTGTGTTGTATTTGAGGTACCTGCATTTGAAGGCCACAGGGAATGTTGAGTCTCTGAAAAGAGGGCAGGTCCAAACCTGCTGTGGTGGCTCAGGTGATTCTATCTATGTAAATCAGATACCAGTTATGCCCACTTTGCTCCTGCAGACTTATATATGATATTGGCTTGAATCCAAGTTCTATAATCCATAGAAATCTAAATTCTTCTTCAAGGTTTTTAAGAATTCTGAAGGATCAGTTTCATGGTGAACTTTTTATCAAGAGTAGCACTCCCATGCCTTTTTTGTTTTGTTTTGCTTTTATTAAATGTTTTATATTGACTGACAGAGAAAATGAGGCTCTTTCTAAAATTCTACCCACTTCCAAAAATACATATTGATACAAGGTATCAATGAAAAGACTTTAGTGAAGATCTTGGCATCAGAGGAATGGGATCATGTTAAAACAGCAAAACAGAATCAAATTTTATACTGCATGTTGTTTTTATTTTATTCATTTGTATTTGTTAGATACCAAGCATTTTGGCATTCTCCCGGCTTTTCACACTGCGTTGTTACCTAATTTCCCAAGATTTCATTTGTCCATCCTCCTCCCTTCTGTAATTCCCTATCCCCATCGACTTCTAAAAAATTCCTCATTATGCAAGCAAAATAGATTTATATTTATCTATTCATTTTGGAGATTTCTACAATAGTCAGGATTGCAGGATCTCACATTTTATTCCACAGGACTTGAGTACCCTCACCCATAAAAGACAGTTCATTTCCAAAGAGGAATATTGTAAAAATGTTACAATAATGGATCTCTCACATCATTATCGGAGAAGGCAATGGCAAGCCACTCCAGTACTATTGCCTAGAAAATCCCATGGATGGAGGAGCCTGGTAGGCTGCAGTCGGTGGGGTCGCTAAGGGTCGGACACGACTGAGCGACTTCACTTTCACTTTTCACTTTCACACATTGGAGAAGGAAATGGCAACCCACTCCAGTGTTCTTGCCTGGAGAATCCCAGGGACGGGGGAGCCTGGTGGGCTTCCGTCTATGGGGTCGCACAGAGTCGGACACGACTGAAGTGACGCAGCAGCAGCAGCACATCATTATACTCAAGACTGACTGCCAATGCCCCTTGTCAGGAGAACAACCAGATGTCTCTCATTTGCTTGCTTGCCACTGATCTATATTTACTCCAGTTACCGTCACTAATTGGCTATGTGAAATACTGACTCTACATCTTATTTGGGACCACTCTTTGATACCAAAGTTGTATCTGTTAGCCATGATGTCCTCCAAAAGACAGTCAAAATTAAATTTAAAATATGTGTATGCTCTGTATGTGTTTCTTTTGGGGCTCCTGCATTTTCTTCATCATTATAAGCATATTTCCAATGACAGCCATTCTAAAGGTGATCTCTATGTCCTACGCTTTCTGTTTTGGTTAAGCGTTACTGGTCTCATTTCTTTTTCTTTGATATCATATTCCATCTTCTTGTTAAATCTTTTATTCTTTGAAGACTTTAATGCTTTCCCACGGTTGCTCTCTCCTTTATCATTCCTGATTTCCTAGGAGCAGCTTTCATGTGAAAATCACCTTTTCAACCTGAGCCATCCCCTTGGTTAGTCAAAGAATTATTTTCTTCATCAAGTTATACAGAAATTTTAAAAAATATATTAATGAAAACATTCCTTATTTTAACTGTGTCCTATTGTCTACACTCCCATTTCTCTAATCTAGTTGTTCATAAACTCATTAAGATTGTCAACTGATTAAATTTCCATTATCAGTCCTCTGTTTTTAGTACACTTTTCCCAGCATAGTTTTCATGAATTTTTTTGTTTTTGTTTTTTGCAATTACTCTGTTGAAAATACCTTAAGCTTTATATTTTCCCATGGAAATGATGTGGTTAAACATTACCCTTAGACTAGGTTAGAATGTTAGGATAGGCTACAGTTGTTGCAACTGTGATATTAATTAAGGTAGAATAATTCCTATTTTTAAAAAGTGCCAGATCTCAATGACTTATTACAATGAAGTTTTATTATGTTCTCATCTCTGTCCCCTGCAGCCCACTGGAGAAAGGAGAATGAGGAGTCTCCTTCGTGCAGTCATTTCGGGGATTCATCAGACTATTTCCATGCATGTTGCTAAGAGTAGGTGTGAAAAAAACACATCTTAACTGAACTGTTTTAGACTCCAAATAATGTATTACTTCTCCTCACATTTGAATTGTGAGAACTGGTTGCATGGCCCCACCTTGATGCAGAGAATCTGAAAAATGCAGTTTGTCTGTGGATCCAGAAACAGGAAAAATATTAAGCAATGACAAATTTGTAATACCATCATCCACAGAGTTGAGTTGTAATAATGAAAAACAAAAAGGCAAAACGACAACTGTTATACACATAGCCCTCTAACGCTTCTACGCAGCTCAGCAATGTTTCCACTTTTCTCTAGTTAGCTTACTCTTCTTTTTCATGCTATTTATCTTTCATATGTTTCTTACTCTCTTCCAATTTCTGATATTTTTCCTTCCCTTGTTTCAATTATCATAGAGATAAAAAGAAAAATCTAAGTAGAAAGGATATCTCTTGCTATCATTTCTAAATGTATTCTTGTGTATCTGAATCTTTCTCATTTCTAGCTCTATTTCATTGAAGGAATTGCCCATCTTCCATTTCAAAGGCCATTGTCCAGTGGCCAATATGCCAATCACTATATTCATTAGTAAACAGACATTTCCCACTAACATTTAATCGTGCCAGTGACTTGTCTCTGAGTTCCTTTGCACTGACTGTAACTCTATCCAACTGTCCTCTCTCCTCTCTTCTCCCATCCATCCTGTAATAAATTATCTGGAGACGCCTTTCTGTATTGTGGCCTCTGCTTCTCGATACCTGAGAGACTCTTCAACCCCTTGTGCCCACAATACTTGATGGAAGTTTCTCTTTCCAAGATTTTATTGACTTCTATCACTAAATCCAATAGTGACTTTTCATTTCATTTGTTATTTTACACAATCGACATTCAATACATTTGAAAACTCCATTGTGTTTTAAACACTCTTTCCTTGCCTCATCTCACATGACACTCCTTCTTTCCTTTCAGTTCCATTTTCAGGTCATCTTTCTTTGCTGTAGCTTTAAATTGCACAGTTCTTACAATTCCCCTTTAGATCCTATTAAATTTTCTCCTTAAAGGCAAATCAAACTAAATATATCCAGCAGCAAATTTCAGGATTTCTTCTTTTTCCCTCCAATCTATACTTCCTGCATATTCTCCCATCTTGGTGTCTCACTCAGGAGGTCAAATCAGATCTGTGGGAATCATGAAGATTTTCCTTCAGCCACTATATTGGATTTATTACAAAATTCTGTTCACTGTAATCTTTCCATTAGTTTCATTCAAATAAAAGCCACCGTAACATAAGAGCAAAAGCAGAAAATTCTTCTAATTTTATTGACTATATTATCAACTGCCATCTTTTTTTCTTCACACAACCTTCAGAATGGTCTCTTTAAGTCACTAAACAGATATTACCCTTGTCTTTTAAAACTTCTTTTAATCTAAGGGGCATTCTTATTTTTCTTGGTCTGTAAGCCTTTTAATGATCTGGCTCTCTCTTCTTCTCATGTATGTCAGGCCATGCTCCTGACTCACCCCACTGCATTAGTCACAATTGTCCTTATTTTGGTGCCTCAAACATAAAAGTCACAGGAAATTTAGAACATTTAGTTCCACTTGCTCCAATTTATCATAATTTTCTAGTTCTCAGTTCAATTTTAACTTTTCTATTGAAAAGTGTGGCACACTTTCTGTTTTATTAATTGATTTAAAAAATATCAGGATCAGCATCAGATACTTGCATTTAGCCCCAGTTTTAAAAACACATGTGTATTAATGAGAATCAGAACCGCTACCGGTGCAGTATCTAGTATGAGCTTATGCTACTGTGTCATTTCTGTTAAAGAGACCTGTCCTTGAACAGTAAAATTTTAGTCTTAATGGAAGCTTTCTACATGTGACCCTATTTCTCAGTTGTTATTCCTCTTTGTTCTTTTGAATGCCATATATTCTTCTCATGACTCTAGACTAAACAAAGTACTTCTTATCAAATATTTACATTTTTTAAATTAGAAGGTTATATTAGCATTGAAAATGCATCTACATTCTAACACTTTAACTATAATTCTTTATAAAATTTTATTTTTTTCCTCTTAACGTAGCTTCCAGGAGATGGGGTTTGAAGGAAATGAAATCACACTGCATTTACTAGTCTGATTTTCTTAAAGAAAAGGACTGCTCTGGAGAGAACAAATGAAAGTTCAGTACCTTTTTCTACAGATTATGTGTCAGCAGTTATTGCTTTATTTCAAGCCCTTTTAGTGCATTTTGGCATCAATTGCAGATAAAATCTATGGAGTGCTCAGACCTCTCCACATGTGGCTTCATTTCAACCTGAAAGAACCTTAGGGTAGGTACTTTTATTACCATCTAATAAAGAAAATAAAGGTTAAAGAGAATATCTGCCCTGCTTAAAGTCACATAGCTCGTAAATAGGACTGAGATATGAAGCTAGACTCTCTGGCAGCAGGGCTCTTACTTCTAAACAATAAGCTACAATACTTTGTTTTACTATATAGCATTCTCAGATGATATAATCTAGTTATCCTGTAGAGGGGAAATTTTACCTGACTTTCTGTGCATGTCACTTAAACTTAATTGTAAAATTCAAAGGAGGTCTAGCCCCAGGGATCTAAAGATAACAATATCTAAAAATGTTGCTTTGATTTTTAATTCAGTTCAGTTCAGTTCAGTCGCTCAGTCGTGTCCGACTCTCCGCGACCCCATGAATCACAGCACGCCAGGCCTCCCTGTCCATCACCAACTCCCGGAGTACACTCAAACTCATGTCCACAGAGTCGGTGATGCCATCCAGCCATCTCATTCTCCGTCGTCCCCTTCTCCTCCCGCCCCCAACCTTTCCCAGCATCAGAGTCTTTTCCAGTGAGTCAACTCGTCGCATGAGGTGGCCAAAGTATTGCAGTTTCAGCTTTAGCATCAGTCCCTCCAATGAACATCCAGGATTGATCTCCTTTAGAATGGACTCGTTGGATCTCCTTGCAGTATAAGGGACTCTCAAGAGTCTTCTCCAACACCACAGTTCAAAAGCATCAATTCTTCAGCGATCAGCCTTCTTCACAGTCCAACTCTCACATCCATACATGACCACGGGAAAAACCATTGCCTTGACTAGACGGACCTTGGTTGGCAAAGTAATGTTTCTGCTTTTTAATATACTATCAAGGTTGGTCATAACTTTCCTTCCAAGGAGCAAGCGTCTTTTAATTTCATGGCTGCAATCAGCATCTGCAGTGATTTTGGAGCCCAAAAAAACAAAGTCTGACACTGTTTCCACTGTTTTTCCATCTATTTCCCATGAAGTGATGGGACCAGATGCCATGATCTTTGTTTTCTGAATGTTGAGCTTCAAACCAACCTTTTCACTCTCCTCTTTCACTTTCATCAAGAGGCTTTTGAGTTCCTCTTCACTTTCTGCCATAAGGGTGGTGTCATCTGCATATCTGAGGTTATTGATATTTCTCCCAGCAATCTTGATTCCAGCTTGTGCTTCTTCCAGCCCAGCGTTCCTCATGATGTACTCTGCATATAAGTTAAATAAGCAAGGTGACAATATACAACCTTGTCGTACACCTTTTCCTATTTGGAACCAGTCTGTTGTTCCATGTCCAGTTCTAACTGTTGCTTCCTGACCTGCATACAGGTTTCTCAAGAGGCAGGTCAGGTGGTCTGGGATTCCCATCTCTTTCATTAGGATGTTATAAAAATAACTATAGGATGCTTTGCTGTCTGCCTGAAACTATCACAACATTGTTAATTAGCTAAAATCCAATATATTTGGATTTTAATAAATAAATATAATTATTTATATTAAAATAAAAAATTAAAAAGAATAGCTGTAGGATTTATTGAAATTTCACAAATTTCTTCTCAATAAGGGAAGTGTACAAAATGTATTATATATTTTAGGAGATATCAAAGTCCAGGGTCCCCTCATTAAAAACCTCTTCAGATTTTCCTATGATTCCCAACTATTTATCCTCCCTAATCAAGTTTTTGTTTCCTGGCCTGTATTATTCATCCTAGGTATTACTAGTAATTGTTTATTTTTTGAATGAAAATTCTATAGATATTAGGATGTTATATATTCCAGGAGTTTGGTGTTCCCATGGGAAAGGAAGAATGTTTGCTATCACTCCAGTAAGAAAAAAAAAAAAATCCTCATGTTTAGGCTTAAAAACTAAAATAAACTCTGCCAATTAGGTCATTTTTCATTACCTATGTGGTATATGGTTGCAATAATAGCCTCCAAGTGTATCTTGCTTCCCTGCATTGCTCCTTGGATCAGTCCTCCCTTACTCATTCTAGTCTTTTTATTTATTTATTTTTTAGTAACACAAATGTTTATTTGTCATGGTTCCAGAGGTCAGGGAATACAAGATCGAAGCACCTATAGATTTACTGTCTGGTGAGGATCTGATTCCAGATCAGTAAATGACATCTTGCTGTGCCTAATGTGGTGGAAGGGACACAGGAGCTCTCTGAGGTCTTTTTTGTAAGGGCAGTAATCCCATTAGTGAGGCTCCACCCTCATGACCTAATCACGTCCCAAAGGCCCCACTTCCAAATACCATCATATTGGGGATTAGGTGTCAGCATATGAATTTAGGGGGAAACACAAACATCCAATCTATAAATTTTTTTTATAGTCTTTGGTTAGGTCCTTGCTCATTTATCCTAGTGTTAACAAAGTACCTTGCTTTGGTTAAAAAAAAAGAAAACAAAACAAAACTAGAAAACGTGGCACAGAAACTTGAAAAATGTTGATGTTTTACACTTTATTTGTCCTGTTGCTCTTGTAACTTTTCCCGTGAGCAAGCCAAGAATAGACTGCAGGGTGGCTCATGGCCCATCTTCTCCAGTCTCCATAGCTAATCATCAAACTGAGAAGCAGAGCCACTTGGTTAGATGACTGCAGATGACGGACACAGAGGTTAGCCTAGGAGAGACTGAACAGGCACTGCTCATCTAAGCCTAGCCCAGCTGCTGATCCACAGAATTCTGAGCTTAATAAGTCATGGTCTTTTGAGCCACTAATCTATGGTATTCTGTTATATAGTAAAAGCTAACTGACACAAATATTTTCTCATTGACACTAACTATGGAGTTTACTGTTTAATTACTATTGGCCCTAGGGCATGTGAATTATAACACTACATTTTCAAGTTAGTAATATTCATTTTTATAGACATCATAGCTGGAGGAGAATAGTACTTACACAGACAGAATGAAGAAAAACACATTAAAATTGAGTGTTCAGTCAGTGTCAAGCATTGTATTACGTCCTATATGCATATCCTAAAACATATGTGTTTGGGATAGCTCAGGTGCCAACAGAATGTACCTTTCTCCTTGGTTCTTCAATTAACCTTAATTAAGGTTCTTCAATTAAGCATTATTTTTCACTTGATGCTTGTAATAATTGGCCCATACCATAGATATATGTCAAGATGCATAAGCACAGAAGGAAAAGCTAGAAAGAAGTAAAGGTAGTCAGAGAGTAAAATCATAATTATCAGGAAAGTTGTGGAATTACTTTTCCTTAGTGCTGAAATATCCCTGGATTTGTTCCAAAGGATAGGTGACATTTAAATATTTCTTTATAAAGATTTTAAACACAAGGACTGTGTGGTAATTGAATACAACCTAATGATAATTTCAGGTAATAATTCTCTTCTGAAGACTTCTGTGACTTGTGTTAAATTAGCACCACATTATCCAATGTATTATGTACAGCATGATGGATAGAAATCTCCCACCTCGTACACACTAGGAAATAAAGTCCTACAAGGGCTGAAAATCTTACTAATTCACCTATATTCAAAATGTTCCCTTTAAAGTCATTCATACCATAGCAAGTTTCTCTTTCATTCATCACCCTGTTGTGGGAGGTTTTTCCACTATTTGTCAGACAGACAAATAATACTCTAAAAAGAAGGAGTAGCAGCTAAAATGGAAACTTGCATTGGTGTTCTTAAATACAAAAATGAAAATTTGTAGATCATAATAACCTTAGGAAACAGAAAACATGTCATACTTTTTGATATTTTGATAGCATTTCCTCTCTTCTCCATTATGCATGGTAAATGGAAATTTCCTAATATAAAACATATGATAAAGATCTTCTCAGATGTCCATACTGTATAACTTTAAGAGAGTAAATCCTAAAATACTAAATTATTTAATTTGGTAAATTAGAATCTGAGTTTATAGATGAGTTATAAATGGAGAGGATGGGATTAGTTGGTAATTAATGTAAAAAGTTGGGCTGACCATACTTTTTAATAGAGAATGAGAGAACTTCAAAAGTGATGAAATTTGATTTGTTAATGTACAAGAAAGTATGAGAGTTTTCACTTTATTAGCATAAATCAAAGATTGTCTTTTTAAACTGTATCCAAAATAAAGCAATGTTAAAAATTTTGTTTTAACAAGTAGATGAAATACTTTAAATTTTCAAACATCTACATATATTACTATAAGTACTATTGCATACTTAACTTCAGAGGCAAATATACTTTTATACTGCTTGTATAACATTGATTAGTTTCTTACTTCTTAAGATATTTAAAAAATTTTCCTTCTAAATTCATTTTTTCCTGAGAAAGCATAAAAGATAAAATTATCTTGGTTTCTTTATATCACCTTTTCTCTAGAAAGCTGCAGATTTTTCTGAGACAAAATTTCATCAAGTGAATTTTCACTTGCCAATATTTCTGTAGTAAAACATTTTTCATGCATTGAGATTAATTGAAGAGATGGGACTACATTCCAAAATATCTCCTTCTTCTGATTCAAGATGATTTAAAGCTGAAATATAGGTGGAGGAGGAATGTCAGTATCATTACTTATTTAGCAGTTATCAAAAGTCTATAGCCCTATACATGACTTCATAAAAAGTTTTACATAAAAACCCTATATAACTCTTCATTTTAAAATGATAAATGCCAAGATTTAAACCATTATTTTACCAGAATTTAGGTAGAATAATATGTATTAAAGTTATAAAAGAAGGATGTTTTTTCCATCTATCATATAATACCTAAAAGGACATTTCTGATCCTCAAAAGAGTGAAGATGACACACCACTGGCTGGAATAAAAGAACAAGTGAGATGATAACAACTCTTGTCAAAACTGGTAATACTTCATCTGTAGCTAAAATTTAAATGGTAAACAAATATTTAATAGAGTCTAAGGTAACTGAGTCTTGACACCTTAAAGAAGATCAGTTTTGATATCATAGATAATGAAGAGATGTTTATTGACTACTGTTATTATCTTGGTTCTTAGTGGGGGTTATTCCTCCATCATCATAAAAATCAACTGAAAAAATGGAGACAGCTGAGAGAGTAATACATCATGAGAAGAGGAGGGCCTGGAATAAGGTGATAGCTTGTTTGGTGGCTCAGACGGTAAAGCGTCTGCCTATAGTGCGGGCGATCCGGGTTCAACCCCTGGGTCGGGAAGATCTCCTGGAGAAGGAAAAGGTAACCCAGTCCAGTATTCTTGCCTGGAAAATGCCATGGACTGAGAAGCCTGGTAGGCTACAGGCCATGGGGTTACAAAGAGTCGGACATGATTGAGCGACTTCACTTTCACTTTTGTTTTTGTTCAGCTGCTAAGTCTTGTCTGACTCGCTGCAACCCCATGAACTATAGCCCCCCAGACTCCTCTGCCCATGGTATTTCCCAGGCAAGAATACTGGAATGGGTTGCCATTTCCTCCTGGTAATCTTCATGACCCATCCTTGTCTCCTGTATTGCAGACAGATTCTTTACTGTTAAACTACCAGGGATGCCCTAAGGTGATAGCTATGGAAACACAAGTGAGGAGGTAAGACTTAAAAGCATAGGAATAGGTAAAATGGGATTTAGTAGCTGAAAGGAGGAAGGTCAGTACCCTCAAAGCATAGTAGAAGAGTAAACAGAAAAATATAAAGAACCCACTAAGTGGTGTGTTTGGTGATTGCTGGTAGAGATAAAGACATTTAGAAGGATCATTAATTTGTATGAAAAATATAATAAAAGTATTTCCAAACAGAGAAGTTAGTAAGGTTCAGTTCAGTTCAGTTCAGTTCAGTCGCTCAGTTGTGTCCACCTCTTTGCGACCCCATGAATCACAGCATGCCAAGGCTCCCTGTCCATCACCAACTCCCAGAGTTCACTCAAACTCATGTCCATCGAGTTGGTGATGCCATCCATCCATCTCATTCTCTGTCGTCCCCTTCTCCTCCCGCCCCCAATCCTTCCCAGCATCAGAGTCTTTTTAGGTGAGTCAACTCGTCGCATGAGGTGGCCAAAGTATTGGAGTTTAAGCTTTAGCATAAGTCCTTCCTATGAACATCCAGGACTGATCTCCTTTAGAAAGGACTGGTTGGATCTCCTTGCAGTCCAAGGGACTCTCAAGAGTCTTCTCCAGCACCACAGTTCAAAAGCATCAATTCTTCGGCGCTCAGCTTTCTTCACAGTAAGGTTAGACCAAAATAAAACAACAACAACAAACAGGTGCTGGACTGGAGATACAAATGTAGGAGTTACCCTCTAACTATTAACAGTACCAGCAGAAGTGCCTGAAAAGGCAACACACAGAGATGGCAGACACTGACAAAGGGAAAAGAGAGAGATGGAGAAAAATGCAAACAGTATCAGTGAAACTGAGGAAAGCGATTCAAGAGGGACAAAAGTTAGGGATGGCAAATTTCAAAGATGAAATAAAATAAGGCAGCATCTTGTGGGAGAAAATCACAGGCAAAATTATAGAGTAGTTTAAATGTGTTATTAGGAAGGAAATAGAATTCTAGAGGGCTGTGTTGGAGAAGACTCTTGAGAGTCCCTTGTACCGCCAGGAGATCCAACCAGTCCATTCTAAGGGAGATCAATCCTGGGTGTTCATTGGAAGGACTGATGCTAAAGCTGAAGCTGCAATACTTTGGCCACCTCATGCGATGAGTTGACTCACTGGAAAAGACTTGGGGAAAGGTTGGGGGCGGGAGGAGAAGGGGATGACCGAGAGTGAAATGGCTGGATGGCATCACCGACTCTGTGAACATGAGTTTGAGTGAACTCCGGGATTTGGTGATGGACAGGAAGGCCTGGCGTGCTGTGATTCATGGGGTCGCAGAGAGTCGGACACGACTGAGCGACTGAACTGAACTGAATGGAGGGAATATTCAATGAGAAATTGGAGCTGACAGTAAAGAAAACTTATTTAAGAAGCTTAGTTCACTTTCACTTTTCACTTTCACGCATTTGAGAAGGAAATGGCAACCTACTCCAGTGTTGTTGCCTGAAGAATCACAGGGACGGGGGAGCCTGGTGGGCTGCTGTCTATGGGGTCGCACAGAGTCAGACACGACTGAAGCGACTTAACAGCAGCAGCAGCAGCAGATATAAAAGATAAGGGAAATCTAACATAATATTTTGATGATCAAATGAAAGCTACCTGCCTGGTATTCCTCTGTCTCATTTTCCAAAATAAGGGGAAAAAAAACAAAACAAAAAAACTGGTAAATCTTTTCTTCGGTTAGGAAGTAAAAAATGCTTTTTAAAAATGTGGGAAAAGGAAAAGAGAGGGGAAGAGGAGGATGAGAAAGAAGAGCCAGCAGATATTAAGTGTGGAAAGATATAATCACTGTCACCTCTTCTCAAATCAAAGCAAGAATTGAAAGCTGTTTGGGCATAACAGAAAATGAAGTGAAAGAGTTAGTCAATCTGACTCTTTGTGTTCCCATGGACTGTAGCCTGCCAAGCTCCTCTACACTTGAATTTCTCCAGAGAATACTGGAGTGGGTGGCAATTCCCTTCTCCAGGAGATCTTCCCAACCCAGGGATCAAACCTGGGTCTCCTGCATTGCAGGCAGATTCTTTACTGTCTGAGCCACTACAGACATAACAGGAAAACATTTCAAAAATCAGAGTAGGTTAGAGAATAGACTAGCAATTACTTGAAAGGACATTGGCTAACTCAGTCTGGCACTGGCTAGAGAAAAATTACCACTGTTCATTCTAAATCAGCAGTGAGTGAGGGCTAATGGATTGTCAGACTTCCTATGGCATTATTTTCTAACATAAGTATTATAAACATAATGAAAATGCTGTGTCTGTCTAGAATTGAGGGTCATGTGATAACAAAGACATGTCTATTGTCCTAAGAGAGAGGGCAGGACATTAAGGAGTAAATAGGAAAGAATGCATATATCCTGGCTAGGAGGAGTATTATTAAATAAAAATGAGAATTTAATGGGTTGAGTGATAAAGACAAAGTGAGAATTATTAAAGTGGAGAGGGTCATGTGATAACAAAGACATGTCTATTGTCCTAAGAGAGAGGGCAAGACATTAAGGAGTAAATAGGAAAGAATGCATATATCCTGGCTAGGAGGAGTGTTATTAAATAAAAATGAGAATTTAATGGGTTGAGTGATAAAGACAAAGTGAGAATTATTAAAGTGGAGAATTGGGAAGAAACAAAGTTCATGAACAAAGATAAAGTAAGCTTCAGGCCAGAAAGGAAAATCTTATTTTGAGGGGTGACCTAGTGGAGAAGAAAAAAGTCGCATGGTAGAAATGCATGTGGGGTGTGGGGCTAGCCATAAGAAGCAAAAATGAAAGAAATATTGCATAAACATATATGCATATGACCTAGTAAATACATATAAACAAGTATGTTAATATGTCTTTCTTTGTATTATACAAAGGCATATGAGAAGAGCATTACTACAGACTTTACTTTTACTTTAGTTTTACAGCTGTTAGCTACTGCAGCTTTTGCCTTTCTGTATCTAAAAAGATTTTTTCCAGTGATAATTTACTTATGTTGGAAGTTTGTATAACAGATACCACTAAATATTCAACTTCTTGCTTCACAAACTGTGTTGTCTTTAACACATGTATCTGTAAAAATATAAAGTGCATCACTTGGAAATACAACTAAATCAATATTTATTCAATAAATATTCTCCATACTCCTTTTCCACAATATATTTTTTCTATATTGACAATAGTTATTTTCCCAAATCAAATACTACATATTATCCCAAACTAATATTATTAGATTATCCATTACAAGCATAAAATGAGCAATAATTATAAACCAATAGGTTTATAGCATAACATACACAGTTTGAATAATGTGACATATTGCCACTTGCACACTTAATACTGAGTTTTATTTTTCTTTCTTCAAAAAGATAATTACTCAGCCTTTTAAAGCTTTTTAGATAGAGAGGGTATAAGATGTAATCTGGTAAACAAAATATAAACAGATTTTTGAGGGGAAGAGATCATCAGAGAATCATCATAGAAAGAGATCATTCATAGAAAAAGAAAATCATTTTTGATTTACTATATTTCTGTAAAAACTATGATGAATATATATCATTACATTGGTACATTATATCAATGCATATAACATTCATGTGTAACTGTAGTAATATCAATGCGGTAGCTCTCTCATGCTTCAACTAGTAGACCAATTTGTACACTGCATTTCTTCTCTTGCCTGGAACATGCACTTGATGTTGGGAGATAGAGTATCATCCTGTAACAATAGAGAAGCAAGCCATAAAGGAAGAAAAAATAGAGAACCAGAGTAGGTGGAACCTGGTTTGGGAGTAGTTGTGGCAGCCCTAGCTGCTCATCCCCAAACTGTAAATGACCTAAGAGATTAGGCATCTGTCATACACAGCCAAAGACAATGACAATTGACAATTAAATTTTTGTTCCAAATCAATTATATTTAGGAAGATTGATACATCCAAATATTGAGAGATGATATTTTTAAAGTAATGTTAATTATTATTGAAGTATGATATTATTCGCTTTCCCAGGTGGCGCTAGTGGCAAAAAATCAGCCTGCCAATGTAGGAGATGTAAGAGACGTGGGTTTGATCCCTGGGTGGGGAAGATCCCCTGGAGGAGGTCACAGCAACCCACTCCGGTATTCTTGCCTGGAGAATCCCATGGACAGAGGAGCCTGACAGGCTACAGTCCATGGGGTCACAAAGGGTCGGGCACAACTGAAGCGACTTGGCATGCACACATGATATTTTTAAAATGATATTAATTATTATTAACCTATTAATCAAATATATTAACAGCAAAGCCGCTAAAACTGAAGTACAACTTAGCCACTACTCTCAAAAGAAAAATAATACTTTTTCTGACAGTTTTCAAAAGTTTCTCCACTTGAACTACTTGAAAGCACTCTATTTTGTTGAAGGGTCATTGGGCAAGATAAATAGAAAGCTAAATTTTTTTTTTTTTAAAAGCAACAGCCTTAGGTATTGACTGTTAAAACTGTATATAATGGAAAAGACAGTGAATTTCTCTTTTCAAACACCTCAGCACAGAATAAGCTCTAAAAATCATTAGCTCTCAGAGCCTTCTCACTGGTTTCAAGACCTTCTTTGACTCCCTAAAACCATAGATACTTAATTCATATTAGAGTCAGAATCTCAGGAGACCAGTTCATCCACTGAGGAGTTTCCTGGTGCTTCTGCTACATGATGATTTAAATAAAAATTAAACGGCCATTTTTTTTTCACACTTTTCATGGTGATGGGTGTTAAGAATATGGAATTGAGTATATACGAAGAAGCATAAATCCTTGGAGATAATTTTGTTCGGTTATTTCTGAAACTCTCTGAATTTGCTTAGAGTTTAAGGTGAAATCCATGACTTTGACAATTATATAAATTCCACCATGCTCAGCTGATGCAGAACATGGTTTAAAGCCATTTTCCATAGGCTTTAGGTACTTTAAAGTGAACAGAGTCTTTACTGCACAGTATGACTTCCTTATTCAAGAATAAAATAGAACTTGCAGAGCAGCAATAAAAATGATACCAAATAAAAGCTTGTGGCTTTGTTGAGTGGGGTAAGAGCCCAGAGCAATATTTTAATTCAAGCAGAAAAGCAAAAGTTTCACATTATTGGTCTGACACACCACTTCATGCTCAAAGAGACACATCTCTCCTCTGATGAATATATGCATAGCAAAGAAGTGTCTCTCATGTCTTAGCCTCTGAGGCGGATTTTTAAAGACAGTGAGACTTTGAACTTATAGGTTATCTACTAAAATGGGGAAAAAAAGGAGGCACAAGTTTGGATAAGAAAAATTCTACAAATACCAAAATATTCTTTTTAATTACGGCTAAATAAACCTGTGGGGACTCAGATATTAGTATGTCTTCATAAGTTGACCTCACTTGATTCTACTTTTTCTGTCATATTATTTCTGTGTGGTTCAGTTCAGTTCAGTCACTCAGTCGTGTCTGACTCTTTGTGACCCTGTGGACTATAGCATGCCAGGCCTCCCTGTCCATCACCAGCTCCTGGAGTTTACTCAAACTCATGTCCATTGAGTCAGTAATGCCATCCAACCATCTCATCTTCTGTTGTTTCTGTGTGGAGCCGGATGTATTTGGTTTCCCTGCAAAATATTTATTTCCTGGGCAATGACTAAGGAGTTTTTGGCAGACAGGTATAATTCTATACCAAGACATTAGAAAAGTTCTACTCATAGTCAGAGTCCAGCTATAAATGATTACATAAAATGTAAGAAATAAATCGGAGGGGAAAGGAAAAAAATTTGAAATGAATCATTTGATATATAAGCACTGCAATTCAATTATTAGAATAATTCATAGTGGGACCAACTTCCTGAAAGTTAGAAAAATATGGAAAAGTCTAAATCTACTATATTTTGAGTGTTCTTGGTACCATACCTATGAAGTCTTTGCCAAGACCATTGGCATGAAAAATTTCCCCATGTTTTCTTTGAAAAGGTTTAGTTTCAAGTCTTAAATTTAATTCTTTAATCCATCCTTTCAAGATAACTGTTATAAAACAAACAAAAAAGTGTTGGCAAGAATGTGAAGAATTTATAATTCTTGTTTCAATTTTAAGTTATTGTTCCAACTTAAAACAGTCTCAGAACAATGAATATGAGTTAATATATCTAAAATACATGTCTACCTGTGTCTACAATCATAAATCTAGGATTTATTTGGCTGAAGGCTGGACTTTATTTTTAACTACTGAGTCTATAATCTATTCTGAATTGTGAAAGCTGAACAATTTAGACCGCTGGAGAGACCATGGATGGTCACAGCTAAAGTTAAGCAAACTAGAGTACTGTCTTTTTTACTGTCTTTGTCCACAGATCCTACTTGGCTTTCTGTCAAAAATCCCAGAGTAAAATGGTGGTCTTCCAAACTTCTAGTCATGTGCTGTGTAAGTAAATTCTGAAATTTAATTCTGCTACATCCATACAAATGATAGTCAAATCTGTAATTCTAGTTCTATTCTCTAGAATTTTTTCTGGCAACTTTACAGAGCTCTGCTTTACAACCAGTAAAATTCAACAATATTAAGCATAAATGCTGATATATTTGAACAGTTGTATACAATCATGTAGCCACGTAATCACTACTGAAATGATGAAAGGGCATGTCTATCACCGAAAATGTTCACTTCAGTTCCTTTGCAATCAATCTTCTTTCTATATCTTTCCCTGGATGTCTGATTTCCATTCTGTCACTACAGTTTCCCTTTACTAAAATAAACCTGGAATTGTACAATATGTGGTTATCTCTGCTTAAACATTTTCACTTAGAATCATGCTTTTTAATTATGTTACTGTGTTGGTGCATCTGTAATCTATTCCTTTTTGTTGCAGAGTTGTGTTCCATTAAGTGAATAAATGCATTTTTTTTTATTCATACACAATTTGTTCCTTTGGGTTGTTTCCAGTTCTTATTACAAATGGAGCTGTTGTGAATATTTGAGTAAAATATCTGTGTGGGCACAGGTTTTTATTTTTATTTTTTGGTATATACTTGCTGCTGCTGCTGCTGCTAGGTCACTTCAGTCGTGTCTGACTCTGTGCGACCCCATAAACGGCAGCCCACCAGGCTCCCCCGTCCCTAGGATTCTCCAGGCAAGAACACTGGATTGGGTTGCCATTTCCTTCTCCAATGCATGAAAGTGAAAAGTGAAAGTGAAGTCGCTCAGTCCTGTCTGACTCTCTGCAACCCCATGGACTGGAGCCTACCAGGCTCCTCCATCCATGGGATTCTCCAGGCAAGAGTACTGGAGTGGGGTGCCATCGAGATACTTTGAAAAACAGATTTAAACAAAACTAAAATCTGTTTTTCAAAGTAGCTGTACCATTGTGATTTTCAGCTAGTAATGTATAAGAGTTCCAGTTTCTCTTTTTTTTTTTCCAACACTAGCTACTTTCTGAGGTTTTTATTATAATTCTTCTGATGAAGTTGCAGTGGTATCTCATTATAGTTTTAGTTTTTACTGATGCACATATTTTTGCCTCAAAAATAGCTTCAAAATACACACAACTATTCTGCTCTCAAGAATGTAAATTGATGAATATGACAAGGTTACTCTTTGCAGCAAGATTTATAATGACAAATATTGGAAGTAGGATCTTAATAGCATAGTAGTTAGATAACCTATGACACACATATTTGATGGAATACTATGCACACAGTAAGAAAAAAGAATATGGAAACTCTTCAAGGACTGGTCAAATATAATTTCTGATATAACTTGTTAAGTGAAAATAAAAGGAGAGATGTGACTGACAGAACACTTGTATGGTGAAAGGAGGGGATGAAAAGAGACCCATTTAACTCTTCTCCACAAAATCCATTTGAGAAAAATATCAATATTATTTTATAAAGCAATTTGAGGAAACATTGATCCTCTCTAAGATTATACTCATTGAGAATAATCAGTAGTTGTGCTTTCTAAATATTTCTACAAATATGTGACAAAAAATTTTCTCCCATTCATGTCAAATAGTAGCACTAGACTTATCAACTCCCTTGGATTTGAGTGGAGTCATATGACTAGCCCTGGCCATGATCTGAGAGTAAAAATGCCTGCATCATGCACATATGAGTGCTCAAGTCATAACCTCCTGTAGAATATCATCCAATGGAAATCTCCATGATGAGGGAAACGTGCTTTCCAGTACAATATTTATTAGCCCCATGTGGCTATTCAGTGTTTGACTGTGGCTAGTGTGACTCAGGAACTGACTTTTAAATTTAATTTTAACTACTTAAAATTAAGAGGTGCAGGTGGATCAGTTCCATTCAGTTCAGTCACTCAGTCCTTTCTGACTCTTTGCGACTCCATGGACTGCAGCACGCCAGGCCTCCCTGCCCATCAACAACTGCCAGAGTTCACCCAAACTCATGTCCATTGAGCCAGTGATACCATCCAACTGTCTCATCCTCTCTTGTCCCCTTGTCCTCCCCTTCAATCTTTCCCAGAATCAGGGTCTTTTCCAATGAGTAAGTTCTTCACTTCAGATGGCCAAGTATTGGAGTTTCAGCTTAACATCAGTCCTTCCAATGAGTATTCAGGACTGATTTCCTTGAGGATGAACTGGTTGGATCTCCTTGCAGTCCAAGGGACTCTCAAGAGTCTTCTCCAACACCACAGTTCAAAAGCATCAACTCTTCAGTGCTCAGCTTTCTTTATATTTCAAATCTCACATCCATACATGACTACTGGAAAAACCATAGCTTTGATTAGACAGACCTTTGTTTGCAAAGTATGTCTCTGCTTTTTAATATGCTGTCTAGGCTGGTCATCACTTTCTTTCCAAGGGGTAAACATGTTTTAATTTCATGGCTGCAGTCACCGTCCAGGGTGATTTTGGAGCCCCCAAAAATAAAAGTCTATCACTGTTTTCATTGTTTCCCCACCTATTTGCCATGAAGTGATGGGACTGCATGACATAATCTTGTTTTCTGAAAGTTTTTTAAGCCAATTTTTTCACTCTCCTCTTTCACTTTCATCAGGAGACTGTTTAGTACTTCCTCACTTTCTGCCATAAGGATGGTCTGATCTGCGTATCTGAGGTTATTGATTTTTCTCCAAGCAGTCTTGATTCCAGCTTGTGCTTCCTCCAGCCCAGGGCTTCCCTGGTGGCTCAGAGGTTAAAGCATCTGCCTCCAATGCGGGAGACCCGGGTTCGATCCCTGGGTTGGGAAGATTCCCTGGAGATGGAAACGGTAAGCCACTCCAATATTCTTGCCTGGAGAATCCCATGGACGGAGAAGCCTGGTAGGCTACAATCCACGGGGTCGCAAAGAGTCAGACACGACCGAGCGACGGAACGGAACTCTGCATATAAGTTAAATAAGCACGGAGAAGGCAATGGCAAGCCACTCCAGTACTGTTGCCTAGAAAATCCCATGGATGGAGGAGCCTGGTAGGCAGCAGTCAGTGGGGTCGCTAAGGGTCGGACACGACTGAGCGACTTCACTTTCACTTTTCACTTTCACACATTCGAGAAGGAAATGGCAACCCACTCCAGTGTTCTTACCTGGAGAATCCCAGGGACGGGGGAGCCTATTGGGCCTCCGTCTATGGGGTCACACAGAGTCGGACACGACTGGAGTGACTTAGCAGCAGCAGCAGCAGCAGCAAGCAGGGTGACAGTATACAGCCATGACATACTCCTTTCCCGATTTGGAATCAATCTGTTGTTCCATGTCCAGTTCTAACTGTTGTTTTCTGACCTGCACATAGGTTTCTCAAGAGGCAGGTCAGGTGGTCTGGTATGCCCATCTCTTTCAGAATTTTCCACAATTTGTTGTGATGCACACAGTCAAAGGCTGGGGCATAGTCAATAAGGCAGATGTAGATGTTTCTACAATTAGAACTCTCTTGCTAGAACTCTCTTGCTTTTTCAATGATCCAGCAGATGTTGGCAATTTGATCTCTGCTTCCTCTGCTTTTTCTAAAACCAGCTGGAACATCTGGAAGTTCATGAATCACATACTGCTGAAGCCTGAATTGGAGAATTTTCAGCATTATTTTGCTAGCATGTGAGATGAGTGCAATTGTGTATTAGTTTGAATATTCCCTGCTATTGCCTTTCTTTGGGATTGGAATGTAAACTGACCTTCTCTAGCCCTGTGGCCACGATTGAATTTTCTAAATTTGCTAACATATTTAGTGCAATAGTTTCACAGCATCATCTTTCAGCATTTGAAGTAGCTCAACTGGAATTCCATCACCTATGCTAGCTTTGATCTTAGTGATGTTTCCTGAGGCCCACTTGACTTCACATTCCAGGATGTCTGGCTCTATGTGAGTGATCACACCATCGTGATTATCTGGGTCATGAAGATCTTTTTTGCACAGTTCGTCTGTGTATTTTTGCCACCTCTTCTTAATATCTTCTGCTTCTGCTATCCATACCATTTCTGTCATTTATTGAGCCCATCTTTGCATGAATGTTCCCTTGGTATCGCTTATTTTCTTGAACAGATCTCTAATCTTTCCCATTCTATTGTTTTCCTCTATTTCTTGCACTGATCACTGAGGAAGGCTTTTTTTTTTTTTAATCTCTCCTTGCTATTCTTTGGAACTCTGCATTCAAATGGGTATATTTTCCTTTTCTCCTTTGCCTTTTGCTTTTCTGCTTTTCACAGCTGTTTGTAAAGCCTCCTAATACAACCATTTTGCCTTTTTGTGTTTCTTTTTTTGGGGATGGTCACGATCCCTGCCTCCTATAGTGTTATGAACTTCCATCCATAGTTATTCAGTCACTCTATCAGCTCTAATCCCTTGAATCTATTTTTCACTTCCACTATATAATCTTAAGGAATTTGATTTAGGCCATACCTGGTAGTCTAGTTTTTTTGCCTACTTTCTTCAATTTAAATCTGAATTTGGAAATAAGGAGTTCATGGTCTGAGCCACAGTCAGCTCCTCGTCTTGTTTGTGCTGACTCTATAGAGCTTCCCCATCTTTGGCTGCAAAAAATATAATTAACTTGATTTTGGTACTGACCATTTGGTGATGTCCATGTATAGAGTCTTTCTTGTGTCATTGGAAGAGGGTGTTTACTATGACCACTGTGTTCTCTTGGCAAAACTCCATTAGCCTTTGCCCTGCTTCATTTTGTACTCCAAGGCAAATTTGCCTATTACTCCAGGTATTTCTTGAATTCCTATTTTACATTCCAGTGCCCTATAATGAAAAGGACATCTTTTTGGGGTATTAGTTCTAGAAGCTCTTGTACGTCTTCACAGAACCATTCAACTTCCACTTCTTCAACATTACTGGTCAGGGCATAGACTTGGATTACTGTGATATTGAATGCTTTGCCTTGGAAATGAACAGAGATCATTCTGTCATTTTTGAATTGCATCCAAGTACTGCATTTTGGACTCTTTGGTTGACTATGATGGCTACTCCATTTTTTTCTGAGGGGTTCCTGCCCACAGTAGTAGATATAATGGTCATCTGAGTTAAATTCACCCATTCCAGTCCATTTCAGTTCACTGATTCCTAAAATGTCGATGTTCACTCTTGGCATCTCCTGTTTGACCACTTCCAATTTAGGATTCATGGATCTAACATTCCAGGTTCCGATGCAATATCATTCATTACAACATTGGACTTTACTTCTATCATCAGTCACATCCACAACTGGGTATTGTTTCTGCTTTGACTCCATCTCTTCATTCTTTCTGGAGTTATGTCTCCACTGATCTCCAGTAACATATTGGGTACCTACCAACCTGGGGAATTCATCTTTCAATATTCTATCTTTTTCTTTTTCATACTGTTCATGGGGTTCTCAAGACAAGAATAGTGAAGTAGTTTTCCGTTCCCTTCTGCAGTGGACCACATTATGTCAGAATTTTCCACCATGACCTATATGTCTTGGGTGGACCTACATTGCATGGCTCATAGTTTCATTGAGTTAGACAAGGCTGTGGTCCATGTGATCAGTCTGGTTAGTTTTCTGTGATTGTGGTTTTCGTTCTGTCTGCCCTCTGATGAAAAAGGATAAGAGGCTTATGGAAGCTTCCTGATAGGAGAGATTGACTGCTGGGGAAGCTGGGTCTTGATCTAATGGACGGGGCGATGCACTAAATCTTTAATCCAGTTTTCTGTTGATGGGTGGGACTGTATTATCTTACTGTTATTTAACTGGGGACAAACTATGATGATCAATATAGGGGACTGGAATGCAAAAGTAGCAAGTCAAGAAACACCTGGAGAAACAGGCAAATTTGTCCTTGGAGCACAAAATGAAGCAGGGCAAAGGCTCATAGAGTTTAGCCACTAGAACACACTGATCATAGCAAACCACCCTCTTCCGACAACACAATAGAAGACTCTGCACATGGACATCACCACATGGTCAATAACAAAATCAGATTGATTATATTCTTTGCAGCCAAAGATGGAGAAGCTCTATACTGTCAGCAAAAACAAGACCGGGAGCTGACTGTGGCTCAGATCATGAACTCCTTATTGCCAAGTTCAAACTTAAATTACAGAAAGTAGGGAAGACCACTAGACCATTAGGTATGATCTAAATCAAATCCTTTATTGTTATACAGTGAAAGTGCAAAATAGATTTAAGGGACTAGATCTGATAGAGTGCCTGATGAACTATGAATGGAGGTTTGTGACATTGTACAAGAAACAGGGATCAAGACCATCCCCAAGAAGAAGAAATGGAACAAGGCAAAATGGCTGTCTGAGGGGGTCTTACAAAAAGGTGTGAAAAGAAGAGAAGTGAAAAGCAAAGGAGAAAAGGAAAGATATACTCATTTGAATGCAGAGTTCCAAAGAATAGCAACAAGAGATAAGAAAGCCTTCCTCAGTGATCAGTGCAAAGATATAGAGGAAAACAATAGAATGGGAAAGATGAGTTCTCTTCAAGAAAATTAGTGATACCAAGGAAACATTTCATGCAAAGATGGGCTCAATAAAGGACAGAAATGGTATGGACCTAACAGAAGCAGAAGATATTAAGATGAGGTGGCAAGAATACACAGAAGAATTGTGCAAAAAAGACCTTCATGACCCAGATAATCACAATGGTGTTATCACTCACCTAGAGCCAGACATCCTGGAATGTGAAGTCATGTGAACCTTTTAGGAAGCATCACTATGAACAAAGCTAGTGAAGGTGATGGAATTCCAGTTGAGCTACTTCAAATTCTAAAAGATGTTGCTGTGAAAGTGTTAAATTCAATATACCAGCAAATCTGGAAAACTCAGCAGTGGCCACAGGACTGGAAAAGGTCAGTTTTCATTCCAATCCCAAAGAAAGGCAATGCCAAAGTATGCTCAAACTACCGCACAATTGCACTTATCTCACACACTAGTAAAGTAATGCTCAAATTTCTCCAAGCCAGGCTTCAGCAATACATGAACTGTGAACTTCCAGATGTTCAAGCTGGTTTTTGAAAAGGTAGAGGAATCAGAGATCAAATTGCCAACATCTCCTGGATTATCAAAAAAGGAAGAGAGTTCCAGAAAAATATCTCTTTCTGTTATTGACTATGCCAAAGCCTTTGACTGTGTGGATCACAATAAATTGCAGAAAATTCTGAAAGAGATGGGAATAGTAGGCCACCTGACCTGCCTGTGCAGAAATCTGTACAGAGGTCAGGAAGCAACAGTTAGAACTGGACATGGAACAATAGACTGGTTCCAAATAGGAAAAGGAGTACGTCAAGTCTGTATATTGTCACCCTGCTTATTTGACATATATGCAGAACATATCATGAGAAATGCTGGGCTGGAGAAAGCACAAGCCTGAATCAAGGCTGCCAGGAGAAATATCAATAACCTCAGATATGCAGATGACACCACCCTTATGGCAGAAAGTGAAGAAGAATGAAAGAACCTCTTGATAAAAGTGAAAGTGAAAAAGTTGACTTAAAGCTCAACATTCAGAAAATTAAGATAATGTCATCTGGTCCCATCACTTCATGGCAAATAGAGAGGAAAACAGTGGCGAACTTTATTTTAGGGGTCTCCAAAATCACTGCAGATGCTGACTGCAGCCATGAAATTAAAAGACACTAACTCCTTGGAAGGAAAGTTATGACCAGCCTAGACAGCGTATTAAAAAGCAGAGACATTTCTTTGCCAACAAAGGTCTGTCTAGTCAAGGCTATGGTTTTTCCAGTAGTCATGTATGGATGTGAGAGTTGGACTATAAAGAAAGCTGAGCACCGAAGAATTGATGCTTTTGAACTGTGGTGTTGGAGAAGACTCTTGAGAGTCCCTTGGACTGCAAGGATATCCATCCAGTCCATCCTAAAGGAGATCAGTCCTAAGTGTTCATTGGAAGGACTGATTATGAAGCTGAAACTCCAATATTTTGGCCACATGATGTGAAGAACTTACTCACTGGAAAAGACCCTGATGCTGGAAAAGATTGAAGGCGGGAGAAGGGGTCATCAGAAGATGAGATGTTTGGATGGCATCACCTACTCAATGGACATGAGTTTTAGTAAACTCTGGGAGTTGTTGATGGACAGGGAGGCCTGGCAGGCTACAGTCCATGGGGTCACAAAGAGTCGGACATGACTTAGTGACTGAACTGAACTGAAACTATGGTGGAGGTAATTAAGATAATTGTGACCTCATTCAAAAGGTCCCCTGCAAGCACTGCTACACTCTGTGTCGTCAACCCTGCATCTGGCCACCGCTTATCCACACCACCGCTGGAGACTCCTGAGCAAGTATGAGTCAGTTTCTTATGGGGTCACTGCTCCTTTTTCTGGGGACCTCGTGCATACAAGGTTCTGTTTGTGCCCTCCAAGAGGCTGTTTCCCCAGTACTGTGTATAATCGGGCAGCTCTATGGTGGGGTTAATGATGACCTCCTCTTCCAAGAGGGCTTATGCCATACCCAGTCTGCTGCACCCAGAGCCCCTGCCTCAGTGGCAGTCCACTGCTGACCAGTGCCTCCTCATGAGGCACTCACACAGTTCTGTCTCAGGGTCTGTGATGTTGTTGGGTCCTGGTGTGCACAAGGTTTGTTTGAGCCTCCTAAGCATCTCTTGTGGGTATTGGGTTTGGTTCTAAATGTGATTTCGCTCCTCCTACCACCTTGATTGGGCTTCTACTTTGCCCTTGGATGTGGGGTATCTGCCTTTTTAGACACTGCAGCTCTAGAACCTTCTTTTATCTGTGCCGTACTAATCAGCCTCAGTTTGCCAGCCTTGGGCTCAGAATTGAGTACAATAAAAAGTACCCATGGCTGATTTTTGATGAACAATTATGGTGAGCTGGATTAAGGTTTGTTGTTTCAGGTAGCTGAGATCTTTTCTTGTTTAATAACAAAATAATCTGTCCTGGTTTACATGACCTGGAATATTTAAAAATTCTGAGTATAGGAGTTGGATTTATACCATATATAATTGAATTATGTTATTACAAGGAAGATAATGGCAACAATACTTCTTAAATGTTTCCACCTTCCATATCTTTCATCTTCTGGTTTATCTCATATTTTCCAATTTTCACATTACTATTGTTGACATCTCAAGTCTTTTATTCTCCAGATTTAAACATTTACCACCATCTTTCACTTATCTCTATTGTTAGCATTCATTTCTGAGGTAAGTGGCCCTACCATTTCTTTCTCAGAAAATTTCTATTATTTTTGTCTTTACTTTCCATCTTACTTATATTATTGGAGCTTCATTTACTTATTCTTTCATAATTGCCTGACATTGGAAGCGGATCCATAATTACTTGTCATGTAATACAAATGATAAGCACAAATAGCCTCCTCCTGCTTTCAGTACTTCTTATCACACTGTTTTATTTTTAACAAGCAAACAATAGGTTTCAAATAATCTCCTTAAAGTTAGAGCCATTCTTCAGCTCTAACATAGATCACATTTCTCTGCAAGAACTTGCATTTCACCTATTCTAATCTCATTCTTCTCTGTCACCCTTGAATGAACCTCCATTCTACCGGCTTTATGAGATAATCATTTTTATCCTCGTTTAACCTATGAGAAGACAGGAGATTAGAAAGTCTCAATGCTTGTCACAGAGCTAATGCGTGGTAAAACCAGTCTTTACATACACATGAGCCAATCACACTGCTTTCAAAAAACAAATTATTAATAAAAACTATAAATGAGTAAGCAATAAATTTGCTTTATATAACTCTCCCTCAAAACAGGGAATCAGGAAACATATGCCTAAGAAGACAAATAGAAACACAAAATAGGATGCTTCCAATTCAGACAGCAAATAGGACCACCTTTCTACAAAACCCCAGATGTACTGGACAAAATATGATGAGGAAAAAGTGCACTCAGACAACTGCACAAGAAATAGAGAAAATGCATTACTAGGAGCAAAAATAAAATGTAAGGCTGAAGAGAAAAATCTTGAGAAGATAGCATATTGGCCCTGAATGTTGAAGGGAAAGGATGAAAGATGTAGAAATTAAGAAATTGCTAGGTGATTGGAATTATTTTCCATTTTAGTTTTTTATGAATTCTAATTTTGAAATCATTTAAATTCATGGAAAATTTGAAAAACCAGTGTTTTCCAATTAATGACATTTTGGCTATTTGATTTATTTTCTGTTTATCTGTACAAACATGTAAATCTATGAAATTAAATACATATGTATTTTTGAAACATTTGAGAATCATGCAGTTTTATCCACCTTGATTTATAACTATTTTAGTGTGCATTTCTTAAAAACAGGTTTTTTCATGACTAAAGAATAATTATTTAAATTGGGAAATATAATATTTATAACAATAATCCATAATACAAATTCAAGTTTTGTCAACTGCCTTAACAATATTTTCAGTAGGGTTTTCCTCCCTAAAGTAAGAATGAATTCTGGATAATGTATTAGATTTGTCATATCTTTCCAGACTTCTTTAATCTAGAATGGTTCTTTAGCTGTTTTCATTCTTTAATGATCTTGACATTTCCAAAAGTCTTAGCAGGCTATTTTATAGTCTCTCCTTAAATTTCAGTGTGTCGAAAGTTTTCTTATGATATTTGGATTTTGCATTTTAAAAGTTATCTTTGGCAGTATCACAGAAAACATGTGAATCCGTTTGTATAATTATTGATGATATTCAATTTGATCACTTAAGTCTGTAAAAGCTACATTTTTCTTCAGTTCAGTTCAGTCGCTCAGTCGTGTATGAATCTTTGCGACCTCAGGAACCCAGCACACCAAGCCTCCCTGTCGATCACAAACTCCCAGAGTCCACCCAAACCCATGTCCATCGAGTCAATGATGCCATCCAGCAATCTCATTCTCTGTCGTCCCCTTCTCCTCCCTCCCCCAATCCCTCCCAGCATCAGTCTTTTCCAGTGAGTCAACTCTTTGCATGAGGTGGCCAAAGGATTGGAGTTTCAGCTTTAGCATCAGTTCTTCCAATGAACACCCAGGATTCATCTCCTTTAGGATGAACTGCTTGGATCTCCTTGCAGTCCAAGTCACCCTCAAGAGTCTTCTCCAACACCACAGTTCAAAAGCATCAATTCTTTGGTGTTCAGCTTTCTTTACAGTCTCATATCCATACATGACCACTGGAAAAACCATAGCCTTGACTAGACAGGCCTTTGTTGGCAAAGTAATGTCTCTGCTTTTTAATATGCTGTCTAGGTTGGTCATAACTTTCCTTCCAAGGAGTAAGCATCTTTTAATTTCATGGCTGCAATCATCATCTGCAGTGATTTTGGAGCCCAGAAAATTAGTCAGCCACTGTTTCCATTTGTTTCCCCATCTATTTCCCATGAAGTGATGGGACCAGATGCCATGATCTTAGTTTTCTGAATGTTGAGCTTTAAGCCAAATTTTTCACTCTCCTCTTTCACTTTTATCAAGAGGCTCTTTCGTTCTGCTTCACTTTCTGCCATAAGGGTGGTGTCATCTGCATATCTGAGGTTTTTGATATTTTTCCCGGCAATCTTCATTCCGGCTTGTGATTCCTCCAACTCAGCATTTCTCATGATGCACTCTGCATGTAAGTTAAATAAGCAGGGTGACAATATACAGCCTTGACGTACTCCTTTTCCTGTTTAGAAGCAATCTGTTGTTCCATGTACAGTTCTAAATGTTGCTTCCTGACCTGCATACAGGTTTCTCAAGAGGCAGGTCAGGTGGTCTGGGATTCCCATCTCTTTCAAAACTTTCCACAGTTTATTGTGATCCACACATTCAAAGGCTTTGGCATAGTCAATAAAGCAGAAATAGATGTTTTTCTAAAACTCTCTTGCTTTTTCGACGATCAACCAGATGTTGGCAATTTGATCTCTGGTTCCTCTGCGTTTTCTAACCAGCTTGAAAATCTGCAAGTTCACGGATCATGAATTGCTGAAGCCTGGCTTGGAGAATTTTAAGCATTACTTTACTAGCATGTGAGTTGAGTGCAATTGTGTTGTAGTTTGAGCATTCCTTGGCATTGCCTTTCTTTGAGATTGGAATGAAGACTGACCTTTTCCAGTCCGGTGGCCACTGCTGGGGTTTCTATATTTGCTGGCATATTGAGTGCAGCACTTTCACAGAGTCATCTTTCAGGATTTGAAATAGCTCAACTGGAATTCCATCACCTCCACTAACTTTGTTCATAGTGATGCTTTCTAAGGCCCACTTGACTTCACATTCCAGGATGTCTGGCTCTAAGTGAGTGATCACACCATTGTGATTATCTAGGTTGTGAAGGTCTTTTTTTACAGTTCTTCTGTGTATTCTTGCCACCTCTTCTTAATATCTTCTGCTTCTGTTAGGTCCATACCATTTCTGTCCTTTATTGAGCCCATCTTTGCATGAAATGTTCCCTTGGTATCTCTAATTCTTTTGAAGAGATCTCTAGTCTCTCCCATTCTTTTGTTTTCCTCTATTTCTTTGCACTGATCACTGAGGAAGGCTTTGTTATCTCTCCTTGCTATTCTTTGGAACTCTGTTTTCAAATTGGTATATCTTTCCTTTTCTCCTTTGATTTTTTCTTCCCGTCTTTTCACAGCTATTTGTAAGGCCTCCTCAGCAGCCGTTTTGCTTTTTCGCATTTGTTTTTCTTGAGGATGGTCTTGATTCCTGTCTCCTGTACAATGTCAGGAACCTCCTTCCATAGTTAATCATGCACTCTGCACTCATGCAATCATGCATTCTATCAGATCTATTCACTTAAATCTATTTCTCACTTCCACTGTGTAGTCATAAGGGATTTGATTTAGGTCATACCTGAATGGTCTAGTGGTTCTCTCCATTTTCTTCAATTTCAGTCTGAATTTGGCAGTAAGGAGTTCATGATCCGAGCAATAGTCAGCTCCCAGTCTTATTTTTGCTGACTGTATAGAGCTTCTCCATCTGTGTCTGCAAAGAATATAGTCAATCTGATTTCGGTGTTGACCATCTGGTGATGTCCATGTGTAGAGTCTTCTCTTATGTTGTTGGAAGAGGGTGTTTGCTATGACAGTGCATTTTCTTGGCAGAACTCTATTAGACTTTGCCCTGCTTCATTCTGTACTCCAAGGCCAAATTTGCCTGTTACTCCCGATGTTTATTGACTTCCTACTTTTGCATTCCTCTACTATAAAATTATACTTTTTCCTTTGAAGTTTATAATTTACAGGGAGACTTTCTATTCACCACATTTTCCTTATTTTTAGCACACATCCACTGATGATTTTGTCTTAAGTTCACTACATTGAAAAGAGACTTTGAAATTCCATCATTTCTTCTATATTATAGATTTCACTATAAATAAAAGATCTTACTTTTACCTCATCTACGTGTGCATATATAGATGCATTTATTTATTTATGACTAATTACATTTTAGTATCTTTTCTGGGATAAGGCATGAAGCCTTAGAACTGTTCAATGTTTTGAAACTCGAACTGAAAATCCTTGTATTTTGAGACTCTCCAAGCACTGAATCATTAACTTGAGGAAAACCAGAACATCAGCTAACAAAGATGGTGAAAAGATTCTCTTGGCCCAAGTCTTTATGTCAACAAATGAGCTTTTGGTAATAAGTAATAAAAATTAAAAATATGCTCAATTGTGCTAGCAACAAATTTTTAATTTAACTTGGTGTAAATATCCATAGTGCAGAAATACTCAAACTTTTGAAGGAAGATAGAATTGTCATCAGTCTAATGAAACCCCTGGATACATAGAAGAAACCACTAGATGCCACCTTTACATAAGTATGGCAGTTGAGTATTAAAGAAAACACTAATAGTTTCAAAATGTAACAGTAAAAATTAAACTTAATGAAGTCATAAAATACAACCAAACAGAAATAGTATTAATAAACCCCAAGAACCTTTTATAGTAAGTAAGTGTTTTTAAAGTGGCACAGTGTTAAAGACTCTGCCTGTCAATGCAGGAAACACAAGAAACGTGGGTTCATTCCCTGTGACAGGAAGATCCCCTGGAGTAGGAAAGGGCAATCTGCTCCAGTATTCTTGCCTGGAAAATCCATGGACAGAGGAACCTGGCGGGCTGCAGTCCATGGATCACAAAGAGTTGAGCAACTGAGCACACACTAAAGTAACTAAAGGACAAAAGGAGACAGTAAGCAAAGCATTTTATACTATGAAAAAAGTGCAGTCAATATGAAAAACAGCTTCAAAAAATGAAAAAACAGAGGCATTTGAAATAAAAAGGCAGAAGACTCATTGGCAAATGTGCCTAGATAGGTGCATGTATAGACAGACAGATGTACCCAGAAGGCAACTGGGAGACATATCAGAAGACATTAACCTTAATGAACAAAGTTTGAATAATAAGATTAAGAGAGTTTAAGAGACAAAAAAAAAAGTGAAAGAGATTAGACAAATAGGGAGAAGAGAGTGTGTTAGGAGTTTCTAGATTAAACTAGAAACAAGTATCAAATGAAACAAATGTAGATTTAGGTGAGAAGAGTCTTCAATGATTACAATGGGGTAAAAAGGCTAAATACAGTAGAGGAAAGGAGACTATAGTAATAGGGAGAAGACTCCAGCCACAAAGTCTGCAAGTTTCTCTTTTCTTTGACAAGGAGTCAAGGAGACTAGAAAGAACCAGATGTGAGGGAGTGGGTGGCATGATCAGTTACTACTTCGGGTAAGGCTTGTGGTCAGTCAGTTCTTAAGAAGGACGAGGGGTTGTGTGCTGGCTGTGGACTCAGGCTGAACACGTGTCAAAATACAGGGGCCAAAAAGCTAATCAAATTTTGATCTGGTCAGTTATTTTGTGCAGACTGGTCGGTGGATACGAACACTTCAACTCAGCATTGTTGCTGAGAACAGAATTTGGAGGACAGGTGTTTAGCTTTGTCATGGGAAAATAAAAGCAGGACCTCTGAGTTTTATCTAAATCATACTGGGAACATAAAGGGTGAGGGCATTTCTTGAATCATTATTGATGTCCAGACTCACAGGACTCCAATAAAGTTCAGCAATGCCAACTTTTAAACCAATATAAGCAAACAAATGCACACACAAAATGAGGAAACAGAGAGATATTCAGCTATAGCAGTTTATGCTTTAGGGCAGAGTGAGCAATACAGGCAGGCATAATGCAAAATTTCCTATTCAATAAACTTGCTATCAAGTGGGGATTATGTACAGAATAACACTGAAAGCCCATGAGTGAAATGGATAATGCCCATGACTTCAAAGTGAGCCAGTCTAATGTTTTGAAGCCTATAGCATAACTTCTATAACTTAGATATAAACTAAAAGCTTCTGTAGCCCAGAGGGGAAAATAGATTCTTCCTAGATATGGGACTCAGAAATACTTCCTAAATGAATTATGTTTGAGCTGACTCAATATAATAAAGCTTTTTTCTTTACAAATTGTTTTCATATATATAATCTCACTAGACAATCAAAAAACATCATGAGTTAATTATGACAGGTGTTGTGTTCTTCATTTTACAATTGGAAAAATACAGCCAATAAATGATGGAATTAATTCTCTAAGCTCTAGGTTGGTTTACTGCCAGTACAGTGATTTGTGTGTGTGTGTGTGTGTCTTCTATATTATACTTTAAAGGCAGTTGAGGTTAGGGAGGACACAAAAGAAACAAATCTTACTTAGGAGGGAAAGAAAAATTGAAAAGAGGAAAAAGAAAATAAAGAAAGGAAACTAGTAAAGGTAGAAAAATGTACCATTGAAAATAGAATTTGGGAAGAAAACCAATGAAGAAATGTGGAGGATAGATGAGAATAACACTGATTATAGCCTTACATGGCATATTAGAATTTGCCAATATGCAATAAAGAATTTGTAAATTTCTGGAAACACACAATCTTTCTTTTCAAATGAAATCTAGCCCCACATCAATTTCTCTTTAGAAACCTTAATTTTCACCCTGGTTGATCCCCTGTATTTCTTTTTCAGTCACTCACTAAATTTTCTTCTTTGAAACAAATTTTCAATTTTTCCTGTTTTTCATGCACTTGCATTTTATTTTTCTTTCCAGCTCTATTGAGATGTAACTGAGGTGTAATGTCAGCTTTATTGAGGTATAACTATATATTTAAAGTGTGCGATACAGTATTTTAAGTACTTCTACATTGTGAAATGATTATTTCTGTCAATTAACACATCCATCACTTCAGAGCTACTTTTATTTATTTATTGTTCTGGCATATATGATGACAACACTTAAGATCTACTCTCTTAGCAATTTCAAGTGTACAATACTATATTATTAACTATAGTCTCCATGCTTTAGATCCCAGAACTTACCTTATAGTTTAAAATTTGTACACTTTAACTAATGTCTTCCCATTTCTCCCAACCACTCAAAAGAACTTGGGTGTCTGTGTGTATTTGTATAAATGATTCAGTTCAGTTCAGTCACTCAGTCGTACCCGACTCTTTGCAACCCCATGAATCGCAGCATGCCAGGCCTCCCTGTCCATCACCAACTCCCAGAGTCCACCCAAACCCATGTGCATTGAGTCGGTGATGCCATCCAGCCATCTCATTCTCTGTCATCCCCTTCTCCTACTGCCCCCAATCTCTCCCAGCATCAGGGTCTTTTCCAATGAATCAACTCTTCGCATGAGGTGGCCAAAGTATTGGAGTTTCATCCTCAGCATCAGTCCTTCCAATGAACAACCAGGACTGGTCTCCTTTAGGATGGACTGGTTGGATCTCCTTGCAGTCCAAGGGACTCTCAAGAATCTTTTCCAGCACCGCAGTTCAAAAGCATCAATTCTTCGGCGCTCAGCTTTCTTCACAGTCCAACTCTCACATCCATACATGACCACGGGAAAAACCATAGCCTTGACTAGACGGGCCTTGGTTGGCAAAGTAATGTCTCTGTTTTTAATATGCTGTCTAGGTTGGTCATAACGTTCCTTCCAAGGAGTAAGCGTCTTTTAATTTCATGGCTGCACTCATATACCTACAAAATTATTCTACTCAGAAATAATGCAAAAAAATAAAGGGCTTACAGATGATACCGAAACACACTGATTATCTTGCAGTTTCAGTGGTTTGTCAAAATAATCTATAAAGACAAGTATAATTGCAACATTACTTTAAAACAAAACATTGAAGATTTTACAATCTGCAGCGACATAAGGGGATGACTCTTTTGCCTGTTTTTAAAGCATTCTCTAAGTTTCATCTAATAATGGAATGATTTTCAGTGAATGGTAAATTATTTAAGTTTGTGGAGAAAACATCTCATCATTTACATGATTGCACCTTAAGGAAACACATTTGATTAATAATACTGAAGGCTGGGCAGTGTCATTAGATAAAAAAGAATCAGCTTTTGAAAACTTAATCTTCTGGATTATTTCTTTGTATTTATTGGTGTATTCTGTATTTGAGAATATATGTTAGACACAAATTAATAGACTTGTGATAAAAGATGAAACATTTGCACACACATGTCCCTTTTTTTCTGGCTAAATATCAAATTCATTGCATCCTCACTATAGCTACAGTAACTGTGGTAAAAGCCAGAAGAGAAATGAAAAAAAAAAATTTGCTATAAAAATCTATAGTGTTACACACAAAAAAATTAAAACAATATGCATAAGTTTATTTTACACCATGTGAAGAACTTGAAGGAGCTATAATTAAAATATCCTGAAAAAGAATTGACATTTTCATTTGCCAGTGGCTTGTGGCAGACACACTGGCTGGCACAGATAGAATATCAGTATTAAGGAACACACATAAAGGGGAGAGCCTAAGTGATCCAAGAAAAGAAGCTGCTGAAGACAGCCAGATACTTTATATAGTAAGTTGAAAATCTTGGCAATTATGTGCCTATAGAAGTCACAGGCTTCTGTTATACAAGTGGGAAAATGAATCCCAAATGGGAAAATCATAGTGTTTTGTCATTTTTCACAACACTATAATAATTTTAAAAACCTATAATCTAACCTATAACCTAAGTATGGTATATAAAAGTGCTAATTAATTTGAAATATGAATTAAATACAGACTAAGCCATAACTGTGTTCAATGCTTGCTACTGAGAAAGTACCAAAAGATACGCAATGTGAAACAACCTTGCAGTTCCAAAACCTTATCATCTATTGAAGCAAAGAAAGAATACATACATTAAGCAGTTAACAGCTTTGCAGTTATTATAATAAACTATGTAATAGAGCCCTTGGTTGTTGTGTTCAAAGTTGATTGGAACATAAAGCCAAGAGATATTGTATGATAGTATATTATTAATTGAAAATAACAAGTACAATTGCATAGATATTTTGATACATCGGAAGAGAGACATCACTGTGGGCTGGAATAGGTTAGTTTTCCTATGAAGAGTCTTTGGGTTTGGACAGGTGGAAGAGATAAGCTATTCTGGCACAGGAGACAACTTGAGAAAGTCTTCCAGACAGAGTGCTTAAGTTTTTTCCAGGGTGAGTAGAGCAATGCTGCCAGAGTAAAAGTCTTGATGATACGTGGTGATTTGCTACAAACAGATTGTGGAGGTCCTTAAACCAAAAAAAATTAATAAATAAATAAAAATTACTATATAACTTAAAATGTGTTACTAGAAGGGGAGGAATCCCTTAACATTTAAGAATACAGGAATGATACAATTACAGTAATGTTTCAAGGTCAATTTAGTGGTGCTGTGTGCTATAATTCAAAGGACAGAGAGGAGCAGACCAAACAATATGGAGCCTAGTACAGATGTACAAACATGAAGTAACTAGTAAACCTAAACTTAGAGTTTGGGGATGCAGACATTAATAAGAATGAAAAAAGGTAGGCAATTAGAATGATGAATGCTCTAGAAAGTTGTGTAGAATCGTTTATAAGGTTCTATGACTAACCTGATGAGAGCTGGGAGAGATGTACAAGGATTTCTTTTTTAATAAGTTTTAAAAATAAACATGAGAATTTAAATGTAAATAAAAATTTATAGGAGAGTAAACATGAATTCAGTGAGGCACTTTGATTCTTAGAGATTAAACAATGAACCTGGTGGCTATTATGGTAGAATTTACCTGCAAAGCAAGAGACCTGAATTCAATCCCTGGGTTGGAAAGATCCCCAGGAGAAAGGAATAGCAACCTACTACAGAATTCTTGCTTGGAGAATTCCAGGGACAGAGGAGCCTGGTGGGCTAAAGTTCATGGGGTCACAAAGAGTTGGACATGACTGATAGACTTGCATTACTACTGTGTGTGTGTGTGTTTTAATCCCTCAGTTGTGTACAACTCTTTGTGACCCCATGGACTGTAGTCCGCCAGGCTTCTCTGTCCATGAAATTCTCCATGCAAGATTACTGGAATGGGTTGTCATTTCCTTTTTTAGAGGATCTTCCCGTCCCAGGGATCGAACCTGGGTCTCCTGTGTTTCAGGTGGATGTTTTACCGACTGAACTACTAGGGAAGCCCACTAGTACTACTAATAAACAGTAAACAGCAGCATCATGAGAAATGGGCATACATAAAGTCAGGGTTCTTGTGGAAAGAGCACAAATGAGAATTCAGGAATCATTCATTTTAGTGCTGATTCTATATCAAACCTCCACATAAACTAAGGTAAATCATGAACTTTTCTAGGCTTTAAAAATCCCTCCTCACATAATTCTAATGGCACAGTAATTGTCAAATTAACTTCGGACTTTTATACCAGGGAGAAGTAATGATTTTTTTTTAATTTATTTTAATTAGAGGCTAATTACTTTACAATATTGTAGTGGTTTTTGCCATACATTCACATGAACCTGCCATGGGTGTACATGTGTCCCCATCCTGAACCCCCCTCCCACCTCCCTCCCCATCCCATCCGTCAGGGTCATCCCAGGGCACCAGCCCTGAGCACCCTGTCTCATGCATCAAACCTGGACTGGCGATCTGTTTCACATATGATAATATACATGTTTCAATGCTGTTCTCTCAAATCACCCCACCCTCCCCCTCTCCCAGAGTCCAAAAGACTGTTCTATACATCTGTGTCTCTTTTGCTGTCTCGTATACAGGGTTATCATTATCATCTTTCTAAATTCCATATATATGCATTAGTATACTGTATTGGCCTTTTTCTTTCTGGCTTACTTCACTCTGAATAATGGGCTCCAGTTTCATCCACCTCATTAGAACTGATTCAAATGCATTCTTTTTCATAGCTGAGTAATATTCCATTGGGTATATGTACCACAGCTTTCTTATCCATTCATCTGCCGATGGACATCTAGGTTGCTTGATTTTAACTTAGAATTTTTTTTTTTTCTTTAGAGTGAAAGTTAGGACATGCATGTAGAATTATCTAGAAAGTAGTTGCAAGAAATGTGGACATGATCCTGAGAAGGTTGGATTTGAGCAGTAGTTTTTTATTTTGTTTTTAGTTAATTTATTTTTACCTAGAGGATAATTGCTTTACAATACTGTGTTGGTTTCTGTCACATATTAACATGAATCAGCCATAGGTATACTCTCCCTTAGGTGAGAGACTATAGGTGTCCTCTCCCTCTTGAATTGCCCTCCCACCTCCCATCCCATTCCACCCTTCTAGGTTGTCACAGGGCACCAGATTTGAGCTCCCTGTGTTGTACAGCAAATTCCCACTGGCTATCTATTTTACGTATGGTAATACATATGTTTCCATGACACTATCTCAATTCATCCCACCCTCTCCTTCCCACACTGTGTCCACCAGTCTGTTCTCTGTGTCTACATTTCCACTGCTGCCCTGCAAAAAGGTTCATCTGTACCATCTTTCTAGAATCCATATATATGTGTTAATATATGGTATTTGTTTTTCTGACTGACTACACTCTGAATAGTAGGACCTAGGCTCATCCCTCTCACTAGAACTGACTCAAATGTGTTCTTTTTATGGCTGAGTAATATTTCATTTTATATACATACCATAACTTCTTTATCCATTCATCTGTGGATGGGTATCTAGGTTGTTTCCCTGTCCTGCTGCTGCTAAGTCACTTCAGTTGTGTCCAACTCTGTGTGACCCCATAGACGGCAGCCCACCAGGCTCCCCCATCCCTGGGATTCTCCAGGCAAGAACGTTGGAGTGGGTTGCCATTTCCTTCTCCAATGTGTGAAAGTGAAAAGTGAAAGTGAAGTCGCTCACTCGTGTCCGACCCTTAGCGACCCCACGGACTGCAGCCTACCAGGCTCCTCCGTCCATGGGATTTTCCAGGCAAGAGTACTGGAGTGGCTTGCCATTGCCTTCTCCGTTCCCTGTCCTAGCTATTGTAAATATTGCCTAGTAGCAGATTTTGATAATTCCTGTAGGTATTTTTGGAAGCCATGACTGCAAGTGACTTCCAGTGGTTGGAGATTAGAGATACTGCTAAACATCCTACAAAACCCCACAACAAAGAATTTTCAAGTCCAAAATGTCAGTATTGCTTAGGTTGTGAAATGCTAGGCTAGGTAGCATCTCCTTGCAGTTAGATACATTGATATTATACATAAACAGAACAGATAAATTTGAGTTGACTCTGAAAAGTAATGATTTCCAGTCTGCCTCCTATTCTTTCTTGTATTACCTATCTTTTACTGATCTACTGGATCTTACTTTAAAGTTGTGAATCATTTGATTCATGACACACCAAACTATAATCATCATCCATCCAACAGTGTCTACTCAATGCTTGGCACTGTGCCTAACCTAACTAAGCCTAACCAGTGCTGGACAAAGAAAATATAGTTGTGAAATAATTAAGGAAAATAATTTTTGTTATGTTCAAATATATAATTTTTCTTATGCTCAAATATGTAGTTTTTATTATATTTCTTTTTAAACTTTCTTCCAAGATGGAAGACATATTTCTAGGAATAAATATGAATTATCTATGTGTTCCAAAATTAGATACTGATATGCTAATTAAAATTTATGTGTAATACATGGTACATATTGGATGCTAAATATACATTCACTTACTGAATATGAATATGTGTAGAACAGGTAGACTAGGATGCCTAAACAATTACATTTTCAGATCAAGATAAAGTTATTTAAAGACTTTAAAAGTAAGAAGTATTAGATATAATATTAACTGTCAATAGCTATCTTGATCCCAGTTTTGTTGCTATGATACCAAATACTCATCTTTATTTGTATGATATGAACTTTTACAGGATATATTGATGGCAAGGTTAAAAATTAACTGGCATAACCACAAATCTGTTTTATGTTAGTAACAAGACCATTTAATAAGCATCTCAGTTTTACCATGCCTAAAACTGATCCCTATTCTCCTCCAACAAATTCTTTCCGATTCTCACGCATTATGAAACATGGCATTATCCAGTGCTCTCTGGAGTTTAAGCTCAAAATCTAAATGTTATTTTGCTCTTTCTCTCATCCTAAAATCCAAAGGCTTAGTACATTTATTGGTAAAAATCTCCAAATATAGATGGAAACAGTTTGCCTCTCTCCATCACTTTTTATCAAACTAATCTCCAAATCCAGATGCCACTGCCTCCTCTGTGCATTTACTGCAAATGCCTCTTAACTGGTCTCCAGGATATTATTTGCTCTCAACTTTCCATTCTCCATACAGCAGCCTGCTAAGTCACTTCAGTCGTGTCCAACTCTGTGTGACCCCATAGACGGCAGCCCACCAGGCTCCCCCGTCCCTGGGATTCTCCAGGCAAGAACACTGGAGTGGGTTGCCATTTCCTTCTCCAATACAGCAGCCTAGACAATTTAAAAACTTCACAAGTTAATTTATTGCATTTCTTATTAAAAACCTGTAACTCTTTTACTGTGTTTAGTACAGACTCAGTATACAATGGATTACTTGCCTTCCTCTCTAGTATCTTTCTCTATGTTTAATGAGGAGAATTCCTACAGTGCTGGGGAAAATACTCTTGTCTTCAGGGGTGAAACATAAAACTGAAAAAGAAAAACTCCTGCCAGCACATGTTATATGAATGACCACAAGGATTAATGAAGAGAGGTTTTGTGTGACTGAAGCTTATCTAATCGAAGTGAATTTCAGGGAAATAATTGGGAATTGTGAAAAACAAAAGAAGGCAAGAGGAAAAGGTGGTGATAGATAATGAGATGGTTTAATGGCATCACTGACTCAATGGACATGAGTCTGAGCAAGCTCCAGGAGTTAGAGGACAGGGAAGTCTGGTGTGCTGCAGTTCATGGGGTCACAAAGAGTCAGACATGACTTAGCACCTGAACAATAGCAGATATGAGAGCTTGAACCCCTTTAGCTATTTTGTTAGTTATCTATCTTACATATAGTAGCATGCATATGTCAATCCCTAGAAGCCAGGAGGAAAGTGAGAATCTGAGGACCCAGGCAGTGCCTGGAGGCAAAGTTCCTGGTTACAGGAGCCAAGAAAATTCTTCCTTGCTTAAATTGGTTATGCTAAAGCAGGAGGCATTAAACACTGTGGACTCAGGACACTTCTGCCCTCTTAAAATTCACTGACAACTTCTTCAGAGTTTCTGCTGGTGTGAGTAATATCTATTATATTAGATTGAATGCTATTATATGTTTAATCAATGTTTTAGTATAATAAATAATGTCATTAGTATATTATTAAGTGTAAATACCATTAATAATGCCATTCATATACTTATTATTTGTTAACATAAATAGCATGTTTATAAAAGTTGACTATTTTCCAAACCAATATACTGAGTGAATAAATGGATTCACTTTTGCAAATCTCTACATCTGGCTTAACAAAAAAGACAGGAGGTAAAATCTTTTATCTGCTTCTGCATTTGGTCTATTGGGATATTCTTTTTTAACTTTATGGAGAAAATCTGTGTTCATCAGGATGTGTGACTAGAGAAATAATGAATATGTTAATAGATATTCATGTCACCATGGATAGTCTCTGTTGATACTGCACCACAACTCAACAAGTGGTAGTTTCTTAAAGGTTATTTGCAGTGTGGGAACTTAAGGCATATAAATACATATTTCATTTGTGTTATTTAAAAAACAATGATCTATATAGTAATGGAACAGAACTGTTTACACAGAAGATTTTGTAATATCACTCATTAATCATTAAGAAATAGTGGTTTGCTGGATATTTCAGATCTTCTAAATTTAACATATTTTACAACAATATCAAAATTGCATATATTATCACAGATATTATCCATGCTTTTATGTCTGAGGAAGCTTTCACTCTCATTGTGGCAAACACAAATTTTCCAAAATCTAAATTCATTTGATTTTCATTTAGAAGTGTGCATTTTATCATTAGCAACAAGTGTAATTTACCTTAAATTGACAATTTTCCTTACGTTTTATTCTAAATAGTCATAGATTTCCTGCTAATTACTCTCAGTTCAGTTAAGTTGCTCAGTCGTGTCCAGCTCTTTATGACCCCATATACTGCATCATGCCAGTCTTCCCTGTCCATCACCAACTCCCGGAGCTTGCTCAAACCCACGTCCATTCAGTCAGTGATGCATCCAAGCATTTCATCCTCTGTCATCCCCTTCTACTTCTGCCTTCTTTCCCACCATTAGGGTCTTTTCCAATGAATCAGCTCTTTGCGTCAGGTGGCCAAAGTATTGGAGCTTCAACATCAGTCCATCCAATGAATATTCAGGACTGATTTCCTTTAGGATGGACTTGTTGGATCTCCTTGCAGTCCAAGGGACTCTCAAGTGTCTTCTCCAACACCACAGTTCAAAAGCATCAGTTCTTCAGCACTCAGCTTTCTTTATGGTCCAACTCTCACATCCATACATGACTACTAGAAAAAAATTAGCTTTGACCAATCATTGGAAGGACTGATGCTAAAGCTGAAATTCCAATACTTTGGCCACCTCATGCGACGAGTTGACTCACTGGAAAAGACTCTGATGCTGGGAAGGATTGGGGGCGGGAGGAGAAGGGGACGACAGAGAATGAGATGGCTGGATGGCATCACCGACTCGATGGACATGAGTTTGAGTGAACTCCGAGAGTTGGTGATGGACAGGGAGGCCTGGCGTGCTGTGATTCATGGGGTCGCAAAGAGTCGGACACGACTGAGCGACTGAACTGAACTGAACTGAATCTCTCTTTCAGTTAAAAATTATGTTTTTGGATAAAAGGGGAAGTTCAACTCAAAGATAAAAATAATCTCACAGATGATTGTGTTTTGGAATCAACATACTTTGCTTTATAGCAGAAGGAAAGGTTTCATTAAGCTACTCAACATTAGAAAAATATTGTGTACACAATGATTGAGCTTTAATAGAATTAGTAATTTTTTACTACTTCATAAAGGCCAGTCTTAACGACAGCTGACGTTTATCCTACCCCAAGTACATGGCACTTGAGAATACAAGCACGATTAGCACAGTACTGCCCTGATTTGTACAAAGTCACCAGCCAATGTATTTGATATTACTTTTGCACCATCAATGCAAATGTCAAAACAGTAAAAAGGGGAAAAAAATGTCTTAGCATTGTTTTGAAAATCTTTTTGACGTTGTGCATTATCTTAAATGTCTTGAGGACTCTTGGGGTCCGAGAAAATCTGCCCTAGTCATTCTATAACTCCCTATATTATCCCACCATTGCTATTAGCCATCCTCTGCTTACCTTTTTCTCCTTTATTCACAACAAATTTGACTATATTCCCTGAATAAATTAAAACCTTTGCCAATATTGTTGCAACTTTCTAATACTTGTCCACTGAATTTGATATTTTTTTCTGCTCATAATTTAATTCTTAAACCTAATGCCAGATCTTCAGAGGGGTCATCCCTAATGGATGTATACAAGGAATTTTTTATTTCATTACTCTTTTTTTAATCTCAGCATTTTAGTATATGATTGGGCACCTAGTGACATATAATTGTCATTTATTATATAAAGTAGCAAGTTTCTGTAACTGCCATTTATTTGACTAGCTTCTCAATTTGTTAAGTATGTAATATTTTCATACAACTTAACTAGGATCAATTATTTTTGCACTAAAAAAATGGTAACCTCTTTTACCTCCCTCATCACCCCTTCCAGGGTTGATTTCAATCTATTATTTTATTTATTTAAGTCACTGAAACTGTTATTATCATTTTAAAACTTATTTTATGTTTTAATTACTTTTTTAACTATTTTAATTATTATTATAACCAACAACATATTCCTTCCCTTACATTCAAAAGTTGTTAGTGGTAGGAGCAGTGTACTAGAATTAGCATTTAGTTACCGAATATGATGAATCAGAAAAAACACAAATTCTGCAATTCTTCTTTTTTTTCTTTCCCCTCTTTCACTGGGATGTGACCTTGGAAAGGGGTTCACTTCTCATCAGACATTAAAGTTGTAGACTTAAAAGAAAAATATTAATATAATCCAATATATTCTTTTAAATCACATCTTTATCCTAAAAATATGGTTACTAAGTACTCTTGTAACTGGCTAGGAGAAATATTTATTTTCTGGTATTGCTTTGTTCCACAGATGAATCTAGTGACTTGTTCAGTAGATTAAAAAAAAAAAAGCACTAAAATGTACTGACACTTGTTACCAAATTTTGATGTAGAGAGTGATGAATTTTGGACAGGAAAATATAGCAATTACACCCTATCTACAAAATATTGTAATAAAATAGACATTTCCCTTGATTGTTAAAATCATCCACTTCTTTCAGTGAACAGCTGAAGCAAGCTTAGTCAGTAGCAGTGGTGGTTAGAAGATATGATTCTCTTCAGTGTCACTATTCAGTTGATTTTTTTTTCCAATTCAGTTAAGTTAGTTAACTGAAGAGGAAATGAATGGATCAAATAGCACAAAGGAAAAATTGAAACCAGAAGTCTTAGCAGAACTAAAGAATGGTTTGTGATTGTCACAAACTGCTAGGGCAAAAAAGGGACCACGCTCTGATACAAATTAAATCTTACACACTAATTTGCATTCATTATAATGGCATCTTGGTCCTAGACTCTCTTGGATATGAATAACAGGAGCAATATCTCACCACTTAGAATTATTTGATGATAATTGTCCTATTCCAATAAGCCCAGAAGTAAAGCCATTATTGTTTTTCCTAGATAAAGCAACACAAAGTAAGTCAACATATATGGTCTTACCTCAGTCATGTGTGTCTTGTTAGAGAATGAGTAATGTTGCTAATACTGTACAATTCACATTTCTGCTGCAAAAAGGCACAATGATTTTTTTGCTTTACAAAAGTAGTCTTATTAGTCTTGTCATACAAAACCATTTAATACAGTTAATTTGGTGTTATGTCACTAAAATTTCAAACAAAATAACTGTATTCTCATGCCAACTTCAGACTGCACTGTGAATAATTTTTTCTGGCTTTTATTGTTTTGTACTCAATGAAAGAAGGGTGGGAAAAGGAGGAAATATGCACATACACACACACACACACACATCCCAAATACTTCTAAATAATTCAGGTAACTAAAAATCTTGTATTTGCCAGCAAACAAGAAGGCTAACACTTACATGCTCTATTTTCTCTGCTTTACTTCATCAGATAAATCCAATCTGGACACTAAGAGTTAGATTTTATGTGCACTGCATATGGAATTAGCCCCACATTTTCCAGGGACAGCAGCAAAAATTGTGTGCTGGATTTCCTTTGTGTGACTTAAAGTGACTCAGACATTTCCAAGTAGGATGATTTAGGAAAATTGAACGTATTTCTTAAGTAGTTAAATAGGGATGGAATATAGTTTTCTATATTGTGTCATTTCATAATAACCTACCATTGTGTGTGTGTTAGTCACTCAGTCATGTCTGACTCTTTGCAACCCCATGGGGTGTAGCCCATCAGGTTCCTCTGTCCTTGGGAATTTCTAGGCAAACATATTGGAGTGGGTTTCCATTTCCTTCTCCAGGGGATCTTCTTACCCAGAGATTGAACCCAGGTTGACGGCATTGCAGGCAGACTCTTTACTGTCTAAACCACCAAGGAAGCCCTAAAGGATATTTGCTTTATGGAATTTTTGTTATTTCTATTTTCAAATTCAAAATAATTATTGTGAATACTCTAGTTATATGTCAAAGAAAAGCACAAATAATATTTTCCTTTATAATGTTAAGGAAATAAGTGGAAGCTAAAGTGCTTATAATGTGAAAACTTTTTATTCCTTGTAATTTGAAGTTTAGAAGGCATTTTATATGCTTTTGAAAGTCAATAATTTTTAACATAAGTCTAAAATTAAATGTCTATTTGGAAGGAAATAAAAGTAACATAAACTGATTGTCTAAAAGACACTAGAAAATTTTACAGTGGAGAACTGTTCCATGAGATACGCATATTTCCTTCATTTCACAGTTGAAGAATTAAGCTTAAAGGGCTAAATGATTTCCCTGTTTCTGGCCATGATAGGTCTGCTCTGACCTCAAAATACCTGCTCAATGAAAGTTTTACCTTTTTTGTAATTAGTGACTGCATAAATGCTCTCTCTCTTCATTACCAAAATGTTCTTGAACTAAAGAATTAAAAGACAATTAAAATAATAAATTCCAAAAAAGAGTCGTAAGTAAATAAGGAATTTATCATAATTGATTTGCCTTAGCAATAAATTGTAAGAATTACAGAAAGAAAATGTCAGTGATATCTGGGGCAGTATGTGTTTCACTTCAAGACCACAGTTCAGCTGTTGAAAGAGAGAGATGGAAAGAGAGAGAAGAGATCAACCCAATAGACTTGAAGTGTTATAATCTGGAATAGACATGACAGTGAATAATTATCTACCCTGGGTGATAGCACAGCACAATTGAATTGTGAAGATCTGTTGTGAAAGCTATGTCATCATAGCCAAATGTCTAATCTCATTACAAAGTGTTACATGTTTTAAAACCCAGTATTTCTCATATGTAGTATATTTGACTCTTAGGGAAACCACAGAAATACTGCTTTCCTCCACAGCTGCAAGAGAGAGAAGGCAAAGGAAAAATCCATTCAAAATAGAACACTCCACATCACATACATCATGAAATATCAGATAGCACTGATGATGTCACAGATTCAAGAGTTAACAGTTACTAAGATTTGCAGTGAAGTTATAAAACTCTTTGCTTAGTATGCACACATACAGGCACATACACACATACATAGCACATAATATAGTATGTTAGTATATAGTACACACCACATAGGTATGCACAGTATATATCATGTATAATATATATTATACACATGGGAGGACTCTGGCAGAGGGGTGAAGAATCCACCTGCCAATGCAGGAGATGCCAGAGACATGGGTTTTATCCACAGGTGAGGAAGATCCCCTGCAAGAGGAATGTAACCCACTCCAGTATTCTTGCCTGAAAAATCCAATGGACAGAGGAGCATGACGGGCTAGAGTTGCACAGAGTCAGATACAACTGAGGGACTGAGCATGCATGCAAAGATTTCTACGGACAGCATAATTTCTCTGTAGCAACTGCTGCTTTACCTGTTACAATTTGCATCTCATTTCTCTCTATCCTAATTAAAGACAAAAAAATTTATACTCTGACCTTATTCAAAATCCTTTTGAAATGAGGCAGATAAAACAAAATTAACATGCATTCTAGACATACTTTTTTCTAATACATTCAGGTTTATATAATAAATCTTGGTAATCTGATTACTACATACTGAGTGCCACATTAAAAGCACCATTAATGATCCTAAATAATTTTATAATGTCAGGTTTACCACTTTAAGTCAGTCAGTTCAGTCACTCAATTGTGTCCGACTCTGTGACCCCATGAACCGCAGCATGCCAGGCCTCCCTGTCCATCACCAATTCCCGGAGTCCACCCAAACCCATGTTCATCGAGTTGGTGACACCAGACAACAATCTCATCCTCTGTTGATCCCCTCCTGCCCTCAATCTTTCCCAGCATCAGGGTCTTTTCCAATGAGTCATCCCTTCGCATCAGGTGGCCAAAGGAGTTTCAGCTTCAACATCAGTCCTTCCAATGAACACCCAGGACTGATCTCCTTTAGGATGGTCTGGTTGGATCTCCTTGCTGTCCAAGGGACTTTCAAGAGTCTTCTCCAATACCACAGTTCAAAAGCATCAATTCTTCAGTGCTCACCTTTCTTTACAGACCAACTCTCACATGCATACATGACTACTGGAAAAACCATAGCTTTGACTAGAAGGAACTTCGTTGGCAAAGTAATGCCTCTGCTTTTTAGTAAGCTGTCTAGGTTGGTCATAGCTATTCTTCCAAGGAACAAGCGTCTTTTAATATCATGGCTGCAATCACCATCTGCAGTGATTTTGGAGCTCAGAAAAATAAAGTCAGCTACTGTTTCCAATGTTTCCCCATCTATCTGCCATGAAGTGATGGGACCAGATACTATGATCTTAGTTTTCTGAATGTTGAGCTTCAAGCCAACACTTTCACTCTCCTCTTTCACTTTCATCAAGAGGCTTTTTAGTTCTTCACTTTCTGCCATAAGGGTGGTGTCATCTGCATATCTGAGGTTATTGATATTTGTCCCAGCAATCTTGATTCCAGCTTGTGCTTCTTCCAGCCCAGCGTTTCTCATGATGCACTCTGCATATAAGTTAAATAAGCAGGGTGACAATATACAAACTTGACGTACTCCTTTTCCTATTTGGAACCAGTCTGTTGTTCCATGTCCAGTTCTAACTGTTGCTTCCTGACCTGCATATAGGTTTCTCAAGAGGCAGGTCAGGTGGTCTGGTATTCCCATCTCTTTCAGAATTTTCCACAGTTTATTGTGATACACACAGTTAAAGGCTTTGGCATAGTCTATGAAGCAGAAATAGATGTTTTTCTAAAACTCTACTGCTTTTCTGATGATCCAGCGAATGTTGGCAATTTGATCTCTGGTTCCTCTGTCTTTTCTAAAACCAGCTTGAACATCTGGAATTCACAGATCATGTATGGCTGAAGCCTGGCTTGGAGAATTTTAAGCATTACTTTACTAGCATGTGAGATGAATGCAATTGTTCAGTAGTTTGAGCATTCTTTGGCATTGCCTTTCTTTGGGATTGGAATGAAAACTGACCTTTTCCAGTCCTGTGCCCACTGCTGAGTTTTCCAAATTTGCTGGCATATTGAGTGCAGCACTTTCACAGCATCATCTTTCAGGATTTGAAATAGCTCAACTGGAATTCTATCCCCTCCACTAGCTTTGTTTGTAGTGATGCTTTCTAAGGCCCACTTGATTTCACATTCCAGGATATCTGGCTCTAAGTGAGTGATCACACCATTGTGATTATCTTGGTCGTGAACATCTTTTTTGTACAGTTCTTCTGTGTATTCTTGCCACCTCTTAATATCTTCTGCTTCTGTTCGGTCCCTACCATTTCTGTCCTTTATTGAGCCCATCTTTGCATGAAATGTTCCCTTGGTTTCTCTAATTTTCTTGAGGAGATCTCTAGTCTTCCCATTCTATTGTTTTCCTCTAATCCTTTGCACTGATCACTGAGGAAGGCTTTCTTATCTATCCTTGCTATTTTTTGGAACTCTGCATTCAAGTGGGTATAACTTTCCTTTTCTCCTTTGCTTTTTACTTCCTTTCTTTCCACAGCTATTTGTAAGGCCTCCTCTGACAGCCATTTTGCTTTTTTGTATTTCTTTTTCTTGGGGATGGTCTTGATTCCTGTCTTCTGTATAATGTCATAAACCTCCATCCATTGTTCTTCTGGCACTCTATCGGATCTAGTCCCTTAAATCTATTTCTCACTTCCACTGTATCGTCATAAGGGATTTGATTTAGGACATACCTCAATGGTCTAATGGTTTCCTCCACTTTCTTCAATTTCAGTCTGTATTTGGCAATTTACCATTTATTTACCATTGTAGCATTACCAATCATACCTTAATTTTGATTATGCCTATATCTGTATTTACCAGCGGGCTTCCCCAGTGATTCAGCTGTAAAGAATCTGCCTGCAATGTAGAAGACCCAGGTTTGATCCCTGGGCCAGGAAGATCCCCTGGAGGAGGGCATTGTAATCCACACCAGTATTCTTGCCTGGAGAATCCCCATGGACAGAGGAGTCTGGCAGCTACAGTCCACAGGGTTGCAAAGAATCAGACACAGCTGAATTGACTGAGCACTTTTGCAAGCATATTTACTAGCCTGAGTTTAATTCTGGCCCTAACCTTGAACTAATAACAGACAAGAATAGACTGTCAGAGATGTGGCTGATATTTAGTAATATTTGAGAATGACAAGAAGGACAAACTTTATCCAAGTCATTTATTTGCTTGGTATCCTCTCTGTTTAAAGGCAGTGCCTCATTTATCACTGCTCTAATAGATAATATAGGAACCTCTTCCACAGTGCTGAAAATCCCGTATTTTTGAATGCAGAGACTGTGATTTATATAGAAATATATATAGAATAATGAGAATCTGAAACGATTGGTATGATAAAAGGGAATAAATTACATTTACCTAAGGTGTAAATAAGACAAAAAAATTCTTGAAGTTTACCTATGTAATCAAACTACTGTGAAAACATTTGAAAAGGTATCAAACTATGAAATATGTTGCTTTACAGTGATCTTTCAGAAATGCTCTAAATAAAATTAAGAAACTGATATAAATAACTGGAAACTAAATTGGTTTTTAGAAAAATGGGAGCAAGTGTTTCCTCAGAATATATATTAACTGTATTTTATTTCAAAATAAAATATTGGCATTTTTACTATAGAAAAGAAAATTGTAACTTTTAATACATGATAAGTGAACTATGATAATTAAATATTAAATCTATAGTATCTAGAAATTTCACCCTATTTAATATAAATGATAATATCTGAAAATAGTGTATAATAAGCAGAAAGTGAAAAGTGAAATTTGCTCAGTCGTGTCCGACTTGTTGTGACCTCATGGACTATGCAGTCCATGGTATTCTCTAGGCTGGAATACTGGAGTGGGTAGCCTTTCTCTTTTCCAGGGGTTCTTCCCAACCCAGGAATCAAACTGGGATCTCCTGCATTGCAAGCAATTTCTTTACCAGCTGAGCTACCAGGGAAGCCCATAATAAGCAGAAAATGTATATTCTTGAGCATTAGATTATAGACAAAATGGATACAATAATTCTAGAATATTAGGTCACTTCTTAATTAAACAAAAATTTATCTACCGCCTACTGTGTAAAAGAGCACTGTATTTTGTTTCTTGTTACAAGACTTTTAATCTCTGATATGATGGTTAAAGTGATAATAAACATTAAAATGAGATATATTTTTATATAAATATATTTTATTTTTCCTAGAGTTTTAAATGTATTCATATTAATGTTGCTAATGTTAACAAAGTAAAAACTTCATCTATTTTTACCTAATTTAGGTAAACAAAAGCATAAATATTTAAAGATGTTTCTCTTTTATACTTATTAAATTGTTTTATATGTAATGTTTAATAACTTCTACATCAAACTCTGAATTAAAAATAATTAGCTCATTGCATTAAATGGATACCCACTTGAACAAAACAAAACAAAAATAAAAAGACAGCAAAGCCCTCTATGTACCAGGAATATAAATTAAACAATATGAATAAAATCTCTTCAATAATAATAGCAAAAACAATATTCCTAAAAATTATGTATAATAATAGATTCATGGGACTCATGTTAAAGTAATAAAAATACATTTTTTTGTGGAATACAAAATAAGTTTCACACATGCTAAAAATAGAACACATTCTCTTGCCGCAGAACTGTAACAAACTGGAAAGGTGCACCAGATAAAAATCACTCAAGCAAAGCATAGAGACATTTGTTCAAATTGCTTGAAAAATAATGATAAAGTATCCATTTACCTAAACACTGTGATATGCAAGATAAACTATTTTCTATATTTAGGAATTGTCTTTCAAATAAAATATATATTTTAAAAAATATATTTGAAACTCTCTTTTAGTTCTCATAAGAAAATATCATATACAAAAATAAACTAAAATAGATTAAAGACCTAAATATATGACATGAAACCATAAAACTTGCAGAAGAAAACACAGGCAGTATAAACTCTTTGACATCAGTCTTAGCAATATTTTTTTGGATCTGTCTCCGCAGGCAAGGGCACAGAAGCAAAAATAAACAAATGAGACCACATCAAACTAAAAAGTTTTGCACATCAAAAGAAACCATCAACAAAATGAAAAGGCAAACTATTGAATGGAAAAAGAGATTTGCAAATGATATGTCTAATAAGGACTCAATATCCAAAATATATAAAGAAGTCATACAATACAATATCAAGGAAAAAAAGGAAGCAATCCAATTAAAAATCAGCATCAATATCAAGGTAGTACAAATCAAAACCACAATGAGATATAACCTCACACCTGTCAGAAAGGCTGTTAGCATAAAGACAAGAAATAAGTGTTGGTAAGTGTATGGAGAAAGGGAATCCTTGTGCACTGTTTGTGGGAATGTAAATTGGTACAATCACTATGGAAAGCAGTATGAAGGCTCCTCAAAAATAAAAAATTAAACTATTATATGATCCAGTGATTCCACTCCCGGGTATTTATTCAAAGAAAGCAAAAACACTAATTCATAAAGATATATACATCCCCATTGTTTACTGCAACATTATTAACGATAGTCAAGATATGGAAACAACTTGTCTGTTGAAAGAAGAAGGGATAAAGAAGAGGTGGTACACACACACACACACACACACACACACACACACATATGTGTGTATATATATATATACATATATATATATATAGGCATGTGTTACAACACTTACGCCATTCAACCATAAAAAAGAATGGATTGTGACAATTGGATAAAGATAGAAGGGATTATGCTCAGCAAAATAAGTCAGAGAAAGACAAATACCATGTGATTTCACTTATATGTGGAATCTTAAAAAAAAAAAATAGGGCAAACAAAACAAGTTATAGATACAGGAAACAAATGATGGTTGCCAGAGGAAAGGGGATAGGGAATGGGCAAGGCAGATGAAAGGGATGAAGAGGCACAAACTTCCAGTTATAAATAAGGAGAGCTCATGTACAGTTTAGGAAATATAGTTAATAATATTGTCATTTATAGGGTGATTCGATTTCTCAGAGTGATCTTTTCATAATGTAGAGAAATACTGGATCTCTAGGTTGTACACTTGAAACTAATATAGTATTGTAAGTCGTATTATCTTATAAGTCATGCTGTAGAAAGAATTATAGGTGTTATTTCACTTTATTTGGTAAGTTCATGTTCACAGTGGTGAGACTGTGGGGAAAAAAAAATCCCTGCGGCAAAGAATGATGTGAATCAATTTGGGGAGATTTGTTACTGTGCTGGCTACTGCTTCAGAGAGCCCTGGGGAAACCAGTAGAACTCTCAGGGGTTCTGTGAGTTTGGCTTTGTAGAGCATCCCTACTAAGGCTGAAAGTGGAACTGCATCTCAGAGAATTCTACCAAGGAAGGCAAAGAGAGGAAATTTAACTGACCGGGTCTCTCCCACCTCCTACTTTTGGTTCATTAAGGTGGACACCCCTCCAGTCCTACCCCTGGCAGCTCACTCACACTGCTGAGTTCTTTATTTGGCCCTGACTGGCCACTCAGGAAGTCAGATCCCATGTGTGCCACTGTGATGTTTCATATACATTTGAAGTAGTTGGGGCATCCAGGTCTGGTGCTCACCCTGACAGAAAAAGCAGGAGGCAATTCTACACATCTGGGAAAGTGCAGCAGTTTTATGTCTAATATAAAACTTTCATACTATTGTAAATAAAATCTTTAAATTGACACCATTTCTTTGATCAGTAATTTTCCAGTGATAATCTCTTGAAACTCTGCAGAATCATTACCAATTGCAAAAGTCTAAGTAAAACAATTGTCCCACTTGTGAAATATTCTTTCCATTTTGTCAATATAATGACTAGTTCCATCATATTAAATTTAAATCAATAGCATTTTATGTTTGCACTTAATGGTATAAATTCTGATTGAAAGACAATTAATAATATGACAATGAGCAAATACATTTCAAACTTTATTAAGGAAATTTTGATTTCAGATAAAATTGTGTAAACATTTTGATCTTAATTTTGTCTTTTTTTCTTTCCATCACTCTCTGTCTCTTGTGTGTATTTTAAATGTGTGTACTGTTGTTTGTATATGCATGCATTCACATGTGTTTATACTTTGTAGGTGTTGACTTTGAAATTAACATTTTAAAAAATTTCTCATGGTTTCATCTATAATCTCATTCAAATATATAAGATACTATAGTACTCAACATTAAATTTTAAAAAATCTACATCTCTCTGATGATTTTTATATATATTAATTTAATAGAACATTGGCCTAGTAATTGGATTATATCAGTGCCTGTCTTCATCTCCTTCTTAACTCAATTTTCTCATTTTGAATAGATGTTTTAACTTCTCCTAGAAATATGGCTCAAGATAAAATAAGTAATGTCTAGCTTTTGTTGGAGCTTCAAGATTGTATTCAGCTGTATTTTGCTCTTGATTTAAATTACAGGACTTATTTCCAGTTTAGGTCAATGATCCTAAATGAAATTCAGAAGGGGTAAGATATTAAACTCCTTGGATGCCAAGTTAACTGACTGATCCTAATAAGAATCAATTTCATCTTGGGTAGTGATGGAAATTATAAAATCAAGAAAAATATAGCAATTGGCTAATTATTGTGGTACGTAGTTTGATAAAATAACTAAATTGCTTTACCCTTTCTACCTCTTGAAAAATATGTCTGATTCAAAAAAGCTTTAGTAGTATGCAGAGTCGAGTGTATATTTTTCTTTATAGTTACAGGACATATAGTGGGAGAATTATCAAGTATGTGTGGACTTACCTGACAAGTTTTACTTCTGAGATGCTCTGGTTCAATCTTTCCAAACTTCTGGTCACGGATCCTCACCTACAAAAATATATTAAACTCCAAATTTATTTATTTAGTTTTACATTTATTAATACTCTGCTTATTAATATGTAAATTATAAACCATAAAGAGTATATATATTTTTATAAAGCATAATAATTAAGATTATAAATTATATTGATTTCCCACATTTCATTGAATTACTTTGTATAAAACCTGGAATGTACATACGATGATTTAGAGACCATACTATAAAGTTTTTAACACCCATATACGTATGCATTCATTCATCAAATCAGTGAAAATTTCCTGAAAACCTATGGGCAGGATGTGATGAACACTAATTTACCTGTGTTTTCTTATACTCTTATGAGGATGTAATATTCTTATATTATCATAGTCTCTGTTATTATATAATCTGAGCAAGAAAGAATTATGTAATTCTTGTCAGTACATGTGGCACTCAAGTATCCACCTGGACTATCTTGGTTTTTCTCTGGCCAATTTTGAAAATTGTAGGACCACAGCCAAATGTGGTCCACTGGAGAAGGGAATGGCAAAGCACTTCAGTATACTTGCCTTGAGAATCCCATGAAGAGTATCAAAGGGCAAAATGATAGGATACTGAATGAGGAATCCCCCAGGTCATTAGGTGCCAAGTATGCTAGTAGAGATAGTGGAGAAATAACTCTAGAAGGAATGAAGGGATGGAGCAAAAGCAAAACCAACACCCAGTTGTGGATGTGACCGGTGATAGAAGCAAGGTCCAGTGCTGTAAAGAGCAATATTGCATAGGAACCTGGAATGTTAGGTCCATGAATCAAGGCAAATTGGAAGTGGTCAAACAGCAGATGGCAAGAGTGAACATAGACATTCTAGGAATCAGTGAATTAAAATGGACTGGAATGGGTGAATTTAACTCAGATGACCATTATATCTACTACTGTGGGCAGGAATCCCTTAGAAGAAATGGAGTAGCCATCATGGTCAACAAAAGAATCCGAAATGCAGTACTTGGATGCAATCTTAAAAATGACAGAATGATTTCTGTTCGTTTCCAAGGCAAACCATTCAATATTACAGTAATCCAGGCCTATGCCCCAACCAGTAACGCTGAAGAAACCGAAGTTGAACGGTTCTATGAAGATCTACAAGACCTTTTAGAACTAAAACCCAAAAAAGATGTCCTTTTCATTATAGGGGACTGGAATGCAAAAGTAGGAAGTCAAGAAACACCTGGAGTAACTGGCAAATTTGGCCTTGGAGCACAGAATGAAGCAGGTCAAAGGCTAATAGAGTTTTGTCAAGAGAACGCACTGGTCATAGCAAACACCCTCTTCCAACAACACAAGAGAAGACTCTACACATGGACATCACCAGATGGTCAACACCGAAATCAGATTGATTATATTCTTTGCAGTCAAAGATGGAGAAGCTCTATACAGTTAGCAAAAACAAGACCAGAAGCTGACTGTGGCTCAGATCATGAACTCCTTATTGCCAAATTCAGACTTAAATTGAAGAAAGTAGTGAAAACCACTAGACCATTCAGATATGACCTCAATCAAACCCCTTATGATTATACAGTGGAAGTGAGGAATAGATTTAAGGGACTAGATCTGATAGATAGAGTGCCTGATGAACTCTGGACGGAGGTTCGTGACATTGTACAGGAGACAGGGACCAAGACCATCCCCATGGAAAAGAAATGCAAAAAAGCAAAATGGCTGTCTGAGGAGACCTAACAAATAGCTGTGAAAAGAAGAGAAGTGAAAAGCAAAGGAGAAAAGGAAAGATATAAGCATCTGAATGCAGAATTCCAAAGAATAGCAAGGAGAGATAAGAAAGCCTTCCTCAGCCATCAATGCAAAGAAATAGAGGAAAACAACAGAATAGGAAAAACAAGAGATCTCTTCAAGAAAATTAGAGATTCCAAGGGAACATTTCATGCAAGAATGGGCTCGAAAACGTACAGAAATGGTACGGATCTAACAGAAGCAGAAGATATTAAGAAGAGGTGACAAGAATACACAGAAAAACTGTACAAAAAAGATCTTCACGACCAAGATAGTCATGATAATGTGATCACTGACCTAGAGCCAGACATCTTGGAATGTGAAGTCAAGTGGGCCTTTGAAAGCATCACTACGAACAAAGCTAGTGGTGGTGATGGAATTCCAGTTGAGCTATATCAAATCTTGAAAGATGATGCCGTGAAAGTGCTGCACTCAATATGCCAGCAAATTTGGAAAACTCAGCAGTGGCCACAGGACTGGAAAAGGTCAGTCTTCATTCCAATCCCAAAGAAAGGCAATGCCAAAGAATGCTCAAACTACCACACAATTGCACTCATCTCACACGCTAGTAAAGTCATGCTCAAAATTCTCCAAGCCAGGCTTCAGCAATATGTGAACTGTGAACTCCCAGATATTCAAGCAGATTTTAGAAAAGTCAGAAGCACCAGAGATCAAATTGCCAATATCCGCTGGATCATGGAGAAAGCAAGAGAGTTCCAGAAAAACATCTATTTCTGCTTCATTGACTATGCCAAAGCCTTTGACTGTGTCGATCACAATAAACTGTGGAACATTCTGAAAGAGATGGGAATACCAGACCACCTGACCTGCCTCTTGAGAAACCTGTATGCAGGTCAGGAAGCAACAGTCAGAACTGTACATGGAACAACAGACTGGTTCCAAATAGGAAAAGGAGCACGTCAAGGCTGTATATTGTCACCTTGCTTATTTAACTTATATTCAGAATACATCATGAGGAACGCTGGGCTGAAAGAAGCACAAGCTGGAATCAAGATTGCTGGGAGAAATATCAATAACCTCAGATATGCAGATGACACCACCCTTATGGCAGAAAGTGAAGAGGAACTCAAAAGCCTTTGATGAAAGTGAAAGAGGAGAGTGTAAAGGTTGGCTTGAAGCTCAACATTCAGAAAACAAAGATCATGGCATCTGGTCCCATCATTTCATGGGAAATGGATTGAAAAACAGTGGAAACCGTGTCAGACTTTATTTTTTTGGGCTCCAAAATCACTGCAGATGCTGATTGCAGCCATGAAATTAAAAGACGCTTACTCTTTGGAAGGAAAGTTATGAACAACCTTGATAGTATATTAAAAATCAGAGACATTACTTTGCCAACAAAGGTCCGTCTAGTCAAGGTTATGGTTTTTCCTGTGGTCTTGTATGGATGTGAGAGTTGGACTGTGAAGAAAGCTGATCACCGAAGAATTGATGCTTTTGAACTGTGGTGTTGGAGAAGACTCTTGAGAGTCCCTCATACTGCAAGGAGATCCAACCAGTCCATTCTAAAGGAGATCAATCCTGGGTCTTCATTGGAAGGACTGATGCTAAAGCTGAAACTCCAATACTTTTGCCACCTCACGCGACGAGTTGACTCACTGGAAAAGACTCTGATGCTGGGAAATGTTGGGGGCGGGAGGAGAAGGGGTCGACCGAGAATGAGATGGCTGGATGGCATCCCGACTCTGTGGACATGAGTTTGAATGAACTCTGGGAGTTGGTGATGGACAGGGAGGCCTGGCGTGCTGTGATTCATGTGGTCGTGGAGTGTCGGACATGACTGAGCGACTGAACTGAACTGAACAAACTAAGAAGGCCATGGTGACCAGAGGTCCAGGTGTCACAGGGATGTGTCTCTCTTGGTCATCCCAGCAGACTTTTGTATGATGAAAGAAAAACATTAAAATTAATATTTTACCATTTGAAAATATTAAAATTAAATAATTTGTCTCAAATTATATTGGAGTGAGTGGTAGTTATGGGAGGCAGACCCAATCAGTTATATTCTCGAATATTTCTTCTTAGGAGTTATACTATCCAGTCTCCAGAGAGTCACTTGGCATCTGCCTGTTATTCTCAGTGCATGTGACTAACATGATAATTTATTCCCAGAACTCATTTCGTAATTTGAGTTCTACATTTGAATTTAATATTCCTATACGGCAGCTCTGCAAACAAAAACAATAAAAAAGAAAAATAATTGCCCCCCTGCCCCCTCCATGAACTGCCTTATATGTTCTAAAACCTTGATAATACCTAATGTACAAGTCCCTGGATATGCAGTCATGGAATTTTCATTGTCTAACCTATTTGACAACCAGTTGAACTCCTATCATGGCCCAGGGGCTGTTAGCAATCTAATTTTCACTGTGAAAGAAAAACAGATTCTACCAAACAAAGACGATAGGAAATGAACCATAATGATACTGCCTATAAGAGAATTTCCCTGTGATTAGTGTGGACATATTTTAGAAAATTATCACTAGATGGAATAGGTTTTCTGAACAATAGAACCATACTATTTCTAGGAGCAAATTTTATCCATGAGGATTACATTTCAATAGTAAAATGAATACAGTACATACGGACCAGATTATCAGTGTATCTGTATTATTTATACCGTTTTCAGAGGATCTGGAGGCCTAGTTTCAGTATTCATTGGACTTGAGTAAGATAATCTAATGCACTTTGGGTAGAAAGCTTTGCTAAAAGGGCAGATGGTCAGAATTCTCAAAAGGCATAAAACCAAGCATACAGGGCACAGTCTTGCAAGCAATAAAGACTCATTGCCAATGAAACCAGCTGTCCCAGCATCTGTGTGTGTTTCCAGTGAATGAAAGAGATGAGGAAACGAGTAGGGAACTCTCAGATACCATGATTCTGCAGCAAGCAGTGATAGAATTATGACTTTAGTCATCTTATTTTGGATCCTGTTTTTTAATACCTGTGACCAGAAGTCTGAGGAAAGACCAGGGACATTCAAGCAGTTCTTTAAAACCTCCTCTGATCTTATCCTATAAGACTTTTTCCATACTATGGGAGGTGGTCTAAAGTCTAAAATGAACAGCTAGACACTTTCTGTACCTAACCACCATAGCATACTCAACGCAATGCAATATAGTTCTGATCTCCTGTTTCACCAGGCCGGGGACAACCCAGGAGCTTCTATGACAGACGTCTTGATGAGATTTTGGTGCTCAGAATAATAGTAGAATTCTAGGGGAAATCTGCAACTAATCTATTTTTAATGTATCTAACAATTTTTGCTTATCAAAAAGCCAGGCTATCACAAAATAGGCAAAGGTGTATTTGTGATTTCCCACTGCAGGTTAGTGATCAAGAATCCTTGATAATGAGGAATTCACACAATTATATCCAGAAAGTCTTTCATAGAACAAAGTATTGCCTATGGGGTGGAATTCACAAAGGCAAAGACCCAGAACCTAGAATTTCAAGTTGAAATGAAATTGTGACCAGAACTTAAGAAAATAGCAAACATTCACCTGCAGGAATAGGTCATTAATTTAGGCTCAAACTAGCAATACAAGATGATTTTGATACTACAACCTGGAGCAAACTAACAGAATTTCTAAATTATTTCCCACTAAGACCAGAATAAAGTCAGTCTTATTATGGCAAAATAGGACACAATTCACTTTAAATCATTAATTTGTGACATCTATAGAGGAAGGCTTGCTCCCTTCTAACTAACTTGCTCCTTGGAAGAAAAGTTACGACCAACCTAGACAGCATATTAAAAAGTAGAGACATTACTCTACCAACAAAGGCTCATCTAGTCAAAGCTGTGGTTTTTCCAGTAGTCATGTACGGATGTGAGAATTGGACCATAAAGAAGGCTGAGCACCGAAGAATTAATGCCTTGGAATTGTGGTGCTAAAAAGGATTCTTGAGTCTCTTGGACAGCAAGGAGCTCAAACCAGTCAATTCTAAAGGAAATCAACTTTGAATATTCATTGGAAGGACTGATGCTGAAAGTTGAAGCTCCAATACATTGTTTACCTGATCCAAAGAACTGACTCATTGGAAAAGACCCTGATTCTGGGAAAGATTGAAGGCAGGAGGAGAAGGAGACTACAGAGGATAAGATGGTTGGATGACATCACCAACTTGATGAACATGAGCTTGAGTAAGCTCCAGGAGTTGGTGATAGACAGGGAAGCCTGGCCTGCTACAGTCCATGGGGTTGCAGAGAGTCGGACACAACTGAGCAACTGAACTGAACTGAACAGAGGAAATAGAATGTAGAGATTAGAGGAAAATAAAACAAGGTCAACAGAATCTCGTAAATTCCTAACCTATTTTGAACTTTACCCTCAATACTCACTCTGAAGTCCCATTTTATGTATTGCTTTTATATCCTGACATCCCAAATATCCAATCCTTGTTGTTGTTCAGTCACTAAGTCATGTCTGACTCTTTGCAACTCCATGAACTGCAGGATGCCAGGCTTCCCTATCCTTCAGTATCTCCCAGAGTTTACTCAAACTCATGTCCATTGAGTCAGTGATGCCATCCAACCATGTCATCCTCCTTAGCACCTTCTTCTCCTACTGTCACTATTTCCCAGCATCAGAATCTTTTCTGATGAGTTGGTTCTTCACATCAGGTGGCCAAAGTATTGGAACTTCAGCTTCAGCATCAGTCCTTCCAGTGAATATTCAGGGTTGCTTTCCTTTAGAATTGACTGGTTTGAGCTGTTTGCTGTCCAAGGGGCTCAAGAGTCTTTTTTAGCACCACAGTTTGAAAGCATCAATTCTTCGGTGCTCAGCCTTCTTTCTGATCCAATTCTAACATCCATACATGACTACTGGAAGAACCATAGCTTTGACTATATGGACCTTGGTCAGCAAAGTGATGTCTCTGCTTTTAAGTATACTGTCTAGGTTTGTCATAGTGTTTCTTCCAAGAAACAATCGTCTTTTAATTTTGTGGCTGTAGTCACCATCCACAATGAATTTGGAGCCCAAGAAAATAAAGTCTGTCACTGTTTCCACTTTGTCCCATCTATACCATGTACCCAATCCTATAGAATTTAAATCAAGTCCTTGAGATAAGTTGCAAAAATAAAAATGACTGATCAAAATTCACAGGGTCAGACAGATAACATTTTGACTGTCATTATTAAGTGGATAATAATATCAAAGGATAGTGACTTTGATCCCAGGCTGTGAAGCAGATGACAATGATAGAGCAGGATACGCAAGACCCACAGGCATGGAAAAGCACTAAAAATTGCAGATTTCTGAGAAAATAGTTATGGCTCCGTTTCATTCAGACAATGGCATAATTGATCGCTGAGATAATTACTGAGTTAATTCACAGTTTTGATGTGCTGGAAAGGCATTTTGACATTGACACAGCAGTTCACACATGATTTCAATTATATTGCACTGAGCCCAAGTTTTCCCATATTCAAGAGTGATATAAGAAAGTTATATGAATTATAATTAGAGTCCGTGTCACATCCTTTCTCTGCAATTTTTTCAAGTTTGCTTCATTTTCTCTGCATTAGGTTGAAATGCCATTGAATTAATCTGAACATACATTGTCCTTCAAATGCTAGGACACTGCTTTTGTCTATGGTCTATATACTTGTAGCTAAATAAATGGATGTTCATAGATATAAAGACTATTAGATAGAAGATTTGTTATTCAGTTGTTCAGTCATGTGTGACTCTTTGTGACCCCATGGATGCAGCACACCAGGTTTCCCTGTCCTTCACCACCTCCCAGAGTCTGTTCAAACTCATGTCCATTGAGTCACTGATGCCTTCCAACCATTTTATCCTCTGTCGTCCATTTCTCTGCCTGCCTTCAATCTTTCTCAGCATTACGGTCTTTTTCAATGAGTTGACTTTCTGCATCAGGTGGCTAAAGTATTGGATCTTCAGTATCAATCCTTTTGATGATTATTCAGGGTCAGTTTCCTTTAGGATTGACCGGTTTGATCTCCTTGCAGTCCAGGGGACTCCGAAGAGTCTTCTCCAGCACAGAGTTCAAAGGCATCGATTCTTCAGCACTCAACTTTTTCATTATCCGCCTCTCACATCAATACATGACTTTGACTATATGGACCTTTGTCAGCAAAGTAATGTCTCTGATTTTGTAAAATGCTGTATAGGTTTGTCATTGCTTTTCTTCCAAAGAACAAGTGTCTTTAATTTCAAGACTGCACTCACAATCTGTAGTGATTTTGAAACTGAAGAAAATAAAGTCTGCCAATGTTTCCATTGTTTCCCCATCTACTTGCCATGAAGTGATGGGACCAGATGCCAGGATCTTCATTTTTTGAATGTTGAGTTTTAAGCCAGACTTTTCAATCTCCTCTTTCACTTTCATCAGGAGACTGTTTAGTTTCTCTTCCCTTTCCGCCATAAGGGTGGTGTCCTCTGCATATCTGAGGCTATTGATATTTCTCCCCACAATATTGATTCCAGCTTGTGCTTCATCCAGCTAGCATTTCACATTATATACTCTGCATATAAGTTAAATAAGCAGGGTGACAGTATACAGCCTTTATGCACTCATCTCCCAATTTTGAATCAGTCAGTTGTTCCATGTTCTAACTGTTGCTTCTTGACCTGCATACAAGTTTCTCAGGAGGCAGGTAAGGTAGTCTGGTATTCCCATCTCTTTAAGAATTTTCCACAGTTTGTTGTGATCTATACAATCAAAGGCTTTAGTATAGTCAATGAATCACAAGTAGATGTTTTTCTGGAATTCTCTTGCTTTTTCTACAATCCAAGAGATGCTGGCAATTTGAATTCTGGCTCCTCTGCCTTTTCTAAATCCAGCTTGTACATCTGGAAGTTCTCTGTTCACATACTGTTGAAGCCTAGCTTGAAGGATTTTGAGGATTACTTTGCTTGTATGTGAAATGAGTGCAGCAATTGTGCAGTAATTTGAACATTCTTTGACATTGCCCTTCTTTGGGATTGGAATGAAAACTGACCTTTTCCAGCCCCATGGCCACTGCTGAGTTTTCCAAATTTGCTGGCATATTGAGTGCAGTACTTTAACAGCATCACCTTTTAGGATTTGAAATAGCTTAGCTGGAATTCCATCACCTCCACTAGCTTTGTTTGTGTGATGCTTCCTAAGGCCCACTTGACTTCACATTCCAGGATGTCTGGCTCTAGGTGACGAATCACACTATCATGGTTATCTCAGATCTTTAAGATCTTTTTTGTATTGTTCGTTTGTGTATCCTGCCACCTTTTCTTAATATCTTCTTTTCTGTTGGGTCCCTACCACTTCTGTTTTTTATTTTGCCTATCTTTGCATGAAATGTTCCCTTGGTATCTCTAATTTTCTTGACAATATTGCTAGTCTTTCCTGTCCTATTGTTTTCCTCTAGATAGAAGACAGATAATGAGTATCACAAGTAAAAATACTAACTTGTCACAAGAAAAAAGAAACTTAATTAAAACAGGATGATTAATGTAGACACAGCTTAAGAACCATATGTTAAAGAACTTGGCCAAAACAACAGCTGAATTCTGTATTCTCAGGAGTTTTTCTGAGTTACCAAGATTATACTAATATTCTATTAAGACCAGTGTTCCATTTCTCTTAAGCCACCTGAAATGAGTTTAAAAATTAAACATATGGATTAGTGAAACTTGGACACTATGTTGTCATACAATTATTCTATTCAATGTGTGGGCTTATCACAGTCTAGATTTTTATTTTATTTACTTATATATGTTTTACTAAAATTCAATGTATTTATGTTGGTTTTTAAAATATCCCCAGCTCCACACATGCTCATATATCAAATTGTCAGTTTATGTTATGTTACTACATTTTTCAAAACCATCCATGCAGAATAGCTTCCTGATTCTTGTTTGTACTTCAGAATAATTTAGCTATTAAGGTAAATTATGGGTGATTTATTTTCTACACAAGAGTAGAGCTATCCATATTGAAAGCAGAACATAGGAAAATCATTACCTTTTTCAGTGAAAGAATTTTAAAACTAGGACATATTTGTGTTATTTAATAAATTTTGAATTAGAAAGGAAAAGATCTAGCTAAAAATCTTTGATGTCTTGATACTGTGTTTGCTTTCACATATTAATAAACATTTCAATATATTTTTAATTAAAAAAATTAAAACATGAAAGTAAATATCTCTTCTAGGGATCTCTCTGTTGGTATAATGGTGTTTTTTTCTCAAGTCAGAACACACTCAGAGAGAAGCATGGTGATGGTAATTAGAGAAAGTCATACCTGGAGACTGTCTACCTGCAGTACTTGCTCCATGATTTCTAGCCCCGTGACATTGTACAGAGTCCTTGCCATCTTCGTATCGAAGTTTCCATATTTGTAAAATCTGAGTAATAATGGGTTGCTGCTGCTGCTGCTGCTGTGTCACTTCAGTCATGTCCGACTCTGTGTGACCCCATAGACAGAAGCCCACCAGGGTCCCCCGTCCCTGGGATTCTCCAGGCAAGGACACTGGAGTGGGTTGCCATTTCCTTCTCCAATGTGTGAAAGTGAAAAGTGAAAGTGAAGTCGCTCAGTCGTGTCTGACCCTTAGCGACCCCACGGACTGCAGCCTACCAGGCTCCTCCATAATGGGTTATTTAGAGAATTAAATGAGTTAATATGTATAAAGCAAAGAAATGACTATTTTGACTGCTGTAGAGCAAAATGAATCTAAGCCACTGATTAGATAGGCATTGTTATATGTAACATAAAATCACATACTCATGTCCTTAAACTTAAGAAATGCATAGTGAGTGCTCAAAGGTTAGATGCTAGCACAGTGGTGAGGGCATTCTCCTAGCAATATATGCAGATTTTATTGCTTTTCCTGAAATGATGGTTTACAGTGCTACCAAAAAAAATGTTCTTTGAAAGAAAAAGCCAACATATCAGCACAACTACATTGCTTTGCTTTTCTAAACCATTCTAAGCCTCAATTTCTTCATCTGCAAATAGGGACAGTATTAGAATCTACACTGTAGGATTACTGTGAGAGGTAAATGACATAATACATTTAAGGCCCAGAGCACAGAGCTTATTGTATGTAAATTTTCAAAATAAAACTTGCTTTCATTACTAACGCAGTTATATAAGACGCTGCTTTCCTAACACATTTCTAATGAAGGACACGACTTATGTGTTTTCCTACAGTTCACAATAATTTCTCTTTTTATTAAAATAATAATATCCTGGTTCCTACTCTTGAACTCTAAGTGGGATATGCTTTTTCCCTGTGAGTATTGCAGATGTTCAGCCAAAGAACTTGAATTATCCACCAGGCCAGCATAGTACAGTACCTAGAATCTCTAAGGAAAGGGAATGAATTATAATTGATAATACAAAGAATGTTCCCATGGCAAAATCTGTTCAGTACAAGGACATATACATGTATATACATATATTCTTAAACTTACGACATGTGTGTCTATGCTTATACTGACTAAACAGTGAGAAACATTATATGTTTTATGTAATTATAGTGTTACATACATTGTCTTTCGATTTAAATAATCAGTTTAGCAATAATACTTGTGTTTACCGCCACCTTCCCATTTCAAAATAAAATTCTGTTAAAGAGTACATTTCAATGGAATATATTTAATATTGTGCATCTGTATATTGGGCAACATCTAGGTATCTGTTTATTTTCATTCTGTATAATCTGATATTCTACCCATATTACATTTTATCGCTTTTTGTGGAGAAACTTATAAAAGCAGATATGTCACTCTGAACCCAATAATGAAGAGATAAAGCGTGTAGAAATGTAGTTTTGTTAATAAATGATTTCAACAATATTATCCTGCCTGTTTAATAGCTTTTTTCTGTAATTGCTAATCAGGAGCATAATTATACTTTTGCACATGACCAAAACATGAGGAATTATTCATCCCTTTTAACACAGATATTTATAAATAATAAAATAAACTTGAATATTACAAGCTATTCTGTAATATTTGATACTTTGGAAAGGTGACAGCTCATTCAGATCTGCTTGCCTCTTTACACTTGGTTTAAAGTAATATTTATTTAGATAACATTCAAAAAACGTTCTGCTATGGGACACAGAAAATATCACTTGCTCTGGAGAAAATATTAATAATACTCCAATTTCTCTATATATTCTTGCAGTATTTTATGGCTCTCATAGATTCTCCACAAACTTAACAGAGAGAGACACTGTGCCCAATTAAAATAAATTAATTAATTTTTTAAAAAAAGAAACTATGAATCAGAGTGATAAAACATCCTGTCCAAAACTACATAGAAGACAAGAGGCAGTAAAATATATATAATAATAATAATCATATCCACAATCCCAGGACTCTGTCCATTGTAAGAAATACCATCAATTTATTGGTAGTATATTGACAGGATTGGAGAAGACTGCACAATAGCCAAAGTGGATATGTAATTACTTAATATGTAATGTATTTACTCAATCTTGCACTCATTTAATGAAAAGTCATTTCACTAAGATTATGACAGATGTGGTAATAGTGAGAAAGCCTTCCATTTCAGTCAAATTTCTTAGGGAAACAAATCAAAAAGGAGTCTTAGTTAAAAGATTTAGATTAGGTAGGTGAAGTAACATTTTAAACGTGAAAGAGATTCAAAATCATTTTCTATCAAACACAGCTAGGAAAAAAAGAGCTTTAGTTCAGTCTTTTTTGCAGAAGGGACAAGCTCTTCTGAGAAAATCCATTCTGTTGTTAGAAATCTCTTTTCATGTTGCCCTTGGGTATATAAAGAAATGTGTTTAAAATAATTTGTTTCTACTACATAGAAACAAATGAGTTTGAGTTTGAGAAGAAAAGCACCCTTTCCTTTGGATATATATTCAGGAATGATAGCTCTTTCTAGGTAGAAGGGAGGGAAGCTACAATTGTTTGCCCCAGTAGTCTGATCTTTAGACCTAATCAATGAAACCATACCTAAAATGGCACAAGAATATATCAATAGTAAGTCAAGGCTATGGTTTTTCCGGTGGTTATGTATGGATGTGAGAGTTGGACTGTGAAGAAGGCTGATCGCCGAAGAACTGATGCTTTTGAACTGTGGTGCTGGAGAAGACTCTTGAAGTCCCTTGGACTGCAAAAAGATCCAATCAGTCCTTTCTAAAGGAGATCAATCCTGGGTGTTCATTGGAGGGACTGATGCTAAAGCTGAAACTCCAATACTTTGGCCACCTCATGCGAAGAGTTGACTCACTGGAAAAGACTCTGATGCTGGGAAAGGTTGGGGGCGGGAGAAGAAGGGGACGACAGAGAATGAGGTGGCTGGATGGCATCACCGACTCGATGGACATGAGTTTGAGTGAACTCCGGGAGTTGGTGATGGACAGGGAGGCCTGGCGTGCTGTGATTCATGGCGTCGCAGAGAGTCGGACACGACTGAGCAACTGAACTGAACTGAACTGAAGAGCAAACTCAGAGCTCCCTTCCTCAAACACAGTGAAAACTCAGGAGGTAAGCACAAAAGGCCTTCTTAGAAGTTCAAACTTGGAACAAAGTGTTATAGAGAAGCCAGGAGATCTACACTGAATATTCACATAAACCATATTTGCAAGTAGCTTTTTTAAATATCCAAGTACAATTGCAAGTCAAAGTCTCCAGAGAAAGGCTAGCCACAGCCTCATCAAGTACCTGAATATTCACTGAAGCCAAAACAAAAAGTAGATTAGAAAAGCCTCTCTCCCTCTCCATAACAATGGCTTAATCAGAAGCCTAAGTGACTTTATTTTGCCCACCCTTCTCTCTGTATTCTGCAAGCTGCTGAACCATTACCTATTGTTTCAAATCAACATGCAAGAAAGAGGAAAAAGCAAACAACATGCAAGAAAGAGAAAATTTCTGTGCTTTGCCATATTAAATATAAAAGATTAAGGTAAAACTAATTTAGAAAATAATTAAAACAACTATAAGCCTAGGTCATCATTTATTTCATGTCAATAGATATGAACCTATGAAAATTTTAAATAATGAAAAAGAAAGATAAGTGTGAAGGGATGTCTTACTTTTGAATGTAAAGGAAAACAGAACCACATTTAGATATAACTATAGAAATTTTGAAGAACAAATAAACAGAGAAATGTTGTAAGTTTGAATATGCCAGTGCCCTCCAAGGAAATACCCTCAGGAAGACCATGGTCTTATACAAATTTGAGATATTTACTTGCTGAAGCAAGGGAGATATCACAACATGAAGGAATGTGGAGTAAGAAAGTCCTAAAAGGGTGTTATAATTGGATTTGGCTTGTGGTGGTAATTTGGGAGAAGAATCTGGAAGCAGGGAATTGGTCTTGATGCAGTGCCCTCAGAAAGTAGGAACCACCTTGTTTAGTCACTCAGTCCTGTCTGATTCTGTGTGACCCCATGGACTGCAGCACTCCAGGCTTCCCTGTGCTTCACTATCTTGGAGTTTGCTCAGACTCATACCCTTTGAGTCACTGGTGCTATCTAACTATCTCATCCTCTGTATTCCCCTTCTCCTCCTGCCCTAGATATGTTAAAATTTTTTATATAGAAAGCAGGGGGGAAAATAGAGTGCGGTAGAATGCAGCTGGTAAACACGAAGCAGTTTCTCTCATTTCTTGGCAGGAGTGAAGATTTAGTCCTTTTTGTGGCAGGCCATGTTGTTGTTTTTGCATGTGTACAGCTAAGATTATGGAGTGTTCTTCTAATGTACTTGGTCCTGGGCACAGAATGCACTTACAGAGAAATGACACAGCCTACTGTGAATGCCATGCCAGCTTCCAGAGGAAAGTAGCCTGTGTTGCTTTTTACTTTCTTAAGAAGTACTCCAAAATGGGAAACCATAGAGAAAATATTATAAAGAGATTAAAAAAAATGAGAGGAAATTATGGCTTTTGAATACTCTAAACAGAGATTTATTTTCTAGTGAGGACAAATTGAGTAAAAACAATTATCAAAGTTAAAAAAAAGGCAACAATTGTGATCCAGGAAGAATAAAAATATCAGCATCACGAAGAAGGTTATACTTAAACAAAAATAATTTGCAAGATATAATGTTTTAACAGAAATTAGAATTTTAAAACCATGACTTCTTCCTAACTACAAAACAAGAAAAATCCAAACAACTTTCATTATCATTTTGCAAAATAACAATGAAAGAAACTAGTCATTGAAAATTAAGAACATATTCAACATGTAGTCAAAAATAAAGATAGAATACTTGTGATGCCATAGTACTTAAATCAGTACAGATTTTTTGCCTGCATAGCCATAGTAGTTGAACAAAATAGAAAGACTGATTGCAATGTTGGGAATATTCATGCATTTACTGTATAATATAGGTAGCATTTTATTCAATGGTAACAGCAAAGGATATAATAATGATAGTGAGAAAATTTGTCAAAATTGGGGGGAATTATAATACAAATGATTCCTATACATCATTTACAGCAAAGTAAATTTCAGTTGAGTTAAAAAATTAAATTTAAAGTAAAAAAGTTTAAAAGGAAGTAGACATAAGTAATTATATCTGATTATGGTAAAGATCTTCTTAAGCATGGAAACAGTGGTAAGAATGAGAAGGATAGACCTGTGAACTGTCTCTTAGAAGTGAAAATAATATAACAATATTTTTATGTGTATGTGTTAGTTTCTCAGCCATATTCAACTCATTGCAACACCATGAACTGTAGCCTGCCAGATTCCTCTGTTCATAGAATTCTCCAGGCAAGAATATTGGAGTAGGATGCCATTTCTTTCTCCAGGGGAACTTCCCAACTCCAGTGATCAAGCCTGGGTCTTCTGCATTTCAGATGGATTCTTTACTGTCTGAGCCACCAGGGAAGCATATTTTTCTGTGTAGTAATAATGAATTTAAATGTACTTTGGCCACCTGATGAGAAGAGCTGACTCATTGGAAAAACCGGTGATGTTGGGAAAGATTGAGAGCAAGAGGAAAAGGAGGTGACAGAGGATGAGATGGTTGGATGGCATCACTGACTCAATGGACTTGAGTTTGAGCAAACTCCTGGACATAGTGAAGGACAGGAAAGCCTGGCTTGTACTTCACGGGGTTGCAGAGTCAGACACATCTTAGTGACTGAACAAAAACAAATGTATAACACAATTTCAAAAACATATTGTGAGCAACTCTTTAAATCATCCCTCTTACCATTTTCCATTTGAGAAGAAATGCATGTATTCTGTATCTCTTATTATGTGGACATTTGCAAATTAATTACCACCAAAAAAAATCAAGGGGCTTTTGTGTTAAGCCTGTAAAAATAAATCTCCTTGACTTCCTAAATTATTTTCAAATACAGGTTAGTATTAGACCAGAATATGTATATGACCAATATATGCCAAAGTTTTGACCTCTAGGTAACTTTTGAATGCTCACATCAGAGGGAATACCTATACACAATTCAATAACATGCACATCTCAATGTGCAATTTATAAAGTGTTTTTTGTGTGTAGTTGGTTTGTTGTTGGTTTACTCATTTACATGCTGTTTCTTTACTTTCTGCACTGGTTTCTTTTTCATCTGCCTCTCCCTAGGATAAGTTGTGGAATCAGGCTACTCCCCACTTCCCACAGTCCCTCTGGAGCTCCTTCAAGGGAGGGGGCTGATAACTTTTGTCTAGCTTGGCTGGACAGTTATTCTTCATCTCATTGCTCTACACATTTCTAAAGAGACCACTTGGTATCTACAACATAATTAAGTCTATCTTTCTCTGATGTAATCTTTCTCTTCCCTGCCTATTTTGTGTCTGAGCTTCTGCTGAGTGCTTTATTAACTTCCTGCTGTAAATCTTCTGAAGGCAGAATGGAGATAATCTAAAATCCTCTTATATGATCATACAATGGGAACGAAGGGAGTCCAAAATTCTCTATCTACAGTGGCTCTATAGATTTTTTTTTTACACACTCTTTTTCACCACAGCAGTCTCCCAACTTCTAATTTTCCATCTTTCTCAGAGGTACTTTTGAGCTTTAAAAACAAAAACAACAGCAACAACCAAAAAAACCCTTAAAATCAGTATGAAATTCTGTACAGAACTTCAAAATACAGCTAAAAGAAGTATCTATCCTAAAGTTTTGCAAGCCAGATTCCACAAATTTCTATTAGATGTATTTTCTATATTAATGACTCATTATCAACACAGTATGATATTTGCACGTTCATAAAAGGATATGTGATAAGAATGCCAGATTAAATATAAAGATATTTAATTTCTTATCCTGGCTCTGTATGAACTGTTTTGAATATTTTGGACTAAAGTTGTTTTTTTTCCCTTTTCTCACATGTGAAATGGAGTTAATGATATCCACCTATCAGTTCAGTTCATTAGCTCTGTCGTGTCCGCACTTTGTGACCCCATGGACTGCAGCACGCCAGGCTTCCCTGTCCATCATCAACTCCCAGAGCCTATTCAAACTTATGTCTATAGCATCAGTGATGCCATCCAACCATCTCATCCTCTGTTGTCCCCTTATCCTCCCACCTTCAATCTTTCCCAGAATCAGGGTCTTTTCCAATGAGTCAGTTCTTCACATGAGGTGGCCAAAGTATTGGAGTTTCATCTTCAGCATCAGTCCTTCCAAAGAACATTCAAGACTGATTTCCTCTAAAATTGGCTGGTTGGCTCTCCTTGCAGTCCAAGGGACTCTCAAGAGTCTTCGCCAACACCACAGTTCAAAAGCATCGATTCTTCAGTGCTCTCAGTTTTCTTTATAGTCCAACTCTCACATCCATACAGGACTACTAGAAAAACCGTAGCTTTGACTAGATGGACCTTTGTTGACAAAATAATGTCTCTGCTTTTTAACATGCTGCCAAGTTGGTCATAGCTTTTCTTCCAAGGAGCAAGCATCTTTTAATTTCATGGCTGCAGTCACCATCTGCAGTGACTTGGGAGCACCCCAAAATAAAGTCTGTCACTGTTTCTGTTGTTTCCCCATCTGTTTGCCATGAAGTGATGGAACCGGATGTATGATGTTAGTTTTCTGAATATTGAATTTGCACTCAGTGCAAATAAATAGAGGAAAACAATAGAATAGGAAAGACTAGAAATCTCTTCAAGAAAATTAGGGATACCAACAGAACATTTCATGCAAAGATGAGCACAATAAAGGACAGAAATGATATGGACCTAACAGAAGCAGAAGATATTAAGAAGAGGTGGCAAAAATACATAGAGGAACTATACAAAAAGATCTTTATGACCCAGATAACCACGATGGTGTGATCACTCACCTAGAACCAGACATCCCGGAATGCGAAGTCAAGTGGGCCTTAGGAAGCATCACTACAAACAAAGCTAGTGGAGATGATGGAATTCCAGTTGAGCTATTTCAAATCCTAAAAGATGATGCTGTGAAAGTGTTGCATTGAATATGCCATCAAATCTGGAAAACTCAGCAGTGGCCACAGGACACAAAAAGGTCAGTTTTCATTCTATCCCAAAGAAAGGCAATGCCAAAGAATGCTCGAACTACCGCACAATTGCACTCATCTCACTCACTAGCAAAGTATTGTTCAAAATTCTCCAAGCCAGGCTTCAATAGTATGTGAAATGTGAACTTCCAGATGTTCAAGCTGGATATAGAAACGGCAGAGGAATCAGAGATCAAATTGCCAACACCTGCTGGATCATCAAATAAGCAAGAGGGTTCCAAAAAAAAAAATCTACTTTTGCTTTATTGACTATGCCAAAGCCTTTGACTGTGTGGGTCACAAAAATCTGTGGAAAATTCTAAAAGAGATGGAATACAGACCACCTGACCTGCCTCCTAAGAAATCTGTATGCAGGTCAAGAATAAACATGTAGAACTGGACATGGAACAATACACCAGTTCTAAATCGGGAAAGGAGTACGTCAAGGCTGTATATTGTCACCCTGCTTATTTAACTTATATGCAGAGTACATCATATGAAATACCAGGATGGATAAAGCGTAAGCTGGAATCAAGATTGCCAGGAGATATATCAATAACCTCAGATATGCAAATGACATTAGCCTTTTGGCAGAAAGTGAAGAACAACTAAAGAGCCTCTTGATGAAAGTTAAAGAGGAAAGAGTTGGCTTAAAGATATACACTTATAGGGAAGAATAAAATGTGATCCTTGATTCATTATGCTTTCTACTTTTACTGTTGCTTTGTTTCAGCTGTGTTCTAGTTCCTCCATTGGTTACTGGGAAAAAAGACCAGTTCTAGGAGATGACAATTTTGTAGAGGATAAATTGAGCAATAAATTAAAATATTGAGTTGGCCTTAGAGTTTATTTGCATTTTTCTGTAACGATTTATGGAAAGGGCTGAATGAACTTTTTGGCTAACCCAATACAAAATGGTAAATATGATTCAGAGATCTTAGTAAAGTAACTTTTAAACTTCATCTAAAAGATATTTAGGAATTTTCCATGTGAAGTAGATAAGTCATTCCAGATAAAGGAGAAACAATGTATAAATATAGAGGTTATAAAAGTCATAGTGTGTAGAGAGGATAATTAGAAATTCAGTGTGGTAAAATTTGAGGAATACGTTAATAGAGAATCTGAAGATAGAAACACAAAGGTAGTTGTGGATCACTTTGTGACAGAGCTATTGTCCTAAGGTAAAATACATTAATTTTATATTGTTAGCCAATCAGTATCACTGGAATGCAATTATCAGCATTTTCTTGAAATATGATTATGGAAGGCAATACGCAAAACACAAAAATTTTGGCATGGAATCCAACAGAAACTTATTAAAATATCTCAAGCAAAAGATAATGGGGGTCTTAAGATGTGGAAGAAAGAAACTATTGAGAGGCTAAAGTAGCCTTTCAATGGATGTGATTAGATTTTTTGACCAACTCTGTGTGAGGAGAGACTGATAAGAAAGGAAGGATATCTTGCAATTTACTGTTTTAAGGGACACAGGGACAAAGCTAATGGAAATCAAGAACATGTCGATTATCTGGCATAATAGTTTACTTTGTGGTTTGGGTGGACCATGTTGAGTTTCAGGAGTCTAGTGAGAGTTTTCATTTGGCTATGTCTGGGTGTTCCTTGGAAGGACTGATGCTAAAGCCGAAACTCCAATACTTTGGCCACCTCATGCGAAGAGTTGACTCACTGGAAAAGACTCTGATGCTGGGAGGGATTGGGGGCGGGAGGAGACCGGGACGACAGAGAATGAGGTGGCTGGATGGCATCACCAACTCAATGGACATGAGTTTGAGTGAACTCCGGGAGTTGGTGATGGACAGGGAGGCCTGGCGTGCTGTGATTCATGGGGTCGCAAAGAGTTGGACACGACTGAGCGACTGAACTGAACTGAAAGTTCGGAGAGAAGTACAGGAGGGATTGAGGTATATTAGAGTCATAGTGAAACTGAAGTTGAACACTGAAATTTAAGTTTTGAAACTGTGATTTAATAAAATTAAATAAAAGAAAACCAAAGGCCAACTGTCAAGACCCAATAGCAATTAAAGGGTGGATAGAAAAAAAATGGAACAAAAATATAGAAAATTATTATTCAGAGTGGAAGGAAAATAATCATGAAATAATTTTGCAGTTAGAAATAAGAGACAATTTTCAAATTAAAAATGGGCCACCATGGCTCGAAGTTACTCTTTTTTAAAAATTTTATTTATTTTAATTGGAGGCTAATTACATTATTGTATTCGTTTTGCCATACATTGACATGAATTTGCCCCAGGTGTATATATGTTCCCCATCTAGAACCCCCCACCCATCTCCCTCCCCATCCCATTCCTCTGGTTCATCCCAGTACACCAGCCCCGAGCATCCTGTATCATGCATTGAACTTAGACTGGTGATTCATTTCACATATGATAATATACATGTTTCAATGCCATTCTCCCAAATCATCCCACCCTCACCCTCTCCCACAGAGTCCAAAAGATTGTTCTATACATCTGTGTCTCTTTTGCTGTCTCCTATACAGGGTTATCGTTATCATCGTTCTAAATTCCATATACATGCGTTAGTATACTGTATCGGTGTTTTTCTTTCTGGCTTACTTCACTCTGTATAATAGGCTCCAGTTTCATCCACCTCATTTGAACTGATTCAAATGTATTCTTTTTAATTGCTGAATAATACTCCATTGTGTAAATGTACCACGACTTTCTTGTCCATTCATCTGCATATGGACATCTAGGTTGCTTCCATGTCCTGGCTATTATAAACAGTACTGCGATGAACATTGGAGTACATGTGTCTCTTTCAATTCTGGTTTCCATGGTGTGTATGCCCAGGAGTGCAATTGCTGGGTCGTATAGCAGTTCTATTTCCAGTTTTTTAAGGAATCTCCACCCTGTTCTCCATAGTGATTGTACTAGTTTGCATTCCCACCAACAGTATAAGAGGGTTCCCTTTTCTCCACACCCTCTCCAGCATTTATTGCTTGTAGACTTTTGGATAGCAACCATTCTGACTGGCATGAAATGGTACCTCGTTGTGGTTTTGATTTGCCTTTCTCTGATTATGAGATGTTGAGCATCTTTTCATGTGTTTGTTAGCCATCTGTATGTCTTCTTTGGAGAAATGTCTGTTTAGTTCTTTGGCCCATTTTTTGATTGGGTTGTTTATTTTTCTGGAATCAAAGGTATTCTTACAGTATATGAACAAACCATTATATCAGGAATGTAGTTTTCTTAAATTCAACAAAGAATAGTGGATTTGTGTACTAAGCACAAGTCTAGTGACCAGGTTTATCAGTGAAAATAAGATCAATATTCTTTATGTATACAAACAAAATTCTTAAAAGAATGAAATAATAGATAAATAAATAAATATGTTATATATCTTGTGAAATGCTTAGAAAAAATAAATTAGGTTATGGAAACATAAGATAACTGTTGGGTTTGTGTGCTAGTATGAGGGCAAGAAAGTTTTCTGCAATCAAGTCACACTTGAATGGAGACAGTAGAAAGGGATGATGGGAAACGTGTTTGTGAGAGTGGTATCTAGAAGAGTGATTTGATCTGAAGAATGTTTTAAAAGAATTCTTCTGGCTACTCTGTGGTTACTTAACTGTAGGCAGATAGAGAGGAAGTTTAATGACTAAGAAGATATTAGGAAGAAAACAGTGAGGGACAATAGCAACTTGTGCAGGTCAGAATTCTTCAGCCTAGATCCTACTGCCATTTTGGATGGCGTAATTGTTGGGGGAAGATGTCTTATGCTTCACAGGATTTTTAACAGCATCCCTGACCTTTACCCACTGGATGCCTGTAGCACCTTTGTGATTTGACTTTCAAAACCATTTCCAGACAGTGCCCAGTATCCCCCAGTTGTCTTTATAGAGCAAAGGGCAGGGATTGAATGTGTAACTAACTAGACATATTTCGAAGATAAAACTGATTAGATTTTTTTTTTTTAATTGGATGTGGACTGTGAGAGAGATTGCCAAGGTTTCTGGCTTGAACAGCTGGAGAATCAAATTGATATTCCTGAGATCTGGAAGACTAAAAGGTGCAGTGGGAATCAATATATCAGTTTTGGCCTTATTAAAGTTGAAAGCAGTTGGATATAAAACTGAAGTTCAGGGGATAGCTCAGGTTGGGTATATAAATTTGGTTGCCAGATGTGTATAGATAGTATTTAAAGCAAAAAGAATGGATGAGCTCCCCTAGGGAATGAATAGAGATAGAAAAGAGATCCAGTGTCTGAGCTCTGAGTTTCTTCCAAGTTGAGAGTTGGGGAAGATAATGAGGTCTTACAATGGAGGCTGAGAAATCCAGTGTGTGTATGTGTTTGTGTGTGTGTACATGAATGCATATTTCCTCTTCTTGGCATCCCACCTTTCATGGGTACAAGAGAATAATGATGGAAAAAACAATCACAGTGTAGTTGCTGGCATGATACTGCTGCTATTTTCTAGAAATTTTTAGTGATACAATGCTAAATCAATTATGTCCACAGAACATTTTTCTTCTCATAATAGCAGCTTCTTCCTATGTAATTTAGTGCTGGCAGCCAACCACAATTCCCTACTCTTTGGCTATATAATGAAAAGGATCTGACCTGAAGTTTTCTGAGTTCAGTAGTTGCTGGCAGCCATAATAACAGACTTGGGGCAAAAATTGGTACATTAAAAAAGAAAAATAAATTCAATATACATAGAAAAGAAGAGAGAAGGGACAGACAAGAAAAGCCTGATAATATCTGATGCTCTGGTTCAAAATCCCTGATGCCAAATGTACCTTTGGCTTTCAGACGTTTTGTTCTGTGACTAAACATATATTCCCTCCTACCAAACCTAAGTTAAGTTAGAATTCACTTGTTTGCAACCAAAATGAGGTTTAGGTTCTTTCTAAAATAATGCAAAAATGAGTAAAGTGTGTCAAATACCAATCAAATATGTATTTTAAAAATATATAGACAAAGAAAAAAAACTTTTGAATTATTCTGTCATTTTGTTTACATATAAAGAATAATTTGCCTGCTTTATTTCTGATTCCAAGTTGAGGACAACCTAGGGAACTCCTAAGTTATCAAAGGCAAATGTCCTTAAAGTCTGTAAAAATAGTTCCCAAATGATAAAGCTACAAATGCTGGAATGGAAGGTACCTGGAGTTATTGTATCCGTTTCTTATTAATATACTCATGTGTAAACATGTTTCATATTATATGGATGTTTAAAATGTCTTTTCATTAGAAAGACATCCTAATGTTTGAACATATTGGGAACCATTGGGTTGAGACATAATTCATGGTGATTTGCTTTCATTTAAAGATGAATGTCAAGCCATGGTGCTTTCAGTTTTATATCACAGAGTTGGTAATACATTAAATTTAGGGATAGGAGTAGATTTCCCAAACAAAAAATATGCCAGGAGTTTTGCACTTCGTGGAAAGGAATCCTTATTTCAAATGCAACTGATTTTTGTGTTTATACTGCTCTTATGCTTTTCAGCTTGGCCTCTTTCCATTATTGATATCAGCATATAGTTTCATCAAAAACATCCACAACTCTGATTACTATTTTCATAATGCACTCTTTGCTGATATTTTTATTAAATAGTAATTCGTAATTATTATGGTTCATAATCTTATAATATCTGTCTTCTTTATTAATGCTAGCATTCACTTTGCCACTCATCATTTTTCATTCTTCTGTTGAAATTGCAGCATGATATAACAGACTGATTAATCCTACCTCTACCACTTACTTAAACTTCCAGTGCCAAGGTCTCTTAGTTATAAAATTAGGATAAACCGTAACATCAAAGTATACATACGAATGTATAAGAATCAAATGAGTCCTGTTTGTAAAAATGTTAAACTCAGGTTAGCTGTGAAAATGTTAGACCTTTAAAAATGTCATTGGATAGGGTATTCAATAAATACTTGCTATTATCTGAAAGACAGATTTATTCCAGAAATATGATTACTTCTTACATACTTAGTAAATATTAGCTAATATGTTCGATTTTCAAAGACTCTGTCTTAGCCACTTTGTCTAATGCCGTTTGACAGCAATCTTAGATATAATGATGGATGGAAGTCACTTCACCCATCTGGTTCAGTTTCTTCTCTCTGAAGTGCTTCCACAGAAATGTTAGTGAGAGAGTTATTGTGAAATTTACTGAAAACTTTAAATGCAATCTAAAACTTTTATCTGTTGATCCTTTGTCCTTTGATGGACTGGAACCTGGTGGTCCAGAGCTGACCGATGAGAAAGTAAAGGAGAGAGAAAGAGGCTGATATTCCTTGGTTTACGCAGAAAGCCAATAAAGCCCCTGCACGGGGCCTGCTCTGTCATGAAGGCCTCAGGCGCTCTCTTGATGGGGTGAGGCACAGAACACCTTCTCGAGAGGGTCTTAGAAGCCTGGGCAGGAAAGTGAACACAGAGAGCCTCTACGCACCAGGAAAGTGAACACAGAGAGCCTCTACGCACCAGTGAAAAAGAGAGAAAGGGAGAGAGAGAGAGACACGGGGCCAAAGCTCTAATGGAGCAAAGGCGTTTTATTCAACATTGTGTAGGTATTTATACTGTCTTACAAGATAGCTACTTTCAGCAGAGATAAAAATCAAAACTTACAAGTTATCAAGGAAACATGAGGTCATCCATATGAAAGAGAGAGTTGTAAATAATCACTTTTACCATATGGTTCATAAAAAGGAAGAGGGTACTTATCACCGTATAGAAAGACTAATGAAGGAAATGCCTGGATTCCTCAGCCCCCCCGGAGAGGCTTCCCTCACTTCTTAATTCACGAATATTCAGGAATTAATAAGAAACAGAGAATTCCTGACAGATCCAAAACAGCACACAGGAAACCTCCTGTTACATGTTTCCTGACACTTACCCATTTTACCACAATAATAACTGCTTGTAAATTTATAGTACAATATCACCACCAGGATAGTGCTGCTGCTGCTGCTGAGTCGCTTCAGTCGTGTCTGACTCTGTGCGAGCCCATAGATGGCAGCCTACCAGGCTCCCCCATCCCTGGGATTCTCCAGGCAAGAACACTGGAGTAGGTTGCCATTTCCTTCTCCAATGCATGAAAGTGAAAAGTGAAAGTGAAGTTGCTCAGTTGTGTCCGACTCTTGGTGACCCCATGGACTCCAGTCTACCAGGCTCCTCCATCCATGGGATTTTCCAGGCAAGAGTATTTGAGTGTTGTGCCATTGTCTTCTCCAACCAGGATAGTGACATTGATATAATCTATCAGTCTTGCATAGATGTCCCTAGGATTACAAATATTTACTTGTGTGTCTGCATGTGTGTCTTTAGTTCTATGCAGTTTTATCACATGTGCAGGTTTAACAAATATGAAGGTTTACAAACTTCAGTGGCCACTGGTATTTCTTTCCCTTGTGCCCATTTCTACCATCGTGGTTATCTGGGACATGAAGATTTTTTTTTTAATAGTTTTTCTGTGCCACCTTTTCTTTATATCATCTGCTTCTGTTAGGTCCATACTACAATTTCTGTCCTTTATTGTGCCCATCTTTGCATGAAATATTCCCTTGGTATCTCTAGTTTTCTTGAATGGATCTCTAGTCTTTTCCATTCTATTGGTTTCCTCTGTTTCTTTGCACTGACCACTGTGGAAGGCTTTCTTATCTCTCCTTGCTATTCTTTGGAACTCTGTATTCAAATGGGTATATTTTTCCTTTTCCCTTTGCTTTTTGCTTCTCTTTTCACAGTTATTTGTAAGGCCTCCTCAGACAGCCATTTTGCTTTTTTGCATTTCTTTTCTTGAGGATGATCTTGATCCCTGTCTTCTGTAGTGTCACGAACCTCTGTCCATAGTTCATCAGGCACTCTATCAGATCTAATCCCTTGAATCTATTTCTCACTTCCACTGTATAATCATCAGGGATTTGATTTAGATATTATTACTTGAATGGTCTAGTGGTTTTCCCTACTTTCTTCTATTTGTCTGAATTTGGCAATAAGTAGTTCATGATTGAGCCATAGTCAGCTCCCAGTCTTGTTTTTGTTGACTGCATAGAGCTTCTCCATCTTTGGCTGCAAAGAATATAATCAGTCTGATTTTGGTATTGACCATCTGGTGACGTCCATGTGTAGAGTCTTCTTTTGTGCTGTGGGAAGAGGGTGTTTACTATGACCAGTGCATTCTCTTGGTGAAACTCTATTAGCCTTTTCCCTGCTTCATTCTGTACTCCAAGGCTATATCTGTCTGTTACTCCAGGTATTTCCTGACCTCCTTCTTGACTGAGTATAGATCTATTTTAGAGAGTCTGAAGTGATAATGTCCAACTGATAAAGTCTGAGGCCATATTATAGTAAGCCCTGAAATCAAGTGTGAGATTCTTATATGGAATCACAGACCCAAGTCAACATATTAAGCTGGATGAGATGGCAGGCACACTTATTTTATTGATTCCATTCTATAAGACACTGTGAGACTGAAACTCACCAGGCGTAAATGAGCATGTTTTTAATCTACAAAATCTTTTTATCAAATCTTAGCTAAAGAATTCATTTTTATGATTATATTTTAACCAATATCCCAAACAACCCCTGAACACAGAGATTGTGGGTGGGACTTATAAAACTGCTTGTGAAGATACTGTTAAATTGCTGTGTAATCAGGGTCTGATTGGGTCTGATTGTGAAAGCTCTCTTTAATGAATACAAATGCTTTGCTAGACTGTTCAAATTCCTTCTTATATTATTATGTATTCACTATAAAATGCTCCTTTTTGAGACACTGAAAAACTTCATCTATTTTCTTTTCAGGCTCACATGCATGAATTTTCAGTTTAAAAAATGTTAAAAATAAATGACATTAATGGACTTTCATGGTTCCTTTTAAAAATAATTAACTGGTAAGCTGGGACACAAGTATTCAAACAATTGGTCATAATTATATAGTATCAAGTGTCCTCTTATCAAATAGCTTACACAGCTTATCTATACATATGTAGGTCAAATCATGCTCCACAAGCAAAAGGTGGGAACACTAATGTTGATAAATTTTCTTTGCATTTGAAGAAGAATATGAACTTTAGCTAAACTTTTCTTTCTAGTCCATAAACTATAGATTTATGACACAGAATTTATGGTAATACATCAAATAAAGAAATGTTATGTGTCTATGGTCAACAGGATTGTGATCCTGGTGGATTAACTTGATATTGCTCAGATAAAGGAGAATCACAGTTAGACTCTTTTAAAATATTACCAATAAAAGTGATTCACATAGACCTTTACTATCAGTGATTTTAAATTTACCAATTTAACGTACTCTCTTTTCTGTAAACTTTACCCATCCTCTAAGATCCCCATCTTCTTTGGACTTTTGAGGAAATTTCTCCCCAAGTTTTATACCCTTCTCTAGTGAATTCTTGAGGTCCATTCACCCCTGCCTTCAAAGGGATGAATGCACCTACATCTTCTAAGTCTTGATTCTACCACCTAGAATAGATCCAGATTTCTAATCTCTGCCCTAATGGTCATCCTCCACATTGCTCCTAGCCACTGCTCAACAAGAACTTCTTTCCTGGAATGAATATAATATCTAGAATGTAAGTTGTTCATAAAAAAATAGGATAATGTCCATTTAGAGCACTTAGCTCAGTTACTGACAAGTAAGAAGAACTCCCTGCACTATCAGTTTCTTCCATTCTCTGATTTTCCTTTCAAGTCCAGACTTTACAAATAAATGTCTAGAGCTATTTCATCCATTTTTTTCATCAGCAGTTTTAAATCTGCTTTACTATCACAAGCTCTGCAAAAATATCTTTATCTAAAATCGCTGGTGACCTGACTATTCTCAGCCCATCTGTTCTAAGTCTTCTCTCCCTGGGCTTTCATATGCAGTTCAGACACAATTGTTGTGTTTTGTTTTGTTTCCCCTGAATAGCTCTTCTTTGGTTTCCATTACTCTGTTTTCCTTTTCTTACACCATACTCTCTGCCTGTTCTTACTGTGTCTTGAGAATTCATTGGCTTGTTAAATATGATTTTTGAACAGTGTTTTGAGGCTGATAGGAGAAGAAAAATGGCAACCCACTCCAGTAGTCTTGCCTGGAGAATCCCATGGACGGAGGATCCTGGTGGGCTATAATCCATGGGATGGCAAAGAGTCAGACATAACTGAGCAACTAATACACACTTGAGGCTGATAAAGAAATAACTATGAAAGTATACAATTTCATTGGATTACTTCACTTCTGTACCTTACTTTTATGTATCTGTAAAATCCAGTATTATTCAGATCTAAAATTCTTCTAGTGAAAATAGGGAACTGTTGAGAACAAATTTGTTTTCAGTTTTCATCCAAAATTCATCATTCAAATGTCACGTAATTCATTTAAAGAGATGGATCATGTCCTAGGAAATCTGACCAACAATATAAGGAATATAAAAAATGTAAAACTACTGATACAGTGGGGAAATCAGACACAGATTTGTCCTCAGAGCATCACATTCCTATAAGAATCCTCCAAGTGGCTCTTTGAACTTCACTTGAATATCATACATCAACTTAAATCTTTCCTTCTAACTTTGACCAATCTCAAATTACTCTTTTTAATTAGTGTCATCAGCATTACTCTCCTTTAGCCAAAATGAAATATTAATTTATTAATTCTAAACATATTCATAAACACTAATGGACTCAATTTTCTTTTAAATATTTTTACTCAAAATCTTAAATGTACAAGTCTTCATAGAAATACAATTATTGATTGATTCAAGACATATTAATAACACCTATATGAGTAGTTCTAAGTGATAAAGGAGAGGGTCAGGAAAAGTGTAATGGGAGTACAAGGTTAAAATTCACTTGCTGCTGCTGCTAAGTCACTTCAGTCGTGTCCGACTCTGTGTGACCCCATAGACGGAAGCCCACCAGGCTCCCCCGTCCCTGGGATTCTCCAGGCAAGAATACTGGAGTGGGTTGCCATTTCCTTCTCCAATAAAATTCACTTAGGAAGGAAAAGATTATACCAAGTGAGAGAAACTTAGAGGAGGACTTGGAAAATTTCTGAAGTGAATGAAGAGCTAGATTCTGAGTTTGGATCAGCCTACAGAGTAGCACATAGAGTGAGAGCCACAAGAGAAGCACACAAAGAGGATGGTTCACTGTGGCTGGGCTAATTCTAACATAGCTCCTTTTACTGTCTGCCCCCTCCCTGCACCAATGAAAAGGTCACTGATCATTATCCCCATTGTGATAGGTTTAATTATGATGTTTTACTTAATCTTCCCCATAAGTTTTTGAGATATCACTGTTATCTCTATTTTATAGGTGAGGAAGTTGGAGTTCAGAGTGTTTAAGTAGCCATGATTCAAATTGTGATCTCAGATTTTCACATATAATGCTAATGACATTATTTTATTTTATAGTCATGTGCGTTTTAGTCACTGAGTCATGTCCAATTCTTGTGACCCCATGGACTGTAGCCTGCCAGGCTCCTCTGTCCATGGGATTCTCAAGGCAAGAATACTGAAGTGGGTTGCCATATCCTTCTCCAGGTTTATAGTCATATAATAAGCAAATAAATACACACCCCCAGACATATATATTTACCTACATATCTTCTTCCACTTCCTTACTGCCAACCACTTAGTCCAAACCCTCATGTCTTTATCTTGTTTTCTACAGTTTTCTTCACTTCTGTAGATAGAATTTTAGATCTGGATAATACTAGAACAAACCACTTTTTAGATACAGGTGTGTTCTCACCACGTTCTGTTCATCCTAAGTGCTGCGCTGTGCTTAGTTGCTTAGTTGTGTCCAACTCTGTGCGACTCCATGGACTGTAACCCGCCAGGCCTCTCTGTCCATGGGATTCTTCAGGAAAGAATATTGGAGTGGGTTGCCATGCCCTCCTCCAGGGGATCTTCCCAACCCAAGTCTCCCACATTGCAGGCAGATTCTTTACAGTCTGAACCACCAGGGAAGCCCTATTCATCCTAAGCAGTTTCACTAATCATGTCCTGTCAGCCTCAACCTCCCACAGGAGAATAAAAGTTTGAACATGGTAAGACCTTTAAATGAAATTGGCCTAAGCTGCTGAATTCCTATCTGATTGCTACCTAAGCTCTCTCCTCATCTTGAGTCAATTCTCCACTCGCTTTTCACAGGTTTCCCTGCTGGCTGGACTGCTTTTCATATCATTCAACAAGTCATTGTTTTCAGTCTCCCATCGTAGGCTGTTTTCTCTGGTTATAATGCAAATTGAATTTTAACAATATCATTTACTTGTCCTCTCAAATCTGGTAACCCTGCTTCACAGTGAGTCTCATTTCTTTTCTATAATGTGCACCCAATGAAGAAAAGACCTGTTTGTGACTTAGTTAATGCTGCTGTTCCATGCTACCAATTCTGTACACAAACAGGAAGCACTTAATATACCCTGGCTAAATTCATTACAAACATGCTGTTCAAAGTCTCTGAAAGTTGGTACTAATTTGCCTCTATACGTTGGCCCATTTCTAGTATTATCTTTTTGCTACTCACCTTAGACATTTACAGATGTGTTCATGCAAACCTATGAACTTTACTCCCACCGCTGCTTGAAAATGCCTCAGTTCAGTTCAGTTCAGTTCAGTCACTCAGTCATGTCCGACTCTCTTTGACTCCATGAATCACAGCACGCCAGGCCTCCCTGTCTGTCTACACCATTACAAATTTAAAACATAAGCTTCTGCTGAAGCCATATATGAGACCCATCTGTTCCATGTTGTCTTTTTATAAGTACTTCTGATCATCTCTAAGTTCAGTTATTATGCTCAAACTCAACACACTCAAAATTCAAAGGAAAAAAAATAGTTTTAAAGAAAAACATTTGGAAGTGTATGAGTAAGAAACTGAAAACATACATTCTTCTTTTTAAGTTCCTGCCAAGGTAACTGTTGTCCTTTAAGGAGTTTGCATTTATCTGCAACAGGTTCAGTTTAGTCCTGAGGTGTCTTGTATGTGTGTATGTGTGTGCGTGTGTATCTGTTGCTGGGGAGAGAAAACGAACTGATAATAGAAAATACTGACTCTCTGTTAGACATTTTCCGGAATACCAAAACATCATATAATCAGAGTAGAACTTCATGTTTCATTTGCTAATCACATAAAGGTCTATACACTTGAATGCTGAAAATTTTATTGCAATAAAAATGATCTTATGATCAAAATAATCTGTTCTTATTAGTGTTTTGACTTTATAGCTAAGATATTCCCAACTTGAAACAGAGCTTATGAGAAGAAAAAAATATTCCTTATCTCTTATTAGGCATCTTTCATACCCTAGTTAATGAAAATTACAAATTGCGAGAGTATTTTGATTAGTTAACTCTTAAAATTATTTACTCATGTATGTCAATTTTTTAGTAAGAAAATACATTTCTTCCTTTTAAAATACATTTTAAACATTAACAATATTGGTAATATTCTTTATTTTCATCATTTTTTTTTCCATTTGCCAACCCCACAATTCTAAAGCATTAATCATTAAATAACTCAGACACTTTAATGAAGATATAATGTGCCATGTTGAGGTCACTCCACTCCTCAGTTACTAGAACTTTTATTGCTGCAACTATTCAGGTCCTGCATTCTGTCATTATTTGGGCTTTATCAGCAATTACAGACAGATTCCTGAGGAAGTTACTCTTAAATCTACATTTTTTTTTTATATCAGTAAAGTTTGCATAAAATGAAGAACACCAGTTGAGATGGTCTTTGCAATAGGTTCGGAGTCCAAAGAATAATACTCACTTTCCCTAAGATGCATAAAATTAGAATCTCTTGGTCCAGAGGAGGGCCACAGAGGGAACGACAAGATACAAACAGTCCAGAGAGAATACCACCAGCATTTCTTTAAACTGGGCTATTTTTGTCCTGGGTTTGTCCTCTGTTATATAACAAGTTTTACAAATTTTACACCAAGGAACAAGAAAATTTCAGCATTCTAACAATAAACTTTATGTCATTCTGTATTTAATACCTCTCCCTAGATTTTTGTTTAATTTTTTAATTTATATTTCAAACAACCAAGCTAATTCTGAATTATTTGTACTGCTTTGTACAGAAATGGTTTTGGTTAGCTTAATGTTAATGTTTTCAAAATATTTTTTGGGGGGATTTCTATGCTTTCAATATGATGTTCTGATAACTGCAATTCATAATTTCATATCTCTCTTTTTGAAAGTTTTTTGGAAATATTTGCCTAATATCTTTACTACAAAAAGCATTTGCTCTATATTTTGAATTTTGTGTCTATAAATAAAGTATAACTGTACAAAGCAAGGGCTTCCCAGGTGGCACTAGTGGTAAAGAACCCACCTGCCAATGCAAGATTCATAAGAGATACAGGTTCAGTCCCTGGGTTGGGAAGATCCCTTGGTCAGAGCATGAAAACCCACTCCAGTTTTCTTGCCTAGATAATCCCATGGACAGAGGAGCCTAGAGGGCTACAATTCATAGGGTTGCAAAGAGTCAGACACAACTGATATGACTTAGCACATACCCCACACACATACAAAGCAAACATATAATTCTTATTCTTTGCTACCTTTAAATATCAGAATAGAACAAGCCTGCACTTTGGCATTTGTCATGATAGACTGATGGTCTCAATGTTCCATTGTGGGCAGGACTTTGACGAACAGTCCTAGCCTTTGATCAATGTCAGGATCTTACATTTGTTAGATTGGTGACATCACTTAATTATTTGATTGCACATAGCAAAATCCCCAGACACCATTTACTGCTTAATACTCTTTGAGAATTTTACCTTTATATTCAATGATATTATAACCCTTCATAGAGATAGTATCTGATATGCAACATATTACAGATTCCAGATTTATGAAATTAAATATATATTGAAACACTTCAGTTTGAAACCTTAAGTTAAAGATCTAACTGAATGAAGTCCTCTGTAATTACTACAGTCGTATGTTTCCTTAAAACACTACTGTTTCATTTTTCTCCCACTTATCTCCAAAATCTTATTATAAGATTAAGTATTACATAATTACTTGTACTAGCTAAATGTCATCAATTTGGCAATGTTTTAATTCTCATAAAATCAATAATGAATATTTGACTGTGTCATCCAGTTCTGGCCAGAGTTTGGAAGAAAGCTCTTTTTCTTTTATTATCCACTTTTATTTTCTTCTATTAAGATCTTCTACTAAGATTATATTAAAATTGAAAAAACTAGAATGTTGTTTTCTTAATTAGTCAGTTGTGCCAATTATCTGCAATTCTCTTACCTACCTAATTAGAATAGCAATTAATGATTATACTTTGAATGATATGGCAGTTTATGTGGATATATTTCTTAAAAACAAACTTGTATGTAAGTTATGTTTTGTGTGAATTAGGCCATCTATAAATACAAGTCGAGGAGGTAAGATTATTTTATGGATCACATTTTACTATTTAAATAATCTATGAATGTGTGGCTCAAATGGACTTAGGAATCATCTGGTTCAAACACCTTATATATTATTTCACTAAATATTTATTTCAGGACTTAGTTCTGTAAATGAGAAAATGAGCTCTGAGACAAAAAGTGATTTGTTGTCCAAGGTTGATGAATAAGTCAGCCACAGAGCCAACAGAGGAAAGTAATATATATTGAGCAATTTCTACATACCAGAAGTTGTGCACAATGGCTAATATCCAAGCTATTCTTTACTTTTTCTCACAAATCTGTGAAATATTAAGAATATACCCATTTTGAAATTATAGAGAGACTCACACCGAGCACATGAGGTATCTGAATCAAGCCTGCCTGGATGGTATAAAATGGAAATTGGTTTTCATTTCTGTATGAAAGCAAAGCCCTTGATCTTACACACACACTACACACACTGAAGTCACTCAGTTGTGTCCAACTCTTTGCGACCCCATGGACTGTAGCCCACCAGTCTCCTCTTTTCATGGGATTTGCCAAGCAAGAATACTGGGATGGGTTGCCATTACCTTCTCCAGGAGATCTTCCCGACCCAGGGTTCAAACCCTGGTCTCCTGCATTGTAGGCAGATGCTTTACCATCTGAGCCACCAGGGAAGTCTTAATCATACACAATGTGATACAATTCATAGGTGATATACCTTAAAGGAATTTGGCTAGGAAACAAAAAGGACAGGGAAGAAAAATCACATGGGTGTGCTTTAGTCTTAACTCATCTTCTTGTCTAGTAGCTAAGGAACTTGCCAGTACAGAAGAGCCAAGGAAGATCATTTTATTCTCCACTTCCTCCTATCATTACTGCTGCTATTACTACTACTACCACTATTATTACTGAAGCAATGCTATAATAGCTTAGAAGTTTTGAGCACAGTGACTTCCAGGCAGGCTTCTAAGTTCTTTTCACTTAAAACTTACAAACATCATATGAGGCAGAAAGTGTTGTTATCCCTTTTTTATATAAGAGGCCAGTACATAAAAGTTAAATGGGTTGCTTGAGGATATGGTGGATAGATGTTACAGTCACATGGCAAATTGTGGTAGAATGCCAAGAGACCCTACAGTAGAAATGACCACCGTGTAAGATCAAAATTGTCCTCATGCATATCATATACTCAGAGAAACACAGAATCACTTCCTTGGATTAAACTGCACTTCTGCTGCTGGTTAAGGCCATCCGTTCCGTTCCGTCACTCAGTCGTGTCCGACTCTTTGCGACCCCCTGGACTGTAGCCTACCAGGCTTCTCTGTCCATGGGATTCTCCAGGCAAGAATACTGGAGTGGGTAAACGTTTCCTTCTCCAGGGGATCTTCCCGACCCAGGGATCGAACCCGGGTCTCCTGCATTGGAGGCAGACGCTTTAACCTCTGAGCCACCAGGGAAGCCCCGTTAAGGCCATAGATTTGATCAAATTTTATTTGAACTTTTTAAAGACTTTTTGAATTTTCTGTGAACTGGAGATAATACTGATTTCATATGATTATGTTTAATATTAAACTAAATTTTAGGCATTTCAATCATAATTTGTCCATGGTGCATATTAAAAAACACAAAAATTTATGAGAATATGCAGATTAGTAATACAATTAAGTAGGGGCATGTTTGTGTGTGTGTGTGTACATGCGCATAAAGTTCTTAGTTTACCTGTGTGAGAAATTGACACTTCTTAAAACACTTTGGAATGATATTCCATTATATTCCTCACCTCACACTTTAGAGAGGTATACAGGATGTGAGTAAGGAAATAGAATACAAATGAATAGCAAATGTTAAAGTAGTATATTAATATTGCTATAAAAATTGTCAGGAAAAATATATATGCTGGGGACTACAAGACTTGCCACCCAAACTACTGCCTTTAAAATGAGTTATGTCATTTCAGAGTACAGTTCAAAGATGAGATTACAAACACAAATGAACAGTTTTCCTATCACGAAACCAGCCTCTTTGGAACTGTAAAATTATTCATGAGAAAATTTTAAATCCTTTTAGATATACTTCCAAAAACTTCATGCCATTTCAAAAAAGTTCTCAAAAATAAAGTGAACCAAAAGCTACTTCCTAGCCTTCCTTGTTTATTAAATATCTTTACATGAAGTGCCTTGCATAGAATAACCAGATTTATAGCAATTTATAAGTCAATTCATTGTAACAGCCAGGAAACCAAGATGATTAATGTGTATCTCTTAATATATTCAAAGTATTGTGTCTACATGCAAAATATTCTTTCTCAATTCTGCGTTTAATATATGCCACACCTTGCCAAGTACAAAGATTGAATCCTAATAAAGTATAGAATTTATCAGAGTAATATAAGGCAGCATAGCTTTTTATAACAAGGACCTTCAAGGAACATGAACTTTAACTATGAAATATTGTTTCTTACATTCAAACATATGTCACAAAAGCTTATGGAACAATGTGATATCTTCTTATTAAATGTAATTTTTCAGAACTGAAGTATAATTTTCTTCACAGAGTTTATGAACAGTTGCCGTGTTTTCTTATAGTCTTCACAATTTCAATAAAATATTTTAAAAGCTCCTAAATCTGGAAAAAAAAAAGGGGGGAGGGTGTGGAGAAATAAAGACAAACTTAATGAGCCCCATCCAGTATAGAAAGTAAGTTTTGATTCATGCTTTTGTATGTCTCAATTTCTTCATGAAGCTTCAGTGAAAAAAAAAAATTATAATAGGTTTTATATATAAATTATTATTATGGAGCAAATCAATAATATATTAATTCATTAATTATATATGGATTTTTTAAAATGCATGGCACACTATTATTGCTATCCAGTACTATTATTTTTCCATAGCACTCACAAAAGACTGATCTGTCATAGCTAAGTTTGGGGAAGAAAACTAAAGGATTAATTGAATACTTGTGGGAAAAAAAGTGAATGTTCAGATTTGGAGAGACTGCCCCATCTCCCCTAAGCTCTTCTGAAAATGTGTCATAATTCATTACTGATGTTGTTTCTGAGGATGTAAAGTCAGATTTTAGTCCAATTAAGGAATAGAAATGTACCGTTGTTATAAAACTTTGATAAGGAGATTCTGTTTGAGTAAAGTTATTAAAAAATAACTTAATAGAAAGGTCAGTTGTTGCCTCAGGCAATGGATGGGAATGCTGACCTGGAAAGGGCAGGAGAAAATGTTTTGGGATGATGGAATTATTCTATAACTTCATTAGAATGGAGAGTAAACACATTTTATATATATGCATATATATGTGTGAATATACACACATGTATATGTGCATGAATGCACACATGTGTATGTATGTATATGTATATGTGTGTGTGTCAAAACTCATCAAAATAGATGCATAGAATGCATACATTTTGTTATATGTAAATTATATATCAAAATAGTGGTTAAAAAAAATAAAACTCCACAAAAAATTGAATGCATAGTATGTGCCAAACCAGCATGTAATTCCTCAGTTCTAAATTTAGATACAGTTTGAAAAATAACCTAATAGAAACAATTGCCTTTCTGTAGCTTGGAGTATTGAGAAATATGTGCCTCTCCCTTTGATGATAGCATTACTTTGGTGATAATCTGAATCTGTCTCAGGCAGACTTTATTTAGTTCTTTGGTGCTCACATGGGCAGAACACTCTACCAAGTTTGGGGAGAGGGCATAAAAGAAATAAAACCCACGGTACTTGCCTTCAAAGATTTGACAATTTAGTGGAAGATTAAAAAGATTTAGCAACCTTTTAAAAGCAGGAAATAAATGAGAGCAAATTAACATGGCACAGCTACTGTGCAGGTTCTGAAGTGAAGTAAACAAAAAAGCAATCAGAGTGAGTCGGAGATGATCAGAAGAATTGCCACAGTGATTTGTATTTTCAGCCAGGTTGTAAAGGGGATGAGAGACAGTTTGCGGCGGAAAATGAGGGAGGCTGTTTTTAGACAGATGGGCACATTGAAAAGCAGTTTCTAGTGTAGTTAAGAAAGAGCTGTCCATGCTGTATTCAGTTGTCTCCTCTGAGGACTATTGCCTACATGTCTCTAACCCCATCAAGATTCCATCCACAACAGTAGGAGCAAAGGAGGTTTATAGGCCCCGGGGGATTCTGAATCCTCTTGCTGCTCTGAAGTAGAGCATTTCTATTATTCTTTTTTTTATTACAGCTGAGTAAAAAAGACATTTTACAAAACATATTAGTTTATAAAAATCTATTGGAAATAAAACAGCAATAACAATTTCTAAAATATCTTAAAACCTTTTCTGAGTAGAGGATGACTTTAATCATAGGACAATTTACTGATATAATGCATTGAATAATACACGGTACCTTGTCTCCTTCCTTACCCAATCTGGCAACTCCCCAATCTGAATTATTTTCAGATTTTTCCAGTGCTTCAGATGAGTTCACTCAGATGCATCAGTTCGGTTCAATTCAGTTCAGTTCAGTCCCTCAGTTGTGTCCGACTCTTTGCAACCCCATGAATCACAGCACGCCAGGCCTCCCTGTCCACCACCAACTCCCGGAGTTCACTCAAACTCATGTCCATCGAGTCAGTGATGCCATCCAGCCATCTCATTCTCTGTCGTCCCCGTCTTCTCCTGCCCCCAATCCTTCCCAGCACCAGATTCTTTTCCAGTGAGTCAACTTGTCACATGAGGTGAGGTAACTTAGATGCATAGTGCTTCTGAATACTGAGTTCAGTCCCCCCGCTTTTATAATCTCCAGGTTCGTCTGCAGTACCCAACCTCTTCCCAGTGTTGCTTTTTTCAACAGCTTGTCTTTTATTTAGATCTCTTTGAGTACAAGGAATAGAGAGCTACTCAAACTTTCCAGACAGAGGGGTGTTCATTGCAGCGAAGTGCCATAGTACAAATGGCATGTTTCAACTATTTAGTACACATGACATATGTATTTGGGTATAACAAATATTATATTATGGCTTCCCAGGTGGCTCAGTGATTAAAAAAATTCACCTGCCAATGCAGGAGATGCACGTTTGATCCTTGGGTCAGGAAGATCCCCTGGAGAAGGAAATGGAATCAACTCCAGTATTCTTGCTTGGAAAAGTCCATGGACAGAGGAACCTGGCAGGCTACATTCCATGCAGTCACAAAGAGTCAGACACGACTGAGCAACTAAGCACACACACACGAATATTATTAATATATTGTAAATATATGTTGGTAATATATCAGTTATGTGTAACCAGGATAATGATTCTGTTTCTCAGACAAATGATGTGCTAGAGGGAACTCAAAAAGTTGTATTTGTATTAGATATCTGAGAATCAGCAAGATAGAGTTTATGGACTGGAATGACCAATCTAAGAAGGAAGACAGTGAGAAAAGCATTATCCAGAAATAATGTATAAAAGTGTACAGCAGCAAGTCTTAAAGAGTGTGGGGACGTTTTGGGGAGGGAAATTAAGTTTAAGTAGTGGGCCAAGAATGAGTGAAATTTAATTTAAAAGTGAATGAAGATTATTTTAATAGTGCTACAACAATTAGCTCCTCCAAACAGCTTTTTCATTTTTCTTTCTTTTTTGCTGAACTATTTCACAGGAACAATGGAAAATCTCCAAACATTCAATACAAAGGTTGACACCAGAGATTTCAGCACCACTGTTAGGAAATTTAATAGTATTTTTATAATAATTCTTTAGGTTTAATATGGTAAACTCACTGATTCATTCATTCAGTATGAGCTCATTAAGCATCTCCTATGTTTCTGACATTACTGTAGGTGAGAGAAAGCAAGAGTGAACAGCTAAGTGTACCAGATATGCTAGTTTTCCAGGGACTGCCCAGTTATAGCACTGAAACTCCCATATTTTGAGAAAATCCTAGTTTCACACAACTGAGAAGATTTGATCACCCTCAGAGAGAATGCTCAGCTTCTTATGTCTTCATAAAACTTAAATTCCAGATGAACATACAGATTATAAATACATGGTTCAATATGAGTGATTCATGTGTGCATTCACACTCCGTCATGTTCAACTCTTTGTTACCTCATGGACTGTAGCCTACCAGGCACCTCTGTTCACAGATTCTCCAGGCAAGAATATTAGAGTGGGTTGCCATTTCCTTCTCTAGGGGATCTTCCCCAACCAGGGATCAAACCCATATCACTTGCATTGGCAGGCAGATTCTTTACAAACTGGGCAACTCAGGAAGCCCTCTATATGAGTGAGGTGATAATAAATGCAATATAAAAAATACAGCATGATGATGTAAAAGAGAAAAGCAAGGGCTGGAATATTGACATTATTCAAAGAAGACCTCTCTAAGAAAGTGATATTTAAGCAGGAACTCAAATAAATGAAGGATAGAGCTTGACAATGCCAAAGAATGTTCAAATTACTGCACAGTTACATCTCACACACTAGCAAAGTAATGCTCAAAATCCTCCAAGCTAAGGAATCAACCTGCCTGACTTCAGACTACACTACAAAGCTACATTCGTCAAGACATTATGGTACTGACACAAAGACATATAGATCAAAGGAACAAAATAGAAAGCCCAGAGATAAATCCACACACCCATGGACACCTTATCTTTGACAAAGGAGGAAAGAATATACAATGGAGAAAAGACAATCTCTTTAACAAGTGGTGCTGGTAAAACTGGTCAACCACCTGTAAAAGAATGAACCTAAAACACTTCCTAACACCACACACAAAAATAAACTCAAAATGGATTAGCTATCTAAATATAAGACCACAGACTAAAAAACTCCTAGAGGAAAACATAGGCAAAACACTCTTTGACATAAATCACAGCACGATCCTCTATGACCCACCTCCCAGAGTAATGAAAATAAAAGTAAAAATAAACAAATGGGACCTAATTAAACTTAAAAACTTTTGCATAACAAACTAAACTATAAGCAAGGTGAAAAGACAGCCTTCAGAATGGAAGAAAATAATAGCAAATGAAGCAACTGACAAAGAATTAATCTCCAAAATATACAAGCAGCTCCTGCAGCTCAATTCCAGAAAAATAAACGAACCAATCAAAAAATGGGCCAAAGAACTAAACAGACATTTCTCCAAAGAAGACATGAAAATGGCTAACAAACACATGAAAAGACGCTCAACATCACTCGTTATCAGAGAAATGCAAATCAATACAGCAATGAGGTACCATCTCATGCCAGTCATTATGACTGCTATCTGAAAGTCTACAAGCAATAAATGCTGGAGAGGGTATGGAGAAAAGGGAATCCTCTTACACTGTTGGTGGGAATGCAAACTAGTACAGCCACTATGGAGAACAGTGTGGAGAGTCCTTAAAAAACTGGAAATAGAACTGCCATATGACCAAGCAATGCCACTGCTGGGCATACAACCCGAAGAAACCAGAATTGAAAGAGACACATGTATCCCAATGTTCATCACAGCACTGTTTACAATAGCCAGGACATGGAAGCAACCTAGATATCCATTGGCAGATGAATGGATAAGAAAGCTGTGCTACATGTACATGATGGAATACTACTCAACTATCAAAAAGAATGCATTTGAATCTAATGAGGTGGATGAAACTGGAACCTATTATACAGAGTGAAGTAAGTCAGAAAGAAAAACACCAATACAGTATACTAACGCATATACATGGAATTTAGAAAAATGGTAACAATGACCCTATATGTGAGACAGCAAAAGAAACACAGATGTAAAGAAAAGACTCTTGGACTCTGTGGGAGAAGGCGAGGGTGGGATGATTTGAGAGAATAGCATTAAAACATGTATATTACTATATGTGAAATAGATCACCAGTCCAAGTACCATGCATGAAACAGGGCACTCCAAACCAGTGCATTGGGACAACCCTGAGGGATGGGATGGGGAGGAAGGTGGGAGGGGGGTTCAGGATGGGGGACACATGTACACCCATGGCTGAGTCATGTCAATGTATAGCAAAAACTACTACAATATTGTAAAATAATTAGGCACATTAAATTAATTTTTAAAAAAAAGATCATGTCACAAGTGTCAACTACAAATGGGCACTTACCAGGAGCATTGCCAATGACTAAACAAAAAAGACATTTGACATATGCCTCTACAGAGATTGAAACCCGTACTGTTATAGCTGTAGACCCTCAACAATCCCTGAGGGAGTTCAGAGTGGCGTGAAGCACTTGGCTTCACTGGGACTCTGGTGGAACAGGTCTTAAATCAGTTGAGCTCAGTTCAGTCTCTTAGTTGTGCCTGACACTTTGCGACCCCATGAATCAAAGAACGCCAGGCCTCCCTGTCCATCACCAACTCCCGGAGTTCACTCAAACTCGTGTCCATCGAGTTGGTGATGCCATCCAGCCATCTCATTCTCTGTCGCCCCCTTCTCCTCCTGCCCCCAATCCCTCCCAGCATCAGAATCTTTTCCAGTAAGTCAACTATTTGCATGAGGTGGCCAAAGTATTGGAGTTTCAGGTTTAGCATCAGTCCTTCCAGTGAACACCCAGGATTGATCTCCTTTAGAATGGACTGGTTGGATCTCCTTGCAGTCCAAGGGACTCTCAAGAGTCTTCTCCAGCACCACAGTTCTGAAACATCAATTCTTCGGCGATCAGCTCTCTTCACAGTCCAACTCTCACATCCATAACATAACCACTGGAAAAACCATAGCCTTGACTAGACAGACCTCTGATGGCAAAGTAATGTCTCTGCTTTTTAATATGCTATCTAGGTTGGTCATAACTTTCCTTCCAAGGAGTAAGTGTCTTTTAATTTCATGGCTGCAATCAGCATCTGCCGTGGTTTTGGAGCCCAAAAATATAAAGTCTGACACTGTTTCCACTGTTTCCCCATCTATTTGCCATGAGGTGATGGGACCAGATGCCATGATCATAGTTTTCTGAATGTTGAGCTTCAAGCCAACCTTTTCACTCTCCTCTTTCACTTTTATCAAGAGGCTTTTTAGTTCCTCTTCACTTTCTGCATTAAGGGTGGTGTCATCTGTATATCTGAGATTATTGATATTTCTCCCAGCAATCTTGATTCCAGCTTGTGCTTCTACTAGCCCAGCGTTCCTCATGATGTACTCTTCATATAAGTTAAATAAGCAGGATGACAATATACAGTTTGACATTCTCCTTTTCCTATTTGAAACCAGGCTGTTGTTCCATGTCCAGTTCTGTTGCTTCCTCACCTGCATATAAGTTTCTCAAGATGCAGGTCAGGTGGTCTGGTACTCCAATCTCTTTCAGAATTTTACACAGTTTATTGTGATCCACAAGGTCAAAGGCTCTGGTATAGTCAATAAAGCAGAAATAGATGTTTTTCTGGAACTCTCTCTTTCTCTCTCTTTTTTTTTTTCTGCCTTTTCTAAAACCAGCTTGAGCATCTGGAAGTTCATGGTGCAATATTGCTGAAGCCTGGCTTGGAGAATTTTGAGCATAACTTTACTAGCATGTGAGATGAGTGCAATTGTGCGGTAGTTTGAGCATTCTTTGGCATTGCCTTTCTTTGAGATTGAAATGAAAACTGACCTTTTCCAGTCCTGTGGCCACTGCTGAGTTTTCCATATTTGCTGGCATATTGAGTGCAGCACTTTCACAGAGTCATCTTTCAGGATTTGAAATAGCTCAACTTGAATTCCTTCACCTCCACTAGCTTTGTTCATAGTGATGCTTTCTAAGGCCTACTTGACTTCACATTCCAAGATGTCTGGCCCTAGGTGAGTGATCACACTATCATGATTATCTTGGTTGTAAAGATATTCTTTTCTACAGTTTTTCTGTGTATTCTTGCCACCTCTTCTTAATATCTTCTGCTTCTATTAGGTACATACCAATTCTGTCCTTTATTGAGCCCATCTTTGCATGAAATGTTCCCTTGGTATCTCTAATTTTCTCGAAGAGATCTCTAGTCTTTCCTATTCTGTTGTTTTCCTCTGTTTCTTTTTACTGACGCTAAGGAAGATGTTCTTATCTCTCCTTGCTATTCTTTGGAACTCTATATTCCAATGCTTTTATCTTTCCTTTTCTCCTTTGCTTTTTGCTTCTCTTCTTTTCACAGCTATTTGTAAGGCCTCCCCAGACAGCCATTTTGATTTTTTGCATTTCTTTTCCATGGGGATGGTCTTGATCCCTGTCTCCTGTACAATTTCACGAACTCCCGTCCATAGTTCTTTAGGCACTCTGTCAGATCTAGTCCCTTAAACCTTTTTCTCACTTCCACTGTAGAATCATAAGGGATTTGATTTGGGTCATATCTGAATGATCTAGTGGTTTCCCCTACTTTCTTCAATTTAAGTCTAAATTTGGAAATAAGGAGTTTGCCATCTGAGCCACAGTCAGCTCCTGGTCTTCTTTTTGCTAACTGTATAGAGCTTCTCCATCTTTGGCTGCAAAGAATATAAGCAATCTGATTTCGGTGTTGACCATCTGGTGATGTCCATGTGTAGAGCCTTCTCTTTTGTTGTTGGAAAAGGGTGTTTGCTATGACCAGGGCGTTCTCTTGGCAAAACTCTATTAGCCTTTGCCCTGCTTCATTCCGTGCTCCAAGGACAAATTTGCCTTTTACTCCAGGTATTTCTTGACTTCCTACTTTTGCATTCCAGTCCCCTATAATGAAAAGGACATCTTTTTTTGGGTGTTAGTTCTAAAAGGTCTTGTAGGTCTTCATAGAACCTTTCAACTTCAGCTTCTTCAGTGCTACTGGTTGGGGCATAGGCTTGGATTACTGTAATATTGAATGGTTTGCCTTGGAAACGAATGGAGATCATTCTATCGTTTTTGAGATTGCATCCAAGTACTGCATTTTGGACTCTTTTGTTGACCATGATGGCTAGTCCATTTCTTCTAATTGAACCCTGCCCACAGTAGTAGATAAAATGGTCATCTGAGTTAAATTCACCCATTCTAGTCCATTTTAGTTCACTGATTCCTAGAATGTCGACGTTCACTCTTGCCATCTCCTGTTTGACCACTTCCAATTTGCCTTGATTCATGGACCTAGCATTCCAGGTTCCTATGCACTATTGCTCTTTTCAGCATCGGACCTTGCATCTATCACCAGTCACATCCACAACTGGGTATTGGTTTTGCTCTGGCTCCATCCCTTCATTCTTTCTGGATTTATTTCTCCACTGATGTCCAGTTGCATATTGGGCACCTACTACCTGGGGAGTTCCTCATTCAGTATCCTATCATTTTGCCTTTTCATATTGTTTATGGGGTTCTCAAGGCAAGAATAGTGAAGTTGTTTGCCATTCCTTTCTCCAGTGGACCACATTCTGTCAGACCTCTCCACCATGACTCCACATTCAAGGTCTGGATGGGCGGCTGTTAGGAGATACCCCTTGTCCAAGGTAAGGAGCAGTGGCTGCACTTTGTTGGAGCAGCCATGAAGAGATACCCCACGACCAAGGTAAGAGAAACCCAAGTAAATGGTAGGTATTGCGAGAGGGCATCAGAGGGCAGACACACTGAAATCATAATCACAGAAAACTAGTCAATCTGATCACATGAACCACAGCCTTGTCTAACTCAATAAAATTAAGCCATGCCGTGTGGGGCCACCCAAATGGTCTTTAGATAGTTGGATGCTTTTAGGAACAGATTTTATAATCTCATCTTTGCATCTCTTCATACCTAGAGAAGCACTAAATCCCTTCATGGTGACATCAGATCCTCATGACTAACAAAAGTCTTTTGTAAAATGAGTTTTTCATGGCACTGAACTCCCCCTTCACCAAAACCTTATATATTGACCTTCCCCCACTGCCGTTTTGGAGCATCCTCTCAGAGCTATACAAGATGTTGCCTTCTGGGCTGCCATCCTTATTTTACACCAAATAACTTAACTCAAAAAAAAAAAAAAAATCCTCCAAGCTAGGCATCAACAGTATGTGAACAGAGAACTTTCAGATGTTCAAGCTGGATTTGAAAGGCAGAGGAACCAGAATTCAACTGGAAAACATCTATTGGCTCATAGATAAAGCAAGAGAATTTCAGGAAAACATGTACTTCTGCTTCATTGACTATGCTAAAGTCTTTGACTATATGGATCACAACAAACTGTAGCAAATTCTTCAAGAGATGGGAATACCAGACCACCTTACCTGCCTCCTGAGAAATCTGTATGCAGGTTAAGAAGCAACAGTTAGAACCAGACATGGAACAATGGGCTGGTTTCAACTACTAAAAGGAGTACATCAAGGCTGTTTATTGCCACCCTGCCTCTTTAAATTACATTCAGAGTACATCATGCCAAATGCTGGGATGGATGAAGTACAGCTGGAATCAAGATAGCCAAGAGAAGATGACACCACCCTTATAGCAGAATGCAAACAGAACTAAAGAGTTTCTTGATGAAAGTGAAAGAGCAGAGTGAAAAGCTGACTAAACCTCAACTTTCAAAAAACGAAGATCATGACATCCGGTCCCATCACTTCATGGCAAAGATATGGGGAAACAATGGAAAAAGTGACAGACTATTTCTTGGGGTCCAAAATCACTGCAGATGGTGACTGTAGCCATGAAGTTCAAAGGTGCTTGCTCCTTGGAAGAAAAGCTATGACCAACCTAGTTCAGTTCAGTTCAGTTAGTCATGTTCGACTCTTTGTGACCCCATGGAATGCAGCGCACCAGGCCTCCCTGTCCATCACCAACTCCCAGAGTTTGCTCAAGCTCATGTCCATCGAGTCGGTAATGTTATCCAAACATCTCATACTCTGTCGTCCCCTTCTCTTCCTGCCTTCGGTCTTTCCCAGCATCAGGGTCTTTTCCAATGAGTCAGTTCTTCATATCAGGTGGACAAAGTATTGGAGTTTCAGCTTCAGCATCAGTCCTTCCAATGAATATTCAGGACTGATTTCATTTAGGATGGACTGGTTGGATCTCCTTGCAGTCCAAGGGACTCTCAAGAGTCTCCTACATCACAGTTCAAAAGCATCAATTTTTCGGGACTCAACTTTCTTGATAGTCCAACTCTCACATCCATACATGACCACTGGAAAAACCATAGCTTTGACTAGATGGGCCTTTGTTGGCAAAGTAATGTCTCTGCTTTTTAATATGCTGTCTGGGTTGGTCATAACGTTTCTTCCATGGAGAAAGTGTCTTTTAATTTCCAACCTAGCAAGTGTCTTTTAATGACCAATCTAGACAGCATATTAAAAAGTAGAGACATTACTTTGTTGACAAAGGCCCATCTAGTCAAAGCTATGGTATTTCAAGTAGTCATGTATGGATTTAGAGTTGTACCATATAGAAAGCTGAGCTCTGAATATTGATGCTTTTGAACTGTGGTGTTACAAAAGACTCTTAAGAGTCCCATGGACATCAAAGAGATCCAACCAGTCCACCCTAAAGGAAATCAGTCCTGAATATTCATTGGAAGGACTGATGCTGAAACTCCAATACTTTGGCCACCTGATGCAAAGAACTGACTCATTTGAAAAGACCCTGATGATGGGCAAGATTGAAGGCAGGAGCAGAAGGGGACGACAGAGGATGAGATGGTTGGATGGTATCACTGACTCGGTGGACATGAGTTTGAACAAGTTCCAGGAATTGGTGATGGACAGGGAAGCCTGGCATGCTGCAGTCCATGGGTTGCAAAAATCAGACACGACTGAGTGACTGTACTGAATTGAGAGTTTTGGAAGAACCTGGGTAAGTTTTATAAAGAGAAAGGAAAGGACAAGATTTCTGAAGAAGCAGAAGGCTTGGGAAGTCTTCTGAGATCAACACAATTGGACATAGATGATGGCCACCCAGACTAGGCCATTGTGAAAGAAAGTGAAATTGAAGTCACTTGTGTCCGACTCTGCGAACCCATGGACTGTAGCCTATTAGGCTTCTCTGTCAATGGGATTTTCCAGGCAAGAATACTGGAGTGAGTTGCCATTTCCTTCTCTAGGAGATCTTCCTGACCCAGGGGTTGAACCCAGGTCTCCCGCATTGTTGGCAGATGCTTTACCATCTGAGCCACCAGGGAAATCGTGCCTTAGTAAGATGTTGATTTTATTCTCTGTGATTGGACACCATTGAAGGATCTGAATGAGGACTAATGACCTAATAATAGGCTGATTTAAAAACTAAATTTGTTCAAAGTAGTGCTTGAAAAAACACTGTTTTCTTATTTTAGCTCATCTTTATTTATATAAAATTCTTTGTTATGGCATCTTAATAATCTATGTTATTTTAACTGGAAAATCAGGTGTTAACAACTTCTATTTAAAGTTTCCAATCTCTCATTTTTAGCATAATAGAATAATTTCTTGTTTTTATTATTTTGATAAATATGCTATTTATATTGAAAATAACACTTATTCTAAAAACAAACTCACATAAAAAAGCTGTGTGTGTTTATATACACTGAATATATTATAAAAAGGCAGGATTAAACAATGCATAGTGATTACCTCAAGGAGAGGAAGTGACTAAATTAAGTAAGGATAAAGGTAATAACTTTAATACTAAAATAATATTTGATTTTATATAACTATAAATATAATTTTTTATTCTATATATTAATGTAATATATTCATATTTGTATTTTTATATAGAACCCTTTAAGTGTGTTGCCATCCTTGTCCTCACTCTCTTTCTTACATGGTAATGTGTACACAAGACACGATTAACAAAGTGATACAAAACAAACAAACAAAATATACAGCTCTCCAAGACAAAAATCACCTAATAAAAGCCAATCTTTTCAAAATTGCGCATACAAATACATACTTTTTATATAATTTAAAAACCTAACGATATTATGCATTTTTACTTAATATTATAGTTTATGCATTTTTTCAAATTTTATATATGATTTTTAAAATATGTGTTATTTGTGTGAGCAACATTGAAAATAACAATTTTATTAGGGGAGTTTGCTTTGGATATTGTTATTTGAATATTGTTTTATAATCATAAATATTATTTTTCAATAATTAAAAGACCTTTGAGCACTGTTTATTCTCTCTTGATAATAAACAATTTAAATAAATGTCAATTTTATGTTTCGTATATAATTACCGTCTTTCATTTATCTTTGTTGGTTGTGTCTGAACCAGTATCTGCATGGCCTGGCTGGAAAGGTGTCTTCTATATATCTGCTAAATGAAAGAATCAATGAATGAAGATCGTGTACTTATCTGTATTTTTCTATGAAATGCCATTGGATTATCACTTGAAAACTAAATGGAATTTCTTATATCGCTGACATTCTCACCCGAGAATTTAACCTTTTGGAGCATTACTTTAAAAGTACTGTAATATGCACTTACTTTGAAGCTTAGCAGTCCTCTGTTGATATGTTTCAGATCAACCAATATAAACAAAATTATCAATAATATGTGATTGTATTACTGCATTGATGATGATGATGACTTGCATATTCTTTCTATCTGAGAACTTTAAAAATATATTTATTATACAATATCACTAATCTTTGAGGTAGAAAAGGATAATTTAATAAAATATTTCTTAGAACCTCTTCTGTACACTTGATTTCCATGCACAAAAAGAATGCTTTTAATTTGAAACCAAAGATATGTCTTTGATTGGACTGTAATTTGCTTTCAGGAATTCCATTATAGATGTCTATGATAAACATGGCTGTTTCTAAAATGTTTGAAGGTTAGAGAAATAATTTCAATAAAGAAAGGCTTAAGAAAGTACTTCTAACATGATTATTGTAAAACTGGAATGACTACAGGCTGAAGGTAAAACTCATTCAAATATATTGAACATTTTCCTCAATGAAGTGAATAGCTTTGTCCTTTAGAAAATCAGAGGACAAAAAAGTGAATTCAATTTCAGAATAATATACAAATTTTCCATTTATTCTGAATTGTTTAATGTTTGAGTTTGTTGAGCCTCCAACCTTGAAAAATGTGTAATAAGGAAAACCCCCAAAATATTTTTTTATCTCTGGTGAATTATGTGTAAACAAGAAATAGAATAAAATGTATTACAAGGTTCTTTTCCATTTTAAAATTCTATGTTTCCTGTTCAGATTAAAAATGTCATAATTATAAACATCTCTTTTTTCTTCTTTTTTTAAAAATGTATTTAACTGGAGGGTAATTGCTTTACAATGTTGTGTTGGGCTATGCCATACATCAACATGAATCAACCATAGGTATATATATGTATCCTTCCTCTTGAACTTCCCTCCCATCTCCAACCTCATCTTACCCTCTAGGTTGTCACAGAACACTGGATTGAGTTTCCTGTTTCATATAGCAAATTCTCACTGGCTATCTGTTTCACATATTCTAATGTTTATGTTTCAGTGCTGCTCTCTCAATTTCTCACACCCTCTCCTTCCCTTACTGTGTCCAGAATCTGTACTCTGTCTGCATCTCTATCATTGCCCTACAAAGAGGTTCATCAGTACCATTTTTCTAGATTCCATATATATGTGTTAATACATGATATTTGCTTTTCTCTTTCTAACTTACTTCACCGTGTATAACTGGCTCTAGGTTCATCCACTTCACTAGAACTGACCCAAATGGCTAAGTAATATGCCATTGTATATATGTACCACAACTTCTTTATCCATTTCTTTATCCACTTGTTTCCTTGTCCTGTCTGTTGTAAATATTGCTGCAACAAACATTGGAGTACACGTCTTTTCCAATTCTGGTTTCCTCAAGGTGTATGCCTAGTACTGGGGTTGCTGGGTCATATGGTAGCTTTATTCCTAAATTTTTAAGAAATCTCGTTACTCTTCTCCATAGTGGCTATATCAATTTACAGTCCCAGAAACAGCGCAAGAGAATTCCCTTTTCTCCACATCCTCTCCAGCATTTATTGTTTGTAGATTTTTTGGTGATGCCCCATTCTGATGGGTATAAGGTAATACTTGATTGTAGTTTTGATTTGTATTTATCTAATAATAAGTGATGCTGAACATTTTTTCATGTGTTTATCAGTCATTTGTGTGACTTCTTTGGAGAAATGTCTGTTTAGGTCTTCTGACCATTTTTGATTGGGTTGTTTGATTTTTTTGTTACTGACCTGCCTGAGCTCCTTGTATATTTTGGAGGTTTATCCTTTGTCAGTTGCTTCATTTGCAATTGTTTTCTCCCATTCTGAGGGTTGTCTTTTAATCTTATTTATAGTTTTTTACGGAGAAGGCAATGGCACCCCACTCCAGTACTCTTGCCTGGAAAATCCCATGGACGGAGGAGCCTGGTGGGCTGCAGTCCATGGGCTAGCTAAGAGTCGGAGATGACTGAGTGACTTCACTTTCACTTTTCACTTTCATGCATTGGAGAAGGAAATGGCAACCCACTCTTGTTCTTGCCTGGAGAATCCCAGGGACGGGGGAGCCTGGTGGGTTGCAGTCTATGGGGTCACACAGAGTCGGACATCACTGAAGTGACTTAACAGCAGCAGCATAGTTTCTTAGAGATCAATCCTGAGTATTCATTTGAAGGACTGATGCTGAAGCGAAGCTCCAATACTTTGGCCACCTGATGCGAAGAACTGACTCATTTGAAAAGACTCTGATGCTGGGAAAGATTGAGGTAGGAGAAGGGGATGACAGAGGATAAGATGGTTGGATGGCATCATTGACTCAACCGACATGAGTCTGGTTTGGTTCCGGGAGTTGGTGATGGACAGGGAAGCCTGGCATGCTGCAGTCCATGGTGTCGCAAAAAGTCGGACATGACTGAGCGACTGAACTGAACTGAACTGATAGTTTCTTTTGCTTTGCAAAATCTTTTAAATTTAATTAGATCCCTTTTGTTTATTTTTGGTTTTATTTCCATTACCCTAGATGGTGGGTCGTAGAGGATCTTGCTGTGAGTTATGTCAAAGAGCATTCTGCGTACGTTTTCCTCTAAGGGTTTCTGGTTTTACATTTAAGTATTTAATACATTTTGAGTTTATCTTTGTGTATGCTGTTAAGAATTGTTCTAATTTCATTATTTTATGCTGCATAGCTGTCTAGTTTTCCCAGCACCACTTACTGAAAAGACTGTCTTTTCTCCATTATATATTCTTGCCTCCATTGTCAAAGATAAGGTGCCCATAAATGCTTGGTTTTTTTCTCTGGGATTTCCATTTTGTTCTATTGGTCCATATTTCTGTTTCTTTGCCAGTGCCATACTGCCTTGACTGCTGTAGCTTTATACTATAGTTTGAAGTCAGGAAGGTTGATTCCTCCATCTCCTTTCTTCTTTTTCAAGATTGTTTTGACCATTCAGCTTCTTTTGTGATTCCATATGAACTGTGAAATTTTTTATTCTAGTTCTGTGAAAAATGCCATTGGTAACTTGACAGGGATTGCATTGAATCTGTACATTTCTTTGGGTAGTATAGTCATTTTCATAATTTTAATTCTTCCAACCCAGGAATATGGTGTATCTCTCCATCTGATAAGCATGTTTCTTTACTAGAGATTTTAAAATACTCTTTTACTATTTTTCTAAAATGTAACAAATGCCAAATCAAATCCCCTTGTATGCACAATAGCAGAACATGTTAGTAGACATTTATCTTTATTTGTAATCCTGCATTATTTAATTATAAGAAATGTTGTTTTGTATAACAGTACTTTTCAGTACATATTTTTAAACATATACACTCATACACAAACATTTTAAGTATTACATGGTTTTTATTGTTTATGTATATTGTGTGACTTCACCTAAGCAGAAAATACCTCCAGGAGTCAATAATAAGAAATGAATATCTGTTTTAATACCATAAGAAAACCACATGTTATAAAGACATTTTGTTTCTCCTTTTAATGTATATAGTAAAACTTTACCTTATAAGTGCATCATCCCCAATAATGTAGGTACTTTGAGGATTTCTATAAAATTAATGACTTCATTGACTGAAAGCTTCAATGTGACATCTTTGAATTTTTTTTTCCATGCACCTGTATAATTGCTAGGATAAATGGAGGGTTTAACAGTTCTTTTCTTAATTCTATTAAACTGAAAGTTGGAAGGTTTTGTATGGTTATTCAGCACACAATGACATTTTTTTTATTACATTGTCATCAAATTCCTCCTATGAACTAATTAGGCTCACATTATTCTTGCATTCAAAAATAACTGTTTGATAAAAGAGTATAGAATTCTACATTTTAGCCAGAATGTTCTGAACACTTGGGCTCTTTTCTGCATGGATAAATGTCCTTTTCAATATAAGGATAGTAAAAGTACATCTTAATAGAGACACACATACACATTCACAGAGACAGAGAGATGAGAGACAGAACATGAAAGGAAGTAAACTGTTTCTGTTTGCAACTGATACGGTATGATATGTAAAAAAAAATAAAAAATAAAAATTCCATCACAAAAGGTAATAAATTCAGTAAAGTTTGCAGGATATAAAATCAGAAGTCAGTTGTATTTATTACTACTATACAAACAATAAACAGAGAATTTTTTTAAAATTCTTATTTACAATTGCATTGAATGGAATAAATACCCAGAAATAAATTTAATTGATGAAAAGACTTGTACATGAAAAACTATAGTACAGTGATGAAAGAAACTGAGGAAAATGCAACTAAAAGATATTCTGTGTTCACGAAGTGAATGAATTAATATTGTTAAAATATGCATACTATCCAAATGAATGCAATCCATTCAAAATCCCAATGCATGCATGGTCAATTCATTTACAAAAAAGGATCCAAGAATATACAATGGGGTATTTATTCTTATTTCAATAAATGGTGGTGAGGAAACTAGACAGCCAAAAGAATGAATCTGGATCCTTATCTTACTCTCAAAAATCAACTCAAAATGGATTCAATGTCTTGAATTTAAGATCTGAAACTGTAAAACTTCAAGGAGAAATCATAATGGGTAAGCTCCTTGACACTGATCTTGCCAATAGTGCACTGAATGTGACATCAAAAAGCAAAAATAAACAAGTAGGACTATATCAAATTAAAAGTTTCAACATAGCAAAGGGAATCATCAACAAAATGACAAGGAAACTCATGGAATAGAAGAAAGTATTTGTAACTCATATATATGATAAGGGGTTAATGTCCAGAAAAATAAATAACTCATATAACTCATAGCAATAAAAAGACAGTGCAATTTACTGTTTTTTCCACAGAAATATACAAATGACCAACAGGTACATGAAAAGCTGTCCAGAATCACTACTCAAGAAAATGAAAATCAAAACCAAAATGAGGTATCACTTCACAACTATTAGAATGGCTATTAGGAAAAGATAAGAGAGAACAAGTGTTAATGAGGAAGTAGAGAAAAAGGAACTCTTTTGCATTCATGGGAGGAATATAGATGGGTGCAACTACTATGAAAATAGTATGGAGCTTCCTCAGACAATGAAAATAGATCTAACATATGATCCAGCAGTGTACCTTCTGGAACTGTTTCCCAAGAAAATGAAAACAGGTTCTTCTAGAGATGCTTGTACTCTCATGCTGATTTCAATGCTATTCAAAATAGCCAAGATATGCCAACAACCTAAGTGTGCATCAACAGATAAATTAAGGATGCAGTGCTGCTGCTGCTGCTGCTAAGTCTCTTCAGTTGTGTCCGACTCTATGTGACCCCATAGACGGCAGCCCACCAGGCTCTGCCGTCCCTGGGATTCTCCAGGCAAGAACACTGGAGTGGGTTGCCATTTCCTTCTCCAAGGATGCAGTGCATATATGTGTGTATATATATATATTATATAATGTATCCCATGAGATTATATACTATGTAATATATATAATATATCCTATAAGATGAGCCGTGAGGAAAGACTTCCTGCTGTTTATGACAAGAATAGAACTTAAGAGCATTGAAATATAAGTAAGCTAAATAAGAGAAAGACAAATGCTGCAGGGTATCACTTATATATGGAATCTAAAAAAGCCAAATTTGTAGATACAGAAAGTAGAATGGTTGTTACATGGTGCTGGAGGGTGGGAGAAAAGAGAACTTGATCAAAGAATACAAACTTCCAGGTATAAGTTCTCAGCATCTGATAGTGATTACAGCTGATAATACTCTATTGTATACCTGAAAATATGTTATTCTCTCTACTGCTCAGAGAATAGACCTTAAGTGTTCTCACCACATAAAGAATGGTGATTATGTGATAGGATAGAGGTGTTAGCTAACTCTATGGTGGTAATCATTTTGCATATGTAAGTGTGTCATATCAACAAGTTTTATACTTTAAACTTATGGAATGTTATTTGTCAGTTGTATCATTATAAACTGAAGAGAAAAACTCTGTACTTTAAGTGGTTATGTTGTGGGATAAATGAGATAATGCATAAAAATATGCTTCATAAAATATATACTGATACAGATTTTAGAAGTGTTAATATTGTGGATCTCAACTTTCCATGATGCTTTTATGTTTCTTTTTAAAAACAACATTTTGAATATTTTTCCTGAAAACAAAATACCCATTTTTGGATATTTAGAAATAATCTGCTGAACTTGTTATTAAGAAACCTAACTTTATTTCACTTTTTAAAAAATGAATGATAAACTAGCTTCCAAAGAGGCTGAGAGTGGGAAACTGTGATTGTGGACATGACTGAAGTACACAAATTCTACTGTTTTCAGTTTCATTGACTATATGAGGAACAATGGGGGGACACTGGGTATAGGTCTTGAAAGCTTAAAGATAAACATACATTTCACTGAAAGAGCAGAAGGTCCTGTGAAAATGAAAACCAGAATGGAACAGGGTTTAAGCCCCTTGTACAACAAGCATTTGGTTTTAGCAATGTACAAAATATAAATACATACAACCTGGAAGACGTTTGATGAAAATTCACTTTAGAGTGATATTTATATTCAGGAATAGTACAGAAAATTCAGTTAAGAAGAAGGGATTATAAAAATTTAACTCATTAGACTCAAACTCAACATTTTAAATCTGACCCAAATATACCCTTTCAAGCCTGCCTCCTGCCTCTGAATTCTAAACACATTGTGAATGAAGAGTCTGTGTTTCTTTAACTATAAATTATTTTTGCTACATATTATATTCAGAAAGAAATACCTTTTTAGTTCAACATTTCTCTACTAAATTCAAATCTTAGAAGTCTGTCTTCTAAAATATAGAAAATGAAGAAAAAATTATAGGGGGAAGGAACATTGGAGTTTTCCTAATCAAATTCATAATAGAAATTAAGTAACTTTTCTATAAATTAAGTCAGTAAATTGTCTGAGCAAAAAAGGAATTTTAGGACACAAACCATGCCAGACATGTCATATTTGTTATTTTTTATTCTCACATTCTTTGAGAAATATTCATTTTACTGGTGACAAATTGTTTCCTTATTGATAGCTGAAATCCACAGAGAACTTTGACATCTAGCCAACTGCATATATACTTTTAATTTGATTGAAGTTGATCATATTACATCAATTTTCTAACTGAGCTTTATTAATTATGGGACCTATGTTCAGAATCAGAGCCTCTTCTGAACAAACATATTCTAATATCTTATGTTGAATGTGTTGTGTCAGCAGGGAATTCAAGAGAGAAAAGAGAAAGGAAAAAAATGCACAAATAGAAAAGAGCACACATTCATATGGTTGACTATTGAGTATTAAAGCTGAAGGTCCCCCCCAAACAATCCTTTTCAAACATTGGAAACCTTCAGACCTTCGTGAGCCAGAGAATCCAGGCCAGACTCAAGTGGGTCCACATGAATAGTCTTGGGATACCTGGGATGTTTTGGAATAACATGGTGGACCTCACCATCATTCCTTGTTGAAAAACATTACTAATGCCTTTGGGGAAAGAATGTTGAATTGCTCACTTAAACAGGACACTAAGTCTTGCTGAATAGAATATGACTCAAGTCCCCAAACAGAATTACACTGTGAATATGCAAGTTAGAAAAAGTCCACTTATGTGAATGTGACAAGACAGAATTCTGATGAAAGCTCTTTGGCTTGATGTCTACATAGGTGGTTGAATTTACCACATATGTAATGGCTGCAAGCAATATAATGGGGTTTAGTGGACTTCCCAGGTAGCTCAGATGGTAAAGAATCTGCCTGCAAAGCAGGAGACTAGGGTTCAATCCCTGGGCTTGGAAGATCCCCTGGAGAAGGAAATGGCATCCCATCCCAGTATTCTTGCCTGGATAATTTCATGGACATTGGAGCCTGGTGGGCTACAGTCCATGGGGTCACAAAGCATCAGAGATAACTAAGTGACTACCAGTGATCTAAAATAGATGATATAGGAATCACATTCTAATAATGGCACTGAAATTTCTGGTAATTTTCAGGAATATATTCCTGTTTTTTAGTATCTAAGATAGCTTACAACTCTAATAGTCATTTAACAAACAAACAATTCTGTGATATTAAATGCCTTGGCTTAGGAGAGTAGTTCCATGAGTAACCCATAAATGAAAGTAAGGTCTTGAGCTCTCACTTTAATACACAAGATAGAATAAAAAATCTGTGGCCATTTAGAGCCTAGTTGAGGTAGTGATTTGGTTATTGTACAGAATTCACCTGTTATATCAATTGGTCTACTTGACTAAAAATATATTTGCTATTTATTTTTGATGTCTTCAAGAGTCTAAAATATTGACATTAAAGATATTCAATGTTTGATATTCAAGATTTTCAACATTCAAATATTGACATTCAGTTTATTTGAACCATAAATGATGGGGAATTTTTCAAAAAAATTCGAAGCAGTTTCTTAACATAAGCATGAAATCTATTAGCTGTTTCAAAAAGAAACACACATGTGCACACACATATCCTGGCTTTAGATCATTTGGGCAGTAGTTTAGGAAGGGGGAACATTATTTATGTTTTCCGAACTATTTATCTTGATGCTTCCTAGTGAAAACAACAACACAAATCCCAAACTAACTTACAAAGCACAGATGGAATTTTCCTCAGAATTCTAGTTCATATATAAAACAAACCCTTTTGCTTCAGTCATCAGTATCCTTAAAGATTTCCAATAACAGACAAATACACTAATTGTTTTCAAGGGGAACATATGTTTGAAATGAGTACATGATTTTTGAGATGCTCTTAATAATTACAAATATCTTAAAATGGAATAGGATACCAGATTCTTTCCATATCCCAGAAATCATTGATTAATTCAACAATTATTAGAAATGAGAGCAATCTTGGATATGTAATTTTGTTTGGAATATCAAGAAATTAAAGTCAGAGTTTAAATAGTGCAGGAACATTTATGCAGATAAATGGTAACTAAAATGGGACTGGGACTTACATTTCTGACTAAAGGCTAAGCAAGTACTAACCTGCTATAAATAATTTGTGTTTATTTCAGTTGAGTCTTATGATAATATACTAATTACTGCCTTTGTGCAATAAATAAAAATGAATTATAAACGTCATTTGGAGTAGGAAAAGGGATTAAAAGGGAATAAACTAAGACAAAGATGATACTTGAGTTAAAAGCCATATATATTAGCTTTTTATTACTTAATTAAAGAGACTTGAGACATTCCAGGGAAAGGAATGATACTGAGAAATGGCTACAGATCCTGACAAGAGTACTGGTCAATGGACCCAAAGAGAGAAATTTGGCTCTTAGGATTCACAGCACTGATGATAGAAAATACAAAAGAGAATTCTGATCATGAGTTTGAGGAAAAATGAAGGAAAAAAGTAATTTGCATTTAATTGAAAACAGCACACAGTATTTTTCTCTCCCTCTTTAAAGAAAATAGTCTGAAACAGTATCTGAAATTTTTCTGGATTTTAGAATCCCAGAATAATTAAAAATCATTGAATGGGGCTTAATGTGATCAGAATTTTGAGATCTCTATTCACATTTTGAATTTCAGGTTCTTTCATACAAAATCATTTTCTGGAACTTTTGAAAGAATTTTATATCGTCACACATATACAAACTTCATGAAAACAGAAAATTAGTAACTGTGCTATATCACTTTATGACATATGTATCCATATATCCACATTCAGACTAAATGAAACTAAAGCAGCTTTCCTGTTTTTCTTCATGTTGGAACACTGTTTAATATAAACCTCTTCAGAAAATAAGTTTATAAAAAATACATATCTTTTAGTAAAAATATATGACTATTTAACTTGAACAATGTGGACATTTAATAAATATTTAAGAACATTAGTGTATTAATAGTTATGTCATACTCTTTAATAACTAAATAAATCTGCATGCATTTCATTAAATGTGAATAGTATGCATATGTATATATCCATAAATATATGTATACATGAATACATGGGGTATTAAGAGAGTGACCATCTGTGTCAGGTATTGTTTAGAACCTGAGTAAGATGAGTAAAGTGTCCAGTGAATTTGGGAAAGTAGAGATTTTGACCTTGAAAATAACAAGCCAAATGAGGGGACTTTGGCTAGATTGGAGTAATGTGAAGAGAGAAGTTGGAGATGAAATATGGTTATATGTGGAATATGCCCTGAAAGGATGCATTTGAAAAATAGTGTGGTTGCTATATGGTAGTGAGTTATAAACATTTTGGCGTTTTTAGGATTGTATTGCTGTCCTATAGGAAGTATAAAGATATTTCTACTTCATTTCAGATTATTGAACCAGTTTATCTAAGTTATTATTAGTTTTTTCTTTGTGACTTCATATACATCTACTTAATTATATGACATTGGACAGCTTCTTATTTTACAGAGGTGAATCCAATGAGGTAGATTGTAAAAGCAGGAGTTTGTCTATAGCTTAAAACAAATTGGTTCATTGATTTGATCTCTATGACAACTGCTTGTCAGCATTCTTCAAGCTATTGGGTTAATAACTAGCTAATAGAATAGATTGGTTAATGGGATTCTTGGTCATCCTTATCTGACTCATGGATATGTGGCTTTGTTACTTGAACTTACAATTAAGCATCTGACATAACTGTTCCTTGACATGCAATATAAGCACAATAAAATCTGTGCATATATATAGATACTCAGTGACACTGTTCATCCTTGGTAGGCATGTTTTCATCATCATTCATTTTATGAAACATATTTCATTTGGCACCAAATCACACAGTGTGGAGAGAAAAGGAAGGCACTTTAGCATACATATTAATGCACTCAGCAACAAAGAAAAAGTATGCAAATCAACAACAAAATGCTATGTTTTCCAGGAGGCACATATTTTCATTCATTTAAATCCATTAGAAGTACCCTAAACATAATGATTTCATCTCATGCCTCTGTAACTTATGATGGTTATAAGACACTGCAAAGATATATATTGTATATTCAAATAATTCCTACTATATTTACATTAAACATTAGACACTGTTTAGAATATATGACCTAGTTTTCAGACAGGTCAACTTTCTACAATAGTCTGTATATGATACTGATACATCTTCACTTAACAGTCTTAGTGGATTAACTGTGTATGACTAGACTTATAAGGTTAGGAATTGCGAGTGAGTAATATAAAAATTCTTATAAAATAATTATACACAATGGAGCTTTGATTTTAAAAGTTAACAAACTGTTAATTATAAGTTCTAAATGATTTTTTCCATCTGTAAGTTCATCTTTAATGTTGCTATTTGAAAGAAATCTTTAATAAATACATCAAACACATTGTTTCTGTTATTTACACAGACTACATTCCTGCCCATGTTTTCCAGTCTCACAGTACTTGATCTTGTGTTCTCTAACCCTTGAAGTCCTCAGTTACTTACTCTGAATCTCATATCTTTTTCAAATCTGCCTTTATTTAATTAAAAAAAAATCTGCTCTACATGTGGTTCTTAACACTCACCTTGAAACATTCTTGTCTCTTAAACATGGCTGTAGACAGCAGGCACTGTGGTCTTACACTAGCCCCACACATGCAAGGTGGTCAGCCCAGTTTCAGATAACTTCCCCACTGAGTAGATAAGATGACATAAATAGGTAAAAGTTAAATGGAGATATTATTATGCTTTTGGTGAGAAAAGGGAAAACAAGATGAAGAGGAAGATTATAAAAAATAGTAATCAATATGAATGTTCAGTTGCTCAGTTATGTCCGACATTTTGCCACCCCATGGACTGCAGCATGCCAGGCTTCCCTGTCCTTCACCATCTTCTGGAGTTTGTTCAAACTCATGTCCATTGAGTTATGATGCCATCCAGCCATCTCGTCCTCTGTCATCCCCTCCTCCTCCTGCCGTCAGTCTTTTCCAGCAACAGGGTCTTTTTCAATTAGTCAGGTGGCCAAAGTATTGGAGCTTCAGCTTCAGCATCAGTCCTACCAATAAATATTCAGGGTTGATTTCTACTAAGATTGACTTGTTTGATCTCCTTGAAGTTCAAGGATTCTCAACAGCATTCTTTATGGTCCAACTCTCATATCTGTACATAACTAATGGAAAAACCATAGCTTTAACAATACAGACCTTTGTTAGCAATGTCTCTGCTTTTTCATATGTTGTCTAAGTTAAGTTATAGCTTTTCTTCCAAGGGGCAAGTGTCTTTTAATTTCATGGCTTCAGTCACCATCCGGAGTGATTTTACATCCCAATAAAATAAAGTCTGTCACTGTTTCCATTGTTTCTCCATCTATGTGCCATGAAGTGATGGGGCCAGATGTGATGATCTTAATTTTTTGAATATTGAGTTTTAAGTCAGCTTTTTCACTCTCCCCTTTCTGCTCTCAATATCATAGGAGAAGATAATATATTTAATATAGGAAAAATTTGTCAAGTCATAGCTGGATAACTGTTCAGAGATTCTTTTTCCAGTTATATCAATGTAAACAGGAGGAGGCACCCAGTATTGTCCAGGACAGAATACAGTGCTTGGACACAAGCCTATTTTGGTTTAGCAATGCCTAGCAGCTATTATACACTTAAATAAACGGTTTCTATGTGAACCATGTTCATCTAGGGATAAATATGAGGCTGTATTATCGGCAATATGTTCCTCTAGTGGTCATCCATTTGCTATAGAAGGAACCCCAGATAAACTCAAAATATATTCCAATTCTTTCTGTGCATCCCTGGAATGTATTTCTATTTGCTCATATACAAGGCTTCTCAGCTGCATTACCTTTCATTAATTCTACTAATATTGCACTCAAATTCCCTTTAGTGAACTTTTATTTTGTGCTATTCCTTGACTAGCACACTAGGCTTATTCACCTTCACAAAATTGTGGTTCTCCTACCATCAAGGCTTCTGTCTCACCTTAAACACAGGTGTTGAGTAAGGGCTGGACTTTGGAAAGACTCCCTATAACAGTGCTAAACTACAATTTCGGGATCCTTCTATATGTTATTAGATGAGCTTCTGTCATTGTAGAAAATGTTACCTCTTTCAGGCTTTTTTTCTTACTTTCCATTACATAAGTATCAGACCAGGCCTTTTTATCTCCCTGTATTTTCAGATTAAAATTAGGACATAGTTTTTAAGGGACATGTACTCAAATGAAGACAGACATGGCTTTGCACTCTACCTCTTGAACTCTTTCTACTTCCAAGATTAGTGTATAAACCTACAAGAAGGAAGGTCAGGGAGTCTTTAATTAAGATTTAAGTCTCCAATATCCAGTGCTTCACACTGAAAACAGTTGAGTAAAAGATAAAAATCACATATGATTTCAAATTTCACTGTGACAACTGCAGATTGTAATTATTTTAGTAATTATATCAATAAAGTGAAAGTAAAATCTGTCTGCAAAATAAAGATGTGGTAATAAGAAAAAAATCAATGTACTGAGTATGCCTAAATTTACCAAGCACATAACAACAATAAAATGATGTAAGATATTAAATTTTGAATTTACTAAAGGCAAAAGGAGCAGTGCATTTAATTCCTTTGACCTTTATAGAACTTAGAAACAATTTCTCAGCTAAGATAAGCTATAAAAATTCCATGTAAAGTGGATATTTTAATGATGTTCATCTTTCTGAAAACAGCTTTAAATGAAACCAAAAAGAATAATTTTACTATAGTTTCCCCTTTTGCAAAAGATCTCAAAGGTCAGCAAATATCAGGATGACTTCAAAGGCTTGTTAAACCACAAATTCCTGGACCCCTTCCTAGAATTTCTGATTCATTGGATCTGGAGTTGGATTTGAGAATTTTTGTCTCTAAAAAGTTCCCAGATGACAGTGATGCTGCTAGTCCAGAAACTATGCTTTCCTCATCCCATCGTAACATCAGGAAAAATACTTCAGGAATGAGCCTCTCAAAGAAGGCTGAAGGTTCATCTGAAAGATACAATGTCAATGTTATTGCCATCATAAGGAAACCAGCACACATACCCTCTGTTCTGCTGGACTGGAAATAGTGTGACGATAAAGATTTAGGGTCTAAACATCACTATTTTATGAGGAAAATATATTATTAATGAGGTATTCCACTGATTTGTTGTTGTTATTCAGTCACTTAGTCATGTCTGACTCTTTGGAACACCATAGACCAGGCTTCCCTGTCACTCACTATCTCCCAGAGTTTACTGAAACTCATGCCCATTGATCAGCTTCCTAGGTAGCTCAGACAGTAAGGAATCTGCCTGCAATGCAGGACACCTGGGTTCAATCAGTGGGTTGAGATTCCCTGGAGAAGGAAATAACAATCCACTCCAGTATTCTTGCCTGGAGAATTCCATGAACAGAGGAGCCTAGTGGGCTACAGTCCATAGGGTTGCAAATAATAAAAAAAAAATTTGCATAATAGATAAAATTATATTCTTATGCATACAAAGTTATGACCAACCTCGACAGCATATTAAAAAGCAGAGACATTACTTTACCAACAAAGGTCCATCTAGTCAAAATCATGGTTTTTCCAAGAGTCATGTATGGATGTGAGAGTTGGACTATAAAGAAAGCTGAGTGCTAAAGAATTGATGCTTTTGAACTGTGGTGCTGATGAAGACTATTGAGAGTCCCTTGGACTGCAAGGAGATCCAACCAGTTCATCCCAAAGGAGATCAGCCCTGAGTGTTCATTGGAAGAACTGATGCTGAAGCTGAAACTCCGATAGTTTGGCCACCTGATGGGAAGAACTGACTCATTGGAAAAGACCCTGATGGTGGGCAAGATTAAGGGCAAGAGGAGAAGGGGGCAATAGAGGATGAGATGGTTGGATGGCATCACTGACTCAATGGACAAGAGTCTGAGCAAGCTCCAGGAGTCGGTGATGGACAGGGAAGCCTGGTGTGCTGCAGTCCATGGGGTGGCAAAGAGTCAGACACAACTGAACTGAACTGATGCAGACAAAGTTGTGAAAAGTTTAATGTATTTGTCAGTTTGAAACACTAACAACACAATTGTAATATGTTAAATGAAACACATTTATGCATACATTTAACTGCATTTTTCTCTTAATCTACCTAATAAGTCATCTTTAGAGTCACAGTCTCCTACTTATTTCTTGATGATTTTTTATTCTGAATAGAAAACTGTTACAATAAAACACGCTTTACTATATACCTCACAGGCATATAGATGATAGAAGGAAATTCATAACACTTTAAAGAATTATAGAAAATGTGATAATAAACAAATTAGAACAAATATAAACAAATTATATGTATTTGAGTGATTTATGATAAAATCAAAATTATATTTTAAATATGATGTGTTTTCAAACTTTCATAACTAGTTGCTTTTCTTTATTTCTTACATTATCCACCAAATTATTATTGAGGGTAACCAAAAATTATAGATGACCAACAAAAGCAAAACTCTAATTTCAGATCTATCAAAATCATCATCTCTCACTATATGACTTTAATGTGAGTGTGGCAAATAATCTTGCATATATATATAAAAGGATATTTATAATTTTGATTTTAATGTTTGCTAGTAGTTCTTTATCATAGCATCCAATTATTTTTAGAACACAGCAAAAGTCTTGACCTTAAGTAAATTTTGAGCAATTTTCTTTTCATTTTTCTCTTCCCTTTATTGCAAAACTGAAACAAAGAATTCTTTCTCCAATTCCTTGCACTTTTCATTATTCCATTCATAATAATCAGGCTTTTATCCCCACTCTTCCATTGAAACTGTTATCAGGTTCATAGCAACTTCACTAAACCAGATCTGGTGACTAATTCTAAGCCCTCCACTTACTGGACTTTCAACTATATTTGGCACTGTTTATACTTACGCATCCCTGGAGAAGGAAATGGCAACTCACTTCATTATTCTTGCCTGGAGAATCCCATGGCAGAAGAGCCTGGCAGGCTATAGTCCTTGGGGTTGCAAAGGGTCAGACACAACTGAGCAACTAAACAACAACATACACATGCATCACTTCTTTCTTCCAATAATTTACTTTACTTGGCCTGTGGGGCACCATTATATTCCTTTCTCCCAATGCCATCCCCTTGCTAGTTCCTTTTCTTTACCTATAAATTTCTCAGCTCCAAAGTTTGACTCATGTTTATTCTGCAGACCTAACCATTTCCCTGAACTGGAAACTCATTTATCAAACTGTCTGCCTCTCTTCAAAGCTTTAATATGTAGTGGTGTCAAAAACGGATTTTATCCAAAATAGAACTTTTGATCTCTCCCTCCAAGCTGTAAAAGATAAGGTATCTGAAAACAAGGTCTTGTTAAATGTCATATATAAAGTACTGACAATGGAACCTGGAATACAGTATTCAAAGAATAAATGCTAAAGCAAATAAAAACAAATGACAGAAAACAGAGATATGACCATTTAAATGTAGTAACAGTCATGTTTTGAAATAGTGTGAAATCTCCACATATGTGGTGTGGAGGCAGGGTTCAAAATAACAAAATGATTGACAATTGTCTCAGAGAATTTTTCTAAAGATAAGATATACTTGAGTAAAAGATTCAGGAATTCATTGTGTAAAAGCTTACAGAATATTTGAATAAAAAAATTTAAATTACTTAAATAGGCTTTAAACTATTAAAACTATTTAAATTAGCTCAACATTAAAAAAACTAAGATCATGGCATCTGGTCCCATCACTAGATGGCAAATAGATGGGGAAACAATGGAAACAGTGACAGAATTTATTTTCTTGGGCTCCAACACTGCTTCAGATTATCACTGCAGTCATGAAATTAAAAGACGCTTGCTCTTTGGAAGAAAAGTGACTGCATCCTCAGTCACTTCAGTCGTGTCCGACTCTCTGCGACCCCATGAACCTTGGCCCCTCAGGCTCCTCAGTCCATGAGATTCTCCAGACAAAAATACTGGAGTGGGTTGCTGGTTCCTTCTCCAGTGATAAAGTATGAAATGAGTGAAGTGAGTGGAGTGAAGTCGCTCAGTCGTGTCCGACTCTTTGCGACCCCATGGGCTGCAACCTACCAGGCTCCTCTGTCCATGGGACTTTCCAGGCACAAGTACTGGAGTGGGTTGCCATTTCCTTCTCCAACTGAGTGACTGAACTGAATTTAAATTATATATCTCTATATATGTAAATAGCTCCATAGAATTTAAGGTATATTGAAAGTTTATAAGATCTTTGTGATAGAAACCTTTCAAATATTATTAATGATGATTATGAACAGTATGGATATCACTGCAGACACAGTTCTTCTACCCACTTGAAGTGTACCAGGTAAGCAGCATCTCTTTCACAAGGCAGACTTCACAAAGACTAATTCCAGAGTCCTTTTACACAAACAATACAACCATGAGCTGATGACACAACAATCTCCCCTCACAAGATACGTATTCAGATAGGCTATTTCAAATTCATATGATATATCTATGAACTTATGGGACTTCCACCGTATCTCTTTATATACATTTCATCTACTGAACAAGATCATAGTAGAATAAAATGGAAAACACACATATACATAACTGTGTGCTCAAGTCATGTCTAACTCTTTGTAATCCCGTGAACTCTAGCCTGCCAGACTCCTCTGTCCATTGGATTTCCCAGAAAAGAATAGTGGAGTGAGTTGTCATTTCCTATTCCAGATACATAACTACACATATACACAATATTATGAAATGGTATCTAAAAAGTAAGGTGCAGTTTAATCTAGAGTTGATGTTGGATCTCTTCCAATTTCATCAGAGATTTAATCAGATATGGTTGCTTTACTGTGAATATTCAGGAGAATGTTCTAATTTTCTGAGCTATTAAATGAGATGGGCAAACGCAGAAGAAAAATAACAAAAAGGAAAGATGAAGAAAACTGCTTCTGTCTTTACTCACCTCTGTAACAAACAAGGAAGCATCATTCACTTCGAAAACATTGCTCCTTGAAAACATTTTATGCTATTCCCCTTGTTAAGTTTATGGGAAATAATTAATGATTTCATGCCCTGGGCCTGCGGATAAGAAGAAACAGCTATTCCTAACTTCAATTTAGGAAGAAGCAGCTGCAGCTAGTCTCTTAGGATGTGCACAGCACCCTGGAATCCATGGTGGCAGCCAAGCATTGTGTTTCTCTGGCTATTATACTTTTCTCTTCTTTTTCACAAAGCTCAGGATACTAATTTCAGGATATAGAACATTCAGCCCTTGCAGGTTTGAGGACAGTAGCCCTCCAACTGACAGTAATGTGTTCTCAAGTTTGAATACGTCTCTCTGCATCAGCATCTCCAGTAAATAATTTCTTGCCATCTGTTTTCCAACCACTGTGTGCATTTGATAGAGTAAGTGAAGCCGCAGGATTATTGCAATGACATACCGCACCTTTTTGTCATTTTCTTGGCAGTTTTCCATTATAAAATACCAAGCATATTTTGCACTTATTCTCCCAGACCATTTCAGTTTTGTAATTTTTGTCATCCTCAGCAAATTAATCCCACACATGCCTTTGTCTGTCATGTGAACCATGCAGAAATTGTGAATTATGTCACCTCTATAAATGCGAATCTTGGAAGAAGGATTAAACGCTAAGGGTGATCAGTCAGAGAAAGTGGCAACTCGTCTGGTTCAATGATTAAAGTCTGGACCTGAAAATAAGAATTACTAGGTTCTATTTGTGGCTTTGCTATCAATTTGCTGTATGACTTTTAGCAAGAGTTTTTCACAAGGAATTAGTTTTCAGATATGGGCTAAAGCAAAAAATCATAGACCTTCAAAAGCTAAGAGAAGAAATTGTTTTATTTCTTAGAAACATCATGCAGTTTATTAGTGTGACATTTAGAGAGTATGGGTAAATTTCAGGAAAATAAATGTTATATGTCAGTTCATCTGATAATCAAAACATTAGCTGAAGAAATTTGACTTAGTATGCTGCATTTTCTCATACAGCCAGTTCAAATAAGGCTGGCTGACTGTCAGTTTCAGTTTAGACATTATTGCATACAGTAAGAATCTAAAAGGAACTTTCATAAATTATTTGGAAAATTTATTTCATAAATTATTTGGAAAATTGAATTACTGTACAATCAAAGTGAGATCACAGATACAAACTGATAATTTCAATATTTTAGACCAGATTTTTTTCACTAATTCTATTTTTTTCATATTCCTCTCCAGATCATGTTCAGACAGCTTTGTTCTTCCTCATCACTGTCATTTATGTCCCAGCCCAGAGTAACTCTGCCTCTGAATTCAAATATTAAAATTCTTCCTAGATGCTTCGTTTGTGATTGCTAGTGTTTGTGTGGTTGGTCTTTAAATCTTTTCTTAAAAATTTTATTATTTAAGCCTTTCAAACTGCAAGAGCCTTACCTTTTTGACTCAAACTTGGCCACACAAATATGTACAAAGTGGAAAGTCTGAAGCTCTTTCTTCATTATTCAATCCCACATGCATCTGTCTACCTTTTTCTCTATGTATAAGAAACAGGTGTGTGTATAAGCAAAAACTTCATTTTTCACAAAAATGAGATGATAAGATATATTTTTTGGCATTTTCCCTTTTTCTTTTTAGTAAATTAATAGTAAACTTTTTTAAGGTGTAATAGTCTGGATTTTCTAGAGAAACAGACCTAGAAGGAGTGTGTGTGTGTGTATGTGTATGGAGAAGGAGAACAAGAGGTTTATTTTAAGGACTTCCATCACCATGGAGGTTGACCAACCAGCTGGAGACCCAGGGAGGAGTTTCAGTTGAGTCTAAAGACAGTGCTAGCAAAATTCCTTCTCCAGGGAAGTCAGTCTTCCTTCTATTAAGGTCTTCAATTGATGAGATAAAACTTATCCACTTTATGGAGAACAGTCTGGTAATCTGCTTAACTCAAAGTCTACAGATTTAAATGTTAATCTCATCTAAAAAGTACCTTCATAGAAATATTTAGAATAACATTTGTCCAAATGTCTGGGAACCATTGCCTAGTCAAGTTGACCCATAAAATTAGCCATCACATAGTTTCTACTATCGGAGAAGGCAATGACACCCCACTCCAGTATTCTTGCCTGGAAAATCCCATGGACGGAGGAGCCTGGTAGGCTGCATTCCATGGGGTCGCGAAGAGTTGGACACGACTGAGCGACTTCACTTTCACTTTTCACTTTCATGCATTGGAGAAGGAAATGGCAACCCACTCCAATGCTCTTGCCTGGAGAATCCCAGGGACAGTGGAGCCTGGTGGGTTGCCATCTATGGGGTCACACAGAGTTGGACACAGCTGAAGTGACTTAGCAGCAGCAGTTTCTACTGTGTTCCAATTAGTGCCGGTACTTTGTATGACCTATTTCATTTAATGATCAAAACAACCTTATGACTTAGGTATTATTATCTCCATTTCATTTACTAAGAAGGAAACCAAGGCACAGAGAAACTAAAATTTTGCCCAGTGATTAAGCCAGTACATGGGATATAAAACTAAGACTCTGTGGCTCCAGAACCCATGATTTTAATTACAACACATTGTTACTTCCATGTATATTAGCATGGACATCTTTGCATTACCCATTCATTCTACTTAATAATAGGACTCCATGTTTCAAACCATGGAAGCTGATTGAGGTGATTTTTGTTGATTGAAGTCCTTGAAGTTGATTGAAGTCATTTTCTCCCATGCTTTAGTTCCATATCCTATAGAATGAGGAAATTAATAATATCTACCAAAAACTTTATATGATTAATAAAGAGACAGTATATGTGAATTACAAACCAAAACCTGGTAAATAAAGCACATTAACAATTTTGTTTTTGTTTTATTATAATATAGGCAACATTTTCCTTTGATCATTTTTATTATAATCAGCTGCTTACCATGACAAATATACTGAGCTAACCATTTCTGTGTATTTGTTGGTAGTTTCCTCTTCATAGATGAGGGCAATTTGCCATTTTGAGGTATGCAATTTAATAATTTTTTAGAATAGCCACAAGATTGTACAGTTTTCATGCTTGTGTGCTCAGTCATGTCTGACTCTTGGTGACCCCACAGACTGTAGACCACCAGGCTCCTCGGTCCATGAAATTTTTCAGGCAAGAATACTGCAATGGGTTGCCATTTCCTCCTCTAGGGGATCTTCCAGACCCAGGGATTGAGCCAGAGTCTCTTGAGTGACCTGCATTCACAGGTAGATTCTTTACCACAGAGCCACTTGTACTCAGTGGTTGGGCAGTTATCTCCACTGTCTAATTCTAGGATATTTTTATCACCCCCTTCCTGGACAAAAAATCCATATCCATTAGCAATCATTGCACATTGCACAGATCTCTCAAAGGGTCTGGCGACATCTAATCTACTTTCTGTCTCTAGATTCAGATTTGCTTTACTAGACATTTCATGGAAATGGAATCATACAGTACTTTGTGTCTGGCTTCTTTCAGTTCAGTTCAGTTCAGTCGCTCAGTCGTGTCTGACTCTTTGCGACCCCATGAATCACAGCACACCAGGCCTCCCTGTCCATCACCAACTCCCGGAGTTCACCCAAACTCATGTCCATCGAGTCGGTGATGCCATCCAGCCATCTCATTCTCTATTGTCCCCTTCTCCTCCCGCCTCCAATCCCTCCCAGCATCAGACTTTTTTCCAGTGAGTCAACTCGTCGCATGAGGTGGCCAAAGTATTGGAGTTTCAGCTTTAGCATCAGTCCTATATTTACAAGCTTCTCCCATGATGTAGCACAAATCAGTACTCCATTCCTTGAATGCAGTTGCCAATGTACTCTCTGGATCCAGAATCTATTGGGCAGTACTCTCACTTCATTTGGGGGCAAAATTACTTAGTCTGGAAAAGGTAAACAGTCATCACTCATACTCACTGGCTGTATTGGTCTTCTCTGCCTCAAACATGGTGGTGTTTGTTGTTCAGTCACCAAGTCCTGTCTGACTTTTTGTGACCCCCCTGAACTATGGCATGCCCATCCTACAGCATGTCCTGGAGTTTGCTCAGATTCATGTCCATTGAGTCAGTGATGCTATCTAACCACCTCATCCTCCACTGCCCTCTTCTCCTTTTGCCTTCAATCTTTCCCAACATCAGGGCCTTTTCCAATGAGTTGGCTCTTTACATCAGTTAACCAAAGTATTGGAGCTTCAGCATCAGTCCTTCCAATGAATATTCAGAGTTTATTTCCTTTAGTGAGGATTGAGTGGTTTTATCTTCTTGCCATCCAAGGGACTCTCAAGTCTTCTCCAACATCATAATTAGAAAGAATCAATTTTTCTGTACTCAGTCCAGCTCTCACATCCATACATGACTACTGGAAAAACCATAGCTTTGACTATATGGACATTTGTCTTTTTAATATACTGTCTAGGTAGATAAACCTTAGGAAGTACTTGCCTTCTGAGGGCCTACTCAATTCTCCTTGTGTTCTGTTTCTACTGATACTTTTCCTTTTGAGATTAGTACTCAAAAGGTAAGGCTACCTTTTGGAGAGGTAAGGCTATTCTCTATTATTTGGCAAATCAAGGAAGAAAAAGCAGGATGATTTTAGCAGGGAAATTTTCAAAATATGGAATGACTATTCCATAAAACCCTGTCTCTCTCCTGGTCAATCTATTTTGACAACTAATCCATGCAAATTAGGAAAGAAATGAAGCATCAAACAAAAAAATGTGGGACATTTTAATTACCCATGTTTCTGTTTTCCTTTGCTATGCTAAATGATCACATACATTATTAACAGATAAATTACATTGGAGTTCTTCATTCAGAATTATTTTGCATAAGCAATATTAAAGAGTTTAACAATATAAAATCTTTTCTAAAAATTAACTGTACTCTTTTAAAATGTGTATCTAAGGACTCTAGTGACTTTGGCAAAAATTAAATAGAAATCTGTGCCAACAGCTTTACATTGGCATTTTTTGGATGTGGTTTTTTCCAGATTGAAGTATGAAGTGGTTGATCCCAGAGAAAAGTCATAATTCCACAGTTCAATAATGAAGCTAATGAATTAGGTATTATTAGGTGTGTTCAAGAAGGTGATTGCTATCTACTCTTTTCTGTGTTAAGGAATTATTTTAAGAAGGAAGGCCTGAGAAAAGTTTTCAGCTGCTTCGTTTTCCATTCTACCTCCTTCTCAGAGACTTGATTTGCAATCAACAGTTATGTAAATTTTTTTTTATCAGATTAGACTTTCAGAACTGGATTTCCCTTAATATATGCAACTGCTACCTCAGTGAAACTGACAAAATGTCAGAGAGAGGGACAAGGTTCAGTAGTTAGCAAAATGTAGGAATCTAAAAGCAATCCAAATTGAGAAAGGTTTTCTTTTTCCTAAGGTTGTAATTTCCTAAAGGACAAGCAGAAAAGAAAACTCCTATGGACCATTTGATTTACATATCACATAACTTAAACATTCCTGATAGCTAACAGTTTATGTTTTATTAAATAATGATGACAATTTTAGCTATACTTTATGTTGAAATATAATACCATTTCCAGTTCACTTGGGTATTATAAGAAGTCTCTAATCTTTTCTTTAGTTTAAAGACTCCTTTTAAAATAGGTCTTTATAACTTTAATTCATAACACATAGTCTAGAGAAGTGACAGTATATATGTGATTGATGTTAAGATTTTTATTGTGCTAAATTTCTAATATACCACATTTATTTATTCAGTATCAAGTTTAGCAGAACCTGGAATGTATACATGCTATTATAAAATGTTTATCAGTTTTGAAGTTCTATGAGCCAGATTGCCTTGTATTGTGTGTGTTAGTCACTCGGTCGTGTCCAACTCTTTGAGACCCCATGGGTTGTAGCCTGCCAGGTTTCTCTGTCCATGGGATTCTCCAGGCAAGAATACTGGAGTTGGTTGCTATTTCCTTCTCCAGAGGATCTTCCTGGCCCAGGAATTGAACCCAGGTCTTCTGGATTGCAGCCAGATTTTTTACCGTCTAAGTCACTGGTATTGTATGTATGTTTAATTATAAAATATATGTCCAAAATAATAAGTGAATGTGCTATTTAAGTAAACCCTTTTCCCATGTTAAGGAATGTTTCATATTTGAGAGTGTATTACCTTGATCAAATTCATTTGCACTACAAAATTCAAGTTACTCCTCCTAAATTTGTCTTTCTTTTTTTCCTTTAAGGATTCATAATTAAGAGAAAAATGTAAAGGAAGAAAAAAATAATTGTTTAATCTTTGATCACTAGCACTTGTATCTTCAACATATATTGAATGGGTCTTAAAGTCACTATATTTTCTTATGGAAAATTTGAAATATTTTAGATTTGTCTTTTAGTGATTTCTGTCCTATCTAGTTTCCTGCTTCCTACTCAGTGATAGTATGTTGACAATATTTTCCAAATATTAGCAATTTGCACTGTTTCCTTTATAAGTGTTTTAATCATTCATAGTCCAAATACAAAATATACACTCAGTTCAGTTCAGTTCAGTTCATTTGCTTAGTCGTGTCTGACTCTTTGCGACCCCATGAATCACAGCACGCCAGGCCTCCCTGTCCATCACCAACTCTCGGAGTTCACTCAAACTCATCTCCATCGAGTCGGTGATGCCATCCAGCCATCTCATTCTCTGTCGTCCCCGTCTTCTCCAACCCCCAATCCTCCTAGCATCAGACGCTTTTCCAGTGAGTCAACTCGTCATGAGGTGGCCAAAGTATTGGAGTTTCAGCTTTAGCATCAGTCCTTCCAATGAACACCCAGGGTTGATCTCCTTTAGAATGGACTGGTTGGATCTCCTTGCAGTCCAAGGGACTCTCAAGAGTCTTCTCCAACACAGTTCAAAAGCATCAATTCTTCGGCGATCAGCTTTCTTCATAGTCCAACTCTCACATCCATACATGACCACGGGAAAAACCATAGCCTTGACTAGACGGACCTTGGTTGGCAAAGTAATGTCTCTGCTTTTTAATATGCTATCTAGGCTGCTAAATGGGCAAAATTTTTCACCAAAGCTTTAGGGAATAAATTCTTTAACACCAAGGAATTAGTTACATGTCAGGATTTCTTTCATCTACAGATTTGTGGAAAAGAAGAAATATATTGGACAGCAAAAAGCCACTTTAGATACAACTTATAATTGTACATAATCAAATTATTAACAATAATTTATTTTAATTAGACACAGTATACTTTTATTCTTTATAAGCATTTACACATATCTCAATTAAATTTCACAATTCAATGTGAATTTTATTTTCTTATGTATTATTATATTATTATTAGTTATTATTATTTATTATAATTATTTCCATTTAGTGATGAGAAAATAGGATACTGAAGAGCTGTATCAGAATGGCTGATTCACTTTGTTGTACAACAGAAACTAACATGACATTGTAAGACTATACCCCAATTTAAGAAGAAAAATAAAAGCAGCTGAAGAGATAAAAGAAAAAACAGAAAAAGACTACAATTTCTGGTACTTCCTGGGCCTAATAGCTGTAATTATTCTGCTTTACCATTATTCTTTACCACATTGCTATGTCATGATATTCCACTTCAGAAAATATGAATTTGTCCTAATTGCATTATGTGGATAATAAGTTTTTACTTAAGCAGTATTTAAATATCCAGATCCCATATGAATAGGGATAAATTAGATAGATTTAAAATAGATTGCTTATGCTCTTGCTCCATATCAACAAACCCCAAGTACTTAGTGTCCCCAAAATATAAGAGTTGCCAACAGAACATATTGATCTAATAACATAAAATTTAGATGATATATTTCAAAGAATATAGATAAGTGGTGCCCTTGAAACTCTGGCCTTCTGTGTTTTTCACTCTTTTCCAAAAATTACATATCATGAGAATAACAATATTTCACAATTTTTATAATCTGGCTTGACTCGCCAAATAACAATCCAATTGATCTGTTGCCATTACCCCAATCATTTTAATCACTTTATTCAAAATTTCTTTTCACAGTATCTCTGGGTTATTGGTGACTTTGAATATTTAATAAATTTAATTTATATACTGTTCTTATAGAGAGAACAACATATTTTCACAGAGTGAAAGTCATTTCTTTTTTTGTTATGTATTCCAGCAAAAAGAAGATTTTCAAAAAGATCATTGAGGGGAGGTAGCAAGATGGCGGAGGAATAGGACGGCGAGACCACTTTCTCCCCCACAAATTCATCAAAAGAACATTTGAACACTGAGTAAATTCCACAAAACAACTTCTGAATACCGTCAGAGGACATCAGGCACCCAGAAAAGCAGCCCATTGTTTTCAAAAGGAGGTAGGAAAAAACATAAAAGATAAAAAGAGAGACAAAAGAGGTAGGGACGAAGCTCCATCCGAGGAAGGGAGGCTTAAAAAAGAGAGAAGTTTCCAAACACCAGGAAACACTCTCACTGGCGAGTCTGTGGCAAGCCTTGGAACCTCAGAGGGCCACATAACTGGGAGAAAAAAGAAAGAAATAATTAAAACTGACAGATTACCCACCAAACAGTAACTCAAAGCGGAGAAGCAGCTCAGACTCCCGCATCCGCCATTAGCAAGTGGGGGCTGGGCAGCGAGGAGCTGGCTGAACTGCTTAGAGAGAGGACCCGGCCTGAATGCTGAGAGGGCAGTCTGGGGGAGTTGACTGGAGATAGCAGAACAGACTATGGGGTAGCTACCCCACGAGAAGGCAAAAAGCCCTAACCTAAGACTCTGCCAGCCCCGCTCACAGAACAAAGGACTGAGCAAAGCTAGCCAGCTGTGGTCGGCCCATCCCCCACCGAGTCAGGCAGGGGAGGGCAGCCAGAGCCAGAAGGGGGCAACTGCGGCCCCAGAGAGGTATCCGATACCAAACTGCAGCCAGGCTTCGTTGCTAACCAAGACTTCATGAGTTTCTGACTGGTCAACATCCGCCTGAGAAGGTGTGCCAGCTGTACACCCAGAAAACTGAGCGCGAGGGACCGGGGAGGCGATAAGTTGCAGCGACCACACTCACCAAACACCTGGTCACATGAGCTGCTCGGACCGGGGAAGGCACAAAACGCAGGCCCAACCAAGTCTGCGCCTTTGTGGAGTACCTGAGTACCTGAACCTGAGCCAGTCAGACCTGGGAAGTGCATACAACCCAGCGCCAGCCTCGACAGTTCCCAGCAGAGCAACCTAGAGCCTGTGCAGTGTAGACTGGGACAGCACACACGCCGTGAGCGGGGTCAAACCCAATGTGGCCAAGACACTGTGAGCACTCCCCACAGACACCAGATATATTTGTCTGCAGCATTCCTCCCTTCCCAGAACAGGACTGAACAAGTGAGCCTTAAAAAGTGTCCACCACCGCCCCCTAGTGTCAGGGCGGAAATTAGACACTGAAGAGACCAGCAAACAGAGGCTAAAACAGAGGGAACCACCTTGGAAATGACAGATAGAATAGTCTAGAGGCTATTCCAAGAATAAGACCAAAAACCAGAGGCAAGAATCTTAAGACCAAATCCTGAGAACACCAGAGAACTCCTGACTCCAGGGAACATTAATCGATAGGAGTTCATAAAATGCCTCCATACCTACACTGAAACCAAGCACCACCCAAGGGTCAACAAGTTCCAAAGCAAGACATACCACGCAAATTCTCTAGCAACACAGGAAAATAGCCCTGAGCTTCAATATACAGGCTGCCCAAAGTCACTCCAAACCCATTGACATCTCATAACTCATTACTGGAGACTTCATTGCACTCCAGAGAGAAGAAATCCAGCTCCACCCACCAGAACACCGACACAAGCTTCCCTAACCAGGGAACCTTGACAAGTCACCCGTCCAACCCCACACACAATGAGGAAATTACATAATAAAGAGAACTCCACAAACTGCCAGAAGACGGAAAGGCCACCCCAAGCACAGCAATATGAGCAAGATGAAAAGGCAGAGAATTACCCAGCAAGTAAAGGAACAGGATAAATGCCAACCAACACAAACAAAAGAGGAAGATATAGGGAATCTACCTGATAAAGAATTTCGAATTTTGATGGTGAAAATGATTCAAAATCTTGAAAGCAAAATGGAATTACAGATAAATAACCTGGAGAAAAGGATTGAGAAGATGCAAGAAAGGTTTAATAAAGATTTAGAGGAAATAGAGTCAATATACAATGAATAATACAATAGATGAGATCAGAAACACTCTGGAGGGAACAAACAGTAGAATAACGGAGGCAGAAGACAGAATAAGCGAGCTAGAAGATAGAATTGTAGAAATAAATGAAACAGAGAGGAAAAAAGAAAAACAAATTAAAAGAAATGAGGACAAAAAAACAAAAGAAATGAGGACAATATTAGAGATCTCTGGGACAATGTTAAACACCACAACATTCAAATCATAGGAATCCCAGAAGAAGAAGACAAAAAGAAAGACCATGAGAGAATACTTGAGGAGATAATAATTGAGAACTTCCCTAAAATGGAGAAGGAAATAATCACCCAAGTCCAAGAAACCCAGAGAGTCCCTAGCAGGATAAACCCAAGGCGAAATACTCCAAGACACATATTAATCAAATTAACAAAGATCAAACACAAAGAACTAATATTAAAAGCAGCAAGGGAAAAACAGCAAATAACACACAAGGGGATTCCCATAAGGATAACAGCTGATCTTTCGACAGAAACTCTTCAGGCCAGGAGGGAATGGCAAGACATACTTAAAGTGATGAAAGAAAGTAACCTACAGCCCAGATTACTGTACCCAGCAAGGATATCATTCAAATATGAAGGAGAAATCAAAAGCTTTACAGACAAGCAAAAGCTGAGAGAATTCAGCATCACCAAACCAGTTCTACAACAAATGCTAAAGGATCTTCTCTAGACAGGAAACACAGAAGGGGTGTATAAACATGAACTCAAAACAATAAAGAAAATGGAAATGGGGTCATACTTATCAATAATTACCTTAAACGTAAATGGGTTGAATGCTCCAACCAACAGACAAAGGCTGGCTGAATGGATACAAAAACAAGACCCCCATATATGTTGTCTACCAGAGACCCACCTCAAAACTAAGGACACATACAGACTGAAAGTGAAGGGCTGGAAAAAGATACTCCACGCAAATAGAGACCAAAAGAAAACAGGAGTAACAATATTCATATCAGATAAACTAGACTTTAAAACAAAGGATGTGAAAAGAGACAAAGAAGGAAACTACATAATGATCAGAGGATCAATCCAAGAAGAAGATATAACAATTATAAATATTTATGCACCCAACATAGGAGCACTGCAATATGGAAGAAAAGTACTAACAAGTATGAAAGGGGAAATTAACAACAATGCAATAATAGTAGGAGATTTTAATACCCCACTTACATCTATGGATAGATCAACTAAACAGAAAATTAACAAGGAAACACAAACTTTAAATGATACAATAGACCAGTTAGACCTAATAGATATCTATAGGACATTTCACCCCAAAACAATGAATTTCACCATTTTCTCAAGTGCACATGGAACATTTTCCAGGATAGATCACATCCTGGGCCATAAATAATTGAAATCATTCCAAGCATCTTTTCTGACCACAATGCAGTAAGATTAGATCTCAATTACAGGAGAAAAACTATTAAAAATGCCAACATATGGAGGCTGAACAACACGCTGCTGAATAATGAACAAATACTAGAAGAAATCAAAATATCCATAGAAATGAATGAAAATGAAAACACGACAACCCAAAACCTCTGGGACACTGTTAAAGCAGTGCTAAGGGGAAGGTTCATAGCAATACAGGCACACCTCAAGAAACAGGAAAAAAGTCAATTAATTACCTAACTCTGGAGAAGACTCTTGAGAGTCCCTTGGACTGCAAGGAGATCCAACCAGTCCATTCTAAAGAAGATCAATCCTGGGTGTTCATTGGAAGGACTGATGCCAAAGCTGAAACTCCAATACTTTGGCCACCTCATGAGATGAGTTGACTCACTGGAAAAGACTCTGATGCTGGGAAGGATTGGGGGCGGGAGGAGATGGGGACGACAGAGAATGAGATGGCTGGATGGCATCACCGACTCAATGGACATAAGTTTGGGTGAACTCCAGGAGTTGGTGATGGACAGGGAGGCCTGGCGTGCTGTGATTCATGGGGTCGCAGAGAGTCGGACACGACTGAGCGACTGAACTGAACTGAACTGAACTGACACCTAAAGAAACTAGAAAAGGAAGAAATGAAGAACCCCGGGGTTAGTAGAAGGAAAGAAATATTAAAAAGTAGGGGAGAAATAAATTCAAAAGAAACAAAAGAGCCCATAGCAAAATTCAACAAAGCCAAAAGCTGGTTCTTTGAGAGGGTAAATAAAATTGCAAACCAATAGCCAGACTCATCAAGAAACAAAGGGAGAAGAACCAAATCAATAAAATTAGAAATGAAAATGGAGAGATCACAACCAACAACACAGAAATACAAAGGATCATTAGAGAATACTATCAGCAATTATATGGCAATAAAATGGACAACTTGGAAGATATGGACAAATTCTTAGAAAAGTACAACTTTCCAAACTGAACCAGGAGGAAATAGAAAATCTTAATAGACCCATCACAAGCACAGAAATAGAAGCTGTAATCAGAAATCTTCCAGAAAACAAAAGCCCAGGTCCAGATGGCTTCACAGCTGAATTCTACCAAAAATTTAGAGAAGGGCTAACACCTATTCAACTCAAACTCTTCCAGAAAATTACTGAGGAAGGAAACTTTCAAACTCATTCTATGAGGCCACCATCACCCTAATCCCAAAACCTGGTAAAGACCCCACAAAAAAAGAAAACTACAGGCCAATATCACTGATGAACATAGATGCAAAAATCCTTAACAAAATTCTAGCAATTAGCATCCAACAACACATTAAGAAGATTATACATCATGACCAAGTGGGCTTTATCCCAGGAATGCAAGGATTCTTCAATATCCGCAAATCAATCAATGTAATACACCACATTAACAAAGTGAAAAATAAAAATATGATTATTTCAATAGATGCAGAGAAAGCCTTCATCAAAATTCAACATCCATTTATGATAAAAACCCTCCAGAAGGTGGGAATAGAAGGAACATACCTCAACATAATAAAAGCTATATATGACAAACCCACAGCAAACATTATCCTCAATGGTGAAAAACTGAAAGCATTTCCCCTAAAGTCAGGAACAAGACAAGGGTGCCCACTCTCACCACTACTATTCAACACAGTTCTGGAAGTTTTGGCCACGGAAATCAGAGCAGAAAAAGACATAAAAGGAATCCAAATTGGAAAAGAAGAAGTAAAACTTTCACTGTTCACTGATGACATGATCCTCTACACAGAAAACCCTAAAGACTCTACCAGAAAACCACTAGAGCTAACCAATGAATACAGTAAAGTTGCAGGATATAAAATCAACACACAGAAATCCCTTGCATTCCTATACACTAATAATGAGAAAATAGAAAGAGAAATTAGGGAAACTATTCCATTCACTGTTGCAACAAAAAGAATAAAATACTTAGGAATATATCTACCTAAAGAAACAAAAGATCTGTACATAGAAAACTATAAAACACTAGTGAAAGTAATCAAAGAGGACACTAATAGATGGAGAAATATACCGTGTTCATGGATTGGAAGAATAAATACTATGAAAATGAGTATACTACCCAAAGTAATTTATACATTCAATGCAATCCCTATCAAACTATCAACGATATTTTTCACAGAGCTAGAACAAATAATTTCACAATTTGTATAGAAATACAAAAAACCTCGAATAGCCAAAGCAATCTTGAGGAAGAAGAATGGAACTGGGGGAATCAACCTGCTGGACTTCAGGCTCTACTACAAAGCCACAGTCATCAAGACAGTATGGAACTGGCATAAAGGCAGAAATATAGATCAATGGAACAAAATAGAAAGCCCAGAGATAAATCCACGCACTTATGGACACCTTATCTTTGACAAAGGAGGCAAGAATATAAAACGGAGAAAAGACAGTCTCTTTAACAAGTGGTTCTGGGAAAACTGGTCAGCCACTTGTAAAAGAATGAAACTAGAACACTTCCTAACACCATACACAAAAATAAACTCAAAATGGATTAAAGATCTAAATGTAAGACCAGAAACTATAAAACTCCTAGAGGAGAACGGAGGAAAAACACTCTCCGACATAAATCACAGCAGGATCCTCCATGACCCACCTCTCAGAATACTGGAAATAAAAACAAAAATAAACAAATGGGACCTAATTAAAATCAAAAGCTTCTGCACAGCAAAGGAAACTATAAGCAAGGTGAAAAGACAGCCTTCAGAATGGGAAAAAATAATAGCAAATGAAACAACTGACAAAGAATTAATCTCCAAAACATACAAGCAGCTCCTTCAGCTTTTCTCCAGAAAAATAAATGACCCAATCAAAAAATGGGCCAAAGAATTAAACAGTCATTTCTCCAAAGAAGACATACAGATGGCTAACAAACACATATGCTCAACATCCCTCATAATCAGAGAAATTCAAATCAAAACCACAATGAGATACCATTTCACACCAGTCAGAATGGCTGCTATCCAAAAATCTACATGCAATAAATGCTGGAGAGGGTGTGGAGAGAAGGGAACCCTCTTACACTGTTGGTGGGAATGCAAACTAGTACAGCCACTATGGAGAACAGTGTGGAGATTCCTCAAAAAACTGGAAATAGAACTGCCATATGATCCAGCAATCACACTCCTGGGCATGCACACCAAGGAAACCAGAACTGAAATAGACACATGTACTCCAATATTCATCACAGCACTGTTTATAATAGCGAGGACATGGAAGCAACCTAGATGTCCATCTGCAGATGAATGGATAAGAAAGCCTTGGTACATATACACAATGGAGTATTAGTCAGCCATTAAAAAGAATGCATTTGAATCAGTTCTAATGAGGTGGATGAAACTGGAACCTATTATACAGAGTGAAATAAGCCAGAAAGAAAAACACCAGTACAGTATATTAACTATATATATGGAATTTAGAAAGATGGAAGTGATAACCCTGTATATGAGACAGCAAAAGAGACACAGATCTATATAACAGTCTTTGGGACTCTGTGGGAGAGGGCGAGGGTGGGATGATTTGGGAGAATGACATTGAAACATGTATATTATCATATGTGAAACGAATCACCAGTCCAGGTTTGATGCATGATACAGGATGCTCGGGGCTGGTGCACAGGGATGACCCAGAGGGAGGATAAGGGGAGGAGGGATGTGAGGGGGTTACAGGAAGGGGAACTCATGTACACCTGGGGCAGATTTATGTCAATGTATGGCAAAACCAATATAATATTGTAAAACAAACAAAAAAAATTTTTTAAATGATTAAAAAAATAAAAATTGGTAGGAGACTACAAGTCAGTATGTGAAAAAGGTAAGAAAAATTGTATTTTAGAGGACATTACCAACCCCACCTTAAGTACCAACCCCTGCTTGAAGAAATATAGTTTTTCCATCTTGAGCATCCTTTCACTAACTAGTTTAAACAAATTCCTTGTGTACCCATATTGTGCTACTATACTTTATGTCCATAATTGACTCTTTCTTTAGTTACATGGTAATATGGATATTGCTAATATCTATAAAATGAATAAAACAGGATGAAATCTTTATTACTGAGTACATTTGCCAGATAGAAAGTTTTGTTTTCCATTTTATAATGTGGATAACATTTTATAATGTTTTCCATTAATCTTTACATTAATTTACCAGCCTAGACAAGTAAAAGATAAATACATCTCCTACAATATTGATTACCTTAAGGAAAACAGAGTTTATACTAAAAGTCCTGAATTTGCAGTAGGTTTTCTAGTCCCAGTACATACCTATATACACCTTTGGGTATTGTTCTTGAGAAAATGGTAGCAGTAACCTCAATTCTCCAGAAAAAAGAATCCAAATATTATGTAGCAATTATTTAATAATCTTTGTAAAAAAAATATTGTGCACACCCAACTGTACAAAGTGCCATGAGATTGAGACATGAATTTTGGCGGAAGATAAACATTGAGGACACAAAGCATATTAACAATTGTAACATAATAATTGGAAGTATATAGTCAAGAGTGAAAGCAAGAGAGACATTAGAAATGAGGAAGAGAATATGAAACCTACATTATGTGATAAAATCCCTCACAATGAAGAAACACTCAAATAACTTTCCAAGAGTGCCTTCATTGAGAAACACTGTTTTCAGAACATTTAGTGTTTAGTGCTGAATGTCTGTTGTTAGGTCAATGACAGTAGAAAATTAATATCTGTTGTGTTTTGATTTTATAAAATTTTCCTGATGTTGTCTGAAAGAATATTCCTGTTTTAATAATATTCCTAATTGCCAACATCTGTTGATTCATCGAAAAAGCAAGAGAGTTCCAGAAAAACATCTATTTCTGCTTTATTGACTATGCCAAACCCTTTGACTGTGTGGATCACAACAAACTGGAAAATTCTTAAAGAGTTGGGAATACCAGACCACCTGACCTAACTCTTGAGAAATCTGTATACAGATCAGGAAGCAACAGTTAGAACTGGATTAACTTATATGCAGAGTACATCATGAGAAATGCTGGGCCAGATGCAACACAAGCTGGAATCAAGATTGCCAGGAAAAATATCAATAACCTCATATATGCAGGTGACACCACTCTTATGACAGAAAGTGAAGAAGAACTAAGAGCCGCTTGATGAAAGTGAAAGAGAAGAGTGAAAAAGTTGGCTTAAAACTCAACATTCAGAAAACTAAGACCGTGGCATTCAGTCCCATCACTTCATGGCAAATAGATGGGGAAACAATGGAAACAGTGACAGACTTTATTTTGGGGGGCTCCAAAATCACTGCAGATTATGACTGCAGCCATGAAATTAAAAGACGCTTACTCCTTGGGAGGAAAGCTATGACCAATCTAGACAGCATATTAAAAAGCAGAGACATTACTTTACCAACAAAGGTCCATCTAGTCAGGCTATATTTTTTCCATTAGTCATGTATGGATGTGAGAGTTGGGCTGTGAAGAAAGCTGAGTGCCGAAGAATTGATGCTTTTGAACTGTGGTGTTGGAGAATACTCTTGAGAGTCCCTTGGACTGCAAGGAGATGCAACCAGTCTATCCTAAAGGAAATCAGTCCTGAATATTCATTGGAAGGACTGATGCTGAAGTGGAAACTTCAATACTTTGGCCACCTGATGCGAAGAACTGACTCACTGGAAAAAACCCTGATGCTTGGAAAGATTGAAGGCAGGAGGAGAAGGGGAAACAGTGGATGAGCTTGTTGGATGGCATCACTGACTCAAAGGACATGAGTTTTGTAAACTCCGGAAGTTGGCGATGGACAGGGAGGCCTGACATGCTGTGGTCAATGGGGTTGCAAAGAGTCAGACATGACTGAACGACTGAACTGAACTGAACTGTATTGCTTTGAAGAATAAACACTTGAGAAAGCCTTTGAGTATAGAAGACTAAGTTAGAAAAAAGAATATAATTCTAATAATTTACTACCTCCTTGACAGGTATCATGCCATGAAATTAAAAGACGCTTACTCCTTGGAAGGAAAGTTATGACCAACCTTGATAGTATATTAAAAAGCAGAGACATTACTTTGCCAACAAAGGTCCGTCTAGTCAAGGCTATGGTTTTTCCCGTGGTCAAGTATGGATGTGAGAGTTGGACTGCGAAGAAAGCTGATCGCCGAAGAATTGATGCTTTTGAACTGTGGTGCTGGAGAAGACTCTTGAGAGTCCCTTGGACTGCAAGGAGATACAACCAGTCCATTCTAAAGGAGATCAATCCTGGGTGTTCATTGGAAGGACTGATGCTAAAGCTGAAACTGCAATACTCTGGCCACCTCATGCGACGAGTTGACTCACTGGAAAAGACTCTGATGGTGGGAATGGTTGGAGGCGGGAGGAGAAGGGGACGACAGAGAATGAGATGGCTGGATGGCATCACCGACTCTGTGGACATGAGTTTGAGTGAACTCCGGGAATTGGTGATGGACAGGGAGGCCTGGCGTGCTGTGATTCATGGGGTCGCAGAGAGTCGGACATGACTGAGAGACTGAACTGAACTGACAGGTATCATACAGTAAACTACATCATTTCCAAGAGTCCTTCCAAACAAGACCCATTCTAAGAAATGAATTGGGTCTTATGAAAAATAAATTTAAAAACCAATACTTTTTGATGTTCTGTGTTTCACAGAACAGTTTATATCCCCAAAGCTTTCATATAATAATGTTCTTTGTAATTCTCAAAAATAGCAATAACTACATAGTATTTCTCAGTATTATTGAAGTGTTTTTCTGCAAAAGGTATATTCAGAAATGGGGCTATAAATGATGCTTCTACCCACATATATGAAAGTCGCATCTTCAACCCGTTGGTTAGAAAATCAGGCTTGATATGGTTTTCCTTTTAATTTTTGCTCTGTAAGCATTACCAATAAAGAGTGAGTTTAATTATCCATATGCAGTTAAACACTTAAGGGATTAATTAATTAGTTGGCATGTGTAACACTCTTCAAGATGAAAATCACTGTTTAAGAATTATCATTATTAATATGAACAGATGCAAGGGATGAAAGCATCATTTATGCATGCATATGGCACACCCATCAACTCTTAGGTTACACTTAACTGTGAAGATGGATAAATATGCTGTTGGCTTTATCATGAATGTGAAACATGTCAGAGTCCTATTCAGAGACATGAGTGCTCTTTGAGCCAACATGAACACCCATTTCCAAATATTAACCCAATAAGTCTTCAGAAAAATTTTGCCAAAAATTATATTCAGTAATATCTATTGCCAATTATGCAATGAAACTTTTATAAAAACATATTTAAATGACTTGAGTAAATTTTGCCATAATTTTCAAAGATAACTGTCTTTTGTTGTCTTCCAATAATGATGAAAAGTAAAACTATAAAATTAACTATCAAATAATACTTCCTTAAAAGAAATAGAAGCTGTCACTCTTTTCTATAACAACTAATAGTACATAATGCACCATCTGATAAATTATCATTTTACTTAAACTTTGTAATGCTGAATTTTAATATTTACTATTATTTTCATAACTTTATCCCCTTTATTTTTTCAGTTAAAAAGTTTAATGGAAGTAAAAACTTGTATCTTCATTTCTTAGCTTTAGCTTGTTGATTCAATAAAATATGGATATTTTTGATCCATGTTGATGTAAAGTCAAAACTCATTCATGGCAATAAAATCCACATAAGCTTTTGACTAATACTTTCATTTTAACCTGAGATAGCACATTGAAACTTGCAATTTGATAAGTGATGGCCCCACACAATATCATAGCAAGTAATAAAGAAATAATATGGCACTTACAGAGCCATATCAACTTCTTAAATGACAGAAACCTGTTATCTTAGCTCTGCAGGCTATCAATCCAAATATATAATACAAATTTGTGTTTTTGTTTAGAGCATTTTTGATGCTTGGTAAAGCTTTACACTGGTATTTTTCATTAAAACAGTATGTAGATTGCTGTAGTTAAAAGAAAATGGGGTTTCAATTTACAGCCTCTGTTTTCATGAACTTATAATATGAGCCTGAACACTATCCAAAATAAAGCTTTAAGTACTTATTTTCAGGACAGTATTTAACATTAAATTAACACAAAATGCAATACTTAGGCATGCAAACCATAATGCAAAGAAGGCTGCAAAATTTTGATAGTCTAAATGAAAATAGTTTTCTGAATACATTTAGGGTCTCAGTATAACAGATTTTCTTCTCTTAAAACAATTACATCAAGATTTATACACTTTAACTACAACTCTATTAAGGTTTGCAGAAATGATGAATAAATCCCATTGTAAGAAACTAAAACATCCTATTGCTCTTTCTTGGAGATCTTTAAACTTAATGGAGGCATATAATCCATTCAAGTATAGGATACTTTATCTTTTCACCATTTATTTTTTGTCTCTACTTGCAACAACAGTGATGATCTTATCTTTCACCTAGCCTTCGGATATTTATTTGATGTTTTCTTAGAAAACAAGCAGTCATTAGATGGAAAGTTTTTTGTGGGTTTAACTAAATAAAAATCTATGCTAAAAATATCCAGAATTTAAAAATTCACCTTTTCTTTGTTGCTACAAATCACTCAACTTCTAGGTATCTTTCCAAAATTGTTCCTAAGCAATTCTCATTGACAATTTTGAAAGATTAGATATTGAATTCTGGGAAAGAACTCTTCACATAATTGAAGGCAGGTTTAAAATTAGCCTTCAGAGGTCCTCTCAGCCCAGGTGTTCAGTGTTGAAGTCAAGGCTTTAGAAGTGGAACAGTTATTAGCAATAACAAGACTAGAACTGTAGATGATTGAAGTGGAGTGGAAGGCAATGCAGTTGAACATATAGAGGACAGAGATATTTAAATCAAAAATGAAAATCAGACTCTTACAGCACAACAAAAAACAGTGAGCCAGCTGTTAAAATCTTTAATTACCTAAGAATAATAACCAGGAAAGTAGAAGTTGAAGAAGAAGAAGAGTCTGGAACAATAAAGTGCACCTCGAAGTTGCTGGACTTTTCAAGGAGAAGGATGAAACAGTCATGTACAAGTGATAATGAAAAGTTAATCAAGAGCCTAGTTCACCTCTTCAGCATATATATAGTAAGAGGGACAAAACAATACCTTCATCTGACATTCAGGCTCTAATTTTTGCACCAAATTTCAACAAGTTCTGAAGAGAAAATGAATGCTTAACGGATTTTTGTAAGGATTTTTAGTTCAAATGAATGTTGAAGAAGAGTTAATGTTGACAGGATGAGGAAGTGTTGGGCACTTTCTTAGGCTAGATCTCACAAATCACACCCTCCTTTTTGGGTCTGCTTTTTCAGTTAGCCTACACTGTTAAGATCCAGACTGTTGAGAACACGATGATAGGAAGTGTTGAGGACCCTTCAATTCTGCTATGGTCCATGTAGAAAACAAGAAAGAACATTTTAAGTAGAGTCATTTAGTTAACCTCAGTGATCTGGAATTATTAATTGATGTGCTTCATGTGGTTTAATTTTTACTCAACATCATGAAAACCAGATTCACTATTTGAATGTGAAAATGTCTTGCTCTTTAGTTTGGGAAATCATCTTCCACCATCCTCTGATAACTTCTGTTCCCCTTCTCCTAGTTTTCTGTTTCTAGAACCTTAGGTGCTGAACATAGATTGATGGCCTAAATTTGTCTTCCTTCTGACTTTTTCCCTTCTCTGTCTTTTCATTCTACTCACTGAAAAAATCCTCAAGTTTATTTTCAAATGAATTTTCTACTAAGGTTATTATATTTTTTACTTCCAAGTATATTTCTTGTTTATGGAATGCCCCATTTTTAAAGCATCGTGTGCTTATTTTATGGATTTAATAAACTTTCTGATATTTCTGAGGATATTAACCATATTGATTTGTCTTCTTCCAGTTTCTCTTTATTGCCTGCGTTTGCCAAGTTGCTTTTTCAAGTTTCTTGGTTTTGCTTTCTCTCATTCACACAAAAACCTTTCCTCAAATCTCTGTAATCACAGTTGTCTCTTCATAGTTGAGAATAAGGCTTTAAAGAGAGCTATGTATCTCTATGTATTTCTATTTTAAAGTGAAAAAAATTATATAAAAATGTATCCATTTTAGGAGAATAGCCACCACACATCATAACAGGTATTGTCTGTGGGCCTATGTATTATATTCAGAGAAGAATATCCTATTCTACAGAGTGAAAAGATAGAAGGTTTGTGTCACTGTACTTTTTGTCTTAGAGCTAACCTACATAACAAGCTTGGAGGTCTTATTGTTAATGTTTCTCTAATTGCCTTTGTTTTCAGTATAAGACCTCTCCCTGCTGTTACTATACTTGTATGCATGAAGATCCTTAATTTTGTCCCATAGAATAAATTCCCTACTTATTTCTTGGTGAGCTGTATAATAACTATCTGGTTAATGCTATCTCTGATATGAGGAGGGCATTTTTGTCTCGAATGTCCTCTTATTTGATGATTAGTATTCTTAACATTTTAGCCCCATATCTTACTCCAATCTTCAGAAATGGTCTCTAGACATTTCTGGATCTGCCCATGGTGCTGAAAAATAAGTGCCCTCATGCAGTACAAAGCCAAATTTCACCTTTCAGTTTGAAGATAATATCTAAACACCTATCCACCCACTTTCCATTCTCTTAATTTGTTTATATAATACCACTTGTGTCTTACATCTCCTGCTTTTCTTGATATTCTTATTCCTTTATGACCAATTTCATAATACTTCCAGAAGTAGCAAAAATAAATGTCTTCACATAATATGATATGCTTAGTGTATAAGTCATATGTTATTCTTCTGATTATTTTTACTAGTTTCTTGACTTTTTAAAAAAATTTTAGGCTAAAAAGTTGGCAAAATGTTCTAGTCACCAAATTCTTTTAAGTAAAGCTGAGTTCAAGTAAAATCAAAATTGAAATTAATATTACAACTGCATGTAATTTCTCCTGAATGCATATCACAATTGAACTAAGCATAGTTACTGACATTTAGGACTAACACTGATATGGAAAATATAAGTGAAAACTATGTTCAGTTCAGTGCAGTTGCTCAGTCGTGTCCGACTCTCCGCGACCCCATGAATCACAGCACGCCAGGCCTCCCTGTCCATCACCAACTCCCGGAGTACACTCAAGCTCATGTCCACAGAGTCGGAGATGACATCCAGCCATCTCATTCTCCGTCGTCCCCTTCTCCTCCCGCCCCCAACCTTTCCCAGCATCAGAGTCTTTTCCAGTGAGTCAACTCGTCGCATGAGGTGGCCAAAGTATTGCAGTTTCAGCTTTAGCATCAGTCCCTCCAATGAACATCCAGGATTGATCTCCTTTAGAATGGACTGGTTGGATCTCCTTGCAGTATAAAGGACTCTCAAGAGTCTTCTCCAACACCACAGTTCAAAAGCATCGATTCTTCGGCGATCAGCTTTCTTCACAGTCCAACTCTCACATCCATACATGACCACGGGAAAAACCATTGCCTTGACTAGACGGACCTTGGTTGGCAAAGTAATGTCTCTGCTTTTTAATATACTATCAAGGTTGGTTATAACTTTCCTTCCAAGGAGTAAGCGTCTTTTAATTTCATGAAAACTATGTTAGAACAAGCTTATGCCAAACATTTTTTCACAAAAATCGATATAATATTTATCATTCCATATATTTCAAGGAAACTGTGAAAACAGAACACTATCATTTTAGATTTCTTATATGCAAATGCAGAATAAGATTTTTATGTAAATTTTATGTGTTAAATGCAACTTTTTGTTTATGAGGGTCTACATCTGCTGCTGTATCATAGTGGAAAAATATTCTCATGTAGAAGTCCTGTAACCTACATTAAAGTCCCTCTGGTTCACTTTAGACCACAATTTATAAGAAACTTGTAGGACCTGTTCAAAATCTTAGGCAATGAAAGTAGACTAGAGGTTATGATTTTATAATATACTGTTACAATTTTATCTGGGCTTGTAAAAAAAGCTGCAAACATCTGCTAAAATCTAACCATCTTATCCCCATACATTTGAGAAATTCTGCAATATTATGCTATACAGTAGCCAGACAATAACAACAAATCAACTGCTCACTAAAACAGCTACAAGGAAAATATCATTTTGACTCTAAGATGTTGCAAAAAGAATTATCTCATGAAATATATTTTCTTAACATAAACAAAAAGAGAAGTAAATTTTCTTTAAAATATTTAATATGGTTGAAAAATAAGAACATGCACTTAGAAGTAACTTGTCTAATCAAGTTATCATATTAACATAATATATATAATATACAACAAAATTATAAAACGGTATTGTTCCCTGGAGTTTTAAAAATATGGAAACTTCATTATGGGAAAAGTTTAAGAAACTGTTTTCACTTCACTTTAAATTAGTAGAAATTTTTCTATGAAATAATTTATTATAAGGATGCAAAACACTGTAAGACCATTTAAGTTACATTTACAGGTAAAGGTAGGTTTTCCATTTAAGAAATAATTCTCCTAGAATACATTAGAAACTTAGAAAGCTCATGGTTTATAAAGAAAGAATTACATTCAGAAGTGCCCCAGTTTAATCATTTGATCACATGTCCTACATATGTTATTTTGATGTTTATTTGGGAAATTTTAATTAAAGTTTTAGGAAAGCTGTTTTTACTTCACTCATGAGAACTTCTACTATATGCTTACCCTGTGAACATTGAGCTACTGCTAAGACACTTCAGTCGTGTCTGACTCTGTGTGACCCCATAGACGGAAGCCCACCAGGCTCCCCTGTCCCTGGGATTATCCAGGCAAGAACACTGGAGTGGGTTGCCATTTCCTTCTCCAATGTGTGAAAGTGAAGTTGCTCAGTCGTGTCTGACCCTTAGCGACCCCACGGACTGCAGCCTACCAGGCTCCTCCATCCATGGAATTTTCTAGGCAAGAGTGAGCTAGATTCTATGAATTCTACTGAACAACTTAAGCACAAAGATTACACCTTTCAAAGGTTTACAGTGAAGCTGAGTGCATCATACATTCCACCATACATTCTACCACATCCCACCATACATTCTACCACATCCCTTCCAAACTGGCAAGGAAACCAAATAAAAATGAGAGACAACTCATGATATACATGTCCCATATTTGAGGTCCCATATCATGAGACTGGACCTATGTTAAAACAATGTGTAAAAGCCTAGTCCAGATGCATGTTTAATAGCAAAACATTTATGCAAAGAGCAAGGCAATGGAGAATTCACAGAAAATATTTCATCTAAGGACCATTATTCACACAAGGGAATTTATCCTCTATATGATTTAGTTTATGTAAGTATGATTGACCTTCGAGCAATATGGCTGTGAATTGCTTCAGTTCAGTTCAGTTCAGTTCAGTCGCTCAGTCGCGTGAATTGCTTAGGTTTACTTACAACAGATTTTATTTTCAGTAAATATATGGTGCAGTAACACACTATCCAGCCCCTGGTTGAATATGGATGCAGAACCCTTGATATGTAGGGCCATTATATGAAGTGAGACCTGGATTTTCAATTGTGTGACAGTCAACACTTTTAGTTCAGTTCAGTTCAGTTCAGTTGCTCAGTCGTGTCTGACTCTTTGCGACCCCGTGAATCACAGCATGCCAGGCCTCCCTGTCCATCACCAACTTCCGGAGTTCACTCAAACTCACGTCCGTCGAGTCGGTGATGCCAGCCAGCCACCTCATTCTCTGTCATCCCCTTCTCCTGCCCCCAATCCCTCCCAGCATCAGAGTCTTTTCCAGTGAGTCAACTCTTCGCATGAGATGGCCAAAGTATTGGAGCTTCAGCTTTAGCATCAGTCCCTCCAATGAACACCCAAGACTGATCTCATTTAGAATGGACTGGTTGGATCTCCTTGCAGTCCAAGGGACTCTCAAGAGTCTTCTCCAGCACCACAGTTCAAAAGCATCAATTCTTCGGTGATCAGCTTTCTTCACAGTCCATCTCTCACATCCATACACGACCACTGGAAAAACCATAGCCTTGACTAGACAGACCTTGGTTGGCAAAGTAATGTCTCTGCTTTTTGATATACTATCTAGGTTGGTCATAACTTTCCTTCCAAGGAGTAAGCGTCTTTTAATTTCATGGCTGCAATCAGCATCCGCAGTGATTTTGGAGCCTCAAAAAATAAAGTCATCCACTGTTTCTACTGTTTTCCCATCTATTTCCCATGAAGTGATGGGAACAGATGCCATGATGTTAGGCTTCTTCCAGCCCAGCATTCCTCATGATGTACTCTGCATATAAGTTCAATAAGCAGGGTAACAATATACAACCTTGATGTACTCCTTTTCCTATTTGGAACCAGTCTGTTGTTCCATGTCCAGTTCTAACTGTTGCTTCCTGACCTGCAGACAGGTTTCTCAAGAGGCAGGTCAGGTGGTCTGGTATTCCCATCTCTTTCAGAATTTTCCACAGTTTATTGTGATCTACACAGTCAAAGGCTTTGGCATAGTCAATAAAGCAGAAATAGATGTTTTTCTGGAACTATCTTGCTTTTGCCATGATCCAGTGGATGTTGGCAATTTGATCTCTGGTTCCTCTGCCTTTTCTAAAATCATCTTGAACATCTGGAAGTTCACAGTTCATGTATTGCTGAAGCCTGGTTTGGAGAATTTTGAGCATGACTTTACTAGCGTGTGAGATGAGTGCAATTGTGTGGTAGTTTGAGCATTCTTTGACATTGTCTTTCTTTGGGATTGGGATGAAGACTGACCTTTTCCAGTCCTGAGGCCACTGCTGAGTTTTCCAAATTTGCTGGCATATTGAGTGTAGCACTTTCACAACATCATCTTTCAGGATTTGAAATAGCTAAAATGGAATTCCATCACCTCCACTAGCATTGTTCGTAGTGATGACACTGAAATCATAATCACAGAAAACTAGTCGATCTGATCATACAGACCACAGCCTTGTCTAACTCAATGAAACTAAGCCATGCCGTGTGGGGCCACCCAAGACAGGCGGGTCATGGTGGAGAGGTCTGACAGAATGTGGTCCACTGGAGAAGGGAATGGCAAACCACTTCAGTATACTTGCCTTAAGAACTCCATGAACAGTATGAAAAGCCAAAATGATAGGATACTGAATGAGGAATTCCCCAGGTAGGTAGGTGCCCAGTATGCTACTGGAGATCTGTGGAGAAATAACTCCAGAAAGAATGGAGGGATGGAGCCAAAGCAACACCTCTAACCCCCACCTTATTCAAGGGTCAACAATACTTTAACTTAGAAAGTACTGTAAGCTATTACCTTAGAAAACCTCGTTCTATCAGTTCAGATTCAAAGAGTACATTTTGAAATGTATTATAACTATGTTTTTGGTAATGTTCTTTTTGCAATGTAAACAAATATTAAATCGTTATGTTCTACACCTGATACTAATACAGTGTTATATATCAATTATACCACAATAAAAAAGAATGCAAAAGATAAATAAATAAAAAATAAATTAATATTATGGGAAAAAACAGGCTTTCGTTTCTCCTAGTAAACTTTCCCTGTTTTGATCAACTTTTCTCTTATGTTTTTGGTGTCTTGGAGTGACAGAGTAGATCTATCTCATTTTTATGGTATTATAGTAATAGTTTTGTCTAAAATATATAAAAATATATTTTAAATATGTTTCCTTAATTGGGGAAGCAATTATATGCATAACCCCTTACTGTCTTACAAAACTGGAGCTCTAACAAATTCATTTTCCTGGGCTGTTCTCTTACATTTTGTTAAACTTATAGTATCTAAGGCTTCCCAGGTGGTGCCAGTGATAAAGAATCTGCCAGCCAATGCAGGAGACTCAAGAGATGAGACTTCAGTCCTTGGTTTGGGAAGATCCCCTGGAGAAGTAATGGCAATCCACTCCAGAATTCTTACCTGTAAACTCCCACGGACAGAAGATCCGTCAGGCTAGAGTCCACAGGGTCGCAAAATATCGGACACGACTGAGTGAGCATGCACCCATTGAATTCCAACTCCCCTCTGTCAGAAATTTACTGTTTGTTTTGCCTCAAATTCAGGAGTTTCTATTTAATGTTTTAAAATTTCATAGCCATATTATTAGCAACTGTCTAACTTAAATTAGAATTTTTACTGGGTACATCTTTCACCACTGATTTTCATCTCCAAGGCATTCCCATTAAATTCTTTCTTTGTTGTTTTGCTGAAACATTACTTTTAATAAGTCACATATTACTATTATTTTGTATTCATGTTTGCTATAGAATTCTATGATCAGATCCTTTCATTAAATTGTATACTTTGCTCCAGGCCTTTTCAACATCCAGTTTAACAACTCAATTTGTATGAAGGGTTCTGTTCCCTCCCTTACATTTTCTCTGTATTTTTTAATTAAAAAAATATATACTAGTATGACTAAGAATCAGAATTAATGTGGATAAAATAATAATAGCAAACACTTAGAAGGTGATTCTAAAACTTTTTGCCAAATATCATTCTAAAACTTTTACATTGCATTAACTCTAGTAATCTCAGTAATAGCATAATAAAGTAAGTTTGAATTCTGCAAACATTTACAGGGAAGATGCTACACAAGAGAACTTATTTCCCTAAGGACACATGTCAGATATTGGAGAAATCAAAACATAAGCATCGAGTTCTAGAGTCTGTGGAGTCTTTTTTAGCTTAGGTGATATTAGTTTGTAATAAGCAGTTTAGAATTTCCTTACAAATGACTGTGTGGGATCTCTTATGACTAGGATGACAAGACAAGATTTAGTAAGGAGATAATTCTTTATTTGAAAACATAAGTAGGAATGGATTTAAGAAGTCCATGAATCAATAAAGATAAATACACTGATGCAGTAGAGTGATGTTTATACTCTACTGTGTTAGAAATCACCTGAAATTGTTGTTAAAAAATACAAATCCTGAGTTCCTGAATTTTGTTGTGTTTTGATCTAAGAAGATCTTAGGTATACCACAGAATTCTCATTTTTAACAAGTTCTCTAGATTATTTTGATGCTCGCAGTCTATACAGGATACTATGAGAAACAATATATATGCTAATATTTTGAACTCAAATTAAATTCTTATTCCAAGGAAATGAAGTAGAGGGGATCAGGGAATACATAACACACAATTTATCACACTGACAATTTGCATCTACATAGAAAATAATGCTAGATGTAATGGAAACTATTTCCTGTTTCATAGAATTTTGTAATTTATTTGACTGTTTACACAATGTCTATGAATCACCATGTATTTAGTATATAATATTATCTTACCAAATCTATTTGTTCTCATTTTTAACCCAGTTTTACCAGTTTATTCCGACTATCCAAATGAATCTAGGTTCTTATCATAGACATGTAATCATAAGTATGAGGATAAGGCTTAGTGATTAAAGTTGATTCTGTTCTATTATATAAAGAACATTCATCTCCCCTGAGTGTTTTCAGAGTTCTCTTAGTGACATCCTAAATTATTTAATGAAATTACATAGATCCATGGTATTGTGAACCAATTATTTCTACTTTGTAATATAGTTTATTTTTTTTTCTTTTTTTTTTTATTTTACAATACTATATTGGTTGGTTTTGCCATACATTGATATGAATTTGCCCCGGGTTTACATAAGTTCCCCCTCCTGAACCCCCCTCCCACCTCCCTCCTCCCTTTATCCTCCCTCTGGGTCATCCCCGCATGCCAGCCCCGAGCATCCTATAACATGCATTGACCCTGAACTAGTGATTCGTTTCACATATGACAACATACGTGTTTCAATGCCATTCTCCCAAATCATCCCACCCTCACCCTCTCCCATAGAGTCCCAAAGACTGTTCTATACATCTGTGTCTCTTTTGCTGTCTCGTATACAGGGTTATCATTTGCATCTTTCTAAATTCCATATATATGTGTTAGTATACTGTATTGGTGTTTTTCTTTCTGGCTTACTTCACTCTGTATAATAGGCTCCAGTTTCATCCACCTCATTAGAACTGATTCAAATGTATTCTTTTTAATGGCTGAATAATACTCCATTGTGTATATGTACCAAAGCTTTCTTATCCATTCGTCTGCAGATGGACATCTAGGTTGCTTCCATGTCCTGGCTATTATAAACAGTGCTGCAATGTACATTGGAGTACACGTGTCTCTTTCAATTCTGGTTTCCTCAGTGTGTATGCCCAGGAGTGCGATTGCTGGATCATATGGCAGTTCTATTTCCAATTTTTTGAGGAATCTCCACACTGTTCTCCATAGTGGCTGTACTAGTTTGCATTCCCACCAACAGTGTAAGAGGGTTCCTTTCTCTCCACATCCTCTCCAGCATTTATTGCATGTAGACTTTTGGATAGCAGCCATTCTGACTGGTGTGAAATGGTATCTCATTGTGGTTTTGATTTGCATTTCTCTGATGATGAGGGATGTTGAGCATTTTTTCATGTGTTTGTTAGCCATCTTTATGTCTTCTTTGGAGAAATTTCTGTTTAGTTCTTTGGCCCATTTTTTGATTGGGTCATTTATTTTTCTGGAATTGAGCTGCAGGAGCTGCTTGTATAATTTGGAGATTAATCCTTTATCAGTTGCTTCATTTGCTATTATTTTCTCCCATTCTGAAGGCTGTCTTTTCACCTTGCTTATAGTTTCCTTTGCTGTGCAGAAGCTTTTGATTTTAATTAGGTCCCATTTGTTTATTTTTGCTTTTATTTCCAATATTCTGGGAGGTGGGTCATGGAGGATCCTGCTGTGATTTATGTCAGAGAGTGTTTTGCCTACGTTCTCCTCTAGGAGTTTTATAGTTTCTGGTCTTACATTTAGCTCTCTAATCCATTTTGAGTTTATTTTGGTGTATGGTGTTAGGAAGTGTTCTAGTTTCATTCTTTTACAAGTGGCTGACCAGTTTCCCCAGCACCACTTGTTAAAGAGACTGTCTTTTCTCCATTTTATATTCTTGCCTCCTTTGTCAAAGATGAGGTGTCCATAGATGCGTGGATTTATCTCTGGGCTTTCTATTTTGTTCCATTGATCTATATTTCTGTCTTTATGCCAGTACCATACTGTCTTGATGACTGTGGCTTTGTAGTAGAGCCTGAAGTCCGGCAGGTTAATTCCCCCAGTTCCATTTTTCTTCCTCAAGATTGCTTTGGCTATTCGAGGTTTTTTGTATTTCCATACAAATTGTGAGATTATTTGTTCTAGTTCTGTGAAAAATATCTTTGGTAGATTGATAGGGATTGCATTGAATGTATAAATTACTTTGGGTAGTATACTCATTTTTACAATATTTATTCTTCCAATCCATGAGCATGGTATATTTCTCCATCCATTAGTGTCCTCTTTGATTGCTTTCAGTAGTGTTTTATAGTTTTCTATGTACAAGTCTTTTGTTTCCTTAGGTAGATATATTCCTAAGTATTTAATTCTTTTCGTTGCAACAGTGAATGGAATAGTTTCCTTAATTTCTCTTTCTATTTTCTCATTATTAGTGTATAGGAATGCAAGGGATTTCTGTGTGTTGATTTTATATCCTGCAACGTTACTGTAATCATTGATTAGCTCTAGTAGTTTTCTGGTAGAGTCTCTAGGGTTTTCTGTGTAGAGGATCATGTCATCAGCCAACAGAGAAAGTTTTACTTCTTCTTTTCCAATTTGGATTCCTTTTATGTCTTTTTCTGCTCTGATTGCTGTAGCCAAAACTTCCAGAACTATGTTGAATAGTAGTGGTGAGAGTGGGCACCCTTGTCTTGTTCCTGACTTTAGGGGAAATGCTTTCAGTTTTTCACCATTGAGGATAATGTTTGCTGTGGGTTTGTCATATATAGCTTTTATTATGTTGAGGCATGTCCCTTCTATTCCCACTTTCTGGAGGGTTTTTATCATAAATGGATGTTGAATTTTGTCGAAGGCTTTCTCTGCATCTATTGAGATAATCATATGATTTTTATTTTTCAGTTTGTTAATGTGGTGTATTACGTTGACTGATTTGCGGATATTGAAGAATCCTTGCATTCCTGGGATAAAGCCCACTTGGTCATGATGTATGATCTTCTTAATATGCTGTTGGATTCTGATTGCTAGAATTTTGTTAAGGATTTTTGCATCTATGTTCATCAGTGATATTGGCCTGTAGTTTTCTTTTTTTGTGGGGTCTTTACCAGGTTTTGGGATTAGGGTGATGGTGGCTTCATAGAATGAGTTTGGAAATATCCCTTCCTCAGCAATTTTCTGGAAGAGTTTGAGTAGAATAGGTGTTATCTCTTCTCTAAATTTTTGGTAAAATTCAGCTGTGAAGCCGTCTGGACCTGGGCTTTTGTTTGCTGGGAGATTTTTGATTACAGTTTCAATTTCCGTGCTTGTGATGGGTCTGTTCAGATTTTCTATTTCTTCCTGGTTCAGTTTTGGAAAGTTGTATTTTTCTAGGAATTTGTCCATTTCTTCCAGGTTATTCATTTTATTGCCATATAATTGCTGATAGTATTCTCTAATAATCCTTTGTATTTCTGTGTTGTCAGTTGTGATCTCTCCAATTTCATTTCTAATTTTATTGATTTGGTTCTTCTCCCTTTGTTTCTTGATAAGTCTGGCTAGTGGTTTGTCAATTTTATTTACCTTCTCAAAGAACCAGCTTTTGGCTTTGTTGATTTTTGCTATAGTCTCTTTTGTTTCTTTTGCATTTATCTCTGCCCTAATTTTTACAATTTCTTTCCTTCTACTGACCCTGGGGTTCTTCATTTCTTCCTTTTCTAGTTGCTTTAGATGTAGAGTTAGGTTATTTAGTTGACTTTTTTCTTGTTTCTTGAGGTGTGCCTGTATTGCTATGAACTTCCCCTTTAGCACTGCTTTTACAGTGTCCCAGAGGTTTTGGGTTGTTGTGTTTTCATTTTCATTCATTTCTATGCATATTTTGATTTCTCTTTTGATTTCTTCTATGATTTGTTCGTTGTTCAGCAGCGTGTTGTTCAGCCTCCATATGTTGGCATGTTTAGTAGTTTTTCTCCCATAATTGAGATCTAATCTTACTGCATTGTGGTCAGAAAAGATGCATGGAATGATTTCAACTTTTTTGAATTTACTAAGGCTAGATTTATGGCCCAGGATGTGATCTATCCTGGAAAAGGTTCCATGTGCACTTGAGAAAAAGGTGAAATTCATTGTTTTGGGGTGAAATGTCCTATAGATATCAATTAGGTCTAACTGGTCTATTGTATCATTTAAAGATTGTGTTTCCTTGTTAATTTTCTGTTTAGTTGATCTATCCATAGATGTAAGTGGGGTATTAAAATCTCCCACTATTATTGCATTATTGTTAATTTCCCCTTTCATACTTGTTAGTAATTGTCTTACATAGTGCGGTGCTCCTATGTTGGGTGCATAAATATTTATAATTGTTATATCTTCATCTTGGATTGATCCTTTGATCATTATGTAGTTTCCTTCTTTGTCTCTTTTCACAGCCTTTGTTTTAAAGTCTATTTTATCTGATACGAGTATTGCTACTCCTGCTTTCTTTTGGTCTCTATTTGCATGGAATATCTTTTTCCAGCCCTTCACTTTCAGTCTGTATGTGTCCCTCGTTTTGAGGTGGGTCTCTTGCAGACAACATATATGGGGGTCTTGTTTTTGTATCCATTCAGCCAGCCTTTGTCTTTTGGTTGGGGCATTCAACCCATTTACGTTTAAGGTAATTATTGATAAGTACGATCCCGTAGCCATTTTCTTTATTGCTTTGGGTTCGAGTTTATACACCCTTTCTGTGTTTCCTGTCTAGAAAAGATCCTTTAGCATTTGTTGGAGAGCTGGTTTGGTAATGCTGAATTCTCTCAGCTTTTGCTTGTCTGTAAAGCTTTTGATTTCTCCTTCATATTTGAATGAGATCCTTGCTGGGTACAGTAGTCTGGGCTGTAGGTTATTTTCTTTCATCACTTTAAGTATGTCTTGCCATTCCCTCCTGGCCTGAAGAGTTTCTGTTGAAAGATCAGCTGTTATCCTTATGGGAATCCCCTTGTGTGTTATTTGCTGTTTTTCCCTTGCTGCTTTTAATATTTGTTCTTTGTGTTTGATCTTTGTTAATTTGATTAATATGTGTCTAGGAGTATTTCGCCTTGGGTTTATCCTGTTGGGGACTCTCTGGGTTTCTTGGACTTGGGTGATTATTTCTTTCCCTATTTTAGGGAAGTTTTCAACTATTATCTCCTCAAGTATTCTCTCATGGTCTTTCTTTTTGTCTTCTTCTTCTGGGATTCCTATGATTCGAATGTTGGAGCGTTTAACATTGTCCCAGAGGTCTCTAATATTGTTCTCATTTCTTTTAATTTGTTTTTCTTTTTTCCTCTCTGTTTCATTTATTTCTACAATTCTATCTTCTAGCTCGCTTATCCTGTCTTCTGCCTCTGTTATTCTACTGTTTGTTCCCTCCAGAGTGTTTCTGATCTCATCTATTGTATTATTCATTGTATATTGACTCTTTTTTATTTCCTCTAAGTCCTTATTAAACCTTTCTTCCATCTTCTCAATCCTTTTCTCCAGGTTATTTATCTGTAGCTCCATTTTGCTTTCAAGATTTTGAATCATTTTCACCACCAAAATTCGAAATTCTTTTTCATGTAGATTCCCTATATCTTCCTCTTTTGCTTGTGTTGGTGGGCATTTATCTTGTTCCTTTATTTGCTGGGTATTTCTCTGCTTCTTCATCTTGTTTATAATGCTTTGCTTGGGGTGGCCTTTCCCTCTTCTGGCCGTTTGTGGAGTTCTCTTTATTATGTAGTTTCCTTGCTGTGTGTGGGGTTGGACAGGTGACTTGTCAAGGTTCCCTGGTTATGGAAGCCTGTGTCGGTGTTCTGGTGGGTGGAGCTGGATTTCTTCTCTCTGGAGTGCAATGAAGTGTCCAGTAATGAGTTATGAGATGTCAGTGGGTTTGGAGTGACTTTGGGCAGCCTGTATATTGAAGCTCAGGGCTAGTTTCCTGTGTTACTGGAGAATTTGCGTGGTATGTCTTGCTTTGGAACTTGTTGACCCTTGGGTTTAGCGTAGGTATGGAAACGTTTGATGAGCTCCTATCGATTAATGTTCCCTGGAGTCAGGACTTCTCTGGTGTTCTCAGGATTCGGGCTTAAGCCTCTTGCCTCTGGTTTTTGGTCTTATTCTTGGAGTAGTCTCTAGACGTCTCTATCTGTCATTTCCAAGGTGGTTCCCTCTGTTTTAGCTTCTGTCTGCTGGTCTCTTCAGTGTCTAATTTCCGCCCTGATACTAGGGGGTGGGTGGACACTTTTTAAGGCTCAGTTGTTCAGTCCTATTCTGGGAAGGGAGGAACGCTGCAGTCGATTGTCTCTGGCGTCTGTGGGGAGTGCTCGCAGCGTCTCGGCCACACTGGGTTTGCCCCTGCTCACAGCACGTATGCTGTCCCAGTCTACACTGCACAGGCTCTAGGTTGCTCTGCCGGGAACTGTCCGAGGCCAGCACCGGGTTGTATGCACTTCCCAGGTCTGAGCGGCTCAAGTTCAGGTTCTCAGGTACTCCACAAAGGCGCAGACTTGGTTGGGCCTGCGTTTTGTGCCTTCCCCAGTCCGAGCAGCTCAGGGGACCAGGTGTTTGGCGAGCGCGGTCTCTGCGACTTATCGCCTCCCCAGTCCCCGCCTCTCAGTTTTCTGGGTGTACAACCGGCGCACCTTCTCAGGGGGATATCGACCGGCCCGAGCCCAAGAAGTCCTGAATAGCAACAAGCCTGCCTGCAGTTTGTATCGGATGCCTTTCTGGGGCCGTAGTTGCCCGCTCCGGTTCTGGCTGCGCTCCCTGCCTGTCTTGGCGGGGAATAGGGGATGGGCAGACCACAGCCGTCTCTCTCTGCTCAGTCCTTTATTCTGTGAGCGGGGCTGGCCGAGTCATAGGTTAGAGCTTTCCGCCTTTTCGTGGGGAAGCTATCCCACAGTCTGCTTTGCTCTCCCCAGTTCTCTCAAATTGTTCTCGCGGCATTCAAGCCCAGTCCTCTCTCTAAGCAGTTCAGCCTGCTCCTCCCTGCCCAGCCCCCGCTTGCTAATGGCGTATGCAGGCGTCTGCGCTGCTTCTCCGCTGGGAGTTACCGTTTGGCGGGTAGTCTGTGGGTTTTAAAAAAATCTTAAAAAAAAAAGAGGGTTATGTGGCCCTCTGAGCTTCCAAGGCTCGCCACAGATTCGCCAGTGAGAATGTTTCCTGGTGTTTGGAAACTTCTCTCTTTTTAAAGCTTCCCTTCCCGGGACGGAGCTCCGTCCTTACTTCTTTTGTTTCACTTTTTATCTTTTATGTTTTTTCCTACCTCCTTTCGAAGACAATGGGCTGCTTTTCTGGGTGCCTGACGTCCTCTGCCAGCATTCAGAAGTTGTTTTGTGGACTTTACTCGCGTTCAAAAGTTCTTTTGATGAATTTGTGGAGGAGAGAGTGGTCTCGCCGTCCTATTCCTCCGCCATCTTGTTCCTCCCCCTATAGTTTATTTTTTAAAAAGTTTGTTGGGGTACAGTTGATTTTCAATGTTGTATTCATTTCTGCTGTAGAGCAAAATGAATCAGTTATACATATACATATATCCAATCTTTTTAGATTCTTCACCCATATAAGCCTTTATAGAGTACTGAGTAGAATTCCTTGTGCTATACACCTTATTAATTATCAATTTTATATATAATAGTGGGTATATGTCAGTCCTAATCTCCCAATTTATCCTCCACCCCCCACCTTCTCTCCTAGTAACTGTAACTTTGTTTTTTAAATTTGTGTCTTTATGTATGTTTTGCAAATAAATTCATTTGTACCATTTTTTTAGATTTTACATAAAAGTGATATTATATCATATTTGTCCTTGTCTGACTTACTTCACTCAGTATGATAATCTCTGGGGCCCTCCATGTGACTGTAAATGGCATTATTTCATTCTTTTATGGCTGAGTAGTATTCCACTATATATATTAATATGTACCACATCCTCTTTATCCATCCTTCAGTTGATGGACATTTAGGTTGCTTCCATATCCTAGCTATTGTAAACAGTACTTCAGTGAACATTGTGGTGCATGTATCATTTCAAATTACTATTTTCTCCGAGTATATGCCCAGGAGTGGGATTGCAGGATCATATGGTAGCTCTCTTTTTAATTTTTTAAGAAAGCTCTATACTCTTCTCCACAGTGCTTGTGGGGATATACATTCCTGCCAACAGTGCAGAAAGGTTCCCTTTTCTCCACATCCTCTCCAGAACTTATTGTTTGTAGATTTTTCAATGATGGCCATTATGACAATGTGAGGTGATGCCTCATTGTAAGACTCTGGTGCTGGGAAGGATTAGGGGCGGGAGGAGAAGGGGACAACAGAGAATGAGATGGCTGGATGGCATCACCCACTCTGTGGACATGAGTTTGAGTGAACTCCGGGAGTTGGTGATGGACAGGGAGGCATGGCGTGCTGTGATTCATGGGGTCGCGGAGAGTCGGACACGACTGAGCCACTGAAATGAACTGAACTGAACTGAATAATTAGTGATGTTGAGAATCTTTTCATGTGTTTTTGGACATCTGTATGTCTTCTTTGGAGAAATATTTAGATCTTCTTCCTGTTTTTTGTTTTGATTCTGTTGTTTGTTTTTGATATTGAGTTGCCTGAGCTGTTTGTGTATTTTGGAGATTAAGCCCTTGTCAGTTGTTTCATTTGAAAATGTTTTCTCCCATTCTGAGGGTCATCTTTTTGTTTTGTTTATGATTTTCTGTGCTGTACAAAAAGCTTTTAAGTTTATTTAGGTCCCATTTGCTTTTTTGTTTATTTGTTTGTTTGTTTTCATTTTCGTTACTCTAGGAAAATTATTAAAAAAGATATTTCTGCAAGAGTGCTCTGCCTGTTTTCTTCTAAGAATTTATAGTATCCAGTCTTCATTTAGGTGTTTAATCTATTTTGAGCTTATTTTTGAGTATGGTGTAGGGAGTGTTCTAGTTTCATTGTGTAATAACTTTCCAGTTTTCCCAATATAATTTAAAAGTTTGCTTTCATAGGTTTATTTTTTTCTGGTATGTTATAGTCAGGTCAGAACATGCCATTGTATGATATTGCTTTTAAAATTTAAGATCATATTTTGATTAACAGTTGTAATAATTGCAGGCTGGGAGAAAAGAAATTCAACTTTATTGAAGTCACTGCATTGCCCTGATTCCCTCGGCAGGATTAACTTCCATCTCCTTCTGCCTGGGAAGTTAGTAATTGTGTCTGTTATGCCAGTTATCATATTGCACTGTGATATTTTTGCTTCGTGTCCACCCCACACTAGATTATATGCTCCTCCAGGGCAAAGGGCATGTCTTATTCCATTCATATGTCCATTCATTCAGTCAGTCACTTAGACACTTACTCATCCATTCAACCAAAATGTGTTTGAGAATGTTCACCAGAAATAACCTACAAAATATAAAATGGAAACCCAAAGTGAGGGCAGATTTAAAAAGGCGATGCTGCATGCCCTAAAAATGTAAACTCTAGTAAAAGAGTTAATCTTTTCTTCTATTATTCCTAATAATAAGCACTTTTCAGGGTATCTAGTAAAAGCTCAATAAAGATTTAATTCATTAATTAGATGTTCAACTAGATCCTCAGAATAAACGATTCTTTTGAAACACAGTTTTCAAAAAGATTTTTCAAATTAATACAAAGAAAAAAGGTATCTGTTGTAAAAGCCAAAAACATCACCTTAAATATGTTCCATATTTTATTTGTAGTTGTGGATATTAAAAATGAGAAGTGGTCTTTGCCAAACTTGGCTTTGTATAAATATAAGCTGAATCTTGTTTTAAAAATGCCCCAACTATAAACACTGCCTTAAATTCTCAAGTTATTGAAACTAGCACAGGGAACACAAGCAGCTCAGATGAACAAGTGATTATATATATTACAAAATTTGTTTCAGTTATCTTCCTCAGTACATGGTATATTTGGGCTGCTTAGCATTTCAAATTGTGCTTAAAATAGATAAATATAATACAGATTTCAGGATGGGCTAATATTAAATTTTATTATTAAAATTTTACATTCTCAAAAACCATAAAAATTACAGTGTAAACAAATCTGTTTGAGGGATTACAATTGGAAAATGCTATCCAATAGTGTTTTTATATTCACATTTTCTTTAGCTGTACCTATTCACATTCAAGAATGAGTTTCCAGAACATTTATGTTGCAAATGTTCTAAGATTGCAAGTTACACACCATTACTTTCCTTGGTCTTCTCTAGTGTTTCTTAGTAAACTTGACAATACAAACTCAACCTAAAAATATGAGCTGTCAGAATAGCATACTTCACAGTTATGCTATATTCTCTATTTTATATCATGCAATTTAGAACATCATGTGTGTTTAGAAGAAGCCTAGAATATCAGTACAAATAGGCAGGTTATCCTGTTGTAAAAAATAACCCTAACACCTCAATGATTTTAAAATCAAATATTTAGTTATTCTTTGTATTCTAACCCATGAGATGCTAAGAGCCAGGCTCTGCTCTGAGTCTTTCTCATAGTTACACCAGGCAAAGACTATGGGAGCATCTATGATCTGGAATGTAGCTAGATATTCTGATGGATGAAGAAAAATAAAAGAACATAAAAAGGCATATTTGCCCTTAGAACTTCTGCCCTACTCATCACTCCTGCTTAATTTGAGCTCAACTGAGAGCAGGGAACTTCAACCCTACCATCTACTGGAAGGAGAGAGAAATAAAGTCTCTAAAATGAGTACTACAGGTAGATTTCAACATTTAGCATGGATTTTGTTGGAGTTAATTGTTTTTATAAACTATTTGTTTTAATTTAACCCACATTATTTTTAGTCAAACCTGTCTTACAAGGCATTTAAATAAATTTCTTGCAGCTGTGAAATATACATCTTTCAAAATACACAATGGAATTTCATGTCAAATTAATACACAGAAAAGGACCCAAATTGATGGAAGTACATGGAGTCTAAATGAGGGTAATATTTTAAGATATGAGGGTAATATTTTAAGAATGTTTCACAAAGATAACAAGTGTAAATATTACTAAAATTTTTAACTTATGTTTATTTCTTGTATGTTGTTTTTGTTTATATGAAAGTAGCATAGCCTGCAGTGTGTATGTAGTTGATGGATAGGTAACTTCCTGGAAATTTCTCCTTCTAAAAGCAATAGAGCAATTGCTATTGAAGAAGGAGTGCATAAAACTTAAAAAAAAACCCTACATAACACCTTTCAAATGTGTAAGATGTATAGAGGGAAAACGTCAAGCAGTTAGAACCATTTAAAATGAGCTTTCTTTCTTTAATTAGTCTAGGTTAGAAAGTTTTGAATCAAATATTGTTTTAAAAAAGTGTTTTAAATATTTTCTTGTCAAAAAAACAAAGTTATATGGTATCTGTAAAGAGAAAACCATGTTATTGTAAACTATAATGTCCATGATTCTCATTTGAATTTCAGTTCATTTGTTCATGATCTAATATTTAGGTTTATGATATAGTGATCAAAAATTCAATTTCCACAGGGCAATACAACATTTATTTGATTTTATGTTTATTGCATTAACATTTCTTTGAATTCTTTGCATACTTGTTTATTTCCTAGTGGAAACTGGAAATGACATTTTTTATGACGTTTGCCATTCTCAGGGTTAAAGGTTTATGAACTTTATTATTCTTCAATTAAAAAATTATTTAAAAAAACATTTTTAAATTTGATATAATTTGATACACATTTATATTACAGATTGGTATATTTATTTGGATATAACTTTTTTATAAATTGAAATTGGATTAATTAGTCTTAATAAGGAACTGTATTCATTAAAGTCCTGATTTCAGTTTCTTGCAAATGGAGACATTTAAAACCTTAAGTGAGATCTTGGTCATATTTATCTTCAAGATTATGAAAATTACTGATACAAATATGTGCAGAAGTCCACATGGTTTTAAAATGTGAAAATCTTATTTATTTATTAAGAAATATCAGTACAAGCCACATTAAAAAGAGAGAGACTCTAGTACAAAAAGCAGCAGCTGAAAACTGGCAGTTGATAATAGATCTTCTTAATCATGGGATTTCTCAGGATTTGTATCTAGTTTAAAGATATCATCTTTCCTCTATAATTTTCATTAAAACAAATGTGAATAGAAGTCTTACACATAAAATTTACCTTAGGAAACCAGAAAGCTAAGAACAACAAATCATAGTCATTTTGTTTTTTATTCAGTTCAGTTCAGTTCAGTTCAGTCGCTCAGTCGTGTCCGACTCTCCGCGACCCCATGAATCACAGCACGCCAGGCCTCCCTGTCCATCACCAACTCTCGGAGTTCACTCAAACTCATGTCCACAGAGTTGGCGATGCCATCCAGCCATCTCATTCTCTGTCGTCCCCTTCTTCTCCCGCCCCCAACCTTTCCCATCATGAGTCTTTTCCAGTGAGTCAACTCTTCACATGAGGTGGCCAAAGTATTGCAGTTTCAGCTTTAGCATCAGTCCTTCCAATGAACACACAGGGTTGATCTCCTTTAGAATGGACTGGTTGGATCTCCTTGCAGTCCAAGGGACTCTCAAGAGTCTTTTCCAACACCACAGTTCAAAAGCATCAATTCTTCGGCGATCAGCTTTCTTCACAGTCCACCTCTCACATCCATACTAGCCTTGACTAGACGGACCTTGGTTGGCAAAGTAATGTCTCTGCTTTTAATATGCTATCTAGGTTGGTCATAACTTTCCTTCCAAGGAGCAAGCGTCTTTTTATTTCCTGGCTGCAATCAGCATCCATAGTGATTTTGGAGCCCACAAAAATAAAGTCTGACACTGTTTCCACTGTTTTTCCATCTATTTCCCATGAAGAGATGGGATCAGATGCCATGATCTTTGTTTTCTGAATGTTGAGCTTCAAGCCAACCTTTTCACTCTCCTCTCACTTTCATCAAGAGGCTTTTGAGTTCCTCTTCACTTTCTGCCATAAGGGTAGTGTCATCTGCATATCTGAGGTTATTGATTTTTCTCCCAGCAATCTTGATTCCAGCTTGTGCTTCTTCCAGCCCAGTGTTCCTCATGATGTACTCTGCATAGAAGTTAAATAAGCAAGGTGACAATATACAACATTGACGCACTCCTTTTCCTATTTGGAACCAGTCTGTTGTTCTATGTACAGTTCTGACTGTTGCTTCCTGACCTGCATACAGGTTTCTCAAGAGGCAGGTCAGGTGGTCTGGTATTCCCATCTCTTTCAGAATTTTCCACAGTTTACTGTGATCCACACAGTCAAAGGCTTTGGCATAGTCAATGAAGCAGAAATAGATGTTTTTCTGGAACTCCCTTGCTTTCTCCATGATCCAGCGGATGTTGGCAATTTGATCTCTGGTGCTCTGCCTTTTCTAAAACCTGCTTGAACATCTGGGAGTTCATGGATGTTAACTTTCCTGTAATACTGTATGTAAAAATTCTTTGGAATACTTTTTAATACCTGTCAGAAGTACATTATCTCCTAGGAGTAAAATAAAAATGCATTTATAATTGAATGGAACAAAGGCTCCTGTAACAGGACTTTTACTGCAGCAACTTACTACTGTGCATTAATTTGCACTAAATTAATTCAATCCAGATGAGAAAACATGTAAAAACCTATGCATTTACTTCATGTCCCATTATCTCCCAGAGGTGAACACAGGTCTTTATTTTGTGTAACAGTATGAAATATTTGAAACTGAAGAACCTGTGTTTTATTTCAACGTTAGTGAAATAAGGTGTAGCATTTACAAGTATAAACTCATGTAATCTGTTTTAACATTGTACTTTGATAAAGCAGCTCTTCTCTAACTTCATTTTAAAATATGCAAACACTCTTCCATCTTCCAGCCCAGTGTATCTATCAAGCCAGAGAAATCACTATTAGATTTTGTCTGTGGGCAATACACTAAGAGAGGATAGGAGATCCTGTGTGCTCACCATGTGCTGTGGTTTGTGTTGGACCTTGGTATTCCATTCTCATAGCGATCTTAGGTGGTGGGTATAATTATTGCAATTTTACAGATAAGAAAACAAACTCAGGACTGTTAAATAACGAACTCAGGATAGCATGGCTGGTGAGCGAAAGGAATGCTTTTTGTGTGTGGTTCTGAAAGTTCTTATGAATTAAAAAAAATTACTGATTATTTTACTATAGTTTATTTTTGTTATCTATTTAGGAGAAACACTGCTTCTTCTCTGCTTTACTGTTTTTATCCCATATGATTCCCTCTACCTCTACTCCCATGAATCTCTTCTATTTGCCTACAGCATATTTTATGTAGACTGTGCACATTGACAACAGAGTGTACTTAATAAAGGACTTTCCTGTGTGTTCTTATATCAGTCTGTAACCCCTTCATAAGACTAGTACTTGACCAGTAATTCTGTGTCTCCAGGGCAGATACAATGCTTTAGATGTAGCAAATCTCTTTTGAAGCAAAGACTACAATTTTTCAGATGCCTACTAAATAAAAATAAAATTTAATTATGTCATCAGATAAAGCATTAGGCCAACATTTCTGTATTTAGCATTTACTGTAGTTTGAATGTGCCTGAAGTAGAGTTTTACACTCAAATAAAATATTTTATGATTCTCACAACAAAATGTTACCAACAACATTATCCTTTACTGTTTATCAACTTTGTCAGTTCCAAAAATAATTTAATATTGTAAAAATTGAGTCCACATAGCTCTGAGGTAGTCATTTTATCTTTGATAATATATGCATATGGAATAGGAAAACAAGAGTGTGATTTTAGCATATAAGATTAGCTAAATGATATTAGGTAGAAGGTATTTTGTTGATTAGGTTTTTTGTTTCTTTAATTATTATTAGTGCACGGGGATGACCCAGAGGGAGGATATGGGGAGGGGGGAGGTGGGAGGGGGGTTCAAGTAGGGGAACACATGTACACCTGGGGAGGATTCATGTCAAAGTATGGCAAAACCAACCAATATAATATTGTAAAGTAATTAGCCTCTAATTTAAAAAAATAAAAAAATAAAGATAGGGCTATCCTGAAATTTGAAATTAAAGCAGAGTCTTTTCAAAGAAAAGATTGAGTAGAATGTATAATCAGAAAGTCAGTGACCAGAAATACATTTTAACATTTTTATTTAAAATCACCTAGTTTAAATCTAATCAACTGAATTCCATGAGAAAAACAAACAAAAAATTTAGAAAACATAGAGCAAGAAAGGTTTATGGGGAAAAAGCCTCATTATTGGCTAGTACGTACCTTTAAATTCTTATCTATTCTCTTTCTCCCTTAGTTTAAATTCAGCATCTGATATCTTACACTGGAAGTTATCTTGTCATCAAGAATTCTTCCAGGATTATGTGAAAAGTAACAAAGAAAGTAATTATCTTGAAACATCGCAGGGATCAATTATCAGTACTAATTGACTTTTTTCATGTCAGTCATTTTTATGCTGGGATCAATTTTACTCAACTTGTTCTCTGAAGGACAGCTGATGCTGAAGTTGATGCAGTCAGCTATAGCTTTATCAAGAGTTGTCTTTCCTTCATTTCTCAGTTATCTAAAAAAAAAAAGTCATGATAAAAACTTTTAAATGAATAATGAAATGAAAAATGAGTGGTCCTTCCTTAGTTCTGGCTTAGCAATCTGGAATCTTTATACCAGAGTCTTTATCCCAGAAGAAATAACTATGTAGGTGACTGTGACGTGGAGAGGAAAGGCCTGGTAGAGAAAGGAGGTGAGGAGAGTGAGATGAAAGCTTTGTAACACTGTGGGAGGCTGGAGTTGAAGTTATTGAAATGGCTTAAAAAATACTTTAAAGGATACTAAACAGAATTTTGAATTGTTGGGATCATTGCAATGTAAACCCCCTGTATTTCTAAAAACCCCTAGTAAACTTTATACCAAAAGAACTTGGAAGAATGTGTATGTGTGTGTGTGTGTGTGTGTGTGTGCATGAGTTAGAGATTCATTAATTAAGTAATGTGTTCCAGTTTTAAATCCATATTAAATTAAAAAGAGTCAGATTTGGAGAATGTTCCAAAAGGTGAATTAATGCAAGTGTTACCAGACCTCAGAGACAACAATAACCACTTCTTACCTTTATTCCTCAGAAATTATATATATTTTGAGATGTACATTTCAGTTGCTCTGTTGTGTCCAACTTATTGCAACGCCAATGGACTGCAGTAAGCAAGGCTTTCTTGTTGTTTACCAACTCCCAGAACTTGCTCAAACTCGTGTCCATGAGTCAGTGATGCGATCCATCCATCTCATCCTCTGTCATCCCCTTCTCCTCCTGGCTTTAATCTTTCCCAGCATCAGGGTATTTTCCACTGAGTCTGTTCTTCTCATCAGGTGGCCAAAATATCGGAGCTTCAGCTTTAGCATCAGTCCTTCCAATGAATATTCAGGACTGATTTCCTTTAGCCTAGACTGATTATATCTCCTTGCAGTCCAAGTGACTTTCAAGGGTCTTCTCCAACATGACAGTTTGAAAAAGCATCAATTCTTCTGCACTCAGGTTTCTTTATGGTCCAACTCTCACATATATACGTGATTACTGGAAAAACCATAACTTTGACTATATGGACCTTTGTCAGTTAAGTAATGTCTCTGCTTTTTAATATGCTGTCTAGGATGGTCATCGGAGAAGGCAATGGCAAGCCACTCCAGTACTCTTGCCTAGAAAATCCCATGGATGGAGGAGCCTGGTGGACTGCAGTCTGTGGGATAGCTAAGGGTCGGACACGACTGAGCGACTTCACTTTCACTTTTCACTTTCACACATTGGAGAAGGAAATGGCAACCCACGCCAGTGTTCTTGCCTGGAGAATCCCAGGGATGGGGGAGGCTGGTGGGCTTCCATCTAAGGGGTCGCACAGAGTCGGACACGACTGAGGTGACTTAGCAGGATGGTCATAGCTTTTCGTCCAAGGAACAAGCATCTTTTAATTTCATGGCTGCAGTCATCATCTGAATAGATTTTGGAACTCAAGAAAAAAAAGTCTGTCACTGTTTCTACTGTTTCCCCATCTGTTTGCCATGAAGTGATGGGACCGGATGCCATGATCTTCATTTTTTAAGCCAGCTTTTTCACTCTCTTTCACTTTCATCAAGAGGCTCTTTAGTTCCTCTTCACTTTCTGCCATAAATGTGGTGTCATCTGCATATCTGAGGTTATTGATATATCACCCTTCAATCTTGATTCCAGCTTTTGCTTCATCCAGTCTGGCATTGGCATGATGTACTCTGAGTGTAAGTTAAGTAAGCAGGGTGACAATATACAACCATGATGTACTCCTTTCCCAATTTGGAACCAGTCTGTTGTTCCATGTCAGGTTCTAATTGTTGCTTCTTGACCTGCATACAGATTTCTCAGGAGGCAGATAAGGTGGTCTGGTATTCTCATTTCTTGAAGAATTTTCCAGTTTGTTGTGATCCATACAGTCAAACGCTTTGGCATAGTCAAAAAAGCAGAAGTAAATGTTTTTCTGGAACTCTCTTGCTTTTTCGATAACCCAATAGATGTTGGCAATTTTATCTCTGGTTGTTCTGTCTTTTCTAAATCCAACTTGAGCATCTGGAACTTCTCAGTTATTTACTGTTGAAGCCTAGCTTGGAGAATTTTGGGCATTACTTTCCTAGAATGTGAGATAAGTGCAATTGTGCAGTAGTTTGAACATTCTTTAGCATTGCTTTTCTTTGGGATTGGAATGAAAGCTGACCTCTTCCAGTCCTATGGCCACTGCTGAGTTTTCCAAATTTGCTGGTATATTGAGTGCAACACTTTCACAGCATTGTCTTTCAAGATTTGAAATAGCTCAACTGCAATTCCATCACCTCCACTAGCTTTGTTCCTAGTGATGCTTCTGAAGGCCCACTTGACTTCACATTCCAGGATGTTTGGCTCTAGGTGTGTGATCACACCATTGTGGTTATCTGGGTCATGAAGATCTTTTTTATATAGTTCTTCTGTGTATTCTTGCCACTCTTCTTAATATCTTCTGCTTCTGTTAGGTCCATGCCATTTCTGTCCTTTATTAAGCCCATCTTTGCATGAAATGTTCCCTTGATATCTCTAATTTTCTTGAAGAGATCTCTAGCCTTTCCCATTCTATTGTTTTCCTCTCTTTCTTTGCATTGATAACTTAGGAAAGCTTTTTTCACTCTCCTTGCTATTCTTTGGAACTCTTCATTCAGATGGATATATCTTTCCTTTTCTCCTTTGCCTTTCACTCATCTTCTTATCTCAGCTATTTCAAAGGCTTCCTCAGACAACCATTTTGAATTTCTTTTTCTTGGGGTGATTTTGGTCACGGCCTCTTGTACAATGTTATGAACCTCCGTCCATAGTTCTTCAGGCACTCCATTAGATTTAATCCCTTTAATCTACTTGTCATTTCCACTGTATAGTCATAAGGGATTTGATTTAGGTCATACCTGAATGGTCTAGTGGTTTTCCCTTCTTCAATTTAAGTCCGAATTTGGCAATAAGGAGTTTGCCATCTGAGCCACAGTCAGCTCCCGGTCTTGTTTTTGCTGACTGTATAGAGCTTCTCCATCTTGAGAGGCAAGGGGTATAATCAATCTGATTTCACTATTGACCATCTAGTGATGTCCATGTGTAGAGTTGTCTCTTGTGTTGTTGGAAGAGAGTGTTTGCTATGACCAGTTCATTTCTTGGCAAAGACTGTTAGCCTTTGCCCTGCTTCATTTTGTACTCCACGGCCAAACGTGCCTGTTACTCTCGGTAACTCTTAACTTCTTAGTTTTGTAATCCAGTCCCCTATGTTGAAAAGGACATCTGTTTTTTGTATTAGTTCATTTTGAGATGAGTAAATATCAAACTTCCCACAAACTTGAAATCAAAGTTTTGGCAGACTTTTTGAGATCTAGATACCTTATGATTAGATTTAAACTACACTTGCTTTTGTTCACTAAAATGTACCTTGACGAATACCTTTATGGTCTCTCCCCTCAAATCTTTAGAACTTTGGAGTATGTTTCAGATTTATGTACTTAAATGATTAAAATTCTTGATATAACAATCATCTTGTTCCTTTTATAAAAATAAAAGAAATATTTCAAATAAATGCTATATAACTGAGAAATTAATCACCCAGAACAAAATAAATTCTCCCTGAAAGAGCTAAAAATAACATTTTCATCAGAACCCTATGGAAACAAAATAGGATTCTTCAGTGTATTATCCTACATTGACTCCTTGAAAATATTCCCTAAACTACCTGTTGGCTAGAGAAAACTGAGTTTCTTCTTATTGTTGTAAGGGGAATCACTATTTTTACATAGTCTAGATAGGGTCTCAGAGAAAGAACAAATCTTGGATACATTTGTGATTTGGAATCTGTTTAAGGTGAGTTTTTCAAACTGGTGCCTTGATTCTGTTCTGTTCTGTTCTGTTCTGTCACTCAGTCGTGTCCGACTCTTTGCGACCCCGTGGACTGTAGCCTACCAGGCTTTTCCGTCCATGGGATTCTCCAGGCAAGAATACTGGAGTGGGTTACCATTTCCTTCTCCAAATTAGGGTTGGGAAATGGTCATAATATAGTAGTATATGAACACAGCAAGACGAGGTGGCAGGAAAATTAAAGTCTTAATAGTAACTTGATGTTTTCTATTCAACTTGAACAATTTGGTCACTTAAGAAATATTTTCAGCAAATTTCTGGAATAAATACATTTGTAATTTTTAATCTTGTTGAGTCAGAATTTCTGAGTATAGTGAAACTGGATTAACAATAGCAGTGCTTAAACTTTAAAGAAGAAATCCATGTTAGGAATGACATCAAATAATAGTCATGTTAACATAGTAAACTGCATGCACAAATGGTTTTGATTCTATGTGTGATCATAAGGTGAAAACTCTGAGATCTTTTACAGACTAATATTAAAAATATGGACACATACAGCAAATCTGAGAACTGAAGAACTAACATACCATAGACCTAGCTTAGCTGGTAAAGAATCCTCTTGCACTGTGAGAGACCCCAATTTGATTCCTGGGTCAGGAAGATTCCTCAGAGAAGGGATAGGCTACCCAGTCCAGTATTCTTGGGCTTCTCTGGTGACTCCCGCCTGCAATGCAAAAAACCTGGGTTCAATCCCTGGGTTGGAAAGATCCCCTGGAGGAGGGCATGAAAACCCCCTTCAGTATTCTTGCCTGGAGAATACCCATGAACAGAAGAGCCTGGTGGGCACCTGTATATGGAGTTGAAAAGGGTTGGATATGACTGAGAGACTAAGCACAGCAGAAATCTTTCCTGACTGTACTATCCTTGGCAGAATACTGAGGTTCTGTATGGTGAAAGAAAGTGAAGTTGCTCAGTCCTGTTCAACTCTTTGTGACCCCATGGACTATAGCCTACCAGGCTCCTCCATCCATGGGATTTTCCAGGCAAGAATACTGGAGTGAGTTGCCATTTCCTTCTCCAGGAGATCTTCCCGACCCAGGGATTGAACCCAGGTCTCCCACATTGTAGGCAGACACTTTACCATCTGAGCCAGGATGGTGGTATAATCCAATTGAGCAATTTTCTGTTCTCATATTCACAAAAAGGTATGACCCCGAAATTATGTAATATATTGACATATATGGGCTAATGTATATTTACAAATTATTGTTATATCCAAAATTATCTTGTTAGTCCTTAACAAAATAAGTTTTTCCCCATTTTAAAACCATGTTGAAATTGTTTCTTATTATACCATTCACCAAAAAAGTCCTTATTTTAGACAAGTGTCCTTTGGTAAAGTATGCAAAATGAAACTGTAACACTGTGATTCTGTGATTTCATATACATGAGAATTATTTATATAGAGAATATGTAAGGATATTGGAATTAGCCTACCTTTGGTGAAAGCTAAAGTGAAATGTGCAGAATTCACTTTGTCTTAAAACTGGCTTTCAGTTCAGTTCAGTTCAGTTCAGTCGCTCAGTCGTGTCCGACTCTTTGCTGAATCACAGCACACCAGGCCTCCCTGTCCATAACCAACTCCCGGAGTTCACTCAAACTCATGTCCATCGAGTCGGTGATGCCATCCAGCCATCTCATTCTCTGCCGTCCTCTTCTCCTCCAGCCCCCAATCCCTCCCAGCATCAGAGTCTTTTCCAGTGAGTCAACTTGTCGCATGAGGTGGCCAAAGTATTGGAGTTTCAGCTTTAGCATCAGTCCTTCCAAAGAACACCCAGGATTGATCTTTAGAATGGACTGGTTGGATCTCCTTGCAGTCCAAGGGACTCTCAAGAGTCTTCTCCAACACCACAGTTCAAAAGCATCAATTCTTAGGCGATCAGATTTCTTCACTGTCCAACTCTCACATCCATACATGACCACAGGAAAAACCATAGCCTTGACTAGACGGATCTTTGTTGGCAAAGTAATGTCTCTGCTTTGACTGAGCGACTCAACTAAACTGAACTGAACTGAGGTTGGTCATAACTTTCCTACCAAGGAGTAAGCGTCTTTTAATTTCATGGCTGCAATCAGCATCCACAGTGATTTTGGAGCCCCCAAAAATAAAAAGTCTGACATTGTTTCCACTGTTTTTCCATCTATTTCCCATGAAGTGATGGGACCAGATGCCATGATCTTTGTTTTCTGAATGTTGAGCTTCAAGCCAACTTTTTCACTCTCTTTCATTTTCATCTAGAGGCTTTTGAGTTCCTCTTCACTTTCTGCCATAAGGGTGGTATCATCTGCATATCTGAGGTTATTGATACTTCTCCCGGCAATATTGATTCCAGCTTGTGCTTCTTCCAGCCCAGCGTTCCTCATGATGTACTCTGCATAGACGTTAAATAAGCAGGGTGACAAGATACAACCTTGACTCACTCCTTTTCCTATTTGGAACCAGTCTGTTGTTCCATGTACAGTTCTAACTGTTGCTTCCTGACCTGCATACAGGTTTCTCAAGATGCAGGTCAGGTGGTCTGGTATTCCCATCTCTTTCAGAATGTTCCACAGTTTATTGTGATCCACACAGTCAAAGGCTTTGGCATAGTCAATGAAGCAGAAATAGATGTTTTTCTGGAACTCTCTTGCTTTCTCCATGATCCAGCGGATGTTGGCAATTTGATCTCTGGTGCCTCTGCCTTTTCTAAAACCAGCTTGAACATCTGGAAGTTCACGGTTCATATATTGCTGAAGCCTGGCTTGGAGAATTTTGAGCATGACTTTACTAGCATGTGAGGTGAGTGCAATTGTGCAGTAGTTTGAGCATTCTTTGGCATTGCCTTTCTTTGGGATTGGAACGAAGACTGACCTTTTCCAGTCCTGTGGCTACTGCTGAGTTTTCCATATTTGCTGGCATATTGAGTGCAACACTTTCACAGCATCATCCTTCAAGATTTGAAATAGCTCAACTGGAATTCTAACACCTCCACTAGTTTTGTTTGTAGTGATGCTCTCTAAGGCCCACTTGACTTCACATTCCAAGATGTCTGGTTCCAGGTGAATGATCAGAGACTACATAATTGTTAGATTCCTGGGAATGGCATCAACTATCTCTGAATATAACCATCATTTGACAGGGACTTTAGTGGTTTATATTTCTCAAAAATCATACTAAAAGGATTTCACTGATTTTTCATTATCAAAGAGATTTTTTACATGCAAGTAAATCAGACAGGTGATTGCAGCCATGAAATTAAAAGACACTTATTCTTTGGAAGGAAGGTTATGACCAATCTAGACAGCTTATTAAAAAGCAGAGACATTACTTTGCCAACAAAGGTCCATCTAGTCAAGGCTACGGTTTTTCCAGTGGTCATGAATGGATGTGAGATTTGGACTATAAAGAAAGCTGAGCACAAAAGAATTGATGCTTTTGAACTGTGGTGTTGGAGAAGATTCTTGAGAGTCCCTTGGACCGCATGGAGATCCAACCAGTCCATCCTAAAGGAGATCAGTCCTAGGTATTCATTGGAAGGACTGATGTTGAAGCTGAAACTCCAGTACTTTGGCCACCTGATGTGAAGGGCTGACTCATTTGAAAAGACCCTGATGCTGGGAAAGATTGAGGGCAGAAGAAGAAGGGGATGACAGAAGGTGAGATGGTTGGATGGCATCACAGATTCCATGGACTTATGTTTTTGTGGACTCCAGGAGTTGGTGATGGAAAGGGAGGCCTGGCGTGCTGCGGTTCATGGGGTTGCAAAGAGTCAGACACGACTGAGTGACTGAGCTAAACTAAACTGAGGAAATCTATCTCCTCTCAAATTCTAGTGCCTTAATTCTTACCTTGATAACAGAATTCTGTGTGCAGAGTTGTTTGAAGTTTAAGAATTAAGCAGATCTGCTCTGAGCTTCTCTTTCAATGGGTATTTAGATTTTTTAAAAGTTGAATTCCCTTTTCTATTAATGAGGATATTGACACCTGTCTCACAGGTTTGCTAGGACTGTCTGAGGGAATGACTAATACAAAGCTCTCAGAAATGCTAAAAGTAAAAAAAAAAAAAAAATTATAACTTTTTTCTCTTCTTGCTTGAAGAAGGATGTTTTAGAGCCAGTTTTTCCCATGAGGAGATCACTTCTCTCTTAAAGCTTTTCATAATCTGCCTGGTCAAACACTGAATTTTTAATTTTCTCTGTGCCAATAACCTCTCTGAGATGTAATTTGCTTTCTGTTCAATCCTGAAAGTAACACCACCCTCATATGGTTATGGTGGAAATTATCGGAAAGAACACAAAATATACATCTGACAAATATAAAGTACATAACAACATTCTTATTATTAAGTTATCAAATAAGTTAGCAATTGATGAAAAAAATATCTCCTTTAGGCCCGTCCCAATTCTATCCTCTTATCTCTCCACACACCCTCTACCATCAGCCCACCTTCCCCTTCAAACACCCCCAACAAAGGAACGCAAGTTCTGTCATGTATTTTCTTTCAGATTTAAAGGCCAGTGTGACCATCAGTCAGTCAGTCAGTTCAGTCGCTCAGTCATGACCAACTCTTTGCGACCCCATGAATCACAGCACACCAGACCCCCCTTTCCATCACCAACTCCCGGAGTTCACTCAAACTCATGTCCATCGAGTCAGTGATGCCATCCATCCATCTCATTCTCTGTCATCCCCGTCTCCTCCCGCCCCCAATCCCTCCCAGCATCAGAGTCTTTTACAGTGAGTCAACTCATCGCATGAGGTGGCCAAAGTATTGGAGTTTCAGGTTTAGCATCAGTCCTTCCAATGAACACCCAGGATCGATCTCCTTTAGAATGGACTGGTTGGATCTCCTTGCAGTCCAAGGGACTCTCAAGAGTTTTCTCCAGCACTACAATTCAGGATTGCCAAATGCCCCATAGGGCCAACAACCATCCCCCTCAAGTGAACACCCCTGAGCTGCAAGATTGTCAGGAGTTTCCCATGGTCAATGGTGTAGCAAGTACATTTAAAAACATTGCTTCTGTGTAACTGTCTTTACTGTCTTCATGATAGGTACTATTTTTTCCCATCAATTTTATTTTAATATTAATGTTCTGGGATGGTCCTGAGTTAATAAAATTTTATTCTTTACTATTAAGATGGTTCAACTCATACGGAATGAAGTGGGATGTAATTACTGACTTGGTAATTTCTTTCCATATAAAGAAATTCTAATCTTTGGATTGGAAGACATAGTTGTGTCACTTTTTGTGACCATACACATACTATATTTTCAGTTCATAAAAATTTATCACCTTAAGTATAAAAGCTTTTTTGCTTTTCTTACTATTTTCTTATCTTACTATTGTAAGATTCTCCCCTTATCTGAAACTGGCTGAGCCATTTAGTCTGCTGCAGGGAAAGAATGTGCAACCATCCTAATTCCTTCTGGCAAATGATTTGTAACTCAGATACTTATTGAAATCAAGCCATCCATTTGTGGGTCAAATGTGATTGACTTGACTCTCACAGTGAGTGATATATTTTGATTTCAACACCTACACAAGATTTCCAATTTTGGGGGTGGTGGGGCTACATTGATTGTCGTAGTTAATCTATGCCTTTGCATCACGCTGAATTAACTCAGGGTTTGAATCATCCAGTGATTCCACACGTGAAGCTGTACCTAGTTGCAAAACTCTGCAGGTTTTCCTGGTTACTCAAATTCCACTTACTGAAACTTTGACCATATTTCCAGCTCTGCTGAAGTCATGGGGAGACTGGAATATGAGGTAGGGGAAGTTAGGGGAAGAACTATTTCACAGATGAATCACTTAGCAAATAACTTAAATTTCAGTAATTTACAAATCTGTTTCTAAAAGTCTTTTCTAGTACTCCCCAATGCACAAAGTGAGTGTTGCAGAAACTTGACATTTTAATGTTTTCTCTTTGCCTCCCAGGGACTGTAATTCTTCACACCCTAGAGTGAAGAGAAATTTAGCACTTTGCTACTAAATCTCCCAGTTTCTGCTCTGGACCCACTTTTGTATGAACTAAAATCATTAAGGTGCTCAGTTAAACAAAATAATGTCTATTCCTTTATAACATCTTGCTACCTATAAGGCTACTTTGGATTAAAACAGAAATTTATTTTATCTATAATTGCCTTGAATATTCAAAAATCATTATTCTTATGTGTTCCCTGATTTGGAATCCAAGTGTTAAGTAACCTATACTTTAATAATCTATAGAATATATTGTAGTGGTATCTATTATCACAGAAAACTTTATGTTGGATGAAGGTGTTTCTTTTAAATTAGAATACATTAATAAATTGGCTTCTTAAAGAGTGAACACAAAGTAATTCCCTTCCTGATCTTTTCCTTTAATTGGTTTCAGAGAATTTGAAGGATCGTACAGTATGATGAATAGTGATTAAACTGAGCCTGAACAAAATGATGAAGAAAATATTTAAACTTTTCAGTCTTGACAACAGTTATTAAAATAGAACACAGACCATTTTATGTTGAGCAGAGTTAAATTCAAAATTCTCTTGGAAGTCTACATGATGCTATATATTGAACAAAGCAATGAAGTCAAAGGATGTAATATTTTATTTATAAGCTTAAAAAGAAAGGATCAGCACTCAGAATTTTGATTATTTATTTTCCTTCCAAATAGGGAATATTTACTCTAGTAATTTTCTCATTTTTGGTACTTTGTTATGAGAAATTTTAATGTGTATTTGGATATAGCAATGATTTAATTGCCCAAAATAGAGGAATCATCATTAAAAAGCTATTGTATTTCTATATCTTATTATCACCTTCAATAATGACGACTACATAAGGGAAAGTAGTATTGATATAATAATAGTTGGTAATATATTTATTCTATGGTAGACATCGTTATTATATTTTAATAAATATTAACTATTTCTCATGAGCATTTTATGATATAAGAAAAATTATTATTCATTTTTATAAATGGATAAGTTAAAGAGATGTTAAGTAAATTACTCAGGCTCTCTGATTCCCATATCCATTTCAGCATTTATCAGCATTTATGACAATTTTTCCACATCCTCAAAAATATTTCAAACTGGGTATTCAGAAGTTATATGATGGTGGTTTAGATTCAAATGGTAGCAGTGGATAGCATAAGAGGTGGAATCCTGGATATTTTCTAAAGGTGGAGCTGACATGTTTTGATGATAGATAAATATGGTGTATGACAGAAAGAGAAAAAGTCAATAAGGACTCCAAGTTTTTATCCTACACACTGAAACCTTGGAATTCCAATAAATGGATAGAGATAAGACTATGGAGGAAGCGCAAGGAGATCCAACTAGTCCATCCTAAAGGAAATCAGTCCTGAATATTCATTGGAAGGACTGATGCTGAAGCTGAAACTCCAATACTTTGGCCACCTGCTGCAAAGAACTGACTCATTTGAAAAGACCCTGATGCTGGGAAAGATTGAAGGCAGGAGGAGAAGGGGATAATAGAGGATGAGATACTTGGATGGCATCACCAACTCATGGACATGAGTTTGAGTAAACTCCGGGAGTTGGTGATGGACAGGGAGACCTGGTGTGCTGCAGTCCACGGGGTCACAAAGAGTCAGACATGACTCAATGACTGAAATGAGCTGAACTGAACTAGACTAATGGAGAGAGCAGCTTTTAAGGAGATCATTTGAAATTTGGTTCTGACAATATTTATTTAGCATATTTATTAGACATTGAGGTGCCAGTATCTAATAGACAACTGTATATATTTCACAAGATATGTAGAAATTCAAATTTAGGATGTTTCAGTTTACAGGTTATATTGAGAAAAGAGATTATATAAAACCCTGAAATTCCAATACTTTGGCCACTTCATGCGAAGAGTTGACTCACTGGAAAAGACTCTGATGCTGGGAAGGATTGGGGGCGGGAGGAGAAGGGGACGACTGAGAATGAGATGGCTGGATGGCATCACCAACTCGATGGACATGAGTTTGAATGAACTCCGGGAGTCGGTGATGGAAAGGGAGGCCTGGCGTGCTGTGATTCATGGGGTCACAAAGAGTCGGTCACGACTGAGCGACTGAACTGAACTGAACTGAAAGGGAGTGAATGTAACTAGAGAACAGAAAGGACTTTTTCTAATAAGAAAGAGCTAGTTAATCTGGGTAAACTATTGGTGAGGACAACTGAAAATCTACTGTCACATTACTAACACATCTACTGCAAGGTTCTAAAGGTAATGATATAGTAAAATGTTGCCAGACAAATATCTCAGGAATAGGTATAAATCTAGAAAGGTGAGATCAGTATCTGAAAGCAGTATTCATTTAGGGCTATTCCCCAGTTCAGGACTGGTGGCTCAGATAGTAAAGAATCTGTCTGCACTGAAGACCGGGATTCGATCCCTGGGTTGGGAAAATCCCCTGGAGAAGGAAATAGCAACCCACTCCAGTATTGCCTGGGAAATTGCTTGGGAAATCCCATGGACAGAGGAGCCTGGCAGGCTACAGTAGTCCTTTGGGTCACAAAGTGTCAGATACAACTGAGTGACTAACACTTTCACTTATTTTTCTTTTCACCAATTCAGAAAGAGGTGCTGAAAGGCAAAGAACATGAACAGCATTTTTAACAGTCTTCAGGACTGAAATAAAGGTCTAAGTTCTGCCATTGACAAGTAACTAGTAATTTCCCACATTTTATATTATGATCCCCAAAACCTATATTCTAAGAATTAGGATGAATGAGAAGTTGACTTGCTCTTACAGAGTGTGAAGCCAAATTTTCAAGACTATTGATCCCAAAGGTGAGTGGGATATCAGATTGCTGGTACCTTTATTTGAATTCCAGAAACCAAAGTAAAATTGGTTTAGAAGAAAATATCTTTATTTTAGACTTTAAATTCCATTTACACTATCAAATGTCACTTACAATTCCTCACACCTAATAAAAAGTAGCTAGACACTAGACACATAAAGAAGTTAAAATACACAAATGAAATGAAAAACAAGAAAAAATAGATAATAAATATAAACCAAGTAATCCTGGACAAGTTATCGATAAAGATTTTAAATCAAGTTTAAATAGTTTATGCACAGAGATGTAATAAAATGTTGAAACTTTTGTCAGGCAAATGAAAATTATAAAAAGGAATCACATTATAATTTTAGAACTGAAAAATAAAGTAACCTAAATTAAGAAATCAACAGAAGTTTTGCAGATGATTGACAAGAAAGCCACATCTAGTTATATGATTCAACTATTGAAGACTGAAAGAAGCAAAATAGAAATTTTTATAAGTAGAAAGAAAAAAATAACTAAAAAAGTACTGGTTTCCTACAAAGCAGTAATACAGAGACTTGTAGCTATTTTCTCAACCCAAATGAAAGCCCAAAAGACAATGAGAATGATGTCTTTAAAATTCTAAAGATATCTTTTAAAATATGACAACTATAGTTCTCTCTCCAGCAAAGGCATCCTTCAAGCTAGAAGGGGAAATATACTTTCACGCTATCAAATTTGAGGAAGTTTATTACTAACATATTTATATTAAATGATAGATTTAAGGTGGGCTTCAGACCAAAAAAAAAAAAGTATTCTAGAAGAAACATAAAGAAAAAAAATCAAAACAAAACAGCAGTGAAATGGTAAACACAAAGGTACTGATAAGTGAATAATGCTGTGTAAAACAACTTGGTCTTACTGTGTTTAACACATATCTATATGTATATCTAGATCTATATTGCCTATATATACATACATATATTGCATTATAAGACTAGCATATAACTAAAGAGGTAAAGAGTGTGGCAAGATTTTTGCACTGCACAGGAAAATGTAAAATTTTGGTTGTTTAACCTAACCCTTTATTCACTGAAGGAAAAGTAAAAGATTATATAACTTCTAGGCTAAAGGAAGGAAACAGCTTTTTTAAAAATAAAAGGAAGGCAGAAATGAAGAGAAAAAGGATGTACCAGGCAGGAAAAATAGGGAACAAATGTTATAACGGTAGGTTTAACTCTAAAATATAGGTAATTACATTCAATGTAAGTGAAATGGACAAAATATGTCAGACTGGATTTAGAAAAACTATATTTGTCGATGGGAGATTCAAGAGAGATATAGAAGGTAAATAACTGAAAAAATAGAGCATCTTCAAAGGTAGAGGAAATGCCTGTGTCTACATTCTAGTTAAAATTGCTACTATTCATGTCTCTTATCATGGAAATCCACGTTTCCTTTGCGTTCCGTCGCTCAGTCGTGTCCGACTCTTTCCGACCCCGTGGACTGTAGCCTACCAGGCTTCTCCGTCCATGGGATTCTCCAGGCAAGAATACTGGAGTGGGTTACCGTTTCCTTCTCCAGGGGATTTTCCCGACCCGGGATCAAACCCGGGTCTCCCGCATTGGAGCCAGACGCGTTAACCTCTGAGCCACCAGGGAAGCCCACATGTTTAAGGCTTCAATTTAATCTTCATCACCATAGAATGAGCTATAACATTGTGTGAGGGGGTGTGAGCTTTCCCTTAATTTGAAGTTCTTGATTAACCATACAGCCGTGCCCCTCCTCAGCTTGGCAGAGGATTCCAATCAAGCTTTAGAAGCTATCCATTATTAATTTTTTTGTGGTCTAGCAATTTAAACAAGTCTTGCAAGTTTAAGGTTCTAATATTTCATTATCTTTTTCATGTTTACCTCTCTACAGAAAAAAAGTTAAGAAAGAGTTTCATGGGAAAAGAGGAAGTAGTAGAAGATAACAAAAAAGTAAGGGATGGAGTTTTCACTGAGAAAAACAAAAGCAACAGGAGGCAGGAAGAATGGGGAAGGAGTACGAGAAAATACTGAGAGTAAAATTATTCAGTTGTGAAGACTATACATTTAGAAAAAAATTTAAAGTTGGTTTGTACACAGGATAGTGTTCCATGAGGGAATTCTTTTCTGGCATTACCTAGGGAATTTTGCTTTGCTTTGTTTTGAATAACTAATACTGAAAATAATGTAGTTGAGAAATTAGGAGAACAGGAAAATAATTGTAATACTTCTGGGATAACAAAGACATTTGTGATCCTAAGGAATCTACTAACTTCAAGTGGAGAGTAAGATCAGGAAAAGTTCATGTCCAATGAACCTGAAAGATCAAGGTTCATGTTTCCAGAAGCCAATATAGGAGAATGTGTAATAAAATGGTCCTTCATTGATGGGCAATCTGGATCCAGGGTGGTTGTGGCTGTGTCTGCATTTTCTGGAAAATAAATCTTACTAAGTCATTGTATGTGATATATTTTACGCAGATTTTATAATTAGCATCCCATGAAATATCAACATTTAGTACCCAAATAAATTCTTAATTTGGCAAATCTCATCCATGTTTCGAGTACTGTTGATCTTTCTAGGAGGTAGGGAATGCTGACATAATTAACTTCTCTCCAGTGATGTTTGCCTCTTGCCTGGAAAATCCTATGGACGGAGGATCCTGGTGGGCTGCAGTCCATGGGGTCTCTAAGAGTCAGACACGGATGAACGACTTCACTTTCACTTTTCACTTTCATGCATTGGAGAAGGAAATGGCAACCCACTTCAGTGTTCTTGCCTGGAGAATCCCAGTGATGGGGGAGCCTGGTGGGCTTCTGTCTATGGGGTCGCACAGAGTCGGACACGACTGAAGTGACTTAGTAGCAGCAGCAGTGATGTTTGTTCGCATTTTCCACTGTAAGAATATTAATTATAGGTTCTAGTTCCTTGTAAAAATATTATTAAGTCATACTTTATGAATAATTTTAAAGATGCAGTTTGAGCTTAATTTTATTTAATAATTTTATACATTTTAAAGATTGCTTAAAGCATTTGAGAATAATTTTTGATTTTAGGGATTCCTATTTCTGTGTATGAATCAGGAATTTGAAAACATTAAATCAATATCAAGAACTGAGACATTCCTGTGAGAAAGGAAAACAGTTTGGTGAAATTTACCAAAACCAACTTATGTGTATTTCCTAGGTTGTGAAGTGAGAAAAACAAAAGAGATACAAATATGTATCATCTAACATGGATATAATAGATGTTAAAGGCCCAGTAAGCATGAAAGTTGCATTGGAGAAGGAAATGGCAACCCAGTCCAGTATTCTTGCCTGGAGAATCCCAGGGATAGAGGAGCTTGTTGGGCTGCCATCTCTGGGGTCGCACACGAGTCAGACACGACTGAAGTGACTTAGCAGCAGCAGCAAACATGAAAGTGTTTCTGAGAAAAGTGTAAAAGAACCCAGAGTATGAAATAAAGCATAAACATCAGTTGTATACATTTTAAGTCAATCAAAGAGCCAAATGTTCATCTTTATAGCAAAATAAGAAGGTGCAAACACAGACTTTACTGAGCTCTTACCCACTCCAGTGTTCTTGCCTGGAGAATCCCCACCGACAGAGTGGCCTAGCAGGTTGCAGTCCATGGGGTCACAAAGAGTCGGGCACAACTAAGCACAAGGCACATTCTTTTTTTCAACCTAAGGACAATGATGGATGTTTAGACCTATAAATGACTGATGTTAAAATAATGCTAGGGTGTATGTGTTCAGCCTCCCAAAGGAGAAATATTCTCACTTATCAGTAGTAACTGTTGGAGTCAGGGTTATAGGATACCCCACTTTCCCTGATGGGGTCATGGTCATCCTTGGGGGAACTTTTTGAGCATTACTGATACTTTTCAAGATTATAAATATCAGGTCTGAAATGATTTTAATGGATCAGACATTTGGGGAAGATCTTTCTTGCACAATAGAAGATTTGGCATCCTAAGATTTGCACCCAGTACTCCAAATATCAGAGCTTAATATAATTGTCTTTCCTAGAAAATTGTGCAGAATGATCACTTTAACCATATCCCTCTTGTTTGTTTTTCTTAGCTTCACATATTTTTAATCATTCAATAAGCATTAATTGTGCATCTGTAGTATAGCTGACCTTGTATAAGATAATTAAAATGTGATACCAGGCCTTCAAGAAATTCAGCTTACTGAATCAACAAATTTTTCTCTCATCATCATTAACATTATATTAGTTGCCATCTAAGATCTACCATTTGTTGAGCACTACATATGTGTGAAGTATCCAGCTAAATATATTGCATGTATTATCTCAACTAAAACCTCTGCAACAGCTAATGTGACATATTTTGGAGTTCAAAACATTGAATTTAGAGTAATTAGCTCACAGTTATCACAGTTAAAGAGCTAGAGGTTGATGAATCCTGGGCTAAGCTCAGAGCTAATCAATGTTTGAACTCTTTAGCACTATTATAAACTATATACCTAGGCAAACTAATCGGTGCTTTGGGAACCCTTTATTGGAGTAATACACTCTATGTGAAATAGGAGGTAACAGGAAGGCTGTAAAATGATATGACATTTAACTTCTACCTTTAAAAATGTATAGCAGGTAGTCATTAACTCAATGGACAAGATAACACATTCCATATACACGAATCTACATGACCAAGATAATGAAGCCTCATTATTTTTAAGATAAATTTCCAATATGAAGATATATGTTAACCTGCTTACCTAGGAAAAATGATATGGGTCATTGGATATGAAATAAGGGTGCTGTGTCACGAAATTTATTGGCTATGGTGAGCCTTGCTCATTGCATTTTACCTCAGTGGTGATTAATAAATATTAGGTTTTAATTTGATTTTATGACATTGTAATAGTGTTTATCATTTCTGTTCAAAATAACCTTGTGCATTTATTGCATTTTTAGGAAGAATTATTATTATAGGTCAACACCTTTTGGTTAGTAGGATAATGCAAATAAAGTTAGTTTATTACAGGAACCAGACACATAAGAACAAGCCAAATAAATTTTGAATAGCCATCAATGTAATCATGCTAATGGCATTCTCATCTTCTTTGATCTATTTTAGTACCAACTCCTTTAACATTGATGGACAATAACATGAAGTAATGATGACAAGACAGTTAATAAGTTGCTGACTCTTATTTCACTGTATCTTTTCTATTAACTTCCTTTGATCTGAGATGGGAGGATTCACTATTTTAAAACTGTCATTTCTACTAGAGATTAACCTATGTAGTTAATGCAAATTCAATGAACATCTCAATGTGAATTTTTTTTTGTATTAGAATAAATTGATTCTGAGTTTCATCTAGAAGAGATGTGTAATAGGTAATAAAGTATGATTTGTAAAAGAAAAGCAGTGAGGAGGAACATGGTTGCTTCGCCATATGTATAAATATCCCATAAACCTGTAATTTTTAAAAATTGCTCATGCGCAATCATAGATAAAGAAAGAAATGGAATAATATTTGAAATAATATTTATTGTTACCATATGTCTATCATCTTCAAGATTACTGAGCAAGGAGCAAACCAAGTCAATGAACTATATAGTGATATTGGAATATCAAATTAGTGGGGAAGAGGTTGATTATTATTATAAGCTAAAAAGTTGTAGGAAAAGTAGACTCAGATCACTAAAATATACATACTCATATTCAATTCAACTGTGCTATTATGTAACCTAAAATAAACTATAAACTATTACAAGAAAGTTTCTGAGAGCATTTTTGGACATCATGAAGTAGGAGGATATATTCAAATATGATATGAAATGAAAATTGTTAAAGAATAGTAAATATTTTATATGTAAAAGTTCATTGCTAAGTCTTATGAAAAAAAGACAAACTGGGAAAATACTGGCAGTGGGTATTTTGGGCAAATCACTGAAAGGCATAAAAAGATAGATGTTTTAACATCTATACACCCCAGTTAATATGTATTGGTTATCTATACAAGAAGTCACCCCAAGCATAGAAACTTAAAACTGGAATAATCAGGAATGGATTGGAAATTCAGGTGTGGTTTCTCTAAGTGCTTCTATCTTAAGATCTCTGAGATTACAATCGGTTGGTTGTGGCTACAATCATCAAAAGTCTTCATTCATATGCGTAGTGGACTAGGTTGTAGAAATCAGAACCACAGGAGCTAGGACTGCTGTGTTTCTGCAGACATCACTCTTTCTAGCTAAATAGTCTCTCCAGCTTAGTTATATCACAGTGGCAAGACTTCTTTTAAGCAGCTTCAGTGTTCCAAAGGCAGATAAGCCCAGAGAGCAACCCAGGTGGAGGCTTTGTCAATTTTAGGACCTAGCCTTGAAAATCACATAATTCTTACCCTATTTTGTTGGTCAGAAAAGGCCGAAGCCCCAGTCCAGATTCCAGGGTAGGAAATACAGGATCCATTTCTTAATGGGAGGAGTGTGTCATACAGAAGAAGAATATCTGGAAAATACATTCTGCCACAGGAAAGTGATTCACAAATTCTAAATATTTAGATATATACGTGCAATCATTCCACTGTAACTGTTCAAAAACATTCATTGTATTAATGATTACAATTTTATAACAGGAAACAATATGCTTGTTAGTTAAATAAAATGCAGTGTATCCCTACCATTAAATCTCATGATTCTTAAAAGCATGATGTGAATTAATATTTAAAACAATGGGATGAGAATTTATGAGCTCTTGGTGGAAGAAATGTAGGTTACAAAATAGAATGTATGATGAATAGTCTATTCATAAATATTTATAAAAGAAAAACTCCAAAAGGTTAAAATGTTATTTTTTATATATTAACATTTGGGGGAGGTAAAACACGACTATAAATAAAGCAATTATAAAAATGATGATCCAGGTTTTATCTAGTAGTAATACAAGGAATGCAGAGCTGGAATCAACAATATGGACAGTAACAATGCCCGGTTCTGGGGCATATTCTATATTTCGCCTCTTAAAAAAAATAAGAGAACTGAATTGCAAAACTTTAGTAAGTGTACAGTGGTGAGATTCACAGCTAAACCTGTTGTCTTTTATTGAGCATTCCTTTGGTGTACTGAGCTTTAAAATTGCATTCCAGTTCAGAAATCAAACTTTTTTAGATGTTCGCTGTGTGCAATCACTGAGAAGTTTCATGTAAAGACTTGCAGTGTTTTCTCTCTGACCCAGACTGAATAGGAATGTATAAGGGAAACGTTATTTCTAAAAGCTATACTTTTGCATTAAAATGTGTGACATTTTAGTTATTGTTAAGTAGCACATTCATTGATAATAAAACTTCCTGCTTTTTCTCCAAAAATATAAATATGTTATACATCAGACTGTAAATGGAATGAACACTGGGCAAAGTGACCTGGGTTCCATTGTGGAGAAGGAATGTCTTCTGCCACATCGGTAAACAAAGGATGTTGCTGCTTTCAAACCATCAATCAATGGGGTCACCCAGACTGTACACCCTGAGGGGACTCAGGATGGATGGAGAAAAACAGGATACTGGCCCTCGATAGTTAAGGTGCATTTTAAAGGAATGATTCCAATGAGCCCAGACTCTTGCATCTGTCTGTACCTAGAAAGGACTGAATTCTTTAATTTGAGATGTGTGATTTTCCATATTAGCAGTAATCTTTTGATACTCCAAATACCTGGGGTTTGTTTTTGTTTTTACAAAAACTCAAATATCTTGGCTCCTCCTTTACCTCTTTGGAACAGTCCCTCAGAGGCATTTGAGAGGCTGTCTCCTGGGCTGAAGTCCTCAGCATGTCTGCCAAATAAAACAAAATTCTTAACTTTTAGGTTATGCATTTTTTTCAGTGGACACTATCCTGTTTCTCTAATTGCATGTCCTCAGGCATGCTGATTGCAGCCATGAAATTAAAAGACACTTACTCCTTGGAAGGAAAGTTATGAACAAACTAGATAGTATATTAAAAAGCAGAGACATTACTTTGCCAACAAAGGTCCATCTAGTCAAGGCTATGGTTTTTCCCGTGGTCAAGTATGGATGTGAGAGTTGGACTGTGAAGAAAGCTGATCGCCGAAGAATTGATGCTTTTGAACTGTGGTGTTGGAGAAGACTCTTGAGAGTCCCTTGGACTGCAAGGAGATCCAACCAGTCCATTCTAAAGGAGATCGATCCTGGGTGTTCTTTGGAAGGACTGATGCTAAAGCTGAAATTCCAATACTTTGGCCACCTCATGTGACGAGTTGACTCACTGATAAAGACTCTGATGCTGGGAGGGATTGGGGGCAGGAGGAGACGGGGACAACAGAGAATGAGATGCCTGGATGGCATCACCAACTCGATGGACATGAGTTTGAGTGAACTCCGGGAGTTGGTGATGGACAGGGAGGCCTGGTGTGCTGTGATTCATGGAGTCACAAAGAGTAGGACACGACTGAGTGACTGAACTGAGGCATGTTATAACCTCATTTGGACCTATTACCTCATCTAAAAAATAAAAAGCACACTTAATTTTTAATGTCTTTTTGGTTCTAAAACAATTCCAATTTTCTCTTTGTCCTCTATGGTGGATTTCTTAATCAGTACGTACCATATGATGTTGTTTAAATATTCTGTTTCTTCTATCTCTAATGTTTTTTCTAATATTGCTAGCGTAAATTCACATGATCTCCAAACACTGTATAAGACTTGATGGAGATTTACTCATACATGCATTTGGCATACAGCAAAACCTGGAAATGGAGGTAAGTGATTGCCCAGTCAGATGCATGGTCAGATCTCTGTGCTCAGGGCTAAAGCCACAGTATAGAAAGATTTAGCGAGTTCATTAAGTGAGAGGGAATACAAAGGCAGAAGGGATAGGGACACTGGCTTCTTCACCCTGTGTCCCATCCATCATCCTGTGTAGATATTAAAAGGAAATCGAGGAGTGAGACAGTCATGAGACAGAGTGAGAGCCTGAAGATGCCTCAGGGGAGAACCTTTCCAGCCCCATTGGTTTGGGAGGACTCCAGAATTCCCTGAATCCCAGAATGCTGTGACACACTCAAAAGGCCACACCTAATAATCAAGGGTTGTATAACTATGGATGTATCAGCTGTGGTTCTTTCCTTAGTCCTTGTCTTGTCATAGTGAAAAAAAATAAAATAAAATGACACACCAGAAAGTTCACACAGGCATGATCAACAAACAACGTGGGGTTGCGGCGGGGAGAGAAACTCTCCCTAGATGTAAGAGTGGATCCACCACATTTTAGGTCCTGTTCCCCTCCCAAGTAGTCTTTGGAGTCTGATTTGTTCCGCCCCATGTCAAACAGGGCTTGTATCCAAGACCAACCAGGGAAGGGGGCATGTTGGGGATGTTTTTCCCACCGACGCTCCAGTGCTTTTTAATTTGTTTCTCTGCCTTTTAGCTGCATTTTTTAATTGTCATTTTGGACTCTTTTCTCTACCTAAAAGGTGGATGTGTTTCATTATCATAGTCAATTTTTGCTGCTATGATAAAGGACCGTAGACTGATTGGCTTACAAACAACAGGAGTTTATTTCTCACAGTTCTGCAGGCTGAGGCATCCAAGATCAGAATGTTTGCATGATCTCATTCTGATGAGAGAGCTTTTCTGATTTTCAGACTGCCGACTTCTTATCTTCACATGGCAGAAAGCAGGCAAGGGAATGCTCTGGAGTCCCTTTTATAAGAACACCAATCCCATTCATGAGGGCTCCACTTTCATGACCTAATTTCCTCCCAAAAGTCTTACCATCTAATACCATTGTGTTATGAATTAGAATTTCAACATAATAATTTAAGGGAGGGAAGCACATTCAGTCCCTTGCATGCATAAGCATGAAAGTGTAGGCCTTCATCAATTTCTTCTTTTTTATATTGTTGTACCCACGCATTCCGGGAAACAAACTCACTCAGAAGGACAATTCAGATAGTGGAGTGTAGTTTATTACACCAGCGGGCCCAAGGCAGAGTCTCCTCTTAGCCAAGGACCCGACAAGCATTTGTGAAAATTTTTTATACCCCATGTGTACGTGTCCGAACCCACCACCGCAAATTCCTTGAGACTCACATAAACAAAGGAAGGGTAAATACAATCACAATAACCCCATCATTCATGTGTTTCAAACAGTTAATAATCAATAAGCCCAAGGTTACATTCCAAACAGTTAATAATCAAAAAGCCCGAGGTTACTTTCTGATAGATACAGAAAAAATTTATGACCTGTCTGGAGGCAGGGCTGATCAGTGTATGTTTTCTCTTCAGTTCAGTTCAGTTCAGTCGCTCAGTCGTGTCCGACTCTCCGCGACCCCATGAATCACAGCACGCCAGGCCTCCCTGTCCATCACCAACTCCCGGAGTACACTCAAACTCATGTCCACAGAGTTGGTGATGCCATCCAGCCATCTCATTCTCCGTCGTCCCCTTCTCCTCCCGCCCCCAACCTTTCCCAGCATCAGAGTCTTTTCCAGTGAGTCAACTTGTCTCATGAGGTGGCCAAAGTATTGGAGTTTCAGCTTTAGCATCAGTCCCTCCAATGAACATCCAGGATTGATCTCCCTTAGAATGGACTGGTTGGATCTCCTTGCAGTATAAGGGACTCTCAAGAGTCTTCTCCAACACCACAGTTCAAAAGCATCGATTCTTCGGCGATCAGCTTTCTTCACAGTCCAACTCTCACATCCATACATGACCACGGGAAAAACCATTGCCTTGACTAGACGGACCTTGGTTGGCAAAGTAATGTCTCTGCTTTTTAATATACTATCAAGGTTGGTCATAACTTTCCTTCCAAGGAGCAAGCGTCTTTTAATTTCATGGCTGCAATCAGCATCTGCAGTGATTTTGGAGCCCAAAAAAACAAAGTCTGACACTGTTTCCACTGTTTTTCTATCTATTTCCCATGAAGTGATGGGACCAGATGCCATGATCTTTGTTTTCTGAATGTTGAGCTTCAAGCCAACCTTTTCACTCTCCTCTTTCACTTTCATCAAGAGGCTTTTGAGTTCCTCTTCACTTTCTGTCATAAGGGTGGTGTCATCTGCATATCTGAGGTTATTGATATTTCTCCCAGCAATCTTGATTCCAGCTTGTGCTTCATCCAGCCCAGCGTTCCTCATGATGTACTCTGTATATAAGTTAAATGAACTCACATTCTTCCTTTGAGGCATTAATTTTCCAATACCCAGAATTATTTAGGGAAATAATAGATTTAAGGTGATGCTGACAAAGCTAATATACTTACGAGTTATCCTACAATCCAGAGATTTATCAGTAAGTGCAAAAAAAAAAAATCCTATTAATTTATACTGAATCAAATTTTAACATGCAGAAAAGGACTAAGTAAAAACATCGAATAATGGTAAAAAGAGTGATTAAAGATTAAATATTACCTACTTAGGAAAACAAACTTTCAGACACTTTGGTGGCATGTATTTCCATGCAATTTGCATTACATCAATATAATTAAACTAAATGCTTTTAAAAAGTAATTAAAAAAGGTAAAACAAATGCTAAAAATGTGTAAATTTGCAATGAGTCAAAAATACATTCAGTGTTTAAGAGGGAAAGGGCACTGTTAGACAGATTAATGCAACATACGTTAAAGCATAAGGGTGAGCAATCCACAATAATTTTCCTTTTGTTTTAAAGGAGGGGGATTATGATTAAAAGCATATTTTAACAGAAAACTATGCATTATAGCAACATGTAGAATGCAAGGCTTGGAATTGTATATAATGCCTTTAGGAAAAGATATATTAAAGCTTAAGTGTGAACAACCCAAAATGAAATGTGATGAAACAACTAGTATTATGTATTTAGAATCTGAAGTGTAGAAGAATGTGCCTCCACAAGAGGCCTCTTCAGCAAAAGGATTATTTTAAGCTGATTATTTTGAGAAAGAGCAGAAACAAGATAAGCTTGGAAAACTTGCCCTTTTTGTAAAGCGAATTTATAAAGGATATCTCCATTTGTAAAGGAGTTTTTCTTCTCTGTACCAGGAAGAGACAAGTCTCATCAAAGTAAAAGGCACTAAGATAAACTTGTATAACAAGCCCTACCCTTTTTCCATGCTTTTCTTAGTAATCTCCTCCTAACTAGTCTTCTTCTAACCCCTTTATTCTTTCATCTCTAGCTAGTTTTTGAGCCAGAGATCTAAGCCACCTCAGAGAGTTGCTCACTCTTCCCTGGATATTTCCCATGTGCACATGTTAATAAACTTCTGTTTGTTTCTCTCTTGTTTATATATTATTAAAAGATCTCAACCTAGAACCCAGATAGTACAGGAAAATTTGTTTTCCTTCTCTAAGAAACCATGTGTGCATTTAAATACATCCCTATTCTAACTTTTTGTGTGTTGCCCTATTGATTTCATCTTTTCCCATTCATCATTTTTCTCAAATTTCTTTTATGAAATTTACTAAATGCATCTAATCACCAGCTGCTACTATTAGTTCTCATACTATTTTTAGATTGTTTGAATTTATCTTCCTTTGTCTTCTATGTTGAGGTACTGCTGGCTTCTCTGATTTTTGAATAATTATGATGATTTTTATTTTTAACAGTCTGCATTACTGTTGGTATTAAATGGCTAAATAAATGAAATTGTGGTGTGGAAAATACAAAAATAAAAGATGTTATGACATCTTAACTTTATTTCTGTTTTTACCTTATATGTCAATAGGAAAATTACTATACTTTTATTAAAAACTGAAAAAGGAAAATTCAAGCACTCCATTTCCACACCACAGAAAAAAACGTGAAGCAAAACCTAATTCGAAGGGAACACCAAAAAACCAAACATGATGAACAGAGAGTACAGCAAAATGCTTTAGGGGAAAGGAAAAGAAGAAGTTATTGATAGGTGTTAAGTAATTAGCAGTTGACATTTTATAGATGAGGTAATGAAGGTAATGAAAATATCTTAGAGATGCTGTTAATAAGAGAAAGTCTCTACTATCTAATGTTTAGCATATATAAAATATGTCTGAAAATTTTCTGTTTTTCCAAAAATAGACTACATCAGAACAAAGATACCAAAAAGTATCAGTAGAATTTTGTCAAGGAGAACTTAGAAGAAATTCTCTTTATTACATCTCCCTAAAATTTTTCACTATTATATTTATGAATACAATATTTGTTATTAACACAAGAATCTCTCTTTCTTATAATTTGTGGTTTTCGATTTGTATATGTGTGGGCTTCCCTGGTGGCTCAGTGGTAAAAAATCTGCCTATCAATGCAGGAGATGCAGATTCAGTCCCTGGGAGAAAGAAAGGTCCCCTAGAGAAGGAAATGGCAACCCACTCCAGTATTCTTGCCTGGGAAATCCCATGGACAAGGGAGCCTGGTGGGCTAAAGTCCATGGTCTCAAAAAGAGTCAAAAACTTAGTGACTAAACAACAACATTTTTATATGTATATATAGTATATCAAGAAGGAAATGGCAACACACTCCAGTATTCTTGCCTGGAAAATCCCATGAATGGAGTTGCCTGTTGGGCTACAGTGCATGGGGTCGCAAAGAGTCAGACTCGACTCTACAACTTTCACATACATACATATGTATGGTATTTAATTTAGTTTGACTTAGCATGTACATTTGTTTCTTTCTTTCTACAATGTGTAGTCAGTGATTCTAATGAAAAGTCTTTCTTGTCTACATAAAGCCTAAAGAATTTTTATCATTTAAATGAATGATAACTAACAGAATGGTCATCTCTAAGTAAGGCAGCTGCCCTCTTGAATGATGAACCAAAGAGGCTTATTTGATTTAGTTTTTTTTTTTTTCTACATTGTACATTACCATTTAATATCCAACTATCCTTAGACTCCTCTACATATTTCTCTTTTGGAAGATCTCCCCAATCCCAGAACTTCACATCTACTATGCAAATGGCTTCCAAGTATCTAGCTAAAGCCTGTCTAATGAGATTTAGATTCATACTTCCAGTTCAGCAGATCAGCATAATCAATTGGTTTTTCCACTAATACTTCAAATTCAATAAACACAAGCATCATCTTTCCCAGGAGATCTGACACTTTGCTATTCTAAATTTATCTTGGTAGAAAGTGACTCTCACAGTTACCTGAGAACAATCATCAAGACCTAACACTGGAGGCATTTTTTTCCTGTAGAATTCTCTGCTACCTGTAGTTAGAAAAAACAAAAAACTCTTCCTTGTCTGATAGAAATGTACCTGACATTTGCCCATGACGCTTTATGTTAAATTATTTGTCTAACAATTAGAGCTGGATGAGGATATACTTGTTGATTCAATTAATGTCCTCACAGTTTTACAGATTCTAGTCTTATCACAATGCTTTCATCTTGCAAGATATGAGTGCTGATTTTTAAAATACACTTTATGCATACTCATGCCACTTCTTTACTTTTAATCATTTCATATGTTCTTTCTTAGAACTTTTCAAACTACCTACTCTATATAAAATAGTTTTATATTAGCATAATTTTTCATACTAAACTAAGTATTGTCAGCATATATTAAGCATTATATTCACTTCTACTATAACTTTACATATGACAAAAAGCCATGCGGTCTTGCTTCCAAAGATTTTCACAAGAAGGCCAAGATTATGTTGATTTATTAGTAATTTATGTCTTTAGAGAATAGAATCCAGTGTCTTTAAACTTTCATTCTAAATCAGATGAATATGTATATATACATATACATCATATGTAAATGCCGCAGGTGTAAAATGGAGATAATAGCTTGGTAGGGCTATTGGGAAATGAAATAAGTAAAAGTAAAGCATTTGGAACAATGACTGGCACATAATTGCATGCTAATCTCAGCTCTGATTATTATTAATATGCATGAATTTCTCAGGGTCTTTTACAGTGAAAGACAATAGCTGTTGCATTGAAGTTTCATATCTGTGATAAATCATTCTCCCAAATTATAAAATAGAAACTCTCAAAAGCTTAACTTTGTGGAGATTTAGACATGAACTAATTTGACTCTCTAGCACGTGTTAGATTTAGATGGCAGACTAAGAAATATTCAGCGACTTACCCAAGATGACATATTTAGTTTGACTTGCAAAATTGGTACTAGAATATAAATCTTATGAGCCAATACTGTCTAACTCATCATGTTAGTTGCTGTTTTCATTTGTTGTTACTTTATTTTATGGAATTGTGTCAAATTTTGCAGATAAAAATGAGCATTAACTTGTGGTTCCCTTTGTCATATAATTAATCATAAAATTATCTTGATATTGTGATTATTTCTTATAGTACCCATTTGCTTACACTCTCACACCTCCAGGCATTGTGATCACATATTTTCTATTCATTCCTTTGTTACTCATATCTGTGCCTGGAGTGAGGGGAAGCTCACTGACTGAAATCTCCCACTCTGGTCAGTAACCATAGTAACCATTTAAGTGAGTTATTTTACAACAGGAGGTCCTGGTAAGGAACATGGAACTATTAAGCCACCATCAACTGTAAGAATTCAAGAAAGGTCAGAAGGAGACACCACGTGCCCTTCCACCTCCCAGAATCCTTTTTGCTGGCATCCATCTTGGCTGAGCAATGTGTGTGCCACCAGGAAAGACTCTGAGTCTTCATTATTGGCCAAAGACAAACTGCAAACTAATCCCATCATCATGAAACTGAGACAGGGAGCCATGTGGCAGAGCAGTTCTCCCGGGTTCCCTTACCCTCCACCCAGGCGCCCTTTCCCAATAAAGTCTCTTACTTGGTCAGCTCTTGTGTCTCCTTGGACAATTCATTTCCAAATTTTAGAAAGGAGCCTATTCTCAGGCCCTGGAAGGGGTCCCTCTTCCTGCAACAGAACCATCAAGAGCAAGGTTTGGTAACTAGTGATCCATCAAAATTGTACTCTACCTTTCTATTGTGGAATTCTGGCTGGGAGTTGGGTGTCCAGCCAGGGACATTTCCCAGCAACACCACTTCACCTGGTCTTCAGCTGTGGCTGTGTAACTAGTTTCACAAGACATTTGAGTAGCAGCAATGATAGCATTTCTGTTATATTCTTTCTTCATTCTTTCTCCTTTCTCCAGCTACAGGGCTCTGATATCCTAGGAGATAGCAAAACCTTAACAAAAAGAAGCTGTAGGCCTAAATCAGCTGTAAGGGAGGGGAAATTTTTCCCTATTCTTTGAGGACCTTTTGATTAATCTGATAATTAAATTTACATAAGACAAATTAACAGGAGAAAAAGCTAATTATGTGCATAAATTCAATCATGTGCATTCAAGGGCCCCATAAGTAAAATAAAACCCAAGGACATATTGCACAATTGAGGCTTATATGAAAACGGAAAATTCTGAAAGAGATGGGAATACCAGACCACCTGACCTGCCTCTTGAGAAACCTGTATGCAGGTCAGGAAGCAACAGTTAGAACTGGACGTGGAACAACAGACTGGTTCCAAATAGGAAAAGGAGTACATCAAGGTTGTATATTGTCACCCTGCTTATTTAACTTCTATGCAGAGTACATCATGAGGAATGCTGGGCTGGAAGAAGCACAAACTGGAATCAAGATTGCTGGGAGAAATATCAATAACCTCAGATATGCAGCTGACACCACCCTTATGGCAGAAAGTGAAGAGCAAAAAGCCTCTTGATGAAAGTGAAAGAGGAGAGTAAAACGTTGGCTTGAAATTCAACATTCAGAAAACTAAGATCACGGCATCTGGTCCCATCACTTCATGGGAAATAAATGGGAACAGTGGGAACAGTGTTAGACTTTATTTTTTTTGGGCTCCAAAATCACTGTGGATGCTGATTGCAGCCATGATATTAAAAGACGCTTACTCCTTGGTAGGAAAGTTATGACCAACCTAGATAGCATATTAAAAAGCAGAGACATTACTTTGTCAACCAAGGTCCATCTAGTCAAGGCTATGGTTTTTCCAGTGGTGATGTATGGATGTGAGAGTTGGACTGTGAACAAAGCTGACCGCCGAAGAATTGACGCTTTTGAACTGTGGTGTTGGAGAAGACTCTTGAGAGTGCCTTGGACTGCAGGGAGATCCAACCAGTCCATTCTAAGGGAGATCAGTCCTGGGTGTTCATTGGAAGGACTGATGCTAAAGCTGAAGCTCCAATACTTTGGCCACCTCATGCAAAGTGTTGACTCATTGGAAAAGACTCTGATGCTGGGAAGGATTGGGGGCAGGAGGAGAAGAGGACAACGGAGAATGAGATGGCTGGATGGCATCATCAACTCGAGGGAGGTGAGTCTGAGTGATCTTCGGGATTTGGTGGTCGACAGGAAGGCCTGGCGTGCTGTGATTCATAGGGTCGCAAAGAGTTGGACACGACTGAGAGACTGAACTGAAGAGAATAAGAATCAGATAGGAGTCTGAGACTTCAAAGGGGAGAAAGGTAATTCATATGGAATAGAAAAGCAAATGTTTGTTTATCAGCATTTGCTATAACAAGCAGAGACAATGGGACAGAGATAACTTTGGTCTCCTTGCCCTCCTGAGTTTCCCTCTCCACACCTAGTCCATAGTCTTTGTAGATATTTCTGGTGCTCTTCTCTTTATCTAAATTCATTTAGCCAGTTAAGTAGGAGGTAAAAAGAAAGACTCCTTGAGTGTTTTATTTCTTAAAAATATTCAGCCTAAAATAATCTTCATGCCAAAGAGATATATTTTGGGGTGGCAAATGTTGCTTTCCTATATAGTCCATTGAACAGATATGCCTCAGAGACCATATCAGACTGTTATGGCAGTGAAAAATAAATGCCTATTGTCTAACACCACTTCGATTTGAAGCATCTCCTTGGTGTTTTGACAAAGAATTCGATATTGCAAGTTAATAAAATCAGCCACTTTTAATGTTTTTCTATATTGTAGATTTCTACTAATTCAGAGAGCCAACTCACGAATTTCATATCATTCATATATGTACCTCATCTCTTTGTAGCATATTTAGTGTTTAGAAAGTTCAGTTCAGTTCAGTTCAGTCGCTCAGTCGTGTCCGACTCTCCGTGACCCCATGAATCAGAGCACACCAGGCCTCCCTGTCCATCACCAACTCCCGGAGTTCACTCAAACTCATATCCACAGAGTCGGTGATGCCATCCAGCCATCTCATTCTCCGTCGTCCCCTTCTCCTCCCGCCCCCAACCTTTCCCAGCATCAGAGTCTTTTCCAGTGAGTCAACTCGTCGCATGAGGTGGCCAAAGTATTGCAGCTTCAGTTTAGAAAGTTAGAGACTTATTAATAACTTTCAAAGTACCAAGATTTACTTTTATTTCCACAACCATCTCTCTAAACCACTATCTTCAGAAAAAGTCTAAATATTACCAAGGGGATTGAGACATGTTGAGTGGGGGGTTATGCTAAAGTAAGAAATAAATAAAAAAGCATAAGACTATTTTCTCAACATGAATACCACAGTGGAAAAATGTGAACAAGTAATCTGTGAGTATTGTTACTTGGAGGTAACGTAGATATCGTTTTTTTGTCAATAATACATATCAATTGCTCTTTTATATTTGCTAAAGCATTTTCTGAGACTTTGTTTTGTACTCCTCTTGCTTTTTTTCCCTTTGGTTTTCACTTCACACAGCTGTAGCTTCCCTGTGACACAGTTAAGCCCCATCCTGCCCATCTTCTTTAAAATGTCCCTCCTGTGACTTACTGGAAATAGGCTCCCAGTTGTTTTTTAATTGCCATGCATGGGAAATGTTTTTCAACAGCACAGCTGGCTCCAGGATAAACCTCTGGTGTTGGTGCTTTCTAATTGTGTCCCTACCTTTCCGATTAAATCTTGAAGAAGCCAGCTGGGAGCAAACTCTTCAAATGGATAACCAGCCCTACTATGTCAGCTCCTAGTTGCGCTGATGTGATAATCGGGAAAAAGAAGTGGTTTTTTTTGTTTGTTTGTTTTGTTTTTGATAACTGCACTTCAGTGGTATTGAGAACAAAAGAACTTCAGTAGAAAGGAAATGGGAGTTTATGTAGTCTTGTATTTCAAGCTCATGGGAAAAATCAGAAACACTGAGACTCTGTTTACTTAATACATTCCTTAATTCTTCTGTATTTGCTCTATTAATTATTCTTGGCTACATAGCCAACTCTTACTCTATTATCCTGATGTCCACTTTATATGAATTCCTGCTTCTGGGTTTACTGTATCCTAATAATGATTATTCATTTGCTATTTGGTCTGTATGTTAGCTTGCAGTGTCAGAAAAAAATTGTATACCACTACAATGCTTCTATTACTAGTTAGATGGAAATAATTTTCTAATTCTAACTAAAGTAAAATTGTTATTCACTCAGTCATGTCTGACTCTTTGTGACTTCATGGACTGTACCCATGCTCATGGAAATCTCCAGACCAGATACTGGAGTGGGTTGCCATTTCCTTCTCCAGGGGATCTTCCAGACCTGGGATTGAACCATGTCTTCTGCATTGCAGAATTCTAACTAAAGACCATTCTAATAAAATCTCCTTTAGGCTCAGTTCTTTAAGATAGCTTATTGCAAAATACATAGAAGAAAAATATCTATGCACTCTTGCTGCTTTCTGTTTGGTCTGATGAAGTTCATTTTAAGCGAAACTCTGAGGTAACTTCCAAAATGGTCCTCAAAATTAGACGATACATATTTAAAAAAGAAATAATTTGGTGTCAGGGTTTAATTAAACTGATTTTTTGAGGTATTATTGATTTAAGACAATTATGATGTAGTAAGTGGTACTGATAAACTGACCTAGACAGTATATAGGAAATATGGCTCCAGTGCTGCCACCAAGGAAAGGCAGATTGGAGGGTATTTGATGAAAAACTTTCCCCCAAAGTAAAATAAAGAGGTTGACCTGTTTAAGAGCAATTGATTATTTAATGGTAGCAAAGGCACTTTATTTATTTATCTTTATCTTTGGAGTTTCTAAACATTATTTCAGCTAAAAAACAAAGAGATGTTTTGTTCTATCTATGATTTTAAACACTGTAGACTTTCGCTTCAAAGTTTCCTCATGTCCTTGAATCTACTAATATTCCTTTATAGAAAAATCAAAACCAACCCAAACAACAACCCCACAATTATTTAAAGGATAGAAATCAAAGTGTAGATTGGAGTCTCAGCAGAGATTACCTTAATTGACATATATTTATTAATGCTAGAGAGATTTAAAAAAATATGCCTTATGATTTAAATTCCATTCTTCAATGCTTTCATGGAAATATTAATTCATCTCTCTCTCTTTTTATTTATTTATTTATTTATTTTTTCAAAAACAATTTTAGGAATCTTTACTTAAAAACAACCTTATCTTAAAATGGAGTAACTTTGGTTTTACGAGCAGCAATCAAAGTACAGAAGCAAAAATGCATTACAGGAGCATTAAGTTCTACATTAGGTCACAGCGTCTAATCTGAAATCACACCCGTAATATCATTTTTCAGGATATCTGGGAAATAGTTATTTCCCAGGATGTCTGAACCATAGCTACTCTATTTTGACTTTTAATTGTAAAAAAAAAAAAAAATTTGATTCATATCTCTTAAGCTTTCTAGAATCATCAGGTAGAGGTGATATTTAACTTTTAAGATAATAGTCACAAGTCTATCCCCTAACGAGAAATAAATACAATAAAATCTCCAAATTTTGTAAATGCTTGTTTCATAACTTAAAGTACAATTAACAAAAAAAAAGTATAAATACCTTTTATTATTCTTATTAAGAATATAAGAACTGAGTCAGAAAATTTGTATACAAAAATTATGGTCCAAGTCACACTTATATTTATTTTATAGTAATGCACACATCTAAAAGTATACATTTTATAATACTTAAACTATATTTTAGCATGTTGTTCTTAAATTTTTTTACTTTGTAAATATGCATGACAATAAATTTGTCTAATTATGCTTTTAGATAAAAGCATATTGGCACATTAATTTCATTTTTTTCTTCTTAAATGTAGCAATAAACACAATGTTGTATTAAAATGTGAATTTTAAAGAGAAAATAGTAGCAAATTAAAAACATCAAATAAATTAATATTTTGAAGAAATATAATATGTTTACATAATTATTTTTAAAATATTATCACTTGAAGACTGAACTTTCAGAAAACTGTTTTCAATTGACTTCCTATGCACAGACTTCACAAAAATATAGTTTAATTTTTTCCAATCTAAGCTACTGCTTAATGACATATTTGGCAACTTTATACATAATATATCATGAACTGTTTTGACATGCAGTTATAAAATTATATACCAAGAAAAATCAGAGTTATATGAGTAAGAAATATTTTATCTAATTACAATGAATTTGACATATTTAGCATTATAAAAAAGTATTAAAATATTAATGATGATGATATGTCACCATTTTTAGTTGAATTATTATGCCATAGCCTAACTTTTATTACAAATACATATAATAACTCAGGTAAACCATAATATATCTCTTAGATCAATTCAGCTATTCTATTTTTTATCACAGTATAAACAAGCATTTAAATCAATAGAAATATCTATCTTCAGTTAACTCATTGGTTCATTAATAAATTATATATGTCGTATAAGATTAGCAAAGATATATACCATATAAAAGAAAATTTCTACCGGTGAAGAAAAAAATAAGAGAATAAACTTAAAAAGCCAAATAACTACAAAATATGATTGTGCCCAGGAAATGTCAACTGATATATTAAGAGATTATTTTTTCATTGGAATGTGATTGCTTCACAATATTGTGTTAGTCTCTGCTGTACAACACTGTAAATCAGTCATATGCATACATAAATCCCATCCCTCTTGGACCTCCCTCCCACCTCACCCCCATCCCACTTCTCCAGGTCATCACATAGCACGGAGATGAGCTTCCTGTGCTAGCAATCTGTTTTACACATGGTAGTGTATATATGTCAATCCCAAACTCCCAGTTCATCCACCCTTACCCTCCCCCTCACTGTGTCCAATTTCTATGTCTGCATCTCTATTATTGCCTTGGAAATTGGTTTATCTGTACCAATTTTTCTAGATTCCACATATATGTGTTAGTATATGATTTTTGTTTTTCTCTTTCTGAGTTACTTCACTCTGTATGATAGACTCTAGGTCATCCACATCTCTACAAATGACTGTATTTTGTTCTTTTTAGTGACTGAGTAATATTCCATTGTATGTATGCACAATATCTTCTTTATCCATTCATATGTCAATGGACATTTAGGTTGTTTCCATGTTCTGGTTATTGTAAATAGTGCCACGATAAAAATTAGGGTACATATATCCTTTTGAATTATGGTTTTCTCAGGGTATATGGGACTTCCCTGTTAGTTCAACTGAAGAGATCCAAACAGTCCATCCTAAATCAGTCCTGAATATTCATTGAAAGGACTGATGCTGAAGCTGAAACTACAATACTTTGGCCTCCTGATGCGAAAAACTGACTCATTTGAAAAGACCTTGATGTTGGGAAAGATTGAAGGCAGGAGGAGAAGGGGACAACAGAGGATGAGATGGTTGGATGGCATCACCGACTCTGTGGACATGAGTTTGAGTGAACTCCGGGAGTTGGTGATGGACAGGGAGGCCTGGCGTGCAGTGATTCATGGGGTCGCGGAGAGTCGGACATGACTGAGCGACTGAACTGAACTGAACTGAACTGAAGATTTGTTTCCCAGCATCAGAGTCTTTTCCAGTGAGTCAACTCGTTGCATGAGGTGGCCAAAGTATTGCAGTTTCAGCTTTAGCATCAGTCCTTCCAATGTTGGACACGACTGAGCGACTGAACTGAACTGAACTGAACTGAAGATCTGTTTCTCTTTCTTCTAGTCCTTCTGAAACAATGTTATTAAGACTCATGTCAAGGATGAAATCTGGGCGCTCACTTTATTAATGTGCTTTGGAACAGGCGTTTCTAGGACACTACTGCTTGCTGGCCACTTAGTGTGCCAACCAGTTGTGGTGTGACTTGTGCTGAAAACTTTGTGATGCAACCTGGCAGTTGAGGAGGTTAATAGGAAAAATGGGAAATTTATATCAAATGATAAGTGAAGTGTGTGTAGAAAAGAGAGCCTGAACTGAACTTCCTTAAAGAGGTTAAAAAGTAGTATGAATCCCTTTACTCTAATGGTTTTAGTCATTTTATGATCCAAACCTATTTATATTTTGTTGGGAAAAGTTTTCATAATTTTGCAGAGTTCTTTTACCAACAACAGGTTAAAAATAACATCAAGGGATACTAAGCAAAAAACAAGTGATAAAAAATTCATCAAATAAGTTGCCCTATTTCGTTACTTAGATTTGTTCTCTTCACTTGCCTGCACTATGAATTTTGAGTTTCAGCCATCTAAAATTGAAAGCACTATTCTTTATTAAGATTGTTGTTATTCATTAACTCAATCATGTCTGACTCTTTGTGACCCTGTGTACTATAGCATGCCAGGCTCCTCTGTCCTCCACTATCTCCCTGTGAAAGTGAAAGCCACTCAGTCGTGTCCAACTATTTATGACCCCATGGAATTCTCTAGGCCAGAATACTGGAGTGGGTAGCCTCTCCATTCTTCAGGGGTTCTTCCCAACCTAGGAATTGAACCCAGGTCTCCTGCGATGCAGGTGGATTCTTTACCAGCTGAGCCACAAGGGAAGCACTACCTCCTGGAGTGTGCTCAAATTCATGTCCACTGAGTCAGTGATGCTATCTAACCATTTCATCCCTTGCTGCCCCCATCTCCTTTTACCTTCAATCTTTCACAGTATCAGGGTCTTTTCCAATGAGCAGACTCCAATCCAGCATTCCACATGATGTACTCTGCATAGAAGTTAAGTAATCTGGATGATAATATACAGCCTTTTCACATCCCTTTCCCAATTTGAACCACTCAGTTGTTCCATTCCAGTTTTAACTCTTGTTTCTTGACCTGCATAATGGTTTCTCAGGAGACAGGTAAGGTGGTCTGGTATTCCCCTGTCTTTAAGATTTTTCCACAATGTGTTGTGATCCACACAGTCAAAGGCTTTAGTGTGGTCAATGAAGCAGAAGTAAATGTTTTTTCTGGAATTCCTTTGCTTTCTCTATGATCCAACAAATGATGGCTATTTGATTCTCTGGTTCCTCTGCCTTTTCTAAACTCAGCTTGTGCATCTGGAAGTTCTCAGTTCAGGTAGTGCTAAAGCCTAATTTGAAGGGTTTTGAGCATAACCTTGCTAGCATGTCAAATGAGTGCAATTGTATGGTAGTTTGAACATTCTTTGGTCTTGCCCTTCTTTGGGATTGGAATGAAAACTGGCCTTTTCCAGTCTTAATCTCTTCTGCTTCTGTTAGGTCCTTACCATTTCTCTCCTTTATAGTGCCCATCCTTGCTACCAGGTGATGTTAATTTCTTCATGATGCAAAGAAATTTTGAGTGAGCTAAAGTCACATAGATTCTAAGTGACAAAAATAAGAATTATACACTCAACTTTATATCTATTTTTAATTTTTTTCTTTATTTTTAATTAGAGGGTAATTACTTAATATTGCCATATTAATTTTTGCTATATATCAAGATGAAACAGCCATAGGTGTACATATGTCTCCTCCCTCTTGAACCTCTCTCCCACCTCCCTCCCCATACAGCCCTCTAGGTTGTCACAGAGCACCGACTTTGGGTTCTCTGTGTCATATGTCAAACTCCCACTGGCTATCTATTTTACATGTGGTCATCTACATCTTATTTTTGAGACTAACACTCATGGCATTTTTTACACCATTTCTCTAGACCAGGTAGAGGGGGACATTTTCCTGTCTCAGACAAAGTAAAAACAAGGGAAGTAAAGCCTGCCTAAAATGTAAGTAGTGCTCAATCTAACCCTGTCTTGGAGTAATTTAACTCTGGGACTCTTTCCACTGTTGGTGATTTTCCTATGCTAAAATCTCCACAACTCCTTGCATGTGCCAGGATATTGCATTACCTCATGATTTTGCTTGTGCTATGTCCAATTATTAATACATTTTGTCCTCACAACTTTGGCTTGAAAGCTCATACAAGTCCTTTAAGACCCCGTTGAAAAGCCAGATCAATCACAATTTCCCAGTTAGAGTTTACAGCACCCAGACCTTAACATCCTGCTTTAATGCACCCTTTAACAGAAAACAACATGAAGGCAAGAGAAAATGTTATTTATGAACAATTAAGCCCACAGTGGCAAGCCACTCCAGTACTCTTGCCTAGAAAATCCCATGGATGGAGGAGCCTGGTAGGCTGCAGTCCGTGGGGTCTCTAAGGGTCGGACACGAATGAATGAGTTCACTTTCACTTTTCACTTTCACACATTGGAGAAGGAAATGGCAACCCACTCCAGTGTTCTTGCCTGGAGAATCCCAGGGACAGGGGAGCCTGGTGTGCTTCTGTCTATGGGGTCACACAAGTCGGCTGAAGTGACTTGGAAGCAGGGGCAGCAAGCCCACAGTACAGAACAGTTAATCTCAAATCATAAAGCCAGAAATTAGAGGGCCTCACACATAGACCTTTTTTTCAAAATGCTGAGAACTTTGAGTGGTATAATGGTTAGTAACCAGTCTCACTCTGGAGCTAACCTAACTTGGTCAGAACCCCAGCCCTGTGGTTTGTGTCCATGGATAAACTACATAATTTCAGTGTGCTTTAGCATCTTTTTCTCTGGAGAAAGAAAGACAATAATAATAATACTGCCTTAAAGTTAGTGTGAGAAAGAAATAGGTTGATTTATTGTGAAAAGTGAAAATAGTATCTAGCACACACTGAGTACTGTACAATGACATTGAAGATGAGAAAAAATAAATATCTGTAAAGATTATAATGAAAATCATGGGTAAAGTAAAAGTGTCCCTAACAATAAATCAATATATTCTATCTACCTAAAATGAGTGCTACTTCAAACAAAAGCAGAAGCCTGGATAGAACCATCCCAGTGTAAAACGTTTGGGTCACGATCTCACTGAGAAACACAGAAATAGATCAGCTGAATGAAAAAAAAAAAGCATGGATAAAAGCAGAACAGACTCCAGTTGCTTTCCCAAGCTACTTAGGAAAAACTATATATTAATATTTGAAGCTTAAGTCTAATAGTTATTTTTTTCTAGCTATCAATCTTAAAATAGTGATATACCTTTTAACTCTTTCTATGGTTTTCTTCAAAATAATCCAGTGGATAATCCAGGGAGAGATGAGGGGGTATAGATGTAACACTTTTTCCTCAAAAAATTCTAGAATTTGGGTGGTAGTGGTACTAGTCTCTTTACTTTTATTTGTAAAATAATTTTTAACATTTGATCTATCATTGGGTTATGAACATTTTCAGATTGGGTGTGAGACCAGGTGTCTTTTTAAAAAATATCCTTCCTGGCAGCAACAGCTCAATATTGGTAGTGTTAATAACCATGACATTTGTTTTAATAAATGAGCTAAAACAGCATTTTTTTAGATGCTAAAATTACCTGCAAAACATATTATTAAAATAATTAATCATAAAATAACTAATAGAGAAACAAATTTTATAATATCAATAAATATCAAATACATTGCATGTCATTCAGCATTTTTTAAAAAATGGGTAGAATGTTTATATCAAACCTACGTTAAAAATTCAAAAAGAAAAAATGTACAGAAAAGCCTTTCTCTCACCCCTCTTCCCCCAGATGATATTTTATTCCGTTCCGTTCCGTTCCGTTCAGTCGCTCAGTCGTGTCCGACTCTTTGCGACCCCGTGGACTATAGCCTACCAGGCTTCTCCGCCCATGGGATTCTCCAGGCAAGAATACTGGAGTGGGTTACCATTTCCTTCTCCATGATATTTTATTAGGCCTCTATTTATCCTTCCAGTGTGAAATTATACAGATACAAGCAAATGTGGATATTCCTTTTCTACTTCTTATGTAAAATTCATTATATATTATATATTTTAATAAAACACATAGTTTTATGTACATACATATATTGTTCTTCACCTTGCATTTTTCACTTACTATATCGGGCATATTTCCATTTCAATAAGGAAATTTTCCTTACTTTTTGTTACAGCTGCATACTATTCCACTGTGTGGATATACAGTCTGTTAAACCAGATTTCTGTTGATGGACATTTGTGTTGTTTTCTATTTTTTACTATCGGAAACAATGCCAAATGTTTACAAAGGATATGTGTAACTGTGGGATGTGAATGTGAGCTCATTTGCTCAGTTGTGTCAGGGTCTTTGTGAACTCATGGACTGTAGCTGCCAGGTTCCTCTGTCCATGGAATTGTCCAGGCGAGTACTGGAGTGGGTTATCATTTCCTTCTCCATAAAATAGCTTTTTATATTACCATTAGCCCTGAATTTCCCCAGCTTGAGTGTATATCTGGATCATCCACAAGGTCTCATTAAAACCCGACCACCAGACTTCTTCCACTCAGGAGTTTCTAATTCAGTAGTTCAGGAAGGATTCCAGTTTGTGTATTTCTAACAAAATTCTGGTAGAGGCTGCTGCTCTGGGACCCATGTTTTCAGAACCTTTCACCCAATCTCTATATTCACAGCATTGTCTCCCATATTATTAAGGATTCAGCATCATGAAGATGGAGTTATATTCTCTGTATTATTAGAGCACTGAACAGTATGTGGAATATTGTGTAAGGTTCGTAATTGAACATAATTGTACATAATATTTCTAGACTTTTCTTGGTTCGTATTCAAACAAAAGAATCAGTTTAAATTACCTTTGAGGTTCTTTCCAAGAGACTGAAATGAGAATGTGAGAACAATGGATATTATTTTAAATTTTACTGAATATGACTTTAATTGGGATAGCAACATCTAGTCATTAATCCAAAAATAATGAAAGGGAAATGCATCCTTTGTACCAGACACTATCTTGGGGATAGGAGCATGACTCTCAGATGTCTTCAAGGCCTTTGCTTTCATTAACTAGAAAGATTAATATTGTAAGAGCATGAGAGAGAATTAGAATCCCCAGGTAGGGAGGTCATTTTTATTGCTACTGCAAAAACACAGATGTAAAATCATACATATCTCATTGGAGGTTGTCAATGCAAAAATGGAAAAGAAGGAGTAAATATAAAAGAATAAATTTTCTATTATAAAAGAAGATTAAAAGAAAAACACACACCTCAGTATCTCTTTAATTTGGGAGAATAGAATGCTAGATACTTTTCTTGTTTCTACCATAAAAGTATATTTCTTGAAAAGGATAGAAAGTTATGTTAGCACAATGTAAATATAAATATGTCAATTATATATAAATATAATCTGTAAGTTAGGTAAGAACACAGTCTTTTTCCATTTCTGAAAATTGAAAAAAACACTTATATTAATCACAGGGATTGTGACTTCAGTAAGATTATTCTTGTATAGGTGGTTTCTGCTTTTCGATACTCAGGCATTGAAGAATAAACTAAGTCTTAAAGATGTCATGTTTGCTCACACTATGTTTTTATGATTCAACTTTTCATTTTGGTTTGTTTTGCTGTCTTTCCTTAAGGGCTAACCATTGCTTTACCCAGCAGGGAGAAGAGAACTCACCCACCAGGTTCCCTCCAACTTGCACTGATGAGCTCTTGGGGCTGTTTACATTAGCCATGCAAATTTGAAAAATCCCAACTGTCTCCTGGTGTTTAATCTCACAACCCATTTTTTTTCTGAGGCTGGTGCACTTAGCGGCTGTGCCACAGTGCTTTGCCCATCCCTAAGACAAAAGCTGAGAAATAAAAAATAAAAGACTAGGCAAAATACTCCAATGTCTTAGACAGATCACTGCATCGAAGGAGGTAATTAACGACCCTGAACAGTCACAGCCAACCTATTTTCAGTTATAATCAAAATGAAAATGTATGTGTCAGGTATTTTCCGGAACCGGACCATATGTATAACAGTCACTCACAAGCACACTTTGAAAAGTTAGTAGTGACAAAATGCATGCACGCAAGCAATTTCCTCCCTCCCCATCAACAATAGCTTTTTCTTATAGTTTATTTTAAAACATCTGTTTCTGGCAAATTTAAGAAGATATGAGTTTGGATTTTTAAAAATCCTGCTGCTGTTAAAACAACAGAAAAAGAAAAAGTACATATTTATGTATTTTGGCTGAAAATGTCCCTCAGTTGAGCCGTTTCTGAGGAAAAGTACTTTAACACAAGTCTCAGAGACTGTGGGGGTGTAAACATAAAACTCAAAAATTGAACATCTCTGAGCTTTAAATCTGGAAGTGAGTTGGAACTGACACTGCTATTACAAGGAAATAACCTTGGAGTCTAGTGTTCCATTCGGCATTTAGCACAGTATTTTTTTGTGTGTATACAGAAAAAATTCCCTGTAAGACCCTTTGCAATTTTGCCTTTATCTGCTTCTCCCTTTATCAAATAAATAAATAAATAACAGCAATAGACTTCGCAATGTTTTTCAGAAACATATACCTTTGCATTGCTATATGCCCATAGATCATTATTCAGGATGATGATCCTCTCTTGATGGCGTCCTCATTCTTTACCTTTTAGTCTTACTTTTATTTTTAAATTTATTATTTTTAATTTGTATTGAAGTATAATTGATTTACAATGCCCTGTTAATTTCAGGTATACAGCAAAGTTAGTTGTACCGATACATATATCCACTTCTTTTATCATACAGGTCATTACAAAGTATTGAGTAGAGTTTTCTATGTTATGGTAATAGGTTCTTATTATCTATTTTCTGCATAGTTGTGTCTATATGTTAATTGCAGTCTCCCAATTTATCCCTCTCCCCTCTCTCCCTCTTGGTAATCGTAAACTGAATTACAATGTTGTGTTAATCACTGTTATACAACAAAGTGATTCAGTTATACCTATACCTGTATTTACATTCTTTTTTCAAATATACTTTCCGTTATGGTTTGCCATGGTTTTTTGACTGTGCTCTGTCTTCATTGCTGTACAGGCTTTTCCCAGTTGCAGTGAGTGGGGGCTACTCTTCGTTGCAGTGTGTGAACTTTTTATTGCAGTGACTTCTCTTGTTACAGAGCACAGCTCTAGAGCATGCAGACTTTGTAGTTGTGACACATGGACTCATTCGTTGTGGTTGCCAGGCTCTGGAGCACAGGCTCAATAGTTATGGCACATGGGCTTAATTGCCCCAGGCCATGTGGGATGTTGCCAGACCAAGGATGGAGTCCATGTCTCCTGTGTTGGTAGGTGGATTCTTTACCACTAAGCTCCCAGGGAAGTACTAACATGGGATATTGAATATGGTTCTCTATAGGACCTTGATATTTAGCCATTCTATATATAAAAAACTTATACCTGCTAACCCCAGTCTCTGACTCCATACCTTCCCCAACACTCTTGGCATCACCAGTCTGTTTGCTATGCCCATGATTCTGTTTCTGTTTCATGGATAGGTTCATTTATGTCATATTTTAGATTCAACTTATAAGTGATATCATATGATGTTTGTTTTTTATCTTTCTTACTTCACTTAGTATGATAATCGCTAGTTGTAACCATGCTGCTGCAAATGACATTATTTTGTTCTTTTTTGTGATGAGTAGTATTCCCCTGGATGTATATGTGCCACATCTTCTTATCCATTCTTCTGTGGATGGTCATTTAGCTTATTTTCATGTGTTGGCTATTGTGAATAGTGCTGTTATGAACAGATGGGTACATGTATCTTTTTGAATTATGTTTTTTTTTCCCCCAGATGTATGCCCAGGAGTGAGATTGTTGGATCATATAATAATTCCATTTTTAGTTTTGTGAGGAGCCACCATACTGTTTTCCACAGTGGCTGTACCAACTTACATTTCCACCAACAATATAGGAGTAGCATTCACATCCTTTCTGGCATTTGTTATTTGTAGACTTCTTAATTATGGTCATTCTAACCAGTGTGAGGTGGTACTCATTTTAGTTTTAGAAAATCTTACTTATAATTTACATTTGTTCTCCAATTTCATCAGCTCTCTAAGCCTTCCTCTATCCTAACATACAATATCAATGTCTACCTATTAACTGTTTTAGCAATAGCACTATCAAATGTACATTATTATTATATATATGATAATGCATTGCCCTCTGAACTAGAAACTGCATAAAACTCTCTGGTCAAAAGTTATTCATTTATCCTCAGGTAATTGACAGTTGAAGTGAGTAATTCCAGAGCTTATTTTACTGAGTTGTCTGTATGACTTTTTTACCATTAAGAATTAGTTAACATACTCATTTGTCTATTTCAGGTTATAGACCTGCACTTCTAATTTCTTTAGGTAATTTTTAAATAAGTTTTTGAAGGTGTGATCAGATGCAAATCTTTTCTGAAGCTCTTGATGGAATAAGTTGCTTTTATAAACCTGGATGTCAATCCTTCACCATTTATTCCCTCTGTAAATTTTCTGTTTTAGCAAAGGACCAAAGTTTTCCTGATTTTAGGTACAGTGCCTTGTATAAGACTGCCTTTGAGAAGTGAAGTATGCCCTCAATGGCCTGATTAATTATGTACTTTGCAGCAAAGTTCTGCTTTCAATTGTCTACTATATCAGAGCACTTCAATACTAACTGAAAATTTAATCAAGCAGGAGCAATGTAGTTTAAGCAAGGTAATGTTTTAGATAAGAGTAAATAGAACTTAAAAAGAAGATAAACATACCATTCTAATTGAAAAAATAATGTGTCTCTATATTGTTAGAAGGAAATTAAAAAAAAAACACTTGTGAGTTAATGTAGCATGTCTTCACTTTAAAAATGGGAAAAAATAAAAAAGATAAGGTTTAAGAAAGCATTTTAACTTGAGACTCTCCTCTATACTTGAAACATTATCTTGTTATGAAATGCTGTGAAGACAAGCTTCTAGAGTACACGTCAGCCTCAAGTGTGTCAATGCTTTTTGGAGAGAGATTACAGGTGAAACCCTAGGAGAAAAATTGCAGAAGGAGCCACAACTTGCTTCCCCCACTTGATGAGTTATTTATGTATCTCTCTCTCTTTATTTTTTGAAAGTATAGTTGATTCTGTGCTTTCATTCATATCTGATAAATACTCAAGGAAACCTAGCTTTATATTAGAATAAGATTATTTTTCTTAGCCACAACAGAGGATTATGAGCTCATGAACTTTTGAACCATTGTAAATATTAAGCCTAGAAATTTACCTGATGAGCCCCTAAGGTGAAAGAATGTACATGTCAGTCTGTGTACCTCCATTCCCTCCTCTCAGAAGAGAATGAGCTCATAAAGTTAATGATATGTAAGCTGTTTCAGCAAACATTATGAAAACAATGTGTTTTACACATTATTCAAAAGTTTGTGTTTACATCTGTTTGCATTCTTTCTATGCACATTGAGTCTTCTCAAAATATATTACATTACCCAGCTAGCATTTGTGTTACAATTTTAGAAATAAAAGTCCATTGCATTTTGCGGGATTAACTCTCATAAATGAAGCACTGTCCCTGAAAAACCAGAAAATGTGTAGTTAGTTAATCCATCTGTAAGGTTTCATGATATCCTACATGTAGTGCCTACAGAGAAAGTTGTGGGGATAATTCTTCAGCTGCTCTAGAAAACTAACCTCCAACTCTGGAAACATGTTCAATGAAATTCTAGGTTCCCGTTAAGCAGTTGGAGACATTCATGAGCCAAGAATTCTTCTCCCTTGAGAAAATCCTGTTCTGTATCAAGGGTGACAGTGGTTCATCTAATCATTTATTTGGATAAGTAGAGACAAAACAGACATCTCAGACAAAAGACTGGAGTTCAATCTAAACCACTTTACTTACTGGCTTTGGGGATTTGGGCAACTAAGTTCTCTGTGCCTCAACTGATACTAGGATTAATATCTTTTAAAAAAAGTATTTATTATAAAAACTACTTGTTAATCATTCCAAGTTAAGGTAGTTGTGTAATGCTTACCTTTCTGCCCTTTTCTTTGATGATTCTAGAAAGCAGTCTTAACTTTCATCTGGAAGCCTGGATATTCCAGTTTCACAGGCCTAATTTAATCATTCACTAAAAATTGGGGAGCTACAGAGTTCAGGCTAATATTTTTCTGTTGGCTTGAAAACCATGCTTTTCAGACATTATTCTCAAAATTAGTCTCTTTGCAAAAAGGATACTTTGTCTTTCTAGGTCTCTGTCTCCAATATTAGAGTATTCCCAGACTCCTAAAATACACGTTGCTTTGTAAGTTTTGCAAGTGCTCTCTAATCTGGGGGACATAGCGTTGGCTAGTAAAAAGTCTTCATGTCCAGTTGCTTTTGGTTTTTCGTGGCCATGTGGTTGCTTTTCTATCCATATGCATCAGAACATTGTTTTACCACAATGGTGACTGACACCAAATAAACAGACCATATCTCACACATTCTAATTTTCCTTTTCTCCCTGTTTCTAAAAATTATGAGATGACAATAGAATTTTCCACAGTTTTTATTTATGAAACCTCTGAAGTGCTGCCTCCTCCTGCTTTTCTCTCTTACCAATGTAGGGCTTTTCTAATCTGCAGAGCCATTATGTGGTTTGGCCTTACCATTTCTGTGGCAGGTTCCTTCCATGACTTTTTAAGTTGTGTATCTTCTGATTGCCAAGCATAATCACAATAATAACAGCTTATTATCTATATAAAGAGAGGACTCTTTGAAGAAGACAGAACATTTCCTATTTCCCTTGTCAACTTATTCCTCATACATTATTGATAGTATGTCCTCAAGTAGAAATTTCAATCTAGAAAACATGGCAGTTGAAACTCCAATTTCCAAAGACATCCCTTTCATAGTCTTCTCATAATGTGTGAGATGCTTCAATCCTGAGGGCGCCACATGTAAGTTTCCATGTAAAAGCTCCTACTGTGTCAGACCAGTTTATATCAGAGTCCACATCCCATCTCTTGTAATCTCGTTCTGCCAGATTCTCCACCCTTCTTTCAGGAGAGACCAACATTTGAACAGGTAGAGGTTTCATTCTCTGTGACCTACATCTTGGAACTGTTAATTGTGGCTTTATTGCTATAAATATTGATGCCAATAGTGAAATAAATCAGACAGGAAATATTACATGATCTCACTTATGTGTGGAATCTAAAAAACTTGAACTCACGGACACAGTGAGTAGATTGGTGGTTGCCAGGGGTTGGAAGTTTGGAAATGAAGAAATTCTGGATTAATGTATATAAACTTTCATATAAGATGAATAAATTCTATAGAACTAATGTTAACAATACAGTACTACATACTTAATATTTGCTTAGAGGGTAGGTGGTAAATATTCTACATGCACACACAGAAAATAGTTAAAATCTGAGGTGATAAAAATGTTAACCAGCATTTTTGTGGTTGTAATTTCATAATATATACCTATACCAAATCATTATTTGCAAAACTTAAATTTACAAAAAGTTAATTTGCTAATTATATCAAAATGAAGTCAAAAAAGAAAACAATAAAAATAAATACACCTGTAAAAAAGATATTGATACCAGTCTCTGCTTTAAGATTTAGACTTAAAAGAACTCTTAGCCCTGGAGAAAAATTGAATCATGGTTCTCTGTTTCCAGTAGATTTCCATCAATGAGAAGTTTGGCCTTAATTATGTATATTTTTTATAAAAGATAGGTTTATGTGTAAATCAAGGTTAATTCCAGAAAATAGGCCCAAATTGGAAACAGCCCAAATATCCATCAACATAAGAATAGACAAACTAACCATGATACATCACATAAAAGGGACTAGTATTCAGCAATAAGAAAGGAACACTACCTGAACACGCAAAAAAGATAAAATCAATATGAGCAAAAGAGGTCAGCCACTAACGGTTACACATAGAATCTTTCTATGTATCAGTTCAGTTCAGTTGCTCAGTTATGTCTGACTCTTGCGACCCTATGAATAACAGCACACCAGGCCTCCCTGTCCATCACCAACTCCTGGAGTTCGCTCAAACTCACCTCCATTGAGTCGGTGATGCCATCCAGCCATCTCATTTGCTGTCGTCCCCTTCTCCTCCTGCCCCCAGTCCCTCCCAGCATCAGAGTCTTTTCCAGTGAGTCAACTCTTCTCATGAGGTGGCCAAAGTATTGGAACTTCAGCTTTAGCATCAGTCCCTCCAATGAACACCCAGGATTGATCTTTAGAACGGACTGGTTGAATCTCCCTGCAGTCCAAGGAACTCTCAAGAGTCTTCTCCAGCACCACAGTTCAAAAGCATCAATTATTCGGCGATCAGCTTTCTTCACAGTCCAACTCTCACATCCATACATGACCACGGGAAAAACCATAGCCTTGACTAGACGGACCTTGGTTGGCAAAGTAATATCTCTGCTTTTTAATATGCTATCAAGGTTGGTCATAACTTTTCTTCCAAGGAGTAAGAATCTTTTAATTTCATGGCTGCAATCAGCATCTGCAGTGATTTTGGAGCCCCCAAAAATAAATTCTGACACTGTTTCCACTCTTTCCCCATCTATTTCCCATGAAGTGATGCAACCAGATGCCATGATCTTTGTTTTCTGAATGTTGAGCTTCAAGCCAACTTTTTACTCTCCTCTTTCACTTTCATCAAGAGGCTTTTTAGTTCCTCTTCACTTTCTGCCATAAGGGTGGTGTCATCTGCATATCTGAGGTTATTGATATTTCTCCTGGAAATCTTGATTCCAGCTTGTGCTTCTTCCAGCCCAGCGTTCCACATGATATACCCTGCATACAAGTTAAATAAGCAGGGTGACAATATACAAACTTGACGCACTCCTTTTCCTATTTGGAACCAGTCTGTTGTTCTGTGTCCAGTTCTAACTGTTGCTTCCTGACCTGCATACAGGTTTCTCAAGAGGCAGGTCAGGTGGTCTGGGATTCCCATCTCTTTCAGAATTTTCCACAGTTTGTGGTGATCCACACAGTCAAAGGCTTTGGCATAGTCAATGAAGCAGAAATAGATGTTTTTCTGGAACTCTCTTGTTTTTTCCATAATCCAGTGGATGCTGGCAATTTGATCTCAGGTTCCTCTGCCTTTTCTAAAACCAACTTGAACATCTGAAAGTTCACAGTTCACATATTGGTGTAGCCTGGCCTGAAGAATTTTGAGCATGATTTTACTAGCGTGTGAGATGAGTGCAACTGTGCAGTAGTTTGAGCATTCTTTGGCATTGCCTTTCTTTGGGATTGGAATGAAGACTGACCTTTTCCAGTCCTGTGGCCACTGTTGAGTTTTCCAAATTTGCTGACATATTGAGTGCAGCATTTTCACAGCATCATCTTTCAGGATTTGAAGTAGCTCAACTGGAATTCCATCACTTCCACTAGCTTTGTTCATAGTGATGCTTTCTAAGGCCCATTTGACTTCACATTCCAAGATGTCTGGCTCTAGGCCAGTGATGACACCATCATGATTATCTTGATCGTGAAGATCTTTTTTGTACAGTTCTTCTGTGTATTCTTGCACACCTCTTCTTAATATCTTCTGCTTCTGTTCAGTTCAGTTGCTCAGTCATGTCCGACTCTCCACGAACCCATACCATTTCTGTCTTTTATCGAGCCCATCTTTGCATGAAATGTTCCCTTGGTATATCTAATTTTCTTGAAGGGATCTCTTTTCTTTGCTATTCTGTTGTTTTCCTCTATTTCTTTGCATTTATCACTGAGAAAGGCTTTCTTATCTCTCCTTGCTATTCTTTGGAACTCTGCATTCAGATGCTTATATCTTTCCTTTTCTCCTTTGCTATTCGCTTCTCTTCTTTTCACAGCTATTTGTAAGGCCACCTCAGACAGCCATTTTGCTTTTTTGCATTTCTTTTCCATGGGGATGGTCTTGGTCCCTGTTTCCTCTACAATGTCACGAACCTCCATCCATAGTTCATCAGGCACTCTGTCAACCAGATCTAGTCCCTTAAATCTATTTCTCACTTCCACTGTATAATCATAAGGGATTTGATTTAGGTCATATCTGAATGGTCTAGTGGTTTTCCCTACTTTCTTCAATTTCAGTCTGAATTTGGCAATAAGGAGTTCATGATCTGAGCCACAGTAAGCTCCTGGTCTTGTTTTTGCTAACCTCAAGTCCAAGTGGTGGTGGCTGCATGGGCGCAGGTGGGCCGAGAGGAGCTACTCCACGTTCAAGATCAGGAGGGGTGGCCATGAGGAGATACCCCTCATCCAAGGTAAGGTGCAGCGTTTGAGCTTTGCTGGAGCAGCCATGAAGAGATACCCCATGACCAAGGTAAAAGAAACATAAATAAGATGGTAGGTATTGCCAGAGGGCATCAGAGGGCAGAACATTGAAATCATAATCACAGAAAATTAGTCGAACTGATCACATGGACCACAGCCTTGTCTAACTCAATGAAACTAAGCCATGCCATGTGTGCCACCCAAGACTGGCCAGTCATGGTAGAGAGGTCTGACAGAATGTGGTCCACTGGAGAAGGGAATGGCAAACCGCTTCAGTATACTTGTCTTGAGTACCCCATGAACAGTATCAAAAGGCAAAATGATAGGATAGTGAATGAGGAATTCCCTAGGTTGGTAGGTGCCCACTATGCTACTGGAGATCAGTGGAAAAATAACTCCAGAAAGAATGAAGGGATGGAGCCAAAGCGAAAACAATACCCAGTTGTGAATGTGACTGGTGGTAGAAGCAAGGTCTGACGCTATAGAGAGCAATATTGCATAGGAACCTGGAATGTTAGGTCCATGAATCAAGGCAAATTGGAAGTGGTCAAACAGGAGATGGCAAGAGTGAACGTAGACATTCTAGGAATCAGTGAACTAAAATGGACTGGAATGCATGAATTTAACTCAGATGACCATTATATCTACTACTGTGGGCAGGAATCCCTTAGAAGAAATGGAGTAACCATCATGGTCAACAAAAGAGTCCGAAATGCAGTACTTGGATGCAATCTCAAAAACGACAGAATGATCTCCATTCGTTTCCAAGGCAAACCATTCAATATTACGGTAATCCAAGCCTATGTCCCAACCAGTAATGCTGAAGAAGCCGAAGTTGAACGGTTCTATGAAGACCTACAAGACCTTTTAGAACTAACACCCAAAAAAGATGTCCTTTTCATTATAGGGGACTGGAATGCAAAAGTAGGAAGTCCAGAAACACCTGGAGTAACAGGCAAATTTGGCCTTGGAGCATGGAATGAAGCACGGCAAAGGTTAATAGAGTTTTGCCAAGAGAACGCACTGGTCATAGCAAACACCCTCTTCCAACAACACAAGAGAAGACTCTACACATGGACATCACCAGATGGTCAACACCTAAATCAGATTGATTATATTCTTTGCAGCCAAAGATGGAGAAGCTGTATACAGTTAGCAAAAACAAGACTGGGAGCTGACTGTGGCTCAGATCATGAACTCCTTTCTATGTATAGGAAGTTCTAAAACAGGCAAAGCTATTATTCTTAGAAGTCAGAATGTTGGTTGCCTGGAGCAGGAGATTATGTTTGATTGAAGTGGGCAGGGATAGAGGAATATTCATCAGATGAATTACTTCATCTGGGCAGTAATTATAGGAGTGTATCCATGTGTTAAATTATTTTCAATAATTTCCCATAGCTAAATATCTGTATTTTCCAGTAGAGTATCAATGTGGCTCATTGTCTTCAGTTCAGTTGCTCAGTTGAGTCTGACTCTTTGTAACCCCATGGACTGCAGCATGCCAGGATTCCTTGTCCTACACCAACTCCCAAAGCTTGATAAAACTCATGTTCATCAAGTTGGTGATACCAACTGACCGTCTTATCCTCTGTCGCCTTCTCCTCCCACCTTCAATCTTTCCCAGCAGCAGGGTCTTTTCCAATGGGTCAGTTCTTCTTATCAGGTGTCCAAAGTATTGGAATTTCACCTTCAGCATCAGTCCTTCCAATGAATATTTAGGACTGATTTCCTTTAGGATGGACTGGTTGGATCTCCTTGCAGGCCAATGGACTTCAAGAGTCTTCTCTGACACCACAGTTCAAAAGCATCAATTCTTCGGTGATCTGTCTTCGTTATAGTCCAACTCTCACATCCATACATGACTACTGGAAACACCATTGCTTTAATTACAAGGACCTTTGTCAGCAATATCTCTGCTTTAAATATGTTGTCTAAGTCAGTCAAAGCTTTTCTTCCAAGGAGCAAGCATTGTTTAATTTGTGACAGCAGTCAACATCTACAGTGATTTCGGAGCCCAAAAATATAAAGTCTGACACTGTTTCCATTGTTTCCCCATGTATTTGCCATGAAGTGATGGGACCGGATACCATGATCCTGGTTTTTGAATGTTGAGTTTAAAGGAAGCTTTTTCATTTTCCTCTTTCACTTTCATCAAAAGGCTCTTTAGTTCTTCTTCGCTTTCTGCCATAAAGGTGGTGGCGTCTGCATGTCTAAGTTTATTGATACTTCTCCCGGAAATCTTGATTCCAGTTTGTGCTTTATCCAGCCTGTCATTTCTCATGAGGCACTCTGCATATAAGTTAAAAAAGGAAGGTGACAATATATAGCCTCGATGTATTCCTTTCCCAATTTGGAACCAGTCTTTTGTTCATGTCCAGTATTAACTGTTGCTTCTTGAACTGCATACAGATTTCTTAGGGGGCAAGAAAGGGGGTCTGGTGTTCCCATCTCCTGAAGAATTTTCCACAGTTTTTTGTGATCCATAGTCAAAGGCTTTGGCATAATCAATAAAACAGAAGTAGATGTTTTTCTGGAATTTTCTTGCTTTTTCTATGATCCAACGGATGGTGGCAATTTGATCTCTGGTTCCTCTGCCTTTTCTAAAACCAGCTTGAACATCTGGAAGTTCACGGTTCACATACTATTGAAGCCTGGCTTGGAGAATATTGGGCATTATTTTGCTAGCATGTGAGATGAGTACAATTGTGCTGTAGTTTGAGCATTCTTTGGCACTGCCTTTCTTTGATATTGGAATGAAAACTGATGTTTTCCAGTCCTGTGGCCACTGTTGAGTTTTCCAAATTTGCTGGCATATTGAGTGCAGCACTTTCACAGCATCATCTTTTAGAATTTGAAATATCTCAACTGAATTTCATCACCTCTACTAGCTTTGATCTTAGCGATGCTTCCTAAGACATGCTTGACTTCACATTACAGGATGTCTGGCCCTAGGTTAGTGATCACACCATCGTGGTTATGTGGGTCATGAAGATCTTCTTTGTATAGTTCTTCTGTATAGTCCTGCCACCTATTCTTAATATTATCTGCTACTGTTATGTCCATACTGTTTCTGTTCTTATTGTGCCCATCTTTACATGAAATGTTCTGTTAGTATCTCTAATTTTTAAGAGATCTCTAGTCTTTTCCATTCTGTTGTTTTCCTCTATTCTTTGCATTGATCACTGAGGAAGGCTTTCTTATCTCTCCTTACTATTCTTTGGAACTCTGCATTCAAATGGGTATATCTTCCTTTTTCTCCTTTGCCTTTAGCTTTTCTTCTTTTCACAGCTATTTGTAAGGCCTCCTCACAGAACCATTTTGCCTTTTTGCATTTCTTTTTCTTGGGGATGTTCTTGATCACTGCCTCCTATACAAAGTCACGAACGAACCTCCATCCATAGTTTTTCAGGCACTCTATCAGATCTAATCCTTTAAATCTATTTTGTCACTTCGAATGTATAATCATAAAGAATTTGATTTATTTCATATCTGAATTCTCTAGTGATTTTCCCTACTCTCTTCAAGTTAAGACTGAATTTGTCAGTAAGGAGTTTGCAATCTAAGCCACAGTCAGCTTCCAGTCTTCTTTTTGCTGACTGTATAGAGCTTCTCCATCTTTGGCTGCAAAGAATATAATCATTCTGATTTTTGTATTGACCATCTGGTAATGTCCATGTGTAGAGTCTACTCTTTTGTTGGAAGACAGTGTTTGCTATGACCAGTGCATTCTCTTGGCAAAACTCTATTAACCTTTGGCCTGCTTCATTTTGTACTCTAAGGCCAAATTTGACTGTTACTGCAGGTATCTCTTGATTTTCTACTTTTCATTCTAGTCCTTTATAATGAAAAAGACATCTTTTTTGCACGTTAGGTATAGAAGGTCTGTAGGTTTTCATAGATCCATTTAACTTTAGCTTCTTCAGCATTACTGGTTGGGACAGAGATTTGGATTACTGTGATATTAAATGGTTTACCTTGGAAATGAACAGAGATCATTCTGTCATTTTTGAGACTGCACCTAAGTTTCAAATGTACTCAAAAATTGCATTTTTGACTCTTTTGTTGACTTTGAGGCGTACTTCCTTTCTTCCAAGGGATTCTTCCCACGGTATAGATATAATGGCCATCTGAGTCAAATTCACCCATTCCAGTCCATTTTAGTTCACTGGTTTGTAAAATGTCAGTGCTCAGTCTTGTCATATCCTGTTTGACCACTTCCAATTTGCCTTGATTCGTGGACCCAACATTCCAGGTTCCTATGCAATATTGTTCTTCATAGCATCAGACTTTACTCTTATCACCAGTCACATCCACAACTGGGCATTATTTTTGCTTTGGTTCCGTGTCTTCATGCTCTCTGGAGTTATTTCTCCACTGATCTCCAGTAGCATGTTGGGCACCTACTGACCTGGGGAGTTCATCTTTCAGTGTCATATCTTTTTGCTTTTCATGCTGTTCATGGGGTTCTCAAAGCAAGAATACTGAAGTGGTTTGCCATTCCCTTCTCCAGTGGACCATGTTTTGTCAGAACTCATCACCATGACCTGTTGTCTTGGGTGTCCCTACACGGCATTGCTTGGCTCATTGTCTTAGATGTAAATATAGTAAATTCTAAAATGTTAACATTCAAAAAAAAAAAAAAAACTAGGAATAAACATCTTAAAATTCCCATGTAATTTATTCATTATCTCTATTTCTCTTCTTATAATTCTTTTATGTCTGTGTCCATCTTAATCAGTTTAGCCAAAATTATTATCAAGAGAAGTTTCCTGGTGTTTTGATTATATTAACACACTGATGAAATTTGGAGTTCATTGATGTATTGAAAGATGAAACTCAAAATCTGAGTAGACTTTTTTAAAATTTCAATTTCTTTGGTTAGTAAAGATGCAGTTTTAGTACTGAATCATAAATATCAACAAGTATGATTTTTATAAAATAAACTAAGGAGGAAATCTAACGTAATTCTCAGTGATAGAAAAGACAGAAGACCTATTTGGAAAACAAGGAAAATGCAAACATCTTCCATATTTTGATAAGAGACTGCGGCTTATGTGATGCAGGTTAAGTAATGTTACTTTCTCTTAGGCTGTCTATGGATAATCTTCTCTCAGTTGGACTACATACAATACCTGTTCATACCATTAATATGACTTATTGAAATCCAACACTGTGGGATGCTCAGAAGTAATCAATAGAGATTGCATTTTGTTTTCTTACCTTATAAATAGACTCATCACATTTTTAAAAATTAGCATCCTCTGTAATAATAATAAATCTACAAGTGCGTGTTTGTGTCTGCATGAACCCTCCGAAAAGGATGTTTAAAACACTTCCAAATAAATACTCAAAAGCATTTTAAATAATGATGATTTAACATGTTTTTTGAAGGAAAACCATGTTCATAGAAAAATTCAAGAAGATGAAAAGAAGTACCTAAAATGGCATTAATAAATATAGTTGCAATCACCAAGCTGTTTTAAGCAACTGTAGTTCTCTAAACATTCTAGATTATTTTTATTCATCTTCTGTCTCCTGGAACCTAGATATTTCATGTAATTATTGTTTGTCATTATTATTGCATCTCTTAAGACATTTGAAATGTAATTTTACCATTTATGTTTATATTTCATCTAAAAGAATATAACTGTCAATTTCAAGAAACATTCCATTATATCCATTGCTTTAAGACCCACTCTAGAGTCTGGATATAGTAAATGATTAGCAATATGCCAATAAATGATAACCATTTAATAATAGATTCTTTCTTCCTAAAAATCTAGTCAAAGAGAGTATAAGACCTATCTAAAATAAGAAAATATTCAGAGATATTCATAAATTCTTATTCTTGTTATTGAAAGTGAAAAAATGAGATCAAAATAGATTGCAAACATAAACACTACTTTTGCCTTAAATCTGAGTATTTGAACATCATTCAAAAACTGAAACCTTTATAGAGAAAAATTTGAGATGCCTTCCTTACCCAGCTTTACACCCAAGCAGGTCTCTCCAAAATCCATTATCTCTTATTTATGTTCACAATTTTTAAAGATCCTTCTAACATAGGCCATTTTTTAAAAACCGTTAATGAATTTGTTACAATAGTCCATCTGTTTTATGTTTTTGTTTTTGGCTGCAAGGATGTTGGATCTTAGCTCCCCAACCAGGGATCAAGCCAGCACCCCCTGTACTGGAAAGCCAAGTCCCAACCACTGGACCAACAGAAAAGTCCTAACTTTCGGATTTCAAAATAGTATATTTATACTGTCTTTTCTCAGTTAATGACTTTGGACATTAACTTATAAGTACAGAATATATCTCATCATCATATCTTCTTGTTTCAAATATTATACTCTTATTTTTAATTAAATCATCACTCTGTGATTGTCGTGTTAGGACTATAAATGTTCTTTTCTTCTTAGGCATGCAGTTTTCTCCTTTTTTTTAAAAAAATGGGTTTTTGATATTCTGTTTTTCCTTGACTCAACTTTTGCTTTATTTTTGATTGCTTAATATTGCATATTAAATGCATAAGTGAACAATCATTGTCTTTATGTTGCTCTAGCCAGAGAGAGCTCCCCATCTTCAGTTTCATAGTAATAATTTCTATGTAATCACATTCTTAAATAGGTATCTCCACCATATCTTCTAAGTTTTCTAAATGAGAGTATTATTTCACTTGGCCATGTGGCTTTAAATTAATTTTTATTGTTTGTGTCAATTAAGAAGGCTTTTGATTGAAAGGAACAAAAACTCATTTCAAATGGTTGAAACCATATTAAAATTTACCAGTCCTCATAAGGTGATGTTTTAGTCTCTAAGTCACATCTGAGTCTTGCGACCCGATGGATTGTAGCCCATCAGGCTGCTATGTCCATGGAATTCTCCAAGCAAGAATACAGGAGAAAGTTGCCATACCTTCTCTAGGGCATCTTCCTGACCCAGGAACCAAACCTGTGTCTCCTGCATTACAGGTAGATCCTTTACTGACTGAGTTACAAGGGAAGTCCTATCCTCATAAGAGAGTTTGCAAACCTGGGACACAGTAGGGTTGGCTGCTGCGGTGGTAGAGTAGATTATCACGTTATCAAAGTTGACTGGCAATCACAGATGTCTCTGTCAAGTTTTAGTAATATTTCTCAATTTTCTAGACTATTCAGACATGAGTTGACAAGGGAATAGGTGGTGAGATATTTTCTGGTGATAAATACTATTAATATGCTAAACTCAAAATTGTCTCCTCTTTCAGGTCAAAGCTTTTCTAGTTTGGATTACTTTATTTTTATTTTCTACTACAATAAGAACTCTTCAAATTTCCTAAGTATTTCACCAGAAATACTTTAACTTATCTGAATCATGGGGTTATTAAAATATTTTCTGAGAAGAAAACACCCTTTGGTTGCAACTAGAGCAACTAAACAGACCCTGCAATCCATAAGAACTCTTGTTTCTTTTCCCATGGAGGAAAAACGTTAGGATTAAAATATTTATTAAAATAGTATAGAGCAAAACTCACAGTATAAGGAGCTGGCTAGTCATTTCTCCATGCTTGATACCTCCAGTTCATCCTTCTCTTACCTGCCAGATATTCTAAGCACATTGATCCTATAATGCCACTGCTTAAACAAAACCTGTATAACTACTATTGACTTAACACAGCTAATAATATTATTTCATGATGCTAATAGCTTCTCTCAAAGATAATTTCTACATCCTTAGCAAGTCAAGAGAACTTCCTAAGTTCCATTTATATTATAATGACGTTTCACTTCATATGATAGTTATTTGGATCTTTCTTTCTTTCCAGCTGAGTGGCAAACTTCTTGAGACTGTGCACCACATCTTACAAATTTTTTTATTCCCTATAAAATCCAGTTCCATACCGTTCATATGTGAAATACTTAATATTTATGAAATAAATGCATTTTAAGAATGAATGAAGAGAGGCAATATCTAACACGCTTTGGGGGAAACCATTAACTTTTAAAATACAAAGATCATATTTTTCCCACACTGGTTACTTTTTTAATTTATCAGTGCTTACTGATACCATGCTGCTAGTAAAATTTTTGAAAAGTGGATGATAGTGAGCTTCACATGGGAGTTAATTCAAGTGTTTCAGACATCAAGCTATATTGAACATAAAGTCATTTTGTTAACTTATTTTAATTGGGTGAAATAGCTGCACATCTGGCAACACCTTTTGACACTAGAACCATCAGTGATAGACAGCTTTTCAGTTTTTATCCATACAGTCTCATCCTGTGCAGTGTCCCTTGTGGCTTGTAAACTTTTAGAATCATATACTGAAACTACAGAGTCAGATGCAAACAACTTAAGGTTACTCTGTTGTTGTTGTTCAGTCACTAAATGGTGTCCAACGCTTTGCAAGCCCGTGGACTGCAGCATGCCAGGCTCCCCTGTTCTTCATTATCTTCCTGTATTTGCTCAAATTCATGTCCATTGAGTTGGTGATGCTGTCTAACAAACTTATTTTTTGCCACCCCCGTCTCCTTTTGCCTTCAGTCTTTCCCAACATCAGTGTCTTTTCCAATGAGTCAGCTTTTCAAATCAGGTGGCCAAATGATTGGAGCTTCAGCTTCAGCATCAGTCCTTCCAATGTTTATTCAGGGTTGGTTTCCTTTAGGATTGACTGGTTGGATTTCCTTGCAGCCCAAGGAACTCTCAAGAGTCCTTCAACACCACAGTTCAAAAGCATTATTTGTCAGTGCTCCACCTTCTTTATGGTCCAGTTATCACATCCGTAAAAGACTACTTGAGGAAACATAGCTTTGTTTACTCTTCAGTTCAGCTCAGTTCAGTTCAGTCGCTCAGTCGTGTCTGACTCTTTGCGACCCCATAAATCACAGCACGCCAGGCCTCCCTGTCCATCACCAACTCCCGGAGTTCACTCAAACTCATGTCCATCGAGTCGGTGATGCCATCCAGCCATCTCATTCTCTGTTGTCCCCTTCTCTTCCCACTCCCAATCCCTCCCAGCATCAGAGTATTTTCCAGTGAGTCAACTCATTACATGAGGTTGCCAAAGTATTGGAGTTTCAGCTTTAGCATCAGTCCTTCCAATGAACACCCAGGATCGATCTCCTTTAGAATGGACTGGTTGGATCTCCTTGCAGTCCAAGAAACTCTCAAGAGTCTTCTCCAGCACCACAGTTCAAAAGCATCAATTCTTCGAGGATCAGCTTTCTTCACAGTCCAACTCTCACATCCATACATGACCATGGGAAAAATCATAGCCTTGACTAGACGGACCTTGGCTGGCAAAGTAATGTCTCTGCTTTTCAATATGCTGTCTAGGTTGGTCATAACTTTCCTTCCAAGGAGTAACCATCTTTTAATTTCATGGCTGCAATCAGCATCCACAGTGATTTTGGAGCCCCAAAAAATAAAGTCTGACACTGTTTCCACTGTTTCTCCATCTATTTCCCATGAAGTGATGGGACCAGATGCCATGATCTTTGTTTTCGGAATGTTGAGCTTCAAGCCAACTTTTTCACTCTCCTCTTTCACTTTCATCTTAGGCTGTATTAATTTTGTTGATGTTTATTTTATGAGGTATATGAATCTTTGTTTTAATCAGTGTGACTTTTTATGTCTTTATGATTTAAAACCTGAACTGATTCACCTATCTAAGCTTAGAAGTATACATTCTGTCTCCTCTCCCTCCCCTCTGCCTTCTCCTCCCCTCTCTCCCTCTAATTCCTCTAATTCCTCTAATTCCCTTTCCTTATTTCTCTCCCATCTTCTCATTCCCAGAACTTCAAAAAGTAACACTTGATTAAATTTGTATTAAAATTGATTCAATTAAAATTGTAAAACTGATCCAAATAAAACTAAAGTGATTCTCCAAAAATACAAATAACCACCATAAAGATTTTGAGACTCCTGGCAAAACAATGATGGCTCAAAGCCATGGGGGAGAGACATTCATCAGCATGAGGCATACTTTTTTAAGATTACAGGTTACTCATATAAAGTCTTCCAAAAAGGAATATGTATATTATATAAAATAAAACACCTAGGAAAAAATTTTAAAGGCTAACAATGTAATCTTTTTTCTGTGTATGGCATAAGATGGGGAAGTAGAAGGACATATGCTCATCTTCTCCTGCGAGAACTCCAAAACAACAACTCTCTAATGAACAACCACCAACTGGAGAATATTGGAGCCCACCATAAAAAGATACCCCACATTCAAGGGCAAAGGAAAAGCCTCAGCAAGACTGTAGGAGGGGTGAAATCATCTTTAGAATCAAACCCCTTACCCACCAGAGACGCTCAGAGGCCTCAAACCTTGTGAGCTCCAGGACCCAGAGACCCCACAGAGACTGAGTCAGAACTCTATTTGAGTGTCTCCTGCAAGGTATGGGTCAGTAGTGGCCTGACGCAGGGACAGGAGCTCTGGGTGCAGCAGACCTGGGTGGGGCATAAGCACTCCTAGAGGAGGTTGCCATTAACCCCACCATAGATCAACCAGAACTTACACAGGACTGGGGAAACAGACTCTTGGAGGACACAAATAGAACCTTGTGAGCCCTAGGACCCAGAAGAAAGGAGCAGTGACCCCACAAGAAACTGACCCTGACTTGCCTGTGAGTGTCCTGGAGTCTTCGGCAGAAGCGTGGGTCGACAGTGCCCTGCTACAGGGTCAGGCACTGAGTGTGGGGACAGGGCATACATGGGACCTTTTGAAGGAGGTCGCCATTACCTTCATTACCTCCACCATTAGTTTGGCCTCAGATCAAACAAAAAGGAGAGAATATAGCACCACCCATCAACAGAAAATTGGATTAAAGATTTATTGAGCATAGCCCTGCCCATTAGAACAAGACCCAGTTTCCCCCTCAAACAGTCACTCCCATCAGGAAGCTTCCATAAACCTCTTTTACTTATCCATCAGAGGGCAGACAGAATGAAAACTACAAACACAGAAAACTAACCAAACTGATCACATGGACTACAGCCTTGTCTAACTCAATGAAACTATGAACTATGCTGTGTAGGGCCACCCAAGAAGGATGAGTGATAGTGGAGAGTTCTGACAGAATGTGGTCCACTGGAGAAGGGAATGGCAAACCACTTCAGTGTTCTTGCCTTGAGAACTGCATGAACAGCATGAAAGGACACTGAAAGATGAACTCACCAGATCAGTAGGTGCCCAATATGCTACTGGAGATCAGTGGAGAAATAACTCCAGAAGAATGAAGAGACAGAACCAAAGCAAAAAATAACACTCAGTTGTGGATGTGACTGGTGATGGAAGTAAAGTCCAATGCTGTAAAGGACAGTATAGCATAGAAACATGGAATGTTAGGTCCATGAATCAATGCAAATTGGAAGTGGCCAAACAGGAAATGGCAAGACTGAAGATCAACATTTTAAGAATCAGTGAACTAAAATGGACTGCAATGGGTGAATTTAACTCAGATGACCATTATATCTACTACTGTGGGCAATAATTCCTTAGAAGAAATAGAATAACCCTCAAAATAAACAAAAGAGTCCTAAATGCAGTACTTGGAAGCTATCTCACAAACAGGAGAACGATCTCTGTTCATTTCCAAGGCAAACCATTCAATATTACAGCAATCCAAGTCTATGTCCCAACCAGTAATGCTGAAGAAGCTGAAGTTGAACAGCTCTATGAAGACCTACAAGACCTTCTAGATTTAACACCCCAAAAAGATGCCCTTTTCATTATAGGGGACTGGAATGCAAAAGTAGGAAGTCAAGAGACACCTTGGCAGTGTTCAAGACCATCCCCAAGAAAAAGAAATGCAAAAAGGCAAAATGGTTGTCCAAGGAGGCCTTACAAATAGCTGAAAAAAGAAGATAAGCTAAAGGCAAAGGAGAAAACGAAAGATATACCCATTTGAATGCAGAGTTCCAAAGAATAGCAAGGTGAGATAAGAAAGCCTTCCTCAGTTATCAATGCAAAGAAATAGAGGGAAACAATAGAATGAGAAAGACTTGAGATCTCTTCCTGAAAATTAGAGATACCAAGGGAACATTTCATGCAAAGATGGACACAATAAAGGACAGAAATGGTATGGACCTAACAGAAGGAGAAGATATTAAGAAGAACTGGCAACAATATACAGAAGAACCATGCAAAAAGAATTTTCATGATTCAGATAACCACGATAGTGTGATCACTCACCTACAGCCAGACATCCTGGAATGTGAAGTCAAGTGGAACTTAGGAAGCATCACTACAAACAAAGTTAGTGGAAGTAATGGAATTCCAGTTTGAATTCCAATTCAAATCCTAAAAGATGATGCTGTGAAAGTGCTGCACTCAATATGCCCACAAATTTGGAGAACTCAACAGTGGCCACAGGATTGGAAAAGGTCAGTTTTCATTTCAACTCCAAAGAAAGGCAATGGCAAAGAATGTTCAAACTATAGCACAATTGCAGTCAATTCGCTCACTCACAAAATAATGCTCAAAATTCTCCAAGCCAGGCTTCAACAGTACTTGAACTGTGAACTTGCAGATGTTCAAGCTGGATTTACAAAAGGCGAAGGAAGCAGAAAACTGGCAAAAGAAAATTGTGAAAATTCATTTTTTCACAAACCTGGAAATTAACCAAAATCTTACAAAAATTTGGAGTCCTTTTTCTTTTTTAAGAAAAAAATGACTGAAACTTGGTAAGAGCAGTGAGTGTATGACATGTTTACTTGCCTTTTTTCCACCCTTCTGTCTCCAGCTCTACAGTGGTCTTTAAAACCAACAGCCTGCAGTCATAACAAAGTTAGAAAGTTGGAAGGCATTGGAGAAGGCAAAATGCTGTAAGAACTCCTTTAAACCCCAGTCCCACAAATTTATCACTATTTGTCTATTGGTTCCAAGAAGTCACAACTTGTTAGGCTTGTATATATGTGGCCTGACACAGAAGTTCCCCAGTATGAGCAGTCTTTGCTCCTGGAGGAGAAAATACCTCAGTTGGAATCAATTTCCTGCAGATACTGAGGAGCAACTGTATTACACTAATTGATTAAAGGCCCCTACTGTGGCATCCCAGTTGAACCAATCTGTGCAATTAACAATTCATGCTTTCCCCTCACCAAAAACTCGCTCTTTCCACGTGTCTCAATTTTTCCCAAGTTTTAAGCAATTATCATAAAAAAAAGTGTGAATAGCTGACAAACTTAACCTCCGGTTGTTAATCTTTGAGGGGAGGGACTTATTTGCATATTTGGAAGAACTCTGTTACCAAGTTAATCTCAGATTGTGGAATATTTTGTGAGACTTTCTGGTTTATAGACACCCACAAAGCACACTTTAGTCCCACATTAGCCATTGTTTCTTATATTGGACAGATGAATTTTCATTTTTATCCTTTTGGCAGTTAAAATATTAACTTTAATTGCCTCAGTAACTCTTCTGTGGCTGGCATGGTGATTGTTGCTGGGGTAAACATAGGAATATGACACGGTCGACAAAAACTCAAGTATTATGAAAGAATGCTAGAAGTGAGGTCTCAGCCTGTCCTATAAATAGTTGTGAAACTGAGCTACTTAAATCTTAACATTTTCATGTGAATTAAAATGGTAATAGGAAGGTTATGAAATTAAGTAAGAAAATTCACATAGCAGTCTTAACATGTAAACCAGTACTAGACACACAGTACACACTATATAAAGCTGATCTATGATGATGATAAGGAGAAATATTTCTTATTTCCTTTAATCAAAGACTTAGTACCCTTATAAATTTTCAATTTTTTTCTAAACTAGGAGGAGTTTTCAATATTAAAAGGAGAATCTTCATTTTTGAATCTTGCCTTCAATTTCACTAATGTAATTTTTTTCAGCTTGAGGCTTTTGATCATCTCTTGTGAGATTTCCCTGCAAAAATTAGTATGTACGGTGACTTTAGAAATATATAAACACTTATTAAAGTTTATTCCAGGCAGATATCACCTACTAGCGCAAGTATATAAAATCTAGCATTCCACATAATGAAAATATCATTTATATTCATGTCCCATCAAAAGAGTCAAGGTGTCTTTCCAGTCATATATTCCGAAGTGTTTTCTATCAAATTGTATCTTTCAGTCATACCAACCATTTTATTCATGACAAAGCATTGTTAACAGTATTACAAAACGTAAGGACAACTCTCAATGTAAATGCAGTCACTGATTATTATGAATATCATAAACTCCATATTCAGAAGACATAGGCTTTTTGGCACTGTAAGTTCTATATTTAACCTATCTGCATTTGTATATGTATAATAACTACTATGGAAATACTCAGGATCTTTGACTATATTGCCAATGAAATACGAAAAAATGTCCTTGTTATTTTAAACTACACAGTACTCTGTAGCCAAAATGAAGGGATTAGCACCAGTGTTCAAAAACCAATGACAAAAGCAGCCCTCTCATCTCTTTTTGAATTTCCAGATGTCAGAGCAAAGGCACAGAAGGACTTTAGGGGCAGAGAATTGTATAACCTTGGATGTGCAGTGTGTTTCTTAGGTAATTATAAAGGAAGGCAACGATTTGCTGAGTTCTAAAGGAACGCAAAATATAGCCAAGGCAAGCATTTTGTTTCTCAATACATCTGTCATCCAAAGTCTATTTGGATGAATAAACGATAGATAATAACAGAAAGTAGAATACATTTTTGAACCAAATATGAGACTAGAATTATCATGTGGAACAATTCTACATTTTCAACATATTATATTACTCAGTTCAGTTCATTTAAGTCACTCAGTCATTTCCAACGCTTTGTAACCCCATGGACTGCAGCACGCCAGGCTTCCCTGTCCATCATCAACTCCCGGAGCTTACTCAAACTCATGTCCATCAAGTCGGTGATGCCATCCAACCATCTCATCCTCTGCTGTCCCCTTCTCCCACCTTCAATCTTTATCAGCATCAGGATCTTTTCAAATCAGTCAGTTCTTTGCATCAGGTGGCCAAAGTATGGAGTTTCAGCTTCAGCATCAGTCCTTCCAATGAACATTCAGGACTGATCTCCTTTGGGATGGACTGGTTGGATCTCTTTGCAGTCCAAGGGACTCTCAAGAGTCTTCTCCAACAACACAGTTCAAAAGCATCAATTCTTCAGCACTCACCTTTCTTTACAGACCAACTCTCACATCTATACATGACTATTGGAAAAACCATAGCTTTGACTAGAAGGACCTTTGTTGGTAAAGTAATGCCTCTGCCTTTTAGTATGCTGTCTAGATTGGTCATAGCCATTCTTCCAAGGAGCAAGTGTCTTTTAATTTCATGGCTGCAGTCACCATCTGCAGTAATTTTGGAGTTCAAGAAAATAGTCTCTCAATGTTTCCATTGTATCTCCATCTATTTGCCATGAAGTGATGGGACCAGATGCCATGATCTTAGTTTTTTGAATGTTGAGTTTTAAGCCAACTTTCCACTCTCCTCTTTCAGTTTCATCAAGAGGCTTTTTAGTTCTTCTTCACTTTCTTTCAGAAGGGTAGTGTTATCTGCATATCTGAGGTTATTGATATTTCTCCTGGCAATCTTGACTCCAGCTTGTGCTTCTTCCAGCCCAGCATTTTGCATTATGTTCTCTGCATAGAAATTAAATAAGCAGGGTGACAATATACAGCCTTGATGTACCCCTTTCCCAATTTGGAACCAGTCTGTTGTTTCATGTCCAGTTCAAACTGTTGCTTCTTGACCTGCATACACTTTCTCAGGAGGCAGGTCAGGTGGTCTGGTATTCTCATCACTTTAAGAATTTTCTACAGTTTGTTGTGATCCACACAGTCAAAGGCTTTGCCGTAGTCAATAAAGCAGAGGTAGATGTTTTTCTGGAACTCTTGCTTTTTTGATACTCCAAAGGATGTGGCAGTTTTCTTATTATCTTTATAGAGAAGAGTTTTTTTAGAAGTCTTTACTCTGCCATTTTCACTGTCTCCTTTATTTTTAAATGTTTAGTTAAATTAACATTGCTTTCTTAAGAAATTTATTGCTAACTCTTAGGACTAAAAGAAGTTCTGAAAGCATATTATTTAAAAGTGCACAGTAATTTTTATGTTCTTAATATGTAATTAACTGTGAGGTTAGGGCTTAATATCTATACCCTTCATGGTAATAAGCCAAAGGAAGACATTGCTTTTCTTGTTCATTGATGTATAATCAGTACAAGTACAGTGTCATTCATATAATAGGACTGTAGTATTTTTTAATTAATAAGTGAATGGGTGAATACATGACTTTGAGCTTCACTAAAAAGTATCAATATGTAAGTATGCTCTATTTGAATGACTAGGACACACCATGAGTGAAAATAACTTGGAATCAATTCAACTTTATATGAAAAGTCAGAGTGATAGTTTAAAGATAATAGTCATCATAAGCTAGATCTTTTAGCAGTTACTAACCCCAGAATTGTAGTGGGAATACAATGATAAAGGCTCTTCTCACTCATACCAAATATCCATCAATGTTCATTTTTTGTTCTAATCCATATAATCATCATGTTAGAACTCAGGCTGATAAAGGAGCTTTTATTTTCAACCTTGCTACTTTCTGTGAAGGAGAGAAAGACATTGCTAACCACATCTGACTCTTAAAGCTACTCTTGCAAATGTCACATGTCATTTCTGCTCACATTTAATTGACAAAGTAAGTCATAAAAGCAGTCTTAATTCAAGTGGGTGGGCATGAATAACCCTCCAATAAGGAAGGATACAAAGTCATATGGGCAAGCTGGTTTTCAGTGGGAAAGTGTGAAAATAGTCTTCTGCAGAGAGAAACAACAAATATGTGTGAACAATAATATAACCTATCAGAATAATATTGCTGCCTGGTCTGATGTTAATTTTACTAGACCACACTAGACTTGATCTTGCTATGTTTCCAAGTAGAAAAGAAAATTAAATTTCACTGGATTTTCTTTATGGTGGTAGCATGTTAAAAACTGGCCTACATAATGAAAGTTGCATTACTAGAAATGTTGGATAGCCATGCTTTAAAGTGCATATATACAGTGATTCTACTGTATATGAAAACAATTTATGACAGAGATTTCTTCACAGTTCATTAAATAGCTGTTCAAAACTGGTTTGAAACTTTCCAAAGCATGTTTAAGATTTGTAGAAATGACACCTTGGATATAAAAGTAAAATAAAGCATTACTTTGACTCCTGACATATCTGCAATGGAAACACATCAATCATGCACAGCCTGAAGTACTAGATGATGTTTAGTGCTGAGAAAGACTGCTTAGAAATATTGTCTGACAGGCATATCATGATCTTTCTTTTTTAAAAAATTTTCTTTCCAAAATTAGCAGTTCAGAGAGACCTTAATCAACAACACTTAAAAATCATCTGCCTTATAGTCCTTGGAGTGCATGTTTTCTTGAAGTCTGATAGAAAAAAATCAGAACAGGACGCACTCGGACAATAATTTGAATGTTTCACCTATAAATGACAAATTTTTCTATTAGCATTTTCAAAACCTTATTTTTCATGTTCTTAGTGAAAGGAAACAGATCAATCAAAAATTTCTCTTGGGTCTTGTATTCTACTAGGTGATTTGAAGGATACAGTTTAAATATATTGAATAATTCCTACCTTGAGGTATCATACAGATAGGATGTTAAGCTAAGCCAAAATTAAGTATTTAAGAATAAATGAATCCTAAAATGTATAGCACAAAATTATGCATGGAGATAATAGTTTCAATTCAAATCTCAAAATATTTAACTCTAAGCTTGAAGGGATTAGTTTAAAATAATAAATATATATATAGTATATGTAATAATGTATACATTGTTATATTTTAGTCTAATCTCTTTTCCCATGTATTACATATATTATTTATAATTATATATACAACTGTGCATACTATGTATAAAAATATATATATATATATACAAGATACCAACATTAATAACACACAAGAACGGAAAAACTTCAATGTATAGTTTATGACACTTCTGGAAGCTTCTGTTTCAGCCTCAGAAGAATTCCAATAAGCAAAGGGAGTAGGCATTTAACTTCAAACTTGGAACAGTAAGCCAAGGGGAAAGAATAACTTGAATAAAGTAGTACATAAATAGGTTAAAGGATTAAAATCATATAATCACCTCAACACAGAAAAAGTAATTGATACATGTCCACATCTATTTACAAGAATTCTTAACCAGAAATAGGAGATTCCCTTAACTCAATAAAGAGAACCCTTAAAAGTCTATTGTGAATATCAAGGTCAAACACTGTAAACATGCCCTTTCAAAAGAGGAAGAGATGGGTACCCACTATAGCCAATGCTATTCAATGTCATATGTAGGTATTAACTAGCTAAGCAGTTTTAAAAATAAGAAAATTTTAAAAATAAGAAAATGATAAATTGATTGAGAAGGAAAAATATTGTCATTTTTCCAAGTGAAATTATTGCCTACTCTATAAAAATCAAAACTCCTCCAATAATTTATTAAAGTGAACAAGACAATTTTTCAGAGAAAAGAAATTCAAAATATAAAAACCGGTTAAATTTTAGCATACAGCTGTTGAAACCATAATTTTCAAAACTACGTGACATAAAAATATAACACCTAACAGTAATTATAAGAAAAAAATATATAGAACATGTGTGTGGAATAAGTTATGAATATATGATGGTCAAAGATTGGGATTCAATGCTGTAAAGATTCAGTCTCTCTGAGTTAACCTATAATGTTGACGGAATCTCAAATATAATACAAAAACTGGCAGTGTGTGTAAAACTCTACGTGTAGTCTCTAAAATTTCTATTAGTGTTGGATGTTCAAAGAACAGCAAAGATACTATTGGATAAGAAAAAGATCTGTGAACATATGGACAGTTCTCTTAAAGTGTTATGTAGAAATTGACCCATAAATAGAATAGATGGCCTAGTAAATAGACCCACTTTTAAATGCACATTTATAGAAGACATTAACAGATTGCAGATCAATGCCTGAAAGAGAAATACTGAAATAAATGATACTGGGGTAATAAATTTATCCATGTCAAAAGAGAAAAAGAAAAAAAGAAGAAGGTGAAAAAATAGATCTTAAATTCATACCATAAACCAAAGCAGTTCTATATGGATAAATGGCCTAAATGTAGCAGATAAATCTATAAAATTTTAGAGACAATTTGGAAAACATTTTTATAACTTTGGCTCTTTGTAAGTAAGATATCAAATCTAAAAAAAAATGAAATTTACAAATTCTACAACATTTAAAATGAAGTACATCTGTTTATAAAATAGTTAAAAGCGAATAAAATATGTAAAGTTTTTTAGAAGACTGGAGGAAAATACATTTA